>NW_027362206.1:738750-1477500 GCF_039654945.1 Dendrobates tinctorius
CCCCCTCCAGTAATCCTCACTGACATGGAGCATATCCTCCCCCTCCAGTAATCCTCACTGACATGGAGCATATTCTCCCCCTCCAGTAATCCTCACTGACATTGGTGGAGCATATCCTCCCCCTCCAGTAATCCTCACTGACATTGGTGGAGCATATTCTCCCCCTCCAGTAATCCTCACTGACATTGGTGGAACATATCCTCCCCCTCCAGTAATCCTCACTGACATGGAGCATATCCTCCCCCTCCGGTAATCCTCACTGACATTGGTGGAGCATATCCTCCCCCTCCAGTAATCCTCACTGACATTGGTGGATGTGATGGTGTGATATGTTATGTGGGTATCATTTTGTGTGTATTTATAATTAACGGATTTCCATAGTGTTCTCTTGTTGCCCTGTATCATTCCGTGAATTCCCCATATTGTCTAAAGTCTCAATTACCTTCTAAGTTCTGATAATTGAATTAGCTCACTTACTGTCTGCAGTCTGACTGTATCTATGTCTCTTGATGAACCCCCTGTAGTGTAATGCCACCAAGAGTGATACTTATCCCATGGCCATGATTGATGATCTATTGGATCGTCTGGCCAGTGCTCAATTTGTGACCACATTAGACTTAAGCAAGGAGTACTGGCAGATACCCCTAAAGGAGGGCGCTCGGGAGCGCTCGGCCATCATTACTCCATTTGGGCTTTTTGCGTTCCTGGGAATGCCCTTTGGGATGAAAACTGCCCCCGCTACTTTCCAGAGACTGGTAGATCGACTGTTACAACAATGTCAGGACTTTGCCTGTGCTTACTTGGATGACATTGCCATTTTTAGCACAACATGGGAGGACAATCTTAAACACTTGGGCATAGTGCTAGACTGTATCCTTACTGCCGGACTGACCATTTGCCCTAATAAATGCCAAATAGGGATGGCGGAGGTGCAGTACCTCGGGCATAGAGTAGGGGGTGGGACCCTAAGGCCTGAGCCTGCCAAGGTGGAAGCCATTAGCAGCTGGTGTAGACCCCAGACTAAAAAGCAGGTACTTGCATTTTTAGGAACTGCTGGATACTATCGAAAATTTATTTATAATTTCAGCACCTTGGCCAAGCCCCTAACCAACCTGACCATGCCTAGTAATGTGACGTGGTCGACTGCATGCAAGGATGCCTTTTCAAGACCGCCCTCATCACTGCTACTGTCTTGGCTGCCGTTGATTATAAGCGCAGGCTCCTCATGCAGACAGATGCATCCACCTTTGGGATTGGAGCAGTACTTAGCCAAGTGAACACCGCAGGAGAAGAACATCCTGTAGCTTTTGACGGTCGGAAACTACTGGATCGGGAAGTTGCCTATGCCACTATTGAAAAAGAGTGCCTTGCCATCTTGCAAAAAATTGTAGCCATACTTGTATGGCAGAGACTTTACAATTGTTACAGACCACAACCCCCTCACATGGATGAACTGCGTATCAAGGAACAATAGAAGATTGCTGCGGTGGAGCTTGTCCTTACAACCCTACAGCTTCTCCATCCAATAGAAGCGGGGAAGCCAACACCAGAACGCCGATGGACTGTCTCGACAAGAAGAACCATAGGCTCCCCAGGCCGACCTACCCCTGCCACTGTACAATGAACTATTAACGATTGAGCAATGTGGACTAGAGTGGGCAGGCCAGAGGTCTGTGTAGACTTCATGGCGTGCTCACTTATTATGGGGGTGGAGAGGTTGTGATGGTGTGATATGTTATGTGGCTATCATTTTGTGTATAATTATATTTTACGGATTTCCATAGTGTTCTCTTGTTGCCCTGTATCATTCCGTGTATTCCCCATATTGTCTAGAGTCTCAATTACCTTCCAAAAGTCTGATAATTGAATTAGCTCACTTACTGTCTGCAGCCTGACTGTATCTATGCCTCTTGATGAACCCCCTGCAGTGCCTTAATCCCCAGGGCACCTTTGTCAGGTCTTGGAGGCCTGAAAGCTGCCCCAACCTGTCAGACTAGCCCTGGACATAACGAGGGGGCTGGGGAGGACAGGAGCTGTTCAAGTCAGACCCTGTGTGGTGATTATCGTGTGAAGAAAGCACGTCAGAGAGAAGGGGAAGCATATGGACCCATTTTATCCTCTGTCTGCTGGATTATTGGAATCTCATCTCCTTGGACATTCATCCTGCTACTGAACTGCATTCGTGTTCTGGACTATTGTATCCTCAGTGTGGTGGATTGTTTATGGACCTTTTAGTTTTGCACATAATAGAGGTCTTGGGATCGTTCACACTTCCCTCGCTCTGTTGATTGTGTGCTATCGGAGAAGGACCCCTTGACAGCCTACATTCCACTTTTTTGACTGTCTGCTACCCTAGGTCTAGTATACACTATTTTGGGATAAAAAAATAAAAAAACACCAGCCACATATTGAACAATCTGGTATCTCTGTGACACGCCTCATCTATCTGTGGCCTACAAATTGTGTCATTCATTAGCTTATAGTCGAGGCTTGCATTCACCTTTTTATTAAAATGGGCAAGGCGCTTGGCAAGGGATGGGGAAGTGGACGTGATGGTGCCTGCAGAGGTCGAGGCCGCGGGCAAGCTGAAAATGGACCACAACAAACACCCACATCTTCTCGCAACAGATTCCTGTCAGAATTCATAGGGCACAGCAGAACAGCACACTTGACACCAGAGCAGCATGAAAAGGTAGTTGGTTGGATGGCGGATAATGCTTCCAGTCCCTTTGCCACCACCACCAGCACCCTGTCTTCCACATGGTCAAGTCTGAGTAGCCGTGACTCTGGACCACATATTCCTCACCCTGATCCTCCTTCCCACCATGCTGAGTGCCTTGAGACAACTGATCCAACACTTGTACACTCCAAACAGCTGTTCACTTTTCCATTTATCGATTTGGGCCTCTCTCCCAGACCACTTGAAGTTGGGTAAGATGAGATCGCATGCAGCGATGCCCAAATATTTGAGCAACCACGGTCACATGAAGGCGATGGTGGGAACGTGTTACAAGAGGTGGACGATGATGAGACACAATTGCCAGAAACTCAGGAGGAGGATCAGGGTGCTGAAGTGGAAGAAGAGGTGGTGGATGATATAGTTACTGATCCAACCTGGCAGGAGGACATGCAGAGCGAGGACAGCAGCACACAGCGGGATGAAGTCGCAGCACCCCAACAGGCAGGAAGATGCAGTGTGGTGGCCGCAGACAGAAGGCAGCCAACCATTCCACGCAACACCAACATGACGATCTTCCCGAGTCTGGTCATTTTTAAAGAGTCTGCCGATAACCCCAAACAGGCCATTTGCACCACCTGCCATGCCCGCATCAGCAGAGTTGCAAAACTACCAGCCTGACCACCACCAGCATGATCATGCACATGGCAGCAAAGCACCCGACTTTGTGGGGCGAACCACAGGCACCAGGAACAGTGTCTACGGGTAACAACACTGCTTCTTCCACTGTTGTACGTGAAAGCCAATCCTCTGTCCACGGTGCATGTGAAGATGCCTTCTGCCCTGCACCTGCCGTTACCAACACTCAACTAGCACTATCATTGAGCACGTCCTCGTCCTTGTCCCAGCACAGCCTTGTTGTCCATACCACAGTCATTGGAGCTCAAGCGGAAGTACGCCTCCAACGCCCCACCGGCCACAGTACTAAATTCACAAATTTCTCCTATGTTTGCGCTTGAAATGTTGCCTTTTAGGCTCGTGGAGGTGGAAGCTTTCCGTAACCTGATAGCGGCGGCCGTCCCAAGGTACTCGGTCCCCACTATTTCTCCCGGTGAGCCGTCCTGGCATTATACAAGCACATGTCCCACAACATTATCAGTGCCCTCAACAATGCTGTTACTGGGAAAGTCCACCTAACCACAGACACGTAGACAAGTGCTCGTGGGCAGGGACGTTACATCTCGCTGATGGCACACTGGATTAACATAGTGGAAGCTGGGACCCAGTCAGGCCTTGGACTAATTATATAGAAAAAGGAATATAACATAATTTTTGTGAACATGTATTCCCATAAAAATTAGATTTTAATGATAAATTTAAAAACACCTATTCCCGTGAGCAAATGATAAACAAGACAAAAAAATTATATACAAAAAAGCCCTATTAATGGCTACAATAAACTATCTGTACCCTTTCTTGCCGTGGAGGTTGGCACCCTAATAGATACGATTGTTTGTCGCCCCCACTCAACGTCGACTGACCCTGTCTCCCCTATCTCACCCTAGTGACACAGGTGGGAAAACAATGTCAAATAGAAAAGAAATGAAGGAAGGGAAAAAAAGGAAAACCTTTTTAAAATAGAAAAAATAGCCACAATAAAAAGGTATGCCCAAACCTAGATTATAATAGGGCTGACCACTGACATTTAACCTCACAAACATGGAAATGTCAAAAACAATTATTATTGCCTACTATAGAACAATGGGCCAAAAAACCACCATTCATTGCTCAGAGCATATTTCACAGAATATACATGCACCAAGGACATAAATAGTCCGAAAAATAGAATATAACAGTATATGGCGGAAAAAGGATAGTCGCCTCTGATAATTAGAATAACCACAGGTGGTGCAATAGAATAAACATGATATTAAATTGTCCCATTACAGACACATAGATGAAAACATAAATCAAACACCACCTAGTGGTTTTACTTATCATTTAAAGTCGCCCCGACGCGTTTCCCCGGTGTAAGGGTTCATCAGGAGGCCGCAGACTTTAGTACCACTGATTCTGGATATACTCCATGATGCCCCAGATAACAAGATGTAAAAAGGGCTTTTTTGTATACAATTTTTTTGTCTTGTTTATCATTTGCTCACGGGAATAGGTGTTTTTAAATTTATCATTAAAATCTAATTTTTATGGGAATACATGTTCACAAAAACCAGTCAGACCTTGGGAATGTGCACGTCCTCCCAAGCCGAAGGATTGCGGTCCCTACGACAATCTGGGTTGCCCCCACAGTCTACAGCTCCTGTACCTCCTCTTCAGCCTCCATCTCACAAAGTAGCACATCAGTCACAAGCTGGAAGCACTGCAGCACTGCCTCAGCCAAGCGCCAACAGGCTGTGCTGAAGCTAATATGCTTAGGTGACAAACCGCACAATGCTGAAGAGTTGTGGACAGCTCTGAAAGAGCAGGCAGATCTGTGGCTGACACCGCTGAGCCTACAGCCAGGCATGGTCGTGTGTGACAATGGCCGGAAACTGGTGGCGGCTCTGAGAAGAGACGAGCTCACACACGTGCCATGCCTGGTCAATGTGCTTAACCTCGTGGTTCAGCATTTTCTCAAAAGCTACCCAGAGCTGCTGGATCTGCTTGTGAAAGTACACCACCTGTGTGCCCATTTTAGAAAGTAAGCTACAGCTTCAGCCTCCCTTGCCGTGCTTCAGCAACGTTTGCAGCTTCCGGCTCACCGACTGGTGTGTGATGTCCCCACGCATTGGAACTCTACACTGCATATGTTGGAAAGGATTTGTGAGCAGAAGAGGGCAGTTGTTGACTATCAGCATCAACAAGACCGTCGTTATTCAGTTCAGACTCCACACATAAGACTTCAGGAATGGACATGGATGTCAGACATCTGTAACATCCTGCAACTTTGAGGAGTCCACCAAGATGATGAGCGGTGATGATGCCATAATTAGCGTCACCATCCCGCTTCTCTGCATTCTGAAAAGCTCTTTGCTCACAATGAAAGAGGATGCATTGCAGGCAGAGCATGAGGACATGTAGCAAGGAACCATGCAGGGTGATTACACACAGCCCAGCCTCATGTCATCCCAACATGGATTGGTTGACAATGAGGAAGGGGAGGAGGAAGAACAGAAGCTACTTTCATGCGATATAGATGGTACTACAAGCACAACTGTCATACCGTCTGTTCAGCGTGGATGGCCTGAGGACAGGGAGGAGGAGGACACCTTGGTCAGTCGTCCTGTTGGTGAGGACATGGAAGTCTTGCCTGTTACCAGTTTGGCACGCATGGCTAACTTTATGTTGTGCTGCCTTTCCCATGACAATCGTATTCTAAAAATTTTAGGTGACAGTCATTACTGGGTAGTGACACTTTTAGACCCATGCTACAAGGAGAACTTTCAATCTCTTGTTCCAGAGGCAGACAGGTGTACTAAAATTGTGCAGTACCAGAGGGCCATTGTTGCGGAATTATTAAAAAAATTCCCATCTGAAAATGCTGGTGGCTGACGTCACAGTGTGTTGGACAACCAAGGAGTACAGGCGAGAGAGACATAACTCAAATCCAGTAGTAGCAGGGCAACACTGGCAAATTTCTGGGATAGTTTTTTCAGACCCTCCCATTGCCCTGGCCCAGAGTCGCAGGGTAACGTCACAAGAATGGAATGTTTTGGAAGATACTGAGGGAGTACTCTGCTGACCGTACCAACGTCCTCCGTGATTCCTCTGTGCCTTTTAAATATTGGGTATCCAAGCTGGACATGTGGCATGAACTGGCTGTTTATGCTTTGGAGGTCCTGTCCTGCCCTGCCGGTAGCGTTTTAGTGCCGCTGGTGGAATTATAACCGATAAGCGCATTCGCCTGTAAACTGAAAATGCAGACAGGGGAAGAGTCTTGAGGAGATCATTTGCATATTCCCAGTGCCTTCTGGGATAAGTGAAGAGTCTCCGCGAGCTCAACGATCACTGGGTTTTGGCCGTTGCAGCTGAAAAGAGGAAATCGGAAAACCAGGGGAAGAGTCTTGAGGAGATCATTTGCATATTCCCAGTGCCTTCTGGGATAAGTGAAGAGTCTCCGCGAGCTCAACGATCACTGGGTTTTGGCCGTTGCAGCTGAAAAGAGGAAATCGGAAAACCAGGGGAAGAGTCTTGAGGAGATCATTTGCATATTCCCAGTGCCTTCTGGGATAAGTGAAGAGTCTCCGCGAGCTCAACGATCACTGGGTTTTGGCCGTTGCAGCTGAAAAGAGGAAATCGGAAAACCAGGGGAAGAGTCTTGAGGAGATCATTTGCATATTCCCAGTGCCTTCTGGGATAAGTGAAGAGTCTCCGCGAGCTCAACGATCACTGGGTTTTGGCCGTTGCAGCTGAAAAGAGGAAATCGGAAAACCAGGGGAAGAGTCTTGAGGAGATCATTTGCATATTCCCAGTGCCTTCTGGGATAAGTGAAGAGTCTCCGCGAGCTCAACGATCACTGGGTTTTGGCCGTTGCAGCTGAAAAGAGGAAATTGGAAAACCAGGGGAAGAGTCTTGAGGAGATCATTTGCATATTCCCAGTGCCTTCTGGGATAAGTGAAGAGTCTCCGCGAGCTCAACGATCACTGGGTTTTGGCCGTTGCAGCTGAAAAGAGGAAATCGGAAAAACCGCGCGCGAAATTTGGCTCATCTTTCATCGTTTTTAAGAAATCTCAAGATGGAAGAGGCCAGGAGCCATTTGGTGAGCTGCATTTCTTGCTACATGTTCACAGATTTACCAGTGGAAAAGCCAAACTTCACATGCCACAAATGCAAGCTTGTGTCCCTGTTGGAGGAAAAGTTGCAAAATCTCGAAGAGAGGTTAGCTACGTTGAAGATCATTAAGGAAGGTGAAGAGTTCTTGGACAGAGCACAATTATCTCTTCATGTTACAGAAAGAGAAGAAATTCGAAGTGCACCTGAAGAAACAGAGGAATGGAGACATGTGACCCAGAGAAGCAGGAGGATCAGGAGGCAGTCAGCACCCATACTGCTCAGAAACCAGTACCAGGCTCTCACGCAGGAAAACGATGAAGAAATACATCAGGATAAGACTTTGCCAACAAACAGCAACCTTGTACGCCTTCAGAGTCCTCCTGGATGGAGAAAGAAAATTGTTGTGAAGAAGAAACGGAGAGTGGTGGTCATGGGGGATTCCCTGCTGAGAGGAACAGAGGCCGCTATCTGCAGACCGGATATTACTACAAGAGAAATGTGCTGTCTTCCAGGTGCAAAACTTAAAGATGTGTCTGACAGGATATCAGGACTCTTCAGACCTACAGATGACTACCCATTCCTGCTACTACATGTGGGGACAAATGACACCGCAAGAAACGACCTGGAAACCATCTGCAGAGACTTTGAAGACTTAGGCAAGAAAGTGAAAGAACTGGGAGCGCAGGTGGTCTTCTCTTCCATCCTCCCAGTGGATGGCCATGGAACAAGGAGGTGGAATAAGATTCTGCAGGTGAACAACTGGCTACGTCGATGGTGCCGTCAGCAACGATTTGGATTTCTGGATCACGGAGTGAACTACTTATACGATGGACTACTTGCTAGAGATGGGGTGCACCTTACGAAGACTGGAAAGCATGTATTTGGAAGTCGCCTTGCTACACTTGTAAGGAGAGCTTTAAACTAGAACAACATGGGAAGGGAAGCAAAAGACCAGAAAAAGCCATACACCTGACAAATGCTATTGAGAACTCTGCTATTAGAAGTGGAAAGGAAGAACAAAGACGAAAGAATCTAATTAATAAAAATATTGGAGATAGAGAAACCAATCACAAACTAAAATGTTTCTATACTAATGCACAAAGCATGGGCAACAAACAAGGAGAATTGGAACTACTAACACAGGAACAGAAATATGATGTAATTGGAATCACTGAAACTTGGTGGGACAATACACATGATTGGAATACAAGACTAGAAGGATACAACTTATTTGCAAGAAACAGACTTGATAAACGAGGAGGGGGTGTCGCATTGTATGTTAGAAACACGTATATCTGCACAGAGATTGAAGCTTCAGAGACTGGGAGTTCTGTGGAAACTGTTTGGGTAAGAATACAAGGACAGAACAATGGAAAGGACACCATTGTAGGTATTTACTACAGGCCGCCTGTGCAAGCTGAAGATATGGATGAACTCTTTATGCATCAGATGGCCAAGTTCTCCAAAAAATATGACATAGTTGTCATGGGAGATTTCAACTATCCAGACATTTGTTGGGAATCTCTCTCAGGCAAAACTAACAGGTCAAGGAAATTCTTATCCTCTCTTGCTGACAACTTTATCTTCCAAAAGGTAAGGGAGAAAACAAGGGGAACTGCTACCTTGGATCTAATCCTTATAAACAGGGAGGAAATGGTTGAGGAGGTAAAAGTGGCTGGGACCCTAGGAGGTAGCGACCATGCTATTTTAGAATTTTGGATTACTAGAGGTGGAAGACCTGTGAAGACTCAGACGTTAAGGTTAGATTTCAGAAAGGCAGATTTTAAGGGATTCAGAAAGAGAATTGGAGGGATCCAATGGCTGGATATCCTTAAAGACAAAAATGTCCAGGAAGGATGGGAAATCTTGAAAAATGAAATTCTCAAAGCACAGTTGTTAACAATTCCGAAAAGAGGGAAGAATAGGAAGCATTTAAGGAAACCAGGATGGATGAACACAGAACTTAAGCACATGCTAAAAAGGAAGAAAAAAATGTTTATAAAATGGAAAGAGGGAGGCATATCTAAAGAAGAATATAATGCTGTCTGCAGAACCTGCAGGGCACAAATCAGATTAGCTAAAGCTGAAAATGAACTGAGGCTTGCAAGAGATGTCAAAAGCAATAATAAAGGATTTTGGGGATATGTCAAAAGTAAAAGAAAAGTCAAAGATGCTATAGGATTTTTACAGGATGAAAATGATGAAATGGTAAGACAGGATGTTGAGAAGGCTGAACTTTTAAATTCCTATTTTGCATCTGTTTTCTCTCAGAAAGGAAATGCAACATCAACTGTTATTCACTGTCCTATTAAGGGAATAGAAGAATCCAGGATATCTATAAACAGAAAGATAGTGAGGAAACACTTAGCTAACCTAAATGAATTCAAGTCTCCAGGTCCAGATGAATTACACCCCAGAGTACTGAAGGAGATAGCAGAAGAAATTTTTGAACCCCTCTCCATAATCTTTGAAAATTCTTGGAGAACAGGAGAAGTGCCAGAAGACTGGAGAAGAGCAAATGTTGTTCCTATCTTCAAAAAGGGGAAGAAGGTGGACTCAGGCAACTATAGGCCGGTGAGTCTGACTTCTATACCAGGAAAGATCTTTGAACAAATTATTAAACAACATGTATGTCAATACCTGGATAAGAATGAAGTGATTAAACAGAGTCAGCATGGGTTTCTAACTAATAAGTCATGTCAGACTAACTTAATTTCCTTCTATGACGGTATCACTGATTGGGTGGATCAAGGAAATGCTGTAGATATAGTATATCTTGACTTCAGCAAAGCATTTGACAAAGTCTCTCATACAATCCTTATTGAAAAAATGACTAAGTATGGAATGGACAAGGCAACTGTTAGGTGGATTCATAACTGGCTTAGTGATCGGACCCAAAGAGTGGTCGTAAATGGCTGCACATCCAGTTGGAAGAATGTCTCAAGTGGGGTACCACAGGGCTCTGTCCTGGGCCCTGTATTGTTCAACATCTTTATCAACGATTTAGATGAAGGAATTGAGGGTAAACTGATTAAATTTGCTGATGACACAAAGCTAGGAGGGATAGCTAATACTAGAGAAGAGAGAGAGAGGATTCAAAAAGATTTAAATAAACTGGAGAAGTGGGCAGCAACTAACAGAATGGTTTTTAACAGGGAGAAATGCAAAGTACTACATCTGGGCAATAAAAATGAAAAAAGCATATATAGAATGGGAGGAATAGGGCTAAGTGACAGCACATGTGAAAAAGACTTGGGTATACTAATAGATCACAGACTGAATATGAGTCAACAGTGTGATGCAGCAGCAAAAAAGGCAAATGCAATTCTAGGATGTATTAACAGAAGCATACAGTCTAGATCACGTGAAGTCATTATTTCCCTCTACTCCTCTTTGGTCAGACCTCATCTGGAATATTGTGTCCAGTTTTGGGCACCACATTTTAAAAAAGACATCAACAAACTGGAGCAAGTTCAGAAAAGAGCGACCAGAATGGTGACCGGTCTGCAAACCCTGTCTTATGAGGAAAGGTTGCAGGATTTGGGAATGTTTAGTTTGCAAAAGAGAAGACTGAGAGGAGACTTAATAGCTGTCTACAAATATCTAAAGGGCTGTCACATTGTAGAAGGATCAACTTTATTCTCATTTGCACAAAGAAAGACTAGAAGCAATGGGATGAAACTGAATGGGAAGAGACACAGATTAGATATTAGAAAAAACTTTTTGACAGTTAGAGTGATCAATGAGTGGAACAGGCTGCCACGAGAAGTGGTGAGTTCTCCTTCAATGGAAGTCTTCAAACAGAGGCTGGACAGACATCTGACTGGGATGATTTAGCGAATCCTGCTTTGAGCAGGGGGTTGGACCAGATGGCCCAGGAGGTCCCTTCCAACTCTACGATTCTATGATTCTATGATTCTATGATTATAAAAATGAACAAGGGCTGGACTGGGCAAGACTTCTCTACACCACCAAATGACAGCAAAACATAACCTCCAATACAGTGTCTTTTTGGGAGGTGCACCTCTTCACACCCACACATGGGTATATGCTTCCTGATTTTAGCTATTTGGTGTCCTCCTCCTCCTTCTCCTCATCCTCATCATCCACCACCACTAGAACGCCAGGGTGAATGTGTTATGTGATGCTACAGCCAGTCTATTTTTTTGCAAGGGTGTTCTCATGGAGAAATGTTTGTCTGCCCATGCATTTAGTGTATGGGCATTCCAAGTATAGGAGACCGGCTCCTTTAAATTGGGAAAACATTCATAGGAGGACATCCTCCACATCTCTTCAGACACCACCACTAGAACACGAGGGTGAATTTATTCCGTGATGCAACAGCCACGCTATTGTTTGCAAAGGGGTGTTTTGAGGTCTCTTCAGAGTTCACCTATCGTTTTTTGTGTCTCCCACCTCCCAATGAGGAGTTCAAATAAATATCAATTAAAAAAATCATAGAGTTAGATAGGAAGAGCAAATAGATAGTTGTGGTATAGCACTGCGCCCTGCCAATACTAGAGTAATTTTTTTTTTTTAAATTACCAGCATTACCTAACAAATTTTACATGCAGATGAAGTGGATATAAAACCACAATTTGTGTCCTCCCAGCATTCCTCTGTACACATCTCAGTATTTAGATCATTATTACCATGACCTCATTCCCTTCTCCAGTTCTCTGTCTTTATATCACAGATGTCACAAAATGCTTCAGCCGCAGGGCAAAAAGTATTTCCTACGATTTTACAGTTCTGGATTACATTTGTACAGTGTGAAACATTAATTAGGCCTAAAAAATGTATTTGTCTAAAACAGAGTCGGTGGACACTTAGTAATTCCCCCCACCATTTAAAGGAATATGAAGGTCTTGAGATCCATTTGTAGGAATTCCAATAAATAAAAGTACCAAACAACAAATATCTTTTCAGTTGAAAAAGATTATTGAAGGAATGAAAACAAGTTATTCAACATTTATTTAGCTTCCCTTTAGAGCACAGTAGAACCATAATCGTGCTGCATGACAATACTAGAGCAAGGGGAAAACAGAAATTCTTGATGCAATAACGCAACAGCCCCCCAACAAGGGTGAACTGTACTACAATGCTGGGAACAGGATAAATTGTCCAATGTCTGATGCCACACTCCTTAAAAACATCAACTACCTCCTGGTGATCATCACCAGCGTTAAGCAAAAACAAAAAAGAAAATTTTATTTTTCTTTAAAGGAGTCTCTGGGCCCATAAGTGAATTGTGAATCTCTGTTATTACAGTCTCCAAGTTGTGTCGGTGTCATCATAGCTTAACCATAAATGCAGGTGGTTGGAGGACTGCTGATGACCCTGAGGATTTAAAGAGTGATTTTAAGATAGTATCAGGATCAACTTCAGCTGGAGGATTTTAAGCAACACTGGAGGAGGAGTTTGTGTTTCTTCGACATTAACCTTCCTTCTTTGATGAAGTGTCACTTATTCTTAGAAATATGTGCAGTCGTCTGATGTCATCACACTATCATTCAAAGGAAGATTGCATTTCATTGGTTGTCCATCTGGGTACCAGGGGCATAACTACCGGGATAGCAGCCAAAGCGGTTGCTTTGGGGCCCTGCCCATATAGGGGCCCGCCACCCGGGTCCCCGGCTCCGATCGGCACTACCCAGTAGTGCAATTTAATTACCCCAACCACTGGTCCACGGCCCAGCACCGGGCCGATGCAGTGCTCTTGCCGGTCCGCGGACACAAGGGGAGACGGCGGCTGTGTAGCAGCTGATACTCACCCTGCATAGCAGTCCCTGTCGGCGTGGCGGCGTCATCCAGATTCCAGCGCTGAGCTGTCAAATGTACCGCTCATTTAAGGTCATGAATATGGATGCCACTCCTCTCCCATAGGCGTGGCGTCCATATTCATGCACCTTAATGAGCGGTAGCACGTGACTGCTCCGCACAGGAAGAAGCTGACGCGCCGCGAGATGCAGGGAGGGAAGTTCAGCGACGGGAGGGAAGTTCAGCGACGTGAGGGTAAGTATGATGGGGGAGTATGGGGGAGGATGGGGGAGCCCAGCCATACATACACGGGTGGGAGCGGAGCCATATATACAAGGGAGGGAGAGTGGGAGCGGAGCCATATATACAAGGGAGGGAGAATGGAAGCAGAGTCATATATACAAGGGAGGGAGAGTGGGAGCGGAGCCATATATACAAGGGAGGGAGAGTGGAAGCAGAGCCATATATACAAGGGACGGAGAGTGGGAGCGGAGCCATATAAACAAGGGAGGGAGAGTGGGAGCAGAGCCATATATACAAGGGAGGGAGAGTGGGAGCAGAGCCATATATACAAGGGAGGGAGGGTGAGAGCAGAGCCATATATACAAGGGAGGGAGAGTGGGAGCAGAGCCATATATACAAGGGAGGGAGGGTGAGAGCAGAGCCATATATACAAGGGAGGGAGAGTGGAAGCAGAGCCATATATACAAGGGAGGGTGGGAGCGGAGCCATGCATACACGATGGGACAGGGGAACCATGTATACAGGATGGGAGGGTGGGAGCAGAGCCATGTATATAGGATGGGAGAGTAGGAGCAGAGCCATGTATACAGGATGGGAGAGTGGGAGCAGAGCCATGTATACAGGATGGGAGAGTGGGAGCAGAGCCATATATACAGTATGGGAGGATGGGAGCAGAGCCATGTATACAGGATGGGACAGGGGAGCCATGTATACATGATGGGAGAGTGGGAGCAGAGACATGTATACAGGATGGGAGAGTGGGAGCAGAGCCATGTATACAGGATGGGAGAGTGGGAGCAGAGCCATGTATACAAGGATGGGAGAGTGGGAGCAGAGACATGTATACAGGATGGGAGGATGGGAGCAGAGCCATGTATACAGGATGGGAGAGTGGGAGCAGAGCCATGTATACAGGATGGGAGAGAGGGAGCAGAGCCATGTATACAGGATGGGAAGGTGGGAGCAGAGCCATGTATACAGGATGGGAGGATGGGAGCAGAGCCATGTATACATGGATGGGAGGATGGGAGCAGAGACATGTATACAGGATGGGAGAGTGGGAGCAGAGCCATGTATACAGGATGGGAGAGTGGGAGCAGAGCCATGTATACAGGATGGGAGGGTGGGAGCGGAGCCATGTATATAGGATGGGAGGATGGGAGCAGAGACATGTATACAGGATGTGAGAGTGGGAGCAGAACCATGTATACAGGATGGGAGGGTGGGAGCGGAGCCATGTATACAGGATGGGAGAGTGGGAGCAGAGCCATGTATACAGGATGGGAGAGTGGGAGCGGAGCCATGTATACAGGATGGGAGAGTGGGAGCAGAGCCATGTATACAGGGTGGGAGAATGGGAGCGGAGCCATGTATACAGGATGGAAGAGTGGGAGCGGAGCCATGTATACAGGATGGGAGAGTGGGAGCAGAGCCATGTATACAGGATGGGAGGATGGGAGCGGAGCCATGTATACAGGGTGGGAGAATGGGAGCGGAGCCATGTATACAGGATGGAAGAGTGGGAGCGGAGCCATGTATACAGGATGGGAGAGTGGGAGCAGAGCCATGTATACAGAATGGGAGGATGGGAGCAGAGCCATGTATACAGGGTGGGAGAATGGGAGCAGAGCCATGTATACAGGATGGAAGAGTGGGAGCAGAGCCATGTATACAGGATGGGAGAGTGGGAGCAGAGCCATGTATACAGAATGGGAGGATGGGAGCAGAGCTATGTATACAGGGTGGGAGAGTGGGAGCAGAGCCATGTATACAGGATGGGAGAGTCGGAGCAGAGCCATGTATACAGGATGGGAGCGGAGCCATGTATACAAGGATGGGACAGGGGAGCCATGCATACAACAGGGGGTGCCACACAGAGCTGGACAGGACGGGGGGGAACCACACATACATTTTCTGATGATTAGAAAATAATCAGCATGTACAGAACTCCAGTACAATCTTTCTTAAGTGCTCAATGCTCCATTTCCTTGTAGGTTCCAATCATCATTAGCAGTGATGGTCATCAGTAGAAGTAGCCCAGTGCTCCCACTGAAACAGAGAAACAAGCCAGGTGCTCCCACTCATTCAAAACCTATGGTGAGTTGAGTCACATTATAAATGTTATAATTAAATGATAAGTATGCACTGCTAAACTACAACCGCGTCCATAGCCCCGCCCCCTTATGACCAGAGCCCCACCCCTGTCACACCTCCATCCCAGCGCTGTTGGGCCAAGGAAGAATGGTCTTGCTTGAAGCCGGTCCCTGATGCAAAAAAGGTTGGGGACCACTGGTGTAGGGTATCTGGGGCCCCGGCGGAAAAAAATGTACACTATGATTTCACAGCCTACGCTGCATTTCTGTGCCTGCTGTGTGGAGCGAAGCACATATTGGGCCCGCCTCCCTACCTGCAGCCAGTCACAGAGTGTATTGCTTCAGACTAGTTCAGTCCCGCCCCTTCCCTGAGCCCTCGCTGTCTATTAGCTCTCTGCAGAGCTGCCTGCTGCATGGACCTCTGGGAAATGTAGTTCCTGGAGGGGTGTGTCTTTGAGGGGGTGTGTCTTTGAGGGGGCGTCATTTAAAAGTTTGCTATGGGGCCCAATCAGTTCTAGTTACGCCCCTGCTAGGTATCTGTTGTATTTTTTTGTAGGCACCAACTGCATCTTCCTTTCTTATAAACACAACCTCTGCAACTCCTGAACTCAACGAGCAAATTATTAATGGTCATTTTTGAGCCTTCTAAAGAGCTAAACACAGACTCTTTATCAGTGGGCCCTACTGATGAACAGGCCTCCTTAATAAATAATAATAATAATAATTTTCTTTCTATAGCGCCAACATATTCCGCAGCACTTTACATTATAGAGGGGACGTGTACAGACGATAGACATTACAGCATAACAATAATCACACAGATCATAACAGATACCAAGAGGAGTGAGGGCCCTGCTCGCAAGCTTACAGTCTATGAGGAAAAAGGGGAGACACGAAAGGTGGGTGGTAACAGTTGCTTTTATTGTTTTTATGGTTTGGACCTTCCCTAGTGTAAGAATCGGGTGTTCCTGTTGCTGCATGAACCAGTTAACAGTCTAAATATATAACAGTACAGACACAGAGGGCTATTAAATGCAAAAAGCATGTAACATAGTAACATAGTTATTAAGGTTGAAAGAAGATTTTAAGTCCATCTAGTTCAACCCATATCCTATCCTAACTTGCCCTAACATGTTGATCCAGAGGAAGGCAAAAAAAGCCCATGTGGCGCTTCACATTGGGGAAAAAAATTCCTTCCCGACTCCAAATACGGCAATCAGACTAGCTCCCTGGATCAACGCAATATTAAGGAATAGAGATGAGCGACTTTGCCTTTTTTAGGGTCGAGTCGGGTTTCATGAAACCCAACTTTCTCAAAAGTCGAGTTGAACGAAATTGGCCGACTATAGGGAAAAGTCGTGAAACACGAAACCCAATGCAAGTCAATGGGGAGAAAAGTCGGCAGTGAGTGGAGGACTGTAAACACACCTGGCATGAATTTTAACTAGAGTTGAGCAAAACAGGTCGGTCAGATTCAAAAGTCGCCGACTTCCGCCAAAGTCGGATTTCATGAAACGAAATCCGACCACAGTGTGAAGTTGGCCATGCAGTCGGCGACCCTAGCGTCAAAGTCGGGTTTTGCCGAATGCTTGCACGTGACTTTTTTCAGCCAATGAGAGAAGCGGAGCGGAGCGGGAGCGTAGTTGGAGTGGGAGTGGGAGAGAGAGAGAAGAGACAGAGAGAAGAGAGAGAGAGTTCGCCGCCTCTGGGGTTAAAATTCATGCCAGGTGTGTTTACAGTCCTCCACTCACTGCCGACTTTTCTTCCCATTGACTTGCATTGGGTTTCGTGTTTCATGACTTTTCCCGACTTTTCCCTATAGTTGGCTGATTTCGTTCGACTCGACTTTTGAGAAAGTTGGGTTTCATGAAACCCGACTCGTCCCTGAAAAAGGCAAAGTCGCTCATCTCTAATTTTAACCCAAGAGGTGGCGAAATCTCTCTCTCTCCCTCTCCATCTCCCAATCCCACTCCAGCTACGTTACGCTCCGCTTCTCTCATTGGCTGAAAAAAGTCACGTGCAAGCATTCGGCAAAACCTGACTTTGACGCTTGGGTCGCCAACCGCATGGCCAACTTCACAATGTGGTCGGGTTTCGTTTCATGAAACCCGACTTTGGCGAAAGTTGGCGACTTTTGAATCTGACCGACCTGTTTCGCTCAACTCTATTAAGGAAGCTAGGTATATACCCTGTAATATTATACTTTTCAAGAAAGGCATCCAGTCCCTTCTTACATGTTAGTAGGGAATCACTCATTACAACATCATATGGCAGAGAGTTCCATAGTCTCACTGCTCTTACAGTAAAGAATCCGCTTCTGTGATTATGCTTAAACCTTCTTTCCTCCAGACGTAGAGGATGCCCCCTTGTTAGGGCTGGCGGAACGCACCAAATTATAAAGTAGTAGTAGGTGCGTTCGCAACCGGGGTCCACCGTGCAGAGGTTGTACACTGCTGCTAGACAATGGCGGAAGAATAGAGCGGCGTGAACACAGTCACACGTGGGTTACGTCACCCAGTGTGAACAGGAGCGGACTCTGTTAATTTACAGAGCCGCACAACCGCCGAACATGGATGCCGGAGCCTGTTGAGATCACAGAGCCAAGCCAAAGAGTACACAGCAAACTGTTGTGAGTTCATTTTCCCCTTCACCGTCGATGTCTGAAGAACTCCCTCTTCTGGTGAAGGAAGGTAGTGAGGCTGATTACCAAACACCTGATCTGGTAGATGATGACTGGGTAACAGGAACTGCTGACTGGACATAAGGCAGCCGACGCCCTTCTGAGTCGCTGGTGATTTCTCTGCTGGATTCTTGGAGACCAGTCTGATTCCTGCTTCTAAAGATAAGTTTTTGCTCTGCTATTGAAGTTATTAGTTTTGTTTTGTTTACCTTGTTTTTTGGAGTTCAGCCATCCCCGGTCGGGGGTGTGCTAAGTTCAATTTTTGTCTCTGATCAGTTTTTCTCTTTGCTCTGTCTTCAGAATTTTATCTGAGTGCTGATATAGTCTTTTTGAAGTCCTAGCGACTTCAGGGCCTGTGTTTCCTATCAGACGGTAGGGACATTTTTTGGTAGGGTTTTTTGAAGATTGCAGACAGCAGCTTTTCTATCCTGTCCTTTTTAGTTAGCTTGGGCCCCATCATTTGCTCAACCTATCTTTCTATCTGTGTTAGTGTTTTCATCTTGCTTCACCGTCATTATATGTTGGGGGCTGCCTATTGCTTTGGGGTCTGCTCTGGAGCAGTTTAGATTTCCCCTTTCTTTCTTTAGCCCTATTTAGTTCTCTGGCTGTGATCGAGGGGTCTAGGGCATCGTAGGAACCCCCACGGCTACTCTTAGTTGTTGTGGATAGGATCAGGGGTCTGCAATCCGATAGCTGCCAACCTCTCCGGTTTTCTGGACTTAGCTTGTATTTTTGTTTTTTCCTCCTTCGGTGACTCATTTATAACAGAATCACCAGCCATACCGCAGATCCTAGGGTACTCAATAGCAGGAAAGAATTGTAAAAAAAAAAAAAAAAAAAAAAGTTTGTCAGAATATTTTTTTTTTTTGTGTATATTTTTTCCTCTATGTCTCTGAGGCCACAGGGGGAAATTTTTTTTCTTTCTCAATGGAGATGAAGCAATTGTCTGATCGTGTGGAGCAGCTCACTGCTGAAGTGCGGGGAATTTCCGCCTATCTTGCTCATGCACATGCTGCTGAACCAAAGATCCCTAGTCCTGATGTGTTTCTTGGGTCTAAATTTTTGAATTTTAAGAATAATTGTAAATTATTTTTTGCCTTGAAGCCTAACTCGTCGGGAAGTTCCGCGCAGCAGGTTAAAATTGTCATTTCTTTGCTGTACGGCGATCCCCAGGATTGGGCGTTTTCTTTGAAACCTCATGATCCTATTCTTACTAATGTGAACGCATTTTTTCAAGCCTTGGGGTTGTTGTATGATGAACCTAATGCTATTGATCAGGCTGAAAAGGCCCTGTTGGCATTGAGCCAGGGTCAGGATTCTGCAGAGTTGTACTGTCAAAAATTCCAAAAGTGGGCGGTCCTTACTACCTGGAATGATGGTGCCTTGGCAGCTCTCTTTCGGAAGGGTTTGTCAGAAACCGTAAAAGATACTATGGTGGGATTTCCTGTTCCCTCTGGTCTTGACGATTCTATGTCATTAGCCATTCAGGTTGATCAGCGTTTGCATGAACGCAAAACTGCACGAGAGGTGTTGCCACCTGTTGAACAAATGTCTGAACCTATGCAATGTGATAGAGTTTTGTCTGGGGCGCAGAGTCAGGAGTTCAGAAGGCGTAATAAGCTGTGTTTCTTCTGTGGTGATGCCTCGCATATCATTTCTGTCTGCCCTAAACGAGAGAAACGTTTTGCACACACATTTGCTGTGGGTGGTGTTCAACCTAAGTTTCTTCTGGCAATTACTCTGATCTGCTCCCTGTCCACATTTTCCGCTAAGGCTTTTGTGGATTCGGGAGCAGCTCTGAACCTGATGGACTTGGATTTTGCTAAACATTGTGGATTTCCTATGACACCTCTGCGGACGCCTATCCCTTTGAGGGGTATTGATGCTACTCCTTTGGTGAAGAATAAACCTCAGTTTGGACCCAGGTGGTAATGCGGGTCACCCCAGACCATCAAGAGAATTGCAGATTTTTGGTGTTGCATAATTTGCATGATACCATTGTTTTGGGGTTTCCCTGGTTGCAAATCCATAATCCAGTTTTGGATTGGAAATCTGTGTCGGTGGTGAGTTGGGGTTGTCGGTGTGCCCTTAGTGATGCTCCTGTTTTCTCCCCCTCTCCCCAGTCGCATGATGTTCCTGACTATTTGGCTGATTTTTATGATGTATTTAGTGAGAATGAGTCTGCGTCTTTGCCTCCTCATAGGAGTTATGACTGTGCAATTGAGCTGAGCCCTCGGTGTAAATTTCCCAAGGGTCGACTTTTCAATTTATCTGTACCCGAGCACGAGGCTATGCGATCCTATATTAAGGAGTCATTGGAGAAGGGTCATATTAGACCATCCTCTTCACCCTTAGGTGCTGGGGTTTTTTTCGTGGCTAAGAAAGATGGGTCATTAAGGCCTTGTATTGACTATCGTTCCCTCAACAAAATTACTGTTAAATATCATTATCCGTTACCCCTGATTTCTGAGCTATTCTCCAGAGTTAAAGATGCTTGCTGGTTTACCAAGCTTGACCTCAGGGGGGCGTATAATCTTATTCGCATTAAGCAGGGGGATGAATGGAAGATGGCATTTAATACTCCGGAGGGACATTTTGAGTACCTGGTGATGCCTTTTGGGCTCTCTAATGCCCCTTCTGTCTTCCAGTGCTTCATGAATGATATTTTCCGAGACTTGGTGGATACATTTTTGATCATCTATCTGGATGATATTTTGATCTTTTCCAAGGATTGGGACTCTCATGTGGAACATGTTCGGACTGTGTTCCGGATTTTGAGGGAGAATTCCCTGTATGTCAAGGGATCGAAATGCCTTTTTGGGGTACAGAGGATTTCATTTTTGGGATTTATTTTGTCTCCGTCAACTATTGAAATGGACCCAGTCAAGGTACAGGCCATTTATGATTGGGTTCAGCCCACTTCTTTGAAGGCCCTCCAGAAGTTTTTGGGTTTTGCTAATTTTTATCGTAAATTTATAGCTAATTTTTCTGGTATTGCCAAACCATTGACTGATTTGACTATGAATGGTGCTGATGTGCTGAATTGGTCTCCGGAGGCTGTTTCTTCCTTTCAGGAGCTGAAACGAAGGTTCACTTCTGCTCCGGTTTTGCGGCAACCTGATGTCTCACTCCTGTTTCAGGTAGAGGTGGACGCTTCTGAGATTGGTGCAGGAGCTGTTTTGTCCCAAAAAGATCCTGTAACATCTAAAATGAATCCCTGTGCTTTCTTTTCCCGAAAGTTCTCCCCATCTGAACGTAACTATGATGTGGGGAATCGGGAACTGTTAGCCATGAAATGGGCATTTGAGGAGTGGAGACATTGGTTGGAGGGAGCTAGACATCAAGTCGTGGTCCTCACTGACCACAAGAATTTGATTTACCTTGAGTCGGCCAAACTCTTGAATCCTAGACAGGCTAGGTGGGCCTTGTTTTTCACACGTTTTGATTTTGTGGTCTCTTTTCTTCCGGGCACTAAGAATGTCAAGGCAGACGCCCTCTCTAGGAGTTTCTTTGCTGATTCTCCTATTGTGACCAAGCCTGCTACCATCTTAAGTGAGGGGGTAGTTCTTTCTACCATCTCGCCCAATTTGAGACGTGCTCTGGAAGAGTTTCAGGAGGACAAACCTGAGCGTTGTCCCACTGGAAAATTGTATGTTCCTGACCAGTGGAGGAAGAGAGTGATGTCTGAAGTTCATTTCTCCGCATTGGCTGGTCATCCAGGTATTTTTGGTACTAGAGATTTGGTGAGTCGGTCTTTTTGGTGGCCCGCCTTATCTCGTGATGTCAGGAATTTTGTGCAGTCCTGTGGGACTTGCTCCCGGTCTAAACCTTGTTATCGCTCTAGTGGGTTGTTGATGCCTTTGCCGGTGCCCAGGAGGCCATGGACCAATATTTCAGTGGATTTTATTTCTGATCTTCCTGTCTCTCAGAGAATGACTGTTATCTGGGTGATTTGTGATAGATTCTCTAAGATGGTCCATCTTGTACCACTCCCTAAGTGGCCATCTTCCTCAGAGTTGGTGCCCTTGTTTTTGCAACAGGCGGTTCGCTTGCATGGGATTCCTGAGAACATTGTGTCTGACAGAGGAGTTCAGTTTGTCTCTAGATTTTGGAGGACTTTTTGTTCCAAGCTGGGAATTCAGTTGTCCTTCTCCTCTGCGTTTCACCCTCAGACCAATGGGCAGACGGAGAGACAAACCAGACTTTGGAGTCTTATTTGAGATGTTTTATCTTTGCTGATCAGGATGATTGGGTCTCATTTTTGCCCTTGGCTGAATTTGCTTTAAATAATAGAGCTAATTCTGCACTTTGATGTCACCTTTTTTTTGTAACTTTGGGTTTCATCCTCGATTCTCTTCAGGGCAGGTGGAGTCTTCTGCCTGCCCAGGTGTTGACACTGTGGTGGAGAGAATGCACCAGATTTGGGACCAAGTGGTGGATAAGTTGTCTCTCTCCCAGGAAAAGGCCCAGCGGTTTTCCAACCGGCATAGGACCATTGGTCCCCGGTTTAAGGTGAGTGATATGGTTTGGTTGGCGTCAAAGAATATCTCTATGAAGGTGGCTTCTCCAAAGTTTAAACCTAGATTTATTGGACCTTACAAGATTTTGGAGATTCTTAATCCGGTCTCTTTTCGATTGGCTCTTCCTGTTACATTTAAGATCCATAACGTGTTTCATAAGTCTCTGTTGAAGAGGTTTGTTGAGCCAGTAGTTCCTGTGGTGGCACCTCCTGACCCTGTATTGGTTGAAGGTAATGTGGAATATGAGGTTGAGAAGATACTGGATTCTTGTCTGACTAGACGGAGACTCCAGTATTTGGTTAAGTGGAAGGGTTATGGCCAGGAGGATAATTCTTGGGTCTCTGCATCTGATATTCATGCCGAAAGATTGGTTCGTGCTTTTCATCGGGCCCATCCTGGTCGGCCTGGTGGCGTGGATGAGGGTTCGGTGACCCCTCCTCAAGGGGGGGGTACTGTTGTGAGCTCATTTTCTCGTTCACCTTTGATGTCCAATGAACTCCCTCTGCTGGTGAAAGGAGGTGGTGAAACTGATTTGCATGGGAGAAACCTGTCACCTGAACAGGTGGATTGCGATTGGACATCCGGAATCTCTGAGTGGATATAAGGCAGCCGACGCCCTGTAGGGTTGCTGGTGATTTCTCTGTTCTGAGCTCTGGCCTCCAGTTCAGTTCCTGTCTTCTAAAGCTAAGTTTTGCTCTGTTATTGTTCCTTGAGATTTTGTCTGATTTGCTTAGTTTTGTGTTCTGCCAGCCCCGGCTGGGGCTCTGCTGAATTTCCATTTTTGTCCCTGATCGGTTAAATCTCTTTTGCTCTGTCTTCAGAATATATCGGAGTGCTGATATAGGGATTTTGAAGTCTAGTGACTTCAGGGCCGTTTTTCCTATCAGACGTGATGGGACGTTTTGGTAGGGTTTTTGCGGATGGCAGCCAGCATCTTTTCTGTCCTTTCCTATCTAGTTAGTTGGGCTCCATCATTTGCTCTGCCTGTCTTTCTGTCTGTGTTTGTGTTTTCATCTGTTTTCACCGACAATACATGTTGGAGGCTGTCTATTGCCTTGGGGTCTTCTCTGGGGCAGTTTAGATTTCCCCTTTCTTTCTTTAGGCTTATTTAGTTATCCGGCTGTGAAGAGGCGTCTAGGACCACCGTAGGAACGCTCCACGGCTACTGTTAGTTGTTGTGAATAGGATCAGGGGTCTGCAATCCGCTAGCTACCAACCTCTCTGGTTTTCTGGATTTAGCTTGCATTTTTGTTTTTTCCTCCTCCGGTGACTCATTCATAACAGGGGGCAACAGCTGCGAGTTCCAAAGTGGAACTGAAAAGTTTTGTGAAGTATTGTTGGCAGTGGTGGGACACCCAAAATAACCCCCCTGAGATAAATTGTTAGATAGGGCAAGACTAGCTTGCTGTTTTTTATCACATAGTGACAGAAGTGGGATAACTAAGATATGCCCCCCTGCGCCTGTGATAGCCGTGTGTTGGCAGTACGTCGCGTCCCTCCATCCGTGACATACCGGTGTCAGCGGCGGGATCGTGACAGAGACCCTCCTCCACTTTTCTTCCAAGCGGGATTGTGGTACGTGCAAATTACGGCCAGGCCTTGCATTCACTTCATGGACTAAATTTATGGTAATAAAAAATAATAATCATGAGAACTTTTGTTTCATGTGGCCACGCAGTACGTGGTTTCAAAGGGTTATTGGAGTGCATGTAACATTGGTGCAGGGCAGGCCTTGCATTCAGTGCATGAGCAAACAGTAAGGGAGACACACTTTCTTCTAATGGGAAAAATTTTGTCATGAGGCCTTCAAGTACGTCTGCTGAAAGGCTTATTGTGGTGCATGTAACTTTGGGGTGGGCTAGGCCTTGCATTCAATGCAACATTTTTTCAGGAGGCCCTTGTGAAAGGGGTGTTGGGGTGCGTCCTAATTTTTGGAAGCCAAGCCACTCAGTGCATAGGCAAAAACAGTTTAGGAGACCCACTGTTTAATAATGGCCCTTTAAGAAGATTAATGCCACCTGATGCCCCTGATAGGCTCTGTGACTTTAAGCGTCACTCCTTCATAAATGAAACAAGATGTGACTGATGATGCGTCACACACCACATGGCCAGCAAAGGTTGTTTAGTGTTACAGTGACATCTCCCAGTGAATGCATTTGTAATGGCTGAAAGCAATGATAAAGTTGAAAAACACATCAAAAAGGCTATGTGTGAACATAGCCCAAGTGGTGGAGGAACATTTTTGTTTGGGGTTAGTTATTTTGCCTTATATACAAGTCATTACCCTGGAAAGGATGTTCCTTAACATATTTCCCAGCAAAGTCCATTTTGGTTTCGTTTTGGTATGTTTTTTGGTGCATCAGTAAAAATGGCATGAAACTCTGACAACATTATATAAAGCTGTGACCTAGGAGTCAGGAATGCTTCCAGGGGTGATCCCCATGATGTTCCCGTGTCATTTAAGCAGTGTTTCCTTCATTTTCAGACGTTTTTAGACCTTAAAAAGACCCCCAGGAGGATCGCGGTAAAAATGCTCGTGTCTCCCATAGACGTACATTGGGCTCATGTTCTGTCCAAGTACCCTAGTATTATAAATTGCTCGACCTGAGTAACGAGCACCAGAGCATTTTAGTGCTCGCCCATCACTATACATAACACATACATATTCACATAAAAATAAAAAAAAAACTTTACTCACCTCACACCAAATCCTCAATGCCCTCGTCTCCTAGAAATAACGTAAAATAATAAACCAGCATATACTCCCTGTCCGCCGTAGTCCAAGGTAATCCAGATTGTCCCACGGCGATCTCACATGTAGAACAGTCATGTCGGGAGATGTGACCGCTCTACCCAGCCACCGGTGATACACTGACAGGAGACCATCGCTCCCGCAGTGTATCAGCTGATCGGATCTGATGCTCTCCCTTACAGCACCACTGCATGGGAAAGTTCTCACACAGTGGTACTGCCGTGAAAGCTCATGAACTCCGGTAAACTCTCACGGCAGTGCAGATATTACAAGAGGTAATATCTCCCGCAGTGTATCACCGGAAGCCGGGTAGAGTGGTCACATCTCCCGATGTGACTGTTCTACAAGTGAGATCATTGTGGGACACTCGGTAAATGGACTATGTCTGACAGGGAGTATTTATGTTGGTTTATTATTTTATTTTTGTTGCAAGAGACCAGGGACTTGGGGATTAGGTGATGCATTAAGTATGGTTAATTATGATTATTAAAGGAGACTGTGTGATAATTTCAAATAAAGGACTTTATTCTGGCTGTGTCTTTATTTACCATATACTATAGGATTACTAATGGATAGGTGTCTTATAGATGCTTCCCCTTTACTAATCAGTGGGCTTGATATCACTGGACAGTACAAAGGTGACAGCAACCCCACAAATATTACCCCACTTTCCACCACTACAAGGCAAGTGGGAAGAGCAAGGCTAAGTGCCAGAATTGGCGCACCTATAAGATACGCCATTTCTGAGGCGGCTGAGATCTAATGTTTTTAGCCTGGGTGGGCCAATATCAATGGCCCCTTCCCAGGCTATTAATATCAGCCAGCAGCTGTCTGCCTAGCCTTTGCTGGTTTGATTTTATCGGGTGACCCCATGTCAATTTTTTTTCTTGGGTTCCCATGTAAAATAGACAGTGAAGGCTAAGCAAACATTTGTGAGCTGATATTAATAGCCTGGTAACCATTATGGCTATTGGCTCCTGTGATGACTCATGGAGTGGACCCTGTGGGTCATGGCACCAACCCTCCCAGGGTGAGCTGACCTAGTGAGGACCACCACCTATACAGGGAGTGTCAGGGTCAAACCCAAGGGGGTAAGGTAGCATGACTGCTGGCACCAGGTGGCCGGCTCACAGGAGACACGAGTGAGTGTGTCTGCAGGAAAGTGCAAAGCGTGGACACAGAAACACGCCGGGTACAGGGTGAGTGTACGGAGGCACGGAGAGTACTGGAGAACACAAGGCGTGTACACGGGAGTGCGCTTGATACAGGATAGTTCAAGGCGGGTACACGAGAGCACGTATGGCATGCACAGACAAGCACGCCCGGTGCGAGCAAAGCAGGACGTGTGCAAAGGAGCACATCAGAGTACAGAGTTAGGCAGGTGTGCCAGGAGGCACAACAGAGTACAGGAACAGAGCGTGTGCCAGGAGGCACAACAGAGCACAAGTGAGAATACAGGATCAGAGCGTGTGCCAGGAGGCACAACAGAGCACAAGGCAGAAGACCCGAATACAGCGCACAGCCAGACAAGGCAGACCAAGCCAGGAAGCACAACAATAATCAGGCACCTCCCATAGGAAGAGGTAGCCTGATATAGCACATGAGCACTAGGAGTTCTGGGTCAAGTCCTCCAATACCATAAAGAGGACAGGCCCGGAGGCAGAGCTGAGAAGAGCACGCGTGCGCACAAAAAACATGGTGCAAACATGAAACTAAGTACGAGAGGTGCGTGTGCGGTGTGACAGCTCTTTCCCAGAATATTAACATCAGCTGTCGGCTTTCCCTCTGCTGGTTATGAAAATTACACAGAAGCCCACGTAATTTTTTTTTAAATTCTGTTTTGAAACAAAAAACAGATTTCGTGTATGTGTGTCTTTATGTAACTCTTTATGTACCGCTTTATTAATGAGGGTATCTGGCTGACAAATGTTCATTACTAAACTGCGCGCTTGGTAATATATGTATATATTATATATTGGTCAATTATATTTGTTTTGTGTGTGTAAACATTATATTTGAACACGGTATGTAATGATGTTATGGTCTTCAAAGGAGAATGAAAAAGAAGAGGCTGGACAAGGAAATGACATCACATTTTTTTTATAATCTATATCTTTATTTAAAACACACACCAAGGAAGGAAACCGGAGCAGCGGCACAGCTGTTCAACTTCAGGATAATGAGGCTGAATTCACACCAGGGAATACGGGGGAAAATATCCAAAAAGATTCACTAGAGAAATCCAAAATATCCATTCATAAGAAAGCGGATAGGCACTCACCGTCCCATACGAAATAATCCTTTATTGTGGAAACATAAAAACCACAGCAGGCGGATAAAACAGTGGAATTCGTGCAAGAAGACGATCGTTTCGCGCTACATTGCGCTCCTACAGGTCTGCAGCAAAACCTGATTTCTTGGCTGGAAAGAAGCTGTGGCAAAAACGCAGGTTTACAGTTGTGGCCAAAAGTATTGACACCCCTGCAATTCTGTCAGATAATACTCAGTTTCTTCCTGAAAATGATTGCAAACACAAATTCTTTGGTATTATTATCTTCATTTAATTTGTCTTAAATGAAAAAACACAAAAGAGAATGAAGCAAAAAGCAAAACATTGATCATTTCACACAAAACTCCAAAAATGGGCCAGACAAAAGTATTGGCACCCTCAGTCTAATACTTGGTTGCACAACCTTTAGCCAAAATAACTGCGACCAACCACTTCCGGTAACCATCAATGAGTTTCTTACAATGCTCTGCTGGAATTTTAGACCATTCTTCTTTGGCAAACTGCTCAAGGTCCCTGATATTTGAAGGGTGCCTTCTCCAAACTGCCATTTTTAGATCTCTCCACAGGTGTTCTATGGGATTCAGGTCTGGACTCATTGCTGGCCACCTTAGAAGTCTCCAGTGCTTTCTCTCAAACCATTTTCTAGTGCTTTTTGAAGTGTGTTTTGGGTCATTGTCCTGCTGGAAGACCCATGACCTCTGAGGGAGACCCAGCTTTCTCACACTGGGCCCTACATTATGCTGCAAAATTTGTTGGTAGTCTTCAGACTTCATAATGCCATGCACACGGTCAAGCAGTCCAGTGCCAGAGGCAGCAAAGCAACCCCAAAACATCAGGGAACCTCCGCCATGTTTGACTGTAGGGACCGTGTTTTTTTCTTTGAATGCCTCTTTTTTCTCCTGTAAGCTCTATGTTGATGCCTTTGCCCAAAAAGCTCTACTTTTGTCTCATCTGACCAGAGAACATTCTTCCAAAACGTTTTAGGCTTTTTCAGGTAAGTTTTGGCAAACTCCAGCCAGGCTTTTTTATGTCTCGGGGTAAGAAGTGGGGTCTTCCTGGGTCTCCTACCATACAGTCCCTTTTCATTCAGACGCTGACGGATAGTACGGGTTGACACTGTTGTACCCTCGGACTGTGGGGCAGCTTGAACTTGTTTGGATGTTAGTCGAGGTTCTTTATCCAACATCCGCACAATCTTGCGTTGAAATCTCTTGTCAATTTTTCTTTTCTGGCCACATCTAGGGAGGTTAGCCACAGTGCCATGGGCTTTACACTTCTTGATGACACTGCGCACGGTCGACACAGGAACATTCAGGTCTTTGGAGATGGACTTGTAGCCTTGAGATTGCTCATGCTTCCTCACAATTTGGTTTCTCAAGTCCTCAGACAGTTCTTTAGTCTTCTTTCTTTTCTCCATGCTCAGTGTGGTACACACAAGGACACAGGACAGAGGTTGAGTCAACTTTAATCCATGTCAACTGGCTGCAAGTGTGATTTAGTTATTGCCAACACCTGTTAGGTGCCACAGGTAAGTTACAGGGGCTGTTAGTTACACAAATTAGAGAAGCATCACATGATTTTTCGAACAGTGCCAATACTTTTGTCCACCCTCTTTGTTATGTTTGGTGTGGAATTATATCCAATTTGGCTTTAGGACAATTCTTTTTGTGTTTTTTAATTTAAGACAAATTAAATGAAGATAATAATACCAAAGAATTTGTGTTTGCAATCATTTTCAGGAAGAAACTGAGTATTATCTGACAGAATTGCAGGGGTGTCAATACTTTTGTCCACAACTGTAGGTGCATTTTTGGTTGCTTTTTTTGTAGGGTATGTTCACACTGGGCGTTTATGCTGCCTTTTTTTATGCTGCCTTTTTTTATGCTGCCTTTTTTATGCTAATTTTCAGCAGCTTTTAACAGCAAAGCCTATGAGATTTCAGAAATCTCTTGCACACACATTGGTTTTTTTGCCATCAGGATTTTGTGCTTTCTGTTTTTTTTGGACATAGAGCAGGTCACTTCTTTCAGCGTTTTTGCAGCGTTTTTTACCCATTGGCTTGAATGGGCGTTGAAAAAACGCAGCCCAAACCCAGGTATCATTACTTGCAGCCTTTTTGCTGCAGAAAACTAATGGACAGCAACTTTATTAGCATGCACAAAGAGACAAGTTAGCCCAAAAAACGCACCAAAAAAGTGCCAAAACAGCAATGAAAAGCGCACCAAAATCGTAACAAAAAACACACCAAAAATGCACCTAAACATGCTTTTTTGCCACAGCTTCTTTGCTGCCAATAAATCAGGTTTTGCTGCAGAAAAAATGCCCGGTGTGAACATAGCCTTAGCAACAAACTGGTGTCAATAACTTCGCTAAGGCTATGTGCGCACGTTGCGGATTTGCTTGTGAAAATTTGTGTGCGGTTTCTTCTTTCCTCTCTTGGCAGAAAATGCAGTTGAAATTCCATGTGAATTTGATGTGATTTTGATACGGATTTGTAAGCTAAATCAGGGCCGTAACTACAACTGCCCGGGGCCCCACCCACCCAAGGGGCCCCAAACTGTTGTCAAAAAATTGTATTTTAATACTTTAATTTCTCATAAAATACCCAGCTCCTATATTATTCGAGTTTAAAGTTAATAAAAATAACGAAAAGATCCATGAAAGGGCAAGCGTAAAAGTTTTTTGTTCGTTTATACTTTAAACGGGGAAACGCTATTTCGCTTAGTAACAGGAGCTCTATGGCAGGCAGTAGACTGTTAGCGGATCGTGTGGTGTCGCGCCAATAGTTCAGGCAGCAGCCGCGACGTGACGTGCACTGAGGTCTTGTTTACCCCAACTGCTGAACTGCTCATTGGCCATTGCCCATCGGTCAGCGGCCAAAATTCGTTTCAAAAGCAACTGGAAAAAATGAAAAGTGTTAAGGAATTTGCTGATTTCCTAATAGTCGAGCATTCTTCACAAGCTATCCAGACGTTTGCACAGCGTATGGATGTGACTGTTCCTGTGACTAAGGCTGAACGATCCTTCTCTAAGCCTAAACCCATAAAAAACTACTTGAGAAGTACGATGGCTCAAGAAAGACTCCGCAGCTTCGCTTCACTGTCAGCAGATCAACCTTGACAAAGTAATTGATGAATTCGCTTCTCTGAAAGTTAGGAAGCAAATGTTTAAGTAGCTGCTGTTTAAAACTGAACAAATTGGTAATGTTTAAGTGAACAAAGTTTAAATGTGTAAAACTACTTAACATTTAATAAGCATATACAGTTATTTGGAAATTGTGCAATATTTGGAATTATTATTCACCGTATTAATTTTCCAAACATATTCACTGAATATTTAATTTCTAAAACTTGCATCACAAACAAAATCTATGAAAGGTCTCGTGCGGAACGTGGTGAAGCCTGTGTGTTGTATACATCAATGCGTAGCAGGCTTCACCACGTTCCGCACAACCTCTAGTAATTGAAATGTTGAGGGGCCCCACTATGAAGTTTTGCCCCGGGGCCCCGAAGTTTATAGTTACAGCACTGAGCTAAATAAAGATATATTTAAAAAAACTGTGATGCCATTTCCTTGTTGTTTTCATTCTCCATTGAAGACCAGAGAATCATAGAATCATAGAATCATAGAATCATAGAATCGTAGAGTTGGAAGGGACCTCCTGGGCCATCTGGTCCAACCCCCTGCTCAAAGCAGGATTCGCTAAATCATCCCAGTTAGATGTCTGTCCAGCCTCTGTTTGAAGACTTCCATTGAAGGAGAACTCACCACTTCTCGTGGCAGCCTGTTCCACTCATTGATCACTCTAACTGTCAAAAAGTTTTTTCTAATATCTAATCTGTGTCTCCTCCCATTCAGCTTCATCCCATTGCTTCTAGTCTTTCCTTGTGCAAATGAGAATAAAGATGATCCTTCTACAATGTGACAGCCCTTTAGATATTTGTAGACAGCTATTAAGTCTCCTCTCAGTCTTCTCTTTTGCAAACTAAACATTCCCAAATCCTGCAACCTTTCCTCATAAGACAGGGTTTGCAGACCGGTCACCATTCTGGTCGCTCTTTTCTGAACTTGCTCCAGTTTGTTGATGTCTTTTTTAAAATGTGGTGCCCAAAATTGGACACAATATTCCAGATGAGGTCTGACCAAAGAGGAGTAGAGGGAAATAATTACTTCACGTGATCTAGACTGTATGCTTCTGTTAATACATCCTAGAATTGCATTTGCCTTTTTTGCTGCTGCATCACACTGTTGACTCATATTCAGTCTGTGATCTATTAGTATACCCAAGTCTTTTTCACATGTGCTGTCACTTAGCCCTATTCCTCCCATTCTATATATGCTTTTTTCATTTTTATTGCCCAGATGTAGTACTTTGCATTTCTCCCTGTTAAAAACCATTCTGTTAGTTGCTGCCCACTTCTCCAGTTTATTTAAATCTTTTTGAATCCTCTCTCTCTCTTCTCTAGTATTAGCTATCCCTCCTAGCTTTGTGTCATCAGCAAATTTAATCAGTTTACCCTCAATTCCTTCATCTAAATCGTTGATAAAGATGTTGAACAATACAGGGCCTAGGACAGAGCCCTGTGGTACCCCACTTGAGACATTCTTCCAACTGGATGTGCAGCCATTTACGACCACTCTTTGGGTCCGATCACTAAGCCAGTTATGAATCCACCTAACAGTTGCCTTGTCCATTCCATACTTAGTCATTTTTTCAATAAGGATTGTATGAGAGACTTTGTCAAATGCTTTGCTGAAGTCAAGATATACTATATCTACAGCATTTCCTTGATCCACCCAATCAGTAATACCGTCATAGAAGGAAATTAAATTAGTCTGACATGACTTATTAGTTACAAACCCATGCTGACTCTGTTTAATCACTTCATTCTTATCCAGGTATTGACATACATGTTGTTTAATAATTTGTTCAAAGATCTTTCCTGGTATAGAAGTCAGACTCACCGGCCTATAGTTGCCTGGGTCCACCTTCTTCCCCTTTTTGAAGATAGGAACAACATTTGCTCTTCTCCAGTCTTCTGGCACATCTCCTGTTCTCCAAGAATTTTCAAAGATTATGGAGAGGGGTTCAAAAATTTCTTCTGCTATCTCCTTCAGTACTCTGGGGTGTAATTCATCTGGACCTGGAGACTTGAATTCATTTAGGTTAGCTAAGTGTTTCCTCACTATCTTTTTGTTTATAGATATCCTGGATTCTTCTATTCCCTTAATAGGACAGTGAATAACAGTTGATGTTACATTTCCTTTCTGAGAGAAAACAGATGCAAAATAGGAATTTAAAAGTTCAGCCTTCTCAACATCCTGTCTTACCATTTCATCATTTTCATCCTGTAAAAATCCTATAGCATCTTTGACTTTTCTTTTACTTTTGACATATCCCCAAAATCCTTTATTATTGCTTTTGACATCTCTTGCAAGCCTCAATTCATTTTCAGCTTTAGGTAATCTGATTTGTGCCCTGCAGGTTCTGCAGACAGCATTATATTCTTCTTTAGATATGCCTCCCTCTTTCCATTTTATAAATATTTTTTTCTTCCTTTTTAGCATGTGCTTAAGTTCTGTGTTCATCCATCCTGGTTTCCTAAAATGCTTCCTATTCTTCCCTCTTTTCGGAATTGTTAACAACTGTGCTTTGAGAATTTCATTTTTCAAGATTTCCCATCCTTCCTGGACATTTTTGTCTTTAAGGATATCCAGCCATTGGATCCCTCCAATTCTCTTTCTGAATCCCTTAAAATCTGCCTTTCTGAAATCTAACCTTGACGTCTGAGTCTTCACAGGTCTTCCGCCTCTAGTTATCCAAAATTCTAAAATAGCATGGTCGCTACCTCCTAGGGTCCCAGCCACTTTTACCTCCTCAACCATTTCCTCCCTGTTTATAAGGATTAGATCCAAGGTAGCAGTTCCCCTTGTTTTCTCCTTTACCTTTTGGAAGATAAAGTTGTCAGCAAGAGAGGATAAGAATTTCCTTGACCTGTTAGTTTTGCCTGAGAGAGATTCCCAACAAATGTCTGGATAGTTGAAATCTCCCATGACAACTATGTCATATTTTTTGGAGAACTTGGCCATTTGATGCATAAAGAGTTCATCCATATCTTCAGCTTGCACAGGCGGCCTGTAGTAAATGCCTACAATGGTGTCCTTTCCATTGTTCTGTCCTTGTATTCTTACCCAAACAGTTTCCACAGAACTCCCAGTCTCTGAAGCTTCAATCTCTGTGCAGATATACGCATTTCTAACATACAATGCGACACCCCCTCCTCGTTTATCAAGTCTGTTTCTTGCAAATAAGTTGTATCCTTCTAGTCTTGTATTCCAATCATGTGTATTGTCCCACCAAGTTTCAGTGATTCCAATGACATCATATTTCTTTTCCTGTGTTAGTAGTTCCAATTCTCCTTGTTTGTTGCCCATGCTTTGTGCATTAGTATAGAAACATTTTAGTTTGTGATTGGTTTCTCTTTCTCCAATATTTTTATTAATTAGATTCTTTCGTCTTTGTTCTTCCTTTCCACTTCTAATAGCAGAGTTCTCAATAGCATTTGTCAGGTGTATGGCTTTTTCTGGTCTTTTGCTTCCCTTCCCACATTGTTCTAATATAAAGCTCTCCTTACAAGTGTAGCAAGGCGACTTCCAAATACATGTTTTCCAGTCTTCGTAAGGTGCACCCCATCTCTAGCAAGTAGTCCATCGTATAAGTAGTTCACTCCGTGATCCAGAAATCCAAATCGTTGCTGACGGCACCATCGACGTAGCCAGTTGTTCACCTGCAGAATCTTATTCCACCTCCTTGTTCCATGGCCATCCACTGGGAGGATGGAAGAGAAGACCACCTGCGCTCCCAGTTCTTTCACTTTCTTGCCTAAGTCTTCAAAGTCTCTGCAGATGGTTTCCAGGTTGTTTCTTGCGGTGTCATTTGTCCCCACATGTAGTAGCAGGAATGGGTAGTCATCTGTAGGTCTGAAGAGTCCTGATATCCTGTCAGACACATCTTTAATTTTTGCACCTGGAAGACAGCACATTTCTCTTGAAGTTATATCCGGTCTGCAGATAGCGGCCTCTGTTCCTCTCAGCAGGGAATCCCATATGCCCACCACTCTCCGTTTCTTCTTCACATCATTTTTCTTTCTCCATCCAGGAGGACTCTGAAGGCGTACAAGGTTGCTGTTTGTTGGCAAAGTCTTATCCTGATGTATTTCTTCATCGTTTTCCTGCGTGAGAGCCTGGTACTGGTTTCTGAGCAGTATGGGTGCTGACTGCCTCCTGATCCTCCTGCTTCTCTGGGTCACATGTCTCCATTCCTCTGTTTCTTCAGGTGCACTTCGAATTTCTTCTCTTTCTGTAACATGAAGAGATAATTCTGCTCTGTCCAAGAACTCTTCACCTTCCTTAATGATCTTCAACGTAGCTAACCTCTCTTCGAGATTTTGCAACTTTTCCTCCAACAGGGTCACAAGCTTGCATTTGTGGCATGTGAAGTTTGGCTTTTCCACTGGTAAATCTGTGAACATGTAGCAAGAAATGCAGCTCACCAAATGGCTCCTGGCCTCTTCCATCTTGAGATTTCTTAAAAACGATGAAAGATGAGCCAAAATTTTCCGATTTCCTCTTTTCAGCTGCAACGGCCAAAACCCAGTGATCGTTGAGCTCGCGGAGACTCTTCACTTATCCCAGAAGGCACTGGGAATATGCAAATGATCTCCTCAAGACTCTTCCCCTGGTTTTCCGATTTTCTCTTTTCAGCTGCAACGGCCAAAACCCAGTGATCGTTGAGCTCGCGGAGACTCTTCACTTATCCCAGAAGGCACTGGGAATATGCAAATGATCTCCTCAAGACTCTTCCCCTGGTTTTCCGATTTTCTCTTTTCAGCTGCAACGGCCAAAACCCAGTGATCGTTGAGCTCGCGGAGACTCTTCACTTATCCCAGAAGGCACTGGGAATATGCAAATGATCTCCTCAAGACTCTTCCCCTGGTTTTCCGATTTCCTCTTTTCAGCTGCAACGGCCAAAACCCAGTGATCGTTGAGCTCGCGGAGACTCTTCACTTATCCCAGAAGGCACTGGGAATATGCAAATGATTTCCTCAAGACTCTTCCCCTGGTTTTCCGATTTTCTCTTTTCAGCTGCAACGGCCAAAACCCAGTGATCGTTGAGCTCGCGGAGACTCTTCACTTATCCCAGAAGGCACTGGGAATATGCAAATGATCTCCTCAAGACTCTTCCCCTGGTTTTCCGATTTTCTCTTTTCAGCTGCAATGGCCAAAACCCAGTGATCGTTGAGCTCGCGGAGACTCTTCACTTATCCCAGAAGGCACTGGGAATATGCAAATGATCTCCTCAAGACTCTTCCCCCATTGTGTAGGGGGTGCGCAGGCGGCTGCTTTGGTCCCTGTGCACACCTGCCTGGTGAAACCGGGTGCGTTTTTGTAGGTTTATGGTGTACACTGTATAATATGATGATTGCTGACAATGTCTTAATGTGAGCTGATGTTGATATCTGTGTATGTTAGGGACAGAAATAGAGATTAGATTTAGATAAGATAGTGTTAGGCCAAGAGGAAGATAGTATGGGAGGAGTGAGAGACCAGAAGAACTGGAAAGGAGAGTTCTGAAGAATGAAAGATTGTGGGGCACGGGTGGATCTAGGCAGCCTGAAAGGATCAGTGGCTAGGCTGTGGGGTAACTTCCGTGAGGTCCGGGACTTATGGTCCGACCAGAATTTGAAGGGACATCCTGGATTTTCGCCCAAGATGGGGAAAGTGGACGGGGAGCACCTAGAATCAGCTAGCTTGATCGCCCAGGGAACTGGAGGACTGGAGACCACGTTGCCGGAGGTTGTGATGACAGAAAAGATGAGGGAGAGCTCAGGAGAATGAACTCTGATGACGTATGAAGACTGATGGATTAAATTTGTTTTGAAGATGCACAAATTAAGTAAAGTTTAAGTAAAAATGAACTTGGACTTTGATACCATTTGTGTGTGCCTGCGACGAATTGGAGCTCTGGATGCTGTAAAGGACTGTGACCCACAGGTGGGTGAACTACATGGCGCACACAGTATACCACATGATGGACACTTTAATTCTGTAGTGGATTGTCGGGGTGTGATGAGGAAGCAACAGCAGACCCTGGCCCCCGTTGCAACTACATACCATGTTCAAATATAATGTTTACACACAGAAAACAAATATAAGTGTCTATTATATATATATATGTGTGTAATACCAAGCCCTAGTAATGAACAATTGTCAGCCAGAATAAATCAAATAAATTAAACAGTACATAAAGAGTTAAATGAAGACACACACACACACACGAAATCTGCGTGAAACGCAATATCTGTTTATTTTTCACAAAATTAAACAAAAATTGTGCGGGTTCCCGCCTAATTTTCATAACCAGCAGAGGGAAAGCTGACAGCTGAGGGCTGATATTAATATTCAAGAAGGAGCCAATAGCCATAAAGGTTCCCAGGCTATTAATATCAGCTCACAGATGTTTGCTTAGTCTTTACTGGCTACTTAACAGGGGAACCCCAGAAAAAAAATTGACATGGGGCCCCACTAAAAAATCAAACCAGCAAAGGTTAGGCAGACAGCTGCGGGCTGATATTAATAGCCTGGGAAGGTGCCATGGATATTGGCCTCCCCAGGCTAAAAACATCAGCTCTCATCCACCCCAGAAATGACACATCTTATGGATGCACCAATTCTGCCACTTAGTCTCCCTCTTCCCACTTGCCCTGTAGCGGTAGCAAGTGCGATAATATTTGAGAGGCTAATGTCACCTTTGCATTGTCCGGTGACATCAAGCCCACGGATTAGTAATGGAGAAGCATCAATGAGACACCTAGTCATTACTAATCCTATAGTTATGTGTTAAATAAAGACACAGCCAGAATAAAGTCCTTTATTTATAGTAATCACACAGACTCATTTATTGAATCTTAATTTATCATACTTACAGAATGCCTAATCCCCAATTCCCTCGTCTCTTGCAACAAAAATAAAATAATAAACCAACATAAATACTCCCTGTCCGACGAAGTCCATTTAATACAGAGTGTCCCATGACGATCTCACATGTAGAACAGTCACATCGGAAGATGTGACTGCTCTATGCGGCCTCTGGTGATACAGTGACAGAAGGTAATATTTCCAGCAGTGTATCACTGCACTGCCATGAGAGTTCACCGGAGTTCATGAGCTGTCACTTATGGCAGTACCGCTGTGTGAGAATTTTCCCATGCAGCGGTGCCATAAGGGAGAGCAGCGGAGCTGATCAGCTGAAATACTGCGGGAGCGATAATCTCCTGTCAATGTATTGCCAGCGACCAGGTAGAGCAGTCACATCTCGCAATGTGAATGTTCTACATGTGAGATCGCCGTGGGACAATCTGGATTACCCTGGACTACGGCGGACAGGGAGTATATGTTGGCTTATTATTTTATGTTATTTCAAAGAGACAAAGGCGTTGGGGATTTGGTGTCAGGTGAGCGTAATTTTTTTTTAATTTTTATGTGAATATGTATGTATTATGTGAATATGTATGTAATTTTACCTTTTTTTAACAGTTTTTTAACTATGAACACAGGCGCCGGCAGAAGATACTACTCTCCCATCAGCGGCACCTGCTGTCACTGTTATCAGTGACACCAGACATAGCCCAATGGGAGCAGTAGTCTCATCAGGCCAAGCCTGCTTTTTTACTGCAGGTCACCACTGCGGATCACAGTCAATTGTGGAATCACGTTAATATCTGACAGCATGACCCTGGAGCGCTGTGACCGACAATACCGGCGGTAGCGTTACCGCACACACAGACACCTGCACACACCCACAGACATCCGCACACACACGCAGACACTCACACGTAGACACCCGCACACAGACACTGCAGGTGATGAGCATGGCGGTGCCAGGTCTGATATAGACCTGATGACGTTGTGCAGCCAGCCAATCACAGTAATGCCACAACCAACATGGCTGCGGCATTACAGTGTGTGGCAGACAATCGCTGCATGTTTATTGGCTCTCTAAAGAGCGACAAACACGCCGGGTGGGGACCTGAGCTCCCACCGAACAACCCCGTTAATACTCGGCGAGCTCCGAGCATCCCGAGCAAGGAGATGCTCGGGGGAGTACCGAATAGTGGCGAGCATGCTCACTCATCACTAGTTAGAACCAGTGAGAGAGGAATTTTGGCAGAATCTATAATTCTTAAGTTGGATGAAACAACATTGTAAGAGAAGATATTTAGGTAAGGTAAGTGGGAACGGCTTCTTACATTACATTGTTACAACTGCTATTTGGTTCTCCGATGCCCAGTCACAAGGATTGTACACTGACAGACACTGGCCGGGTGCATTTTCTACGGTACATCGTATTTATTGGTTCAAACTAAAATAAAACAAAACAATGAGGCACTTGGAGACCATTTGTATCATAACCGAAATTAGCTCTCCCTGGAAGGGGCTACCCCAATATCAGTGATCTATACGGTGTGGCAGTTCAACTTACTCAGCGGTACACCGAGGTAGAAAACGGGAACCCTGTCTCTTTAAATCTTCGGTTGGTTTATGATATGGCGGCAAAAACAAACAAGAAGGGGAAAGTAAACAAAGCCCTTCAGGCAAAAACAGGAAAATAAGAAAGAAAAAATGCTGTTTTTGTGACGCAGCAGCGATATTGCTATGTGCGATACTTACCTCCGACCGGCTCCCCCGCTGGTTATCACTGACCGCGCGAGAACGTCCTGGGCCGTTTCTCGTCGGCGACTTCCTGCTGGGCTTCCTGCTGTGGAGACGAGTGACGCGTGGATGTGGGCGGGAGGACGTCAGGATCGCCTCGTCTGACAGGTAAGTAACGACCGCCGACTGCTTCTATGTCGCTGGTGAGATCTGCCTGTTTGGCAGCTCACTAGAGACCACTTAGCGATGCACCAGTGATCCTGACCGCGTCATATCATTGTCAGGATCACTGGTGCATCGCTAAATGTGACAGTACCTTAACAGTCATAGTAACCTAGTGAGCAAGGCCAGAAAAAGCCCCGTGTCCATCCAGTTCAGCCTATATTCCATCAGAATAAATCCCCAGATCTCCGTCCTTCTAAAGAACCTAATCACTGTAAGACACAATATTGTTACGCTCCAGGAAGACATCCAGGCCTCTCCTGAACCCCTCAGCTGAGTTCGCCATCACCACCTCCTCAGGCAAGGAATTCCAGATTCTCACTGCCCTAACAGTAAAGAATCCTCTTCTATGTTGGTGGAGAAACCTTCTCTCCTCCAGACGCAGAGAATGCCCCCTTGTGACCGTCACCTTCCTTGGTATAAACAGGTCCTCGGAGAGATATTTGTATTGTCCCCTTATATACTTATACATGGTTATTAGATCGCCCCTCAGTCGTCTTTTTTCTAGAGTAAATAATCCTACTTTTGCTAATCTCTCTGGGTATTGTAGTTCCCCCATCCCCTTTATTATTTTTGTTGTCCTCCTTTGTACCCGCTCTAGTTCCATTATATCCTTCCTGAGCACCGGTGCCCAAAACTGTACACAGTACTCCAAGTGCGGTCTAACCAGGGATTTGTACAGAGGCAGTATAATGCTCTCATCATCTTTTAATGGACCCCATGATCCTGTTTGCCATGGCAGCCTGTTTGCAGGTTGCAGCTCGCTCTGGAGAAACACAGTCCTGCTGACTCAAGACTGCCTCTGGAGCCCAAACCACACCCTTGGGTGGAGAGAAGGTGGACATCTTCCCACCTGCTCTATGGACGTCCAGATAAAAGCCAGCCCATTATGAAAATTAGCTTAACCCCTTCAAGCACTTAATGGCATCAGTGATGTGAAACCCAGAGTGTTTTCCTCCAGCAAACCGAGGGTAGTGAGTGACCATAGTGACCTCTCATTGTCTGTACAAAGGAGCTTTTTCCCCCAATTCAATGCACTTTAATAAAAATCCATATACAGTATTTGCAGGCATCAGGTTACAGATCATTATATTAAATATATACTTATTGAAACTTATGGTTCATATAGCGAATTTATTAAAGAGGGACATTGGGTAGGATTATATTGCCGTCTATAATATTCTGAGAATTTGTTGAATAAATACTCAAAATTGCCGTAATTATTATCTATTAAAACATATAGGTTGCCGAAATATTTCTAATACTAATAGAATTTGATATTTTATCTATTATGTGAATTTATTAACTTTTATTAATAAGTCTCCTCCCCTTTTCCTTACATTAAACTTATATATTATTTGACGTTTACTCAGTGAATTCGACAATGTGTGACTCCTTCATTCTTTCTAAAATAGCAGCCACCTCAGAAAAGACGCATCTATTAAATTCACCAATTTTAGCGCTTTGCTTGGCTCTTACCAGGGCAAGTGGGAAGTGGGGTAGTAGTATTGGGGGTGAGTTCAGCTGTCACCCCCAGCACTGATTGTGTAAACACACAAAGCTGACAATCAGTGGTATGGGCGGGGATGTCCACAGCTCAGCATTCAGAATCACTGTTGTAAATCTGCAGCAGATAGAGAACTTTTATCAAAACTGCAGAAAGGAGCCCCGTAAGTTTCACATCACTGGAAACAGGGTCTCTGCCCTAAATATTATGGTGCTTTCAGATGGGGTAGTAAAACCCTGCTGACAAAGCTAAAGAGACTGCACTCTCTATCATCAAAGCCACCACCTTTGTCGTTGTCACCAATGTCCTCACCACGATTATCATCATTACCACCACCATCATCATTACCACCATTATCATCATTACCATCACCATTACCACCACTGCAGTCACTACAGTCATCATCACCCTGGTCATATGATCATAATCACCATCACCACCATCATCACTACCACCACTGTGGTCGTTGTCACCACAGTCACCACCACCATGATCACATCATCACCACTGCAGTCACCACAGTCTTCACCACCACCACCATTGTTGTCAGTTCTACCAACATAATAGTCACGTCATCATCACAACCACCACAACCACAGTCGTTGCCAATAATCCCCTTATTCTTGACTCTTGTGTGTGTGGTCTACACTTCGGATTACTGACCTGAAGTCATCTTGTAGCTGATTGTCCATGATTCGATCACACTGGAGTCATTATCAGCACCTGATAAATATGAAGGATGCAATAATCAGATGGAATATGGATAACAGCAGAATAACCAACCAGCGTCAGGACTGCAGTCATCATATGAGGAGTGGTACAGGGCCTAAGCATGGAAACTACTGTGGAGGGGTCACTTTCCCTAATGAAACACTTCGGTGTTCTAACCAGCATTACCCCCTTTATTGCCATAAGCCCCACCCAAACACACAGAGTATGGTATCCCCACCCAAACACAGAGTATGGTATCTCCACCCAAACACACAGAGTATGGTATCCCCACCGAAACACACAGAGTATGGTATTCCCACCCAAACACACGGAGTATGGTATCAGCACCCAAACACACGGAGTATGGTATTCCCACCCAAACACACGGAGTATGGTATCAGCACCCAAACACACGGAGTATGGTATCCCCCAAACACACAGAGTATGGTATTCCCACCCAAACACACAGAGTATGGTATCAGCACCCAAACACACGGAGTATGGTATTCCCACCCAAACACACGGAGTATGGTATCAGCACCCAAACACACGGAGTATGGTATCCCCACCCAAACACACAGAGTATGGTATTCCCACCCAAACACACGGAGTATGGTATCAGCACCCAAACACACGGAGTATGGTATCCCCACCCAAACACACAGAGTATGGTATTCCCACCCAAACACTCGGAGTATGGTATCTCCACAAAAACACACGGAGTATGGTATCCCCACCCAAACACACAGAGTATGGTATTCCCACCCAAACACACAGAGTATGGTATCCCCACCCAAACACACAGAGTATGGTATCCCCACCCAAACACACAGAGTATGGTATCCCCACCCAAACACACAGAGTATGGTATCCCAACCCAAACACACAGAGTATGGTATCCCCACCCAAACACACAGAGTATGGTATTCCCACCCAAAGACACAGAGTATGGTATCCCCACCCAAACACACAGAGTATGGTATCCCCACCCAAACACACAGAGTATGGTATCCCCACCCAAACACACAGAGTATGGTATTCCCACCCAAACACACAGAGTATGGTATCCCCACCCAAACACACAGAGTATGGTATCCCCACCCAAACACACGGAGTATGGTATCACCACCCAAACGCACAGATTATGGTATCCACACCCAAACACACAGAGTATGGTATCCCCACCCAAACACACAGAGTATGGTATTCCCACCCAAACACACAGAGTATGGTATCCCCACCCAAACACACAGATTATGGTATCCCCACCCAAACACACAGAGTATGGTATCCCAACACAAACACACAGAGTATGGTATCCCCACCCAAACACACAGAGTATGGTATTCCCACCCAAAGACACAGAGTATGGTATCCCCACCCAGACACACAGAGTATGGTATCCCCACCCAAACACATAGAGTATGGTATCCCCACCCAAACACACAGAGTATGGTATCCCCACCCAAACACACAGAGTATGGTATCCCCACCCAAACACACAGAGTATGGTATTCCCACCCAAACACACAGAGTATGGTATCCCCACCCAAACACACAGAGTATGGTATCCCCACCCAAACACACAGAGTATGGTATCCCCACCCAAACACACAGAGTATGGTATTCCCACCCAAACACACAGAGTATGGTATCCCCACCCAAACACACAGAGTATGGTATCCCCACCCAAACACACGGAGTATGGTATCACCACCCAAACACACAGAGTATGGTACCCCCACCCAAACGCACAGAGTATGGTATTCCCACCCAAAGACACAGAGTATGGTATCCCCACCCAAACACACAGAGTATGGTATCCCCACCCAAACACACAGAGTATGGTATCCCCACCCAAACACACAGAGTATGGTATTACCACCCAAACACACAGAGTATGGTATCCCCACCCAAACACACAGAGTATGGTATTCCCACCCAAACACACGGAGTATGGTATCAGCACCCAAACACAGGGAGTATGGTATCACGACCCAAACACACAGAGTATGGTACCCCCACCCAAACACTCGGAGTATGGTATCGCCACCCAAACACACGGAGTATGGTATCCCCACCCAAACACACAGAGTATGGTACCCCCACTCAAACACTCAGAGTATGGTATCCCCACCCAAACAGACAGAGTATGGTATCTCCACCCAAACACACAGAGTATAGTATCCCCACCCAAACAGACAGAGTATGGTATCACGACCCAAACACACAGAGTATGGTACCCCCACCCAAACACTCGGAGTATGGTATCGCCACCCAAACACACGGAGTATGGTATCCCCACCCAAACACACAGAGTATGGTACCCCCACTCAAACACTCAGAGTATGGTATCCCCACCCAAACAGACAGAGTATGGTATCCCCACCCAAACACACAGAGTATGGTACCCCCACTCAAACACTCAGAGTATGGTATCGCCACCCAAACACATGGAGTATGGTATCCCCACCCAAGCACACAGAGTATGGTACCCCCACTCAAACACTCAGAGTATGGTATCCCCACCCAAACAGACAGAGTATGGTATCTCCACCCAAACACACAGAGTATAGTATCCCCACCAAAACACACAGAGTATGGTATCCCCACCCAAACACACAGAGTATGGTATCCCAACCCAAACACACAGAGTATGGTATCACCACCCAAACACATAGAGTATGGTACCCCCACCCAAACACTCGGAGTATGGTATTCCCACCCAAACACACAGAGTATGGTATCCCCACCCAAACACACAGAGTATGGTATCCCCACCCAAACACACAGAGTATGGTATCCCCACCCAAACACACAGAGTATGGTATCCCCACCCAAACACACAGAGTATGGTATCCTCACCCAAACACACGGAGTATGGTATCCTCACAGTGAATCCCCCACACACAATTTGTCACTACACATAGGTACTATACTGTGTCAGTGTGATGCCTCCACTAAGTATGACAGCCCACTATACAGTATGATGGTCTCTACAGCTCCACACAGCATATGAGACCCCCACTTACTATGGGACCCCTCACAAACCCCTACTCAATATGGAAACCAGCTCTCTCACTATAATGGCCACCACAGGCCCCACCACACAGTGTAATTGCCCCCATACAATATTAGGGAGCCCACAGCAACTCGGACAGGCTTAGTATCCCACACAGATTGAGGACTCCCACAGCACGACACTCAGTGTGAGGGCCCCCACATAGTATAAGGGCCCAGTGTCCATCTCAGTATTATGGCCCCCACAGTCCCTTATTCAGTATGATTGCACCCACCAGCCCTCCGCTCAGCATAATTGCCCCTACCCACCCCCTAATCAGTATAACTGACACCTAACAGCCGCTATTCAGGTTTATGGCCCCCACAATTACTGACTGTTTTTGTAAAGCACTTCTCACCTCCCCCCATTTCCCCTGCACGGCATCAGTGTGCGCAGTGTGAGGTGATGGAGTGATGTTCTCATGCCGGCGGTCTCACACTCGCATGTACAGGCTCCCCGATCCACCATTCTATTCTACAGTATTGAGGAAGCCCCACTTAGTGGCGATACGCATTGGGTTCCGTTCTCCACACACCTTGCTGTGACCGGGTATTTGTATCTCCACATTCACCTCCAGGCTTTTTTGCTGCCTTCTTCTTTTACCCCTAAATGGCTTTTACCATATGCTACTGTCCTTATCTCTAAACCTATAGCTCAGCTGACCCCATTGTTCAGGGTCTTCTGCATTTGCTCTCTTGGGGTCTCTCAGTGCAGCTTTAGCCTCTGGATGTGAATATTTTGTCTGTTTTTGGGGTCATTTACTTCCTTTAGACTATTGGCTGATTGTCATCTGTTCAGTGTTGCGTTATTTCTGATCCGTCTGGTGCACACAGTGGAGATAGCTGCCAGATTCCTAACGGGTCCTTTAGGTGTTAGGGTCTTTACCTTCAATGGTTTTTTTAATTGTTTTTAACATGTGGTCTGTACTAGAGTTGAGCGACTTTGGTCGGATCGGGTTTCGTGAAACCCAACTGAAACAAAATTTGAGTCGGATGAAACTGGTCCAACTAGGGCACAAAAAGTCTGAATTTCATCCACAACCCAACCCCAAAGCAAGTCAATGGGGAATAAAAGTTGGCATTGAGTGGATGAATGTCATCCGCTCAATGCCGACTTTTATTCCCCATTGACTTGCATTGGGGTCGGGTTTCGGACGAAACTCCAACTTTTTTTGCCCTAGTCGGACCAGTTTCATCCGACTCAAATTTTGTTTCAGTCGGGTTTCATGAAACCCGATCCGACCAAATTTGCTCAACTCCAGTCTGTACCTTGTTTGTGTGATCCTGTCTAATCAGGCTTTAATAAAACGTATTGTTTCTAATATTTGACATTTATTCTTGGTGATCCTGGCCACTTCTTGTACACACTTCTTTTTTCTTGAGTATTAGCATAGTCATGTTTTAAGTGTGGGGCTAGTGATCCCTAGTCTTGATTTGTGGTGCCCTCAGACTTCTTTTATGTACTTTGGCTCATAGCAGCTCTATCTTTCATGCCGGTGTTCTCAGACTCCCTGATCCACCATTCTATTCTACCATCCTGGGGATGAAGATACTGCTGAAATTGAGATGACAGGAAGAGAGGGACAGACTTGGACAATCATAGGGCTGGTGGTACAGATAAAATGGAACCCAGCAAAGATAAATGCAAAATAAGCCAAGTCCAGTGATAAAAGAGAAGGTAGAGCGAGAAGACAAGCGGAGCTGAAGGCATGCATGATTACTGAGGGTTTTACCAAAAACAAGACTCTAGAAACTCAATCCTAAAACACAGGTGTGCATCATAGTAGGCTGGAAGATCCAAGGGCGATGAGGATGGAGCCATGCTGGGCAACTTGCCAAACTCAGTGTGGAGCACAACAGAGGGCAGCACCCTGAGAGAAGCAAGCAAAGCAAAGGTTTCCTGGGACAGGTTCATAACAGCTGCCTCTTAGCAAGGTGTCCTCCTATTGTAACCCTGATAGCAGGGCCTATTGATGTGGCGAATATATCCCTGTCATGGAGCAACTATTCAGGAAACTTCAAGTGGTGAGCGGGAAGCCCAGCTATGGAAACTCCCGTGGAGGCCTCAGCATACACACAACACGAGTCCTCCTCCTAGTGCCCAACACTAAAAATCAGAAAACAAAGCTCCACTTGTAGAATCACATTCTGCCCACTTAAAAAATTCAGACCCCTGAAACAACCACTGTCTTATGCAAGGGAGGAAATAGAAATGGAGGAGCCCGACTACTTGTAATTCACGAGTTAGGGTTAGCTATTATAAAGATTACAGTGGGGCAAAAAAGTATTTAGTCAGTCAGCAATAGTGCAAGTTCCACCACTTAAAAAGATGAGAGGCGTCTGTAATTTACATCATAGGTAGACCTCAACTATGGGAGACAAACTGAGAAAAAAAAATCCAGAAAATCACATTGTCTGTTTTTTTTTCATTTTATTTGCATATTATGGTGGAAAATAAGTATTTGGTCAGAAACAAAATTTCATCTCAATACTTTGTGATATATCCTTTGTTGGCAATGACAGAGGTCAAACGTTTTCTGTAAGTCTTCACAAGGTTGCCACACACTGTTGTTGGTATGTTGGCCCATTCCTCCATGCAGATCTCCTCTAGAGCAGTGATGTTTTTGGCTTTTCGCTTGGCAACACGGACTTTCAACTCCCTCCAAAGGTTTTCTATAGGGTTGAGATCTGGAGACTGGCTAGGCCACTCCAGGACCTTGAAATGCTTCTTACGAAGCCACTCCTTCGTTGCCCTGGCGGTGTGCTTTGGATCATTGTCATGTTGAAAGACCCAGCCACGTTTCATCTTCAATGCCCTTGCTGATGGAAGGAGGTTTGCACTCAAAATCTCACGATACATGGCCCCATTCATTCTTTCATGTACCCAGATAAGTCGTCCGGCCCCTTTGCAGAGAAACAGCCCCAAAGCATGATGTTTCCACCACCATGCTTTACAGTAGGTATGGTGTTTGATGGATGCAACTCAGTATTCTTTTTCCTCCAAACACGACAAGTTGTGTTTCTACCAAACAGTTCCAGTTTGGTTTCATCAGACCATAGGACATTCTCCCAAAACTCCTCTGGATCATCCAAATGCTCTCTAGCAAACTTCAGACGGGCCCGGACATGTAAAGGCTTAAGCAGTGGGACACGTCTGGCACTGCAGGATCTGAGTCCATGGTGGCGTAGTGTGTTACTTATGGTAGGCCTTGTTACATTGGTCCCAGCTCTCTGCAGTTCATTCACTAGGTCCCCCCGCGTGGTTCTGGGATTTTTGCTCACCGTTCTTGTGATCATTCTGACCCCACGGGGTGGGATTTTGCGTGGAGCACCAGATCGAGGGAGATTATCAGTGGTCTTGTATGTCTTCCGTTTTCTAATTATTGCTCCCACAGTTGATTTCTTCACTCCAAGCTGGTTGGCTATTGCAGATTCAGTCTTCCCAGCCTGCTGCAGGGCTACAATTTTGTTTCTGGTGTCCTTTGACAGCTCTTTGGTCTTCACCATAGTGGAGTTTGGAGTCAGACTGTTTGAGGGTGTGCACAGGTGTCTTTTTATACTGATAACAAGTTTAAACAGGTGCCATTACTACAGGTAATGAGTGGAGGAAAGAGGAGACTCTTAAAGAAGAAGTTACAGGTCTGTGAGAGCCAGAAATCTTGATTGCTTGTTTCTGACCAAATACTTATTTTCCACCATAATATGCAAATAAAATGAAAAAAAAACAGATTTTCTGGATTTTTTTTTTCTCAGTTTGTCTCCCATAGTTGAGGTCTACCTATGATGTAAATTACAGACGCCTCTCATCTTATTAAGTGGTGGAACTTGCACTATTGCTGACTGACTAAATACTTTTTTGCCCCACTGTATATATACTGTATATATTACATGTGTAAGATGAATCCAGGAGATGAGTCCATCAACAATGATATATGGTATACTGCCATGGTCCTCATCTGCCACAGATAGAGGATGCAACTCCCAGGTAATGTACAAATCCTTCACTACCTAATGCCAGAGTGTCACATGCAGAAACATAAGTTATGCCTTTAGGATGAGCTGGTGTCTTGGTGACAGTGAGAGTTTCCCTTTATGAAGTCTTCGATAGTCCTTACCTTGACATATTAGCCCAAGAGCCTTTGATTGGGGGCAAATATGAGCCTTCTTATAGACAATGCAGTCCCAGAGAGACTTTGCTTCACGGCACAGAAAAGCTGCGTATGTACTTAGGGAGTGTTCATGTTTCGTTTCTTTCTGGAAGGGTCCACATCCAAGATAACGGCAGAGCATTACAGAATCATCTGTGTACCAGTGACTGTCACACACTGTGGCCCACACACCATTGAGATAGACTTCTACACGACCTGAACAGTTGTTTGCACCTCCAGATAGACGTACATCCCGATGATCTGCAGAATTGGAACGAAAAAGATACTTGTCTTTTTTGTATTACACCTTAGCTTAGAAATGCCAATACGTGGCTGTGTGGCCCCTCACCTGAACAGACAACCCCTGCATGTTCTTTTGTGGAACACTCTCGTGTACCATTTGCAGGACATTCCCATAAAGAGTTCTCACTGCCTGTGCACTTCACCTCATTTAGATGGATTTGTGGATGTCCACTTCCAAAATATGACCCTCCTAGTGCGGATAAAGCTGAGCCACACTTCATCTGTTTACATGTAATCTCTGCATCCATGGCGTCCCACCCATCATGACACACGGAGCCCCAAAATCCATCCTTGAAAATCTCCACACGGCCAGCACATGGATCATGGGTTCCCGAGATACGCAAGACAGGTTGTTCTGTGGATGACACAAAGATGATAACACTAATGACCATAATAATATGAGGAAATGGTGGAATAACAATATACATTACATAAGGAACCTATGTTACAGACTGATGACAATATTGGATATTATACATGGTTTTGAATAGTCACACTACAAGAAGATGGTAATCATGGGGAGCCGGAAAAACAACAGTATCCAGTACATAGTAGGAGAAGGTGTCTTATCATAAACACATCTCCTCCTCCTCTACATTTCTCTTAGCATACAGATATGTGAGGAAGTGGAGGAGACATCTGTTAGGAGAGATATACGAGGAGGAGATATCACTCCTATCACTAACATACAAACATGGCCTCCTGCTCAAACATTCTCCTGACATACAGACATAGAATCATAGAATGTTTGAGAAGGAAGAGACCTCAAGAGTCATCGTGTCCAACCCCCTGCTCAATGCAGGAGTCAATAAACCATCTCAGACAGATGTCTGTCCAGCCTATGTTTGAAGACTTCCACTGAAGATGTAATTTTTGCTTTCCTTGCCCAGATGTAGAATCTTTCATTTCTCCATGTTAAATACCATTCTATTAGTCACTGCCCATTGGTCAAGGTAATAAAGGATTCTGAAGGATCTATGTCTTCTCTAATGATAGCTATCCCTCCTAGCTTTGCATCGTCTGTAAATATGATTAGTTTACCTTCAGTTCCCTTATCTAGATCATTTATAAAAATGATGAACAACACTGGAGCCAGGACAGAGTCTTGTGATACCTCACTTGTAACACTGGGGCTAGGACAGAGCCTTGTGGTACCCCCACTTGTAACACTTCCATTTGGATGTGCAACCATTTTTTACCACTCTTTCAGTAAGATCACTGAGTCAGTTATGAATCCAACTAACTGTAGCCTTGTCAATCCCATACTTGGTCATTTTTTTCAATAAGGATAGTATGAGGTACTTCAGCAAAGCATTTGATAAAGTCGAAATATACTATATCTACCGCAATTTGCTAATCCACCCAGTCGTTAATTCCATCATAGAAGGAAATTAGATGAGTCTGGCATGACTTTTTTGTTACAAACCCATGCTGGCTCTGGTTAATTACTATATTCTTATCCAAGTACTTACATACAGTACATGCTGTTTAATAATCTGCTCAAAGACCTTTCCTGGTATAGAAGTCAGGTTCACTGGCCTATAATTTCCTGGCTCCACCTTCTTTCCTTTTTTGTAGATGGGGTCAACATTGGAGAAGGGCAAATCTTCTGAGACTTCTCCTGTTTTCCAGTATTTTTCAAAGATTCTGGCTAGTGGTTCAGCAATTTCCTATGTTAACTCTTTCAGTACCCTAGGGTATAATTCATCTGGACCAGGAGATTTTAATTCATGTAAATTAGCTAAGTGTTCCCTCACCATCTGTCTATTTATGGATAGAGTGGATTCTTTTATTTCTTTGATGGCACCGTGAAGATCAGTTGATATTACAATTGCTTTATTAAAGAACACAGATGCAAATTTGGAATGTAAAAGTTCAGCCTTCTCAAAATCATTTTTGACTACTTCACTCCTTTCATCCTGTAAAAACCCTACAGCATTCTTTGACTTTTCCTTTGCTTTTGACAGACCCCCAAAATCCTTTTTTTTTACTGCGTTTGGTCTCCATTGCAAGCATCACTTCATTGCTGGCTTTAGATCTTCTAATTCTTGCCCTGCATTCCCTGCAGACAGCATTATATTCTTCAGATAAAGAGGAAGAAAGAAATGGAAAGCGGGGGGCATAACATTTGTTTTACAAGTGATTAAGTTCTTTTTTCATCCACCCTGGTCTCTTTAAATGCTTCCAATTCTTCCTTCTCGGGATTGTTACTGATTGTGCAGTGAGAATTTCAACCAACCATCAACCATTTCCTCCCTGTTGGACCTAATTCTTGCCAAGACTGCAGATCCTCTTGTTCTCTCTTCAACCTTTTGAAAGATAAAGTTGTCAGCAAGAGAAGCTAAGAATTTTCTCGATCCACTACTTTTGCCTGAGAGAGATTCCCAACCAATATCTGGATAGCTAGTGATCATGGGAGATTTCGTGTTATACTGTTTTGAGAACAGAGACATCTGATGTAAGTCAGTTTGGTATTCATCTTTAATCTTTGTTGGAATGGTACAAAGAATTTTTAAGCCCAAAAATGGTTTTGAGAATACTGGACACCAGTCAGTGTTAGACCTCTCCCAAGGTTCGGTAAATATCCTGGACGGAGCATCAGCCTTGCCGTATCTTGAACCAGGCCAATAAGAAATTAGAAAATTAAACCTGGAGAAAAATAAGACCCAGACAACCTTTTAGAATTCACCCGTACAGCTAAATAGCTACATTTTTGTGGCCAGTAAGGACAATCACAGGATGATTGGCCCCTTACCATAGATGTCTCCATTCTGACAAGGCGACTTTCATAGGAAATAAAGAAATTTTAGCTATGTCATAGTTCTTTTCTGCAGATGACAAGGTATGAGAAAGAAATGCACATGGATGAAGCTGAATTTTGTCTCCGACAGACTTGCAGAGGAAACCTGAAAACGGCAGTTCATGATTTGGATGGACTAGTAATGGTGCGGAAGTAATAAGAGTCTTTAGTTTGTCCAAGGCCAATTGTGCCTCTGGAAACCAGGAAAACACTTTGATTTTCTTTGTGAGTGAAGTAATTGTTAAAAGGATTTTTGAAAAGTTTAAAGGATTTGCAATTTTCTACAGAAGATTCATTATAAAGCCGTGAACGTCTTTTACATTTCTTGGGGTAGGCCAGTCAACTACCGCTTATTTTACTGGGATCCATGCTCAGACCTTCTGGGGAGATCATTTCTGGGCTATATCGAGTTTGTTTAAATTTACATTTTTCGAGTTTACAGGAGAATCATCTCTATATCAGACGTTTAAGAACTAACTGGACATGCCTGTGGTGCTCCAAGGTATCTGAAAATATAAGAATGTCATAGACCTAAACAAGTTGATCCAATCAATCTTGAAAAACATCATTAATGAAGTGCTGAAAGGTGGTAGGGGCGATGCCAAGGACAAAAGGTATAACCAGATATTCAAAATGTCCGTATCTAGTCTGGGCAAATTCATATGAGATCATAAGCCCCTCTTAGATAGAGTTTGGTAAAAATCTTAGTAAACTAAGGAATTAAGGGGAGTGGGTGCGATTTTTAACGGTAATCTTACAGAGAAATCAATAATCAATACATGGCCGCAGGATTGAGTCCTTCTTTTTTTCCAAAAAACAAGGGTGCTCCAGATGGTGAAGAAGAAGGTGGAATGAAGCCTCTTATGGTTCATACTCACATGCAAGAAACTCAGAAGAGTCTCGCACGTCAATACCCGGCACTGCCGCCGGCACTCGGATCGGAGCGTTCAGCTGCATAGAAATACATGCATAGAAATACATGCAGCTGAGCGCTCCGATCCAAGTGCCAGCGACAGTGCTGGATATTGACGGATGAGACTCATCTGAGTTTCTCGCATGTGAGTATGAGCCCAAAATTTTCATCTAGGTATTCCTTTAGTACTTTAAATTCTGCTTCAGAAAGATTACAAATGTGCCCAAATGGAATGGACGCTCCAGGAAGCCATTCAATGGGACAGTCGCAAGAACGATGAGGAGGCAGTTGATCGGCTTTCTTCTTTATCCGCTCTTCGGATTTATTGCACTAGACTGAACTTTGAAGCAAATTACAGTCGCCCTGACTCCTACAATAAGTCACACTGAGCCTCAGCAGAGCAGCTGCAGTCCTGACAGTATGGGATCCTATGTGAGATGATGAGGAGACGAGCAGCGTCCTGCTTCCCCCTCACTGCAGATTATGGCTCTAAGGATCCTGTGCTATTAATGGGGTTATTTCTGGTTCCTCTTTTGTTTGAAATCCTATAGAAAAGACTGAATGCATTTAATCCCCACTCTTAGAAGATGAGATATGTTCAGGTTCTTACCTGCGCAGTTTAGGAAGGCAGCATTACTACATTCATCGTCTGCTACATGCGAGAAGCTGCAGTTCCTCCAGTTCTCCATTAGTCCACAGGTAAAATTTAGGAATGGAGATGAGGCATTCACTTCTTGCTCAGTCACCTGTAGGACTGGTTTTCCACATTTTTGCTTTCTACAAATGTGGGCAGATAAGTCGATGTTTAGAGCAGTGTCACACAAGGAATGCCACATCTTTTCAATCCACACTTGGACCACTCCCTGGCATCTACTGCTTAATCCAGCCAAACGGAACAACGGAGGATCTGCTGGAGCAAGTAAAGTATCAATAAAGTGATCCCAAACAGCGACACTTCCGGAGGATCTGGAAAGAATCACTAAGAAACTAACCTACATGCCCATTGCATTCGATGCCATGATTTCTAACCTTGTGACCTACATAAATGGATTACACACTTTCATTGACTAAGATGGTAATGGACAATTCCAATTGCAGGGTATGAAAAGACATACAGTGGGGAAAAAAGTATTTAGTCAGCCAGCAATTGTGCAAGTTCTCCCACTTATAAAGATGAGAGCGGCCTGTAATTGACATCATAGGTAGACCACAACTATGGGAGACAAACTGAGAAAGCAAATCCAGAAAATCACCTTGTCTGATTGGGCAAGATTTATTTTGCAAATTATGGTGGAAAATAAGTATTTGGTCATTAACAATCGTTCATCTCAATATTTTGTTACAGAAAACGTGTGACCTCTGTCATTGCCAGCAAAGGATCTATAACAAAGTATTGAGATGAACTTTTGTTAATGACCAAATACTTATTTTCCACTATAATTTGCAAAATAAATCTTACCAAATTAGACAAGGTGATTTTCTGGATTTGTTTTCTCATTTTGACTCTCATAGTTGTGGTCTACCTATGATGTCAATTACAGGCCTCTTATCTTTATAAGTGGGAGAACTTGCACAATTGCTGGCTGACTAAATACTTTTTTCCCCCTCTATAGGAAAATCCAAGAAATAACAGAGCAGACACTCTACAAGTTCTCAAATAATGCAATGAAATGCAATATGGACCCCAGAGCACTAGCACAGATTGGAACATATCTCAAATTCTCTGTCCTCTCCACACATCTGTGTGTCCTCAAAACCAATTTTTCTCTGAAGTCTTCTCCCATACAGATTTATCTTTCTCCTTCAGGCTTTATCTTTTGCCCTCCTACAGACCACTTTGTCCTCCTACCGACCTCTCTGTCGTCCTACACACCACTCTGCCCTCCTACAGACCACTCTGCCCTCGTACAGACCACTCTGTCCTCCCACAGACCACTCTGTCCTCCCACAGACCACTCTGCCCTCCTACAGACCACTCTGCAGTCCTACAGACCACTCTGTTGTCCTACAGGCCACTCTGCCCTCCTACAGACCACTCTGCCCTCCCACAGACTGCTCTGTCCTCCCACAGACCACTCTGTCCTCCCACAGACCACTCTGTCTTCCCACAGACCACTCTGCCCTCCTACAGACCACTCTGCCCTCCTACAGACCACTCTGTCGTCCTACACACCACTCTGCCCTCCTACAGACCACTCTGCCCTCGTACAGACCACTCTGTCCTCCCACAGACCACTCTGTCCTCCCACAGACCACTCTGCCCTCCTACAGACCACTCTGCAGTCCTACAGACCACTCTGTCATCCTACAGACCACTCTGCAGTCCTACAGACCACTCTGTCGTCCTACAGACCACTCTGCCCTCCTACAGACCACTCTTCCCTCCCACAGACTGCTCTGTCCTCCCACAGACCACTCTGTCTTCCCACAGACCACTCTGCCCTCCTACAGACCACTCTGTCATCCTACAGACCACTCTGCCCTCCTACAGACCACTCTGCCCTCCTACAGACCACTCTGCCCACCTACAGACCTCTCTATCTTCCCCCAGACCACTCTGTCCTCCCACAGACCACTCTGTCCTCCCACAGACCACTCTGTCTTCCCAAAGACCACTCTGCCCTCCTACAGACCACTCTGCCCTCCTACAGACCACTCTGTCGTCCTACAGACCACTCTGACCTCCTACAGACGACTCTGTCCTCCTACAGACCACTCTGTCCTCCCACAGACCACTCTGTCCTCCCACAGACCACTCTGCCCTCCTACAGACCACTCTGCCCTTCTACAGACCACTCTGTCCTCCTACAGACCACTCTGCCCTTCTAGAAACCCCTCTGTCCTGCTACAGACCACTCTGCCCTCCTAGAAACCCCTCTGCCCTCATACAGACCACTCTGCTCTCATACAGACCCCTCTGCCCCCATACAAACCCCTCTGCCCTCATACAGACCACTCTGTCTTCCTACAAACCACTCTGTCCTCCTACATACCACTCTGCCCTCCTACAGACCCATCTACCCTCCTACAGACCCCTCTGCCCTCTTACAGACCACTCTGTCCTCCTACAGACCCCTCTACCCTCCTACAGACCCCTCTGCCCTCCTACTGATCACTCTCCCCTCCTACAGACCACTCTGTCCTTCTACTGACCACTCTGCCCTAGACCACTCTGCCCTCCTACAGACCACTCTGTCCTCCTACAGACCACTCTGCCCTCCTAGAAACCACTCTGTCCTCCTACAGACCCATCTAGCCTTCCACAGATCCCTCTGCCCTCCTACAGACCCCTCTGCCCTCCTACAGACCCCTCTGTCCTCCTAAAGATCCCTCTGTCCTCCTACAGACCACCCTGTCCTCCGACAGACCACTCTGTCCTCCTACAAACCCCTCTGCCCTCCTACAGACCACTCTGCCCTCCTACAGACCACTCTGCCCTCCTTCAGATCACTCTGTCCTCCTGCAAACCACTCTGTCCTCCTACAAACCACTCTGTCATCCTACAAACCACTTTGTCTCCCTACAGACTCCTCTGCCCTCCTACAGACCCATCTACCCTCCTAGAAACCCCTCTGTAATCCTACAGACTTCTATAGCAGGGCATAAGGTTCTCTAGGAGGACAGAGATCATTGTGCCCTCCTACAAACTTCTCCACCCTCCTACAGATCCTTCCACTTTCCTACAGACCCTTCTGCCGACCTCTTTGTCCTCATGTCTATAAATCAAACTAAATAAACCCCTCAGAAAGCCACAATGAATACCAATGTATGCATGGCTCAATTTTTTGTTACATATCATTATCATATTTATTTGGCTGTGGCATATTCTGTGTACCGCACTACAGCCTGGGAAAAGTACATAACATTTCTAGTTGGACTCCTCATTTGTAGCTTTCTTTAATGTGAATATTACTTACCTATATCTTCAGGAACTGCTGAGGACAAGCAAAGCATATAAATGCATAATGTGCGCAAGGTCTTAGCCTTCATTCTTCTGCTGATCGCTCCTTCTCGCTGCGTCTTAAGTGGTTACTGTGCAGGAAACACTTGCACCTGACAAATGCCAATAAATGTAACAGGAGGATGATGACTTTGTGGTATATTTCATAAAGGAAGTGCACCATTTGTCTCAGTACGCAAAGATGTAGGTGGAGAGAAGTTTTTTTGTATGATCTACACTCCATAATCTGAGGTGATTGCTTCAAAGTCATAGTGACCTTGATCTGTAGATTAGTACCGGCACAAAATGAAGCACACATGTAGCACAATGGCTAAGCCATCGGCAGCCCACATGGGGTTTCTGTGATGAAGCCCCTCTATCCCAACAGTCTAATCATTCTACTAGTTGACCCAGAGAAGAAAGCACTGCCATGAGTCCTGCGTCTGCCAGAAGTAAATATGATCCGGGCTAGCTCACAATTATGACTAAGAACAAATCCATTTAGCCCCTTAAGCCCCAAGGGTGGTTTGCACGTTCATGACCGGGCCATTTTTTACAATTCTGACCACTGTCCCTTTATGAGGTAATAACTCTGAAACGCTTCCATGGATCCCGGTGATTCTGACATTGTTTTCTCATGACATATTGTACTTCATGTTAGTGGTAAAATTTCATTCATATAACTTGTGTTTGTGAAAAAAACGGAAATTTGGCGAAAATTTTGAAAATTTCGCAATTTTCCAACTTTGAATTTTTATGCCCTTAAATCACAGAGATACAGCACACAAAAAACTTGATAAGTAACATTTCCCACATGTTTACTTTACATCAGCACAATTTTGGAACCAAAATTTTTTTTTGCTAGGAAGTTATAAGGGTTAAAAATTGACCAGCGATTTCTCATTTTTTCACCATTTTATTTTTAGGACCACATCACATTTGAAGCCACTTTGAGGGGTCTATATGATAGAAAATACCCAAAAGTGACACCATTCTAAAAACTGCACCCCTCAAGGCACTCAAAACCATATTCAAGAAGATTATTAACCCTTTAGGTGCGTCACAGGAATTTTTTGAATATTTAAAAAAAAATGAACATTTAACTTTTTTTCACAAAAAAAATACTTCAGGTTCAATTTTTTTATTTTACCAAGGGTAACAGGAGAAATTGGACTGCAAAATTTATTGTGCAATTTGTCCTGAGTACGCCGATACCTGATATGTGGGGGGGAACCACTGTTTCGGCGCATGGCAGAGCTCAGAATGGAAGGAGCGCCGTTTGACTTTTTCAATGCAAAATTGGCTGGAATTCTGATCGGACACCATGTCACGTTTGGAGAGCCCCTGATCTACCTAAACAGTGGAAACCCCCACAAATGACCCCATTTTGGAAACTAGACCCCCCCAAGGAACTTATCTAGATATGTGGTGAGAACTTTGAACCCACAAGGGCTTCACAGAAGCTTATAACGTACAGCGGTACAATTAAAAAATCATATTTTTTCCACAAAAATGATCTTTTCACCCCCAATTTTTATTTTCCCAAAGGTAACAGGACCTAAAAGTTATTGTGCAATTTGTCCTGAGTACGCTGATACCCCACATGTGGGGGTAAACCACTATTTGGGCGCATGGCAGAGCTCGGAAGGGAAGCAGCGCCATTTGACGTTTTTGGCTGGAATTGAGATCGGACACCATGACGCGACTGGAAAACCACTGATGTACCAAAACAGTGGAAACCCCCCACAAGTGACCCCATTTTGGAAACTAGACCCCCCAAGGAACTTATCTAGATGTGTGCTGAGAGTTTTAAACCCCCAAGGGCTTCACAGACTTTTATAACATACAGCTATACAATTAAAAAATCATATTTTTTCCACAAAAATGATCTTTTCACCCTCAATTCTTATTTTTCCAAGGGTAACAGGACCCTAAAAGTTATTGTGCAATCTGTCCTGAGTACGCTGATACCCCATATGTGGGGGTAGACCACTATTTGGGCGCATGGCAGAGCTCGGAAGGGAAGCAGTGCCATTTGACGTTTTTGGCTGGAATTGAGATCGGACAGACACCATGTCACGTTTGGAGAGCCCCTGATGTACCAAAACAGTGGAAACCCCCCACAAATGACACCATTTTGGAAACTAGACCCCCCAAGGAACTTATCTGGATGTGTGGTGAGCACTTTGAACCCCCCAGTGCTTCACAGAAGTTTATAACGACCGGGCGTGAAAATAAAAAAATCGTATTTTTTCCACAAACATGATCTTTTAGTCCCCATTTTTTTTATTTTCCCAAGGGTAACAGGAGAAATTGGACCCCAAAAGTTGCTGTCCAATTTGTCCCGAGTACGCTGATACCCCATATGTGGGAGAAAACTACTGTATGGGCACACGTCGGGTCTCGGAAGGGAAGTAGTGACGTTTTGGAATGCAGACTTTGATGGATTGGTCTGCGGGTGTCATGTGCGTTTGGAGAGCCCCTGATGTACCTAAACTATTGAAACTCCCCACAAGTGACCCCATTTTGGAAACTAGACCCCCCACGGAACTTATCTAGATGTGTGGTGAGCACTTTAAACCCCCAAGTGCTTCACAGAAGTACTACATTTAGGGCAACTCGTTTGCCTGTCAGGTTTTTGTGGAGTTGGCTGTATATTAAATCCGCATATTATTTTGTGCATTATCCTGAATTGGCTGTCCTTCCACTGCTCATTGATGATATGTTTCCTTACCAGTTCCCAACCTTGCAGTATTTTATGATCCAGATCTCCATCTTGTATGTGTTTTTCCCATTTGTGAAAAACTCTGTCTGTTCCTGATGGACGCAGTGTGTCCTTCAGTTCCCCATATATTGAGGAGATTGATACATCCCCGATGTCCCTGGCAACCATGTCGCCCCATACCTCAGAGTCGATCTCCCTCCTCACGTCCTGTAGATTATCTAATACATAGTGCTTTAATTGACTATAGAGCATCAGATGGAATCGTGGCTATTTATACTTCTCTATCACCTCTGGTCCCGTCAACCAACGACAGTCCTGAACGTGTATTAAGTCATCTAACGTCTGTATACCTTTTTGTATCCATGCCGCATATAATTTATTTTCTCTACCTAATTTAAAAGCTGGGAACGCCCAGGGATTAAGATGTTTTGATACCTTCCATGACATTTTCAGTTTTTTCCTTACTGCCTTCCATGTGGCAATAGTGTCCTTACAGATTACCGAGTGTTTAATATCTGGCGGAATATGTGACAATGGTGTGTAAAGCAGTGCTGTCAGGTCCCATGGGCTACAAAATTCCGATTCTAGCGTATAATCGGTATATCGCCCCGTCTTTTTAACCCAATCAATTACATTTCTCATTAAGCATGAGAGATTATAGCCTCTAATGTTTGGAAATCCTACACCCCCCTCCCTCTTTTGAACGCATTAAAGTTCTCAAAGCAAGTCTCGCCCTTCTCCCTCTCCATATGAACTTAGAAAAGGCCTTATTCAGTCTTAGAACATCCACGTGCCGAATCAGCATTGGAATAGTCTGCAATGGGTACAGAAGTCTTGCAAAACTTGTCATTTTGATTAGGTGGCATCGTCCTAGTAGTGAGAAGGGTAAACTCCCCCATCTTTCTAGTTCTTTCTCTATTTTATCGATAATTGGTTTATAATTTAGATCATATATCTGTTTCGGCGATTTTCCCAAATTTATTCCCAAGTATTTTATAGATGTTGTCGCTTTCGGGATACCCATTATGTTATTTCCCTGGTTTCGTTTCTCAGCATTTCTCAGAAACAAAATCTCACATTTACTCTTATTTAACCGGAAGCCCGAGAATTCTCCAAATTTTTCAATCTCTGATAGTAATTTAGGGAGATTTTCTTCTGGATTTATCATAAATAAAATTATGTCATCTGCAAATAGTGCAGTTTTAACCATCTGTCCCCCCACCGCCACACCCTTGTATACATCATGATCATTTAGATACCTTGACAAAGGCTCTATTGCCAGGTTAAACAATAGAGGGGACAGAGGGCACCCCTGCCTCGTTCGTTTTTTCAGCTCAAAGGTTTCTGACAGAAATCCCGGCGTATATATCCTTGCTCTTGGGTTATGATACACAGCTGCCAAAAAATGCCTAAATGGGCCCACCAAATTTATTCTAATACTTGACCCAGCCATGGCCACCTCACGTTATCAAACACTTTTTCTGCGTCTAGTGTAAACATGGCTGGGTCTTCCCCCCTTTCCAGGCGTTTATTTCTAGTCCTGTCTAGTAACAACATAGCTTTCCTGATATTGGTAATGGCTGACCTACCCTTTACAAAGCCTGTTTGAAGTTTCGAGATTAACCTTGGTAGTATTTTAGCCAGTCTATCGGCCATTATTTTTTATAGAAGTTTGACGTCTTAGTTTATCTATAATAATAAATGCCCTAAGTAGCTTCCGGTTGTAACAACTTCCGACAAGTTGTAACCGGTGACGTCACCGCACACCTCTTTCCATGTTAACCCTCAACACACCACTCCTCCTCAACACACACACTCCTCGCACCATTCACCATCTCCACTCACTCCACATACGACCCTTTCTCTCACTCCGTCTCTCATACTCACGCCGTCATCGCCGCTGATCCACGATCCCCGACATCTTCTTCCGCCGGCGCCATCCTGGATCCAGATATCGTCCACGCCAGCGACATGTTCTTGCGGCGACGCCATTTTGGATCGGCGAAATCCCGCGATAGTCAAGATGGCGTCGCCGCAAGAACATGTCGCCGGCGAGGACGACGTCGGGATCCAAAATGGCATCGGCGAAAACTCGCGAGATTTCGCCGATGCCATTTTGGATCCCAACGTCGTCCACGCCGGCGACATGTTCTTCCGGCGACGCCATCTTGAGTATCGCAGGATTTCACGATACTCAAGATGGCGTCGCCGCAAGAACATGTCGCTGGCGTGGACAAAGTCTGGATCCAGGATGGTGCCGGCGGAAGAAGATGTCGGGGATCGTGGAGCAGCGGCGATGACGGCGTGAGTATGAGAGACGGAGTGAGAGAAAGGGTCGTATGTGGAGTGAAAGAGTGAGTGGAGATGGTGAAAGGTGAGAGGAGTGTGTGTGTTGAGGGTTAACATGGCAAGAGGTGTGATGCTATCGCATCCTCCTGATGCGATAGCATCGGGCCATAATCTAGTTAATGATATTGGCCTATATCCCGAGGGGTCTTCTAAGTCTTTCCCTCCCTTTGGGAGAAGTTTTATGTAAGCCGTATTCATAACTTCTGACATGGCTTCCCCTTGCAGAATACGGTTAAACAAATCTTTAAGTATGGGAGTTATTTGTCCATTTAATGCTTTATAGAAGGAACCATTAAACCCATCGGGTCCAGTAGCTTTATTGGACCCCAACCCCTTTATTGCCATACTTATTCCTTCCTCTGTGATGTAACCATTTAAGTCTTGTAACTCCTCGTCCGTAAGTTTCAGGATATTAATTTTGTCAAGCCATGTGTCTCCTGTTGCGTCTTGTCTTCCTTCCTCTCTATACAGGTCAGTATAAAATTTCCCTAGCTCCCAATTTATGTCTTTGGGATCTGTCAGTCGTCGTCCTCCCCTATTTCTGTTTGCCATTATAGATGTATGTGCATATGTGGCGCCCCCAGGAGTATGGTTGCCACAGTGGCTTTGCCTTCCTCCAGGGGAGGGTAATGCCAGGCTTGCAGGCAATGATGGGTCTCTCTCGCAGTCAATCCATACATGCAACACAGTTCCACTCCAGGCCAGCAGGGGGAACTCTGAACCAGGATTAAGGGGAGGGGTGCTCTCTGAGGGCCAAGAGGAAGGAGTGGTCAGTGAGTCTGTGGAGGGTGAAGTGTGCAGACGTGTAGAGAGAAGCTGGAGATTGAGCTGCAGAAGGCGAGCTCCCTCAGCTTTAGAGCGCAAGGACTGGAGCCTGGTCTCCACGGCTGTACGGATACTAACGGTCCTGCAACAGATACCAGAGGAGTTGGAGGCTGTAAATACCCTACTCCCATCTAAGACTTGAGGCACAACAGCAGCTTGGATAGAGAGCCAGGACTCAAGAGAAAGGAGTCCCCGAGAGAGGCTACAGCTGTCTGCCATGCAAGTAAGGTTCTTGGGAACATCTGACAGGAGGAACTTCAGAGTAACTCAGTGCTTGGAGTACTTCATTCAAATAGGCGTTAGGAAGGAGACTGCACAGCCCGTCTGCTGAGAGAGAATCCCTGAGTTGCTTCCAGGCTATCCTGCTCCGTTACCATCTGTAATCAGGACCCTGGACTGCAGTTATCAAGTAAAGGTACAGAAATTGCACCCCGCTGTGTCTTGTCTGCTTCCTACCTTTCCGGCACTGCTACATACCCGTGCCAACCACATCTACACTGCCCTGGGACTATAGCTTCACCTGTGGGGAGCTATTACATCTTTGCTGCACCATACCATCAGTCCCAGTGGATCTGCCTGCAGCGTCGGCTTAACATCTCCCTTGCCGAACACCACAGGTGGCGTCACGAACTATTTCATTCCATTAACTACATTCCCCCATTACTTGGGCGCCCAGGGCCAAGGATCGGGTCACCACTGCTGTGACACATTCCCCTGACACCGGCCCGGTACCGAGTACCCCACAGCCCTGGGAGGGCGACCCAAATTGGCGTCACGAACAGGATTACGGAGCCCGGTATCCCCGGGTCCTGTGTGCCATAGACTGTGTTTGTGCAAAAAGACTGTATGTGAAATTGGCACCAATAGCCGCCATTACCGCACTGCTTGGTGCGCACGGGAAGAAAGAGGCGGGCCTTGGTGGGCGGAGCCTACCGCACAGCACGAAGAAGGGAATTGCCGCGTGGGAAGAGAGGACAGCGCGCGAGAAGAGGAGGAGCTGAGGCCTACAGCCCAGAGCGTCGGGCCTGTGAAGCGGCCGCCGGTGAGCTCACACAACCCCCGGCCCTGGCTAACGTAAACTGGGGGGGAAGAAGATGTCCGCGCCAAACGGCAATGCAACGGCAGGTGCCATTGTCAACCCCGCGGTACCGCCAGGAGGAGCACCCGCCGCAGTGGTCCCCATAATGCCGCTGTCTATGCCCTACATCCTGGGAGCGGCCTGGCTACCGCAGTACTCGGGTGAGTCACATACCCAGAGTTAAATTAAAGAGAGACTGTGCAGTTTATTTAAAGTTTACCCTCTGACTGAGAGCCAGAAAATGAATATCCTGATTGGACAGCTAACGGGTGCAGCACAGAGAGAGGTGAAAGGCTGGAAGGACACTGATAAAGAGACGGTTGCAAAGATCCTGGCCAAGCTGAGGAGCACCTTTGACACCCGTACTGCAGCTGAAATCAAGATGAGGTTCTTTGGCTGCAAACAGAAGGCGCAGGATAGTATCAGGGATTATGCTCTCAACCTGCAGGAAGCGCTGCGAGCAGTTAAGCAAGTTGTTCCTGACAGTGTGAAGGAGAAAGATAAACTGTTAAAGGAGCAGTTCATTGAAGGACTCCTATCCAGTACCCATAGAGGACAGATGCGTATCATAACCCTGCAAAACCCTGATCTGGACTTTGCTGATTTTAAGGACAGGGCGGGTACTGCAGGAGTCCACTGACAGCCGTCCAGCGCCCGCTAGGCGCCCAGCGATCACCTACCATCATGAAGCAACATCTTTTCCTTCCATCCCTGTGGAGGCTGATGCACAGACTCTGGATAAAGATCAAACTGAAGAGCTGTATCTTCAGGTCCAGGAGTTGACCAAAGGAATGGCTGCACTTACTAAAACCGTGCAGTCCCTACAAGTGTCCTCCAAAGAAAAGATCCAGCTTGCTTCCAGTCCAGAGGATGTCCCGTTGCTCCGGAGGAAGAGAGCCCCACCACTTCGAGGGAGGAACAACGATTGCTATGACCAGGACGGACGTCCCATCTGTCTTCGCTGCTACAGGGCCGGTCATCTTGCCAGGTATTGTCCTTTAAACGAGCAACCCCTGGGGCAGAGGGCCAACTCCCAGGAGTAGGATCCCCAGGCCCAAATAACTGGAGAGCCAAGTGTGTAGGAGGGAGACCGATCCTTCCTGTGGTGATTGACGGTATCCCCATGAATGCTTTGCTGGACACTGGCTCCCAGGTGACCACTATGCCCTATATCCTTTACAAGAGGTATTGGGCTGATTCAGAACTTACCCGTGGCCCAACTGATGAACTGACAGTAGTTGCTAGTAATGGTCAGTCTTTACCCCAGATAGGATGTAAAGAAATTACTGTCTAAGTGGGGCGGGTAGAGCTAAAGTCTCAGGGTCTAATAGTTGTTGATATTGATCGACGTGAATGCAATCCCATGATGACTCTTGGTACAAATGTAATTGAAAACTGTCTGTCCGAGGTTATTGTCTTGTTGCAACAGGTGGCTGAGACTGCTGGTTCCGGAGAACAACGAGTCCTGCAGAAGGAGATCCGAGCCCTGATGCAAAGGCAACAGGTAGAACTCTCTGGCGGAGAAATTGGCAGCGTCAGAGTGAGTGATGCTTTTCCCATTGTAATACCCCCCAAATGTGAAATGTTGGTTTGGTGTCGGGCAGCTATAGGTCTTAGAGGGAGAGATTACCAGGCGTTGGTAGAACCACTATACTCCGGGAGCAGGCCCACTGTCCTGACAGCCAGAGGGGTGGTTGACGTACAAAAGGGGAGAGTACCTGTACGCCTTTTGAATTGTGGGGAGGAGGAGGCCACAATACCTCGGTACGCCACAGTTGCTAAGCTTCTCACCGTTAATAACAACTCTTTGCAGGCAGCAGAGCCCTTGGTCTCATCCGATCAGGTGGAGGACAATGGCTCTGTGAAGCAGCCAGATGAGTGGTGTCAGCAACTGCAGGTGGGAACTGACTCTACACCTTCATACCAGAAAAATGGGGTTTACAGAGTGACACAAGAGTATGAACGGGTATTCAGCAAACACAAACTAGATTTTGGGCAGGCAAATGGGGTTTAACATCATATCCCCACAGGAGACCATCCACCCATAAAAGAGAGGTACAGACCTATACCCCCAACACAATACCAGTGTGCTAAGAGTATGTTGAGGAAGATGAAGGAGGCAGGGGTCATCAGAGACAGTTGTCGCCCCTGGACAGCTCCAATAGTGTTTGTAAAGAAAAAGGATGGTACCATGAGAATGTGTGTTGATTACAGGAAAATTAACAGCATTACTGTACACATAAAGATGCCTACCCATTACCTAGAATTGAGGAATCATTGGCTGCACTTAAAACTGCTAATTACTTTTCCACCTTAGATCTCACTAGTGGGTATTGGCAGGTTCCCGTGGCAGAGGCAGACAAGGAGAAAACAGCATTTACCACTCCAATGGGTCTCTGTGAGTTCAATTATATGTCATTTGGGCTCTGCACTGCTCCAGGAACATTTCAACGGCTGATGGAGTGCTGCCTGGAACACATGAACTTTGAGACGGTCCTGTTGTACCTGGATGATGTCATTGCTTTCTCCAAAACCTATGAAGATCATCTGGAGCACCTGGCTGAAGTGTTCGAAGTTTTGTCCAATTTTGGCCTGAAGGTGATGCCCTCCAAGTGCCACCTCCTGAAGCCCAAGGTGCAGTACATCGGTCATGTGGTCAGTGTAGAAGGTGTGGCACCAGATCCTGATAAGGTGACAGTCATCCGGGACTGGCCGAAGCCCAGCAACCTTCATGAAGTATGCCAATTCCTTGGACTGGTAGGCTACTACCGAAGATTTATCAAAGGCTTTACCAAAATAGCCACCCCTATGCAAAACCTTCTGGTGGGGCAGTCTAAGAAGACCAAACAGAAAAATTCCACCTTTGAATGGACTGAAGAGTTGGAAAGGTCCTTTACCAGATTGAAGATGGCTCTCACAGGTGACGAGGTCCTGGCTTACCCAGATTATGACAAACCCTTTGTGCTGTACACAGATGCTAGCAACGTCGGACTAGGAGCAGTACTGTCACAGGTACAGAATGGTGGGAAAGAAAGAGTGATCTCCTACGCCAGCAGGAAGCTGCGCCCCACTGAAAGGAACCCTGATAACTACAGTTCTTTCAAGCTGGAGTTCCTGCCATAGTCTGGGCTGTCACCGAAAGGTTCAAACATTACCTAGCCTCCACCAAGTTCACTATCTTCACGGACAACAATCCGTTGACGCATTTGGACACTGCAAAACTAGGTGCACTGGAACAGCGATGGATGGCTCGACTATTGAACTATGAGTTTACCATCAAGTACCGGGCAGGGCACAAGAATGCCAATGCTGATGCGCTGTCCAGAATGCCTAACCTACCAGATGCAGGAGAAGACCTTGAGGCTCTTGAGGAAATAGAATTGCCTCCCTTCCACCGGCCACTTGCGGCCCAACGTGCTCAAGGAGTGAGAGACAGACGGTCTGGCTTGAAGGAGGTCACCCTGAATCCATTGCCCCATCATAATTGGGCAGAAACGCAAGATAGTGACCCTGCAGTCCGCCTGGTGAAGGAGCTGCTGACACGAGCTGACTCACGTCCAGAGTCGGATGCTCCTGAAGAAACTCAGCAGTTGTGGAAGGAGGCAGGCTGTTCATTTATGAAGGGAAGCTGTGTCGGAGGAGTATCAATGCCCGCACTCATGAGCTGGTTTGGCAGGTGATAGTCCCAAAGAGAGAGGCATCAATGGTCCTGGAAGCATACCACAATGGAGCTGGACACTTCGGATGGAAGAAGTTGGAAGTATTGCTCCGAGAGAGGTTCTACTGGGCTGGTATGAGGAAAGCCATTGAGAGGTGGTGCCGGGAGTGTGGACAATGTAACCTGCGCAGAAAGGATCAAGACAGCCAGAGAGCTCCGCTACAGCCAATCATCACCAAACAGCCACTTGAGTTGGTAGCCCTGGACCATGTGAAGCTGGTTCCAAGCCGGTCAGGCTACATCTATGCTCTTACCATTGTGGACCACTACTCAAGATTCCTGGTAGTTGTGCCTGTCAAAGATCAGACAGCCAGGACAGCAGCCAGAGAATTCCAACAGCACTTCTGTAGACCACATGGGTACCCGGAGAAAGTGCTTACGGATCAAGGTCCAGCTTTCGAGGCAGAAGTGTTCCACGAATTCTGTAACCTGTATGGTTGTAAGAAGATCCGGACAACGACGTATCACCCACAGACCAATGGCATATGCGAGAAGATGAACCAGATAGTGATGGATCTCCTGAAGACTTTGCCCTTGAAGGAGAGGAATCTGTGGCCAGAGAAGTTGCCCGATCTGGTAGATCTCTACAACCATATTCCCGTGAACTCTACCAACTGTACTCCGGCCTATTTAATGAGAGCCAGACTTGGTAAGCTGCCTTTTGACTTAGACATGGGAGTCCTGACACCTGAAGTGGCGTCCCCAGATGCTGATTGGGACTCGGAGAGGCAGCAACAGTACAGAAGAGTTCATGAATGTGTGGAGAAGAGTTTGGCCCAGTCAAGACAAAAGCAGGAGAAGCTTTACAATCAAAATGCACCTGCCGTTCCTTTTTTGCCGGGGGAGCAAGTCTTGAAAAGAAAGAGAAGATTGCACAAATTGGATGATCAGTGGGAAGCTGAACCTTATACCATTCTGCCCTCGAACTTTGATAATACTAAGGTATGTTAGTAAAGATGGAGGAGAGACCTCAGCAGCGGTATCGACATATCATTTGAAGTTATGCCCTGACCAGTTAAAAGAAAGAAGAGAAGAACCAGATAACATCCAGCCCATAGTGGAAGAAAAGAAGGTCAGCACAGTGCTTGGAGAATTCCCTGTGAATTGGACCAAAGTGAATGATGCTATTGTGGTGCCAGTGTTGCTGTTTCCCAAATTGGTAGCACATGAAGATGTGACTCAAAAGAATCAGGAAAATCAGGTAGCAGAAGCCACACCAGCAGTGGAGCCAGAGAACCCTCGCCCTGCCAGTGGTGAACCTGTTGTGCCCCTGGAGAGTCTAAGAGTTTACAGACAGTCTAGTATCCCTCTGTTACATAGAACCCCCAGTAGTGTATCCAGTACATTACCCACTACACCAGTCTTACGCAGGTCTACTTGCACTACACAAGGTATACCAGCCCTTAGATATCGCATATAGCAAAGTAAATGTAAATGTTGAAATTGTGTATATGTATATATGTAACTGTTTTTCAAGTTTTGTGCCTACAGGTAACCTGTAAGGGTTTCCTTTGGAATTTGTTTTATGGACACTGAACCACAGGACTTGTGTGGTCAAATACTTTCACCATTTGCCCAGGAATGGACCATGGACATTGATGCTTGGACTTATCATCATAGGACCATTTTTGAAGCACTTGGTTTTTGTACATTTTTTCCTTTTTACAAATCTTGTACAATTATTATTGTGTCATCGTTTATGTTTTTATGCTTTTGTTCAGCCCAGGAGTGCTGACTTGCACTAGGGGGGAATGTGGCGCCCCCAGGAGTATGGTCACCACAGTGGCTTTGCCTTCCTCCAGGGGAGGGTAATGCCAGGCTTGGAGGCAAAGATGGGTCTCTCTCGCAGTCAATCTATACATGCAACACAGTTCCACTCCAGGCCAGCAGGGGGAACTCTGAACCAGGATTAAGGGGAGGGGTGCTGTTGTGAGCTCATTTTCGGTTTTGCCTATGGCTTTTGGTGAGGGTTATGGAGCTGGCTGTACTGACAGAGGAGTAGTGAGTTCTCTATCTGGACTCCCTCTGTTGGTGAAGGGAGGTAATGAAGCTGATCTAAATGGCAGAGACCGGCCACCTGAGGAAGAGGACTGCGATTGGACATCAGGAGTTTCTGATTGGATTTAAGGCAGCCGACTCCCTAGTTTCTTGCTGGTGATTTTTCCTGACTGTGGCTTCTGGTTTCCAGTTTGGTTCCTGCCTTCCTAAAGCTAAGTTTTCTCTGCTATTGTTCATATGAGTTTTTGTCTGGTTTTCTTAGTTTTTGTGTTCAGCCAGCCCTGGCTGGGACTGGGCTGAATCCCCATTTTGTCTCTGATCAGTTGATCTCTTTTGCTCTGTCTTCAGAATATACCTGAGTGCTGATATAGTGTTTTGAAGTCTAGCAACTTCAGGGCCTTTTTCTATCAGATGTGTTGGACTTTTTTTGGCAGGGTTTTTTGGTGGATTGCAGACAGCAGCTTTTCTTTCCTGTCCTTTCTAGTTAGTGAGGGCCCCATCGTTTGCTCAGCCTATCTTTCTATCTGTGTCTGTGTTTTCATGTTGTTTCACCGACAATACATGTTGGGGGCTGCCTATTGCTTTGGGGTCTGCTCTGGGGCAGTTTAGATTTTCCCTTTCTTTCTTTAGGCTTATTTAGTTCTCCGGCCGTGAAGAGGCGTCTAGGACCACCGTAGGCACGCTCCACGGCTACTGCTAGTTGTTCTGGATAGGATCAGGGGTCTGCAATCCGCTTGTTACCAACCTCTCCGGTTTTCTGGGCTTAGCTGGCTTTTTGTTTTTTCCTCCTCGGTGACTCATTCATAATAGAATCACCAGCCATACCGCAGATTCTAGGGTACTCAAAAGCAGGAGAGAATTGTAAAAAAAAAGAAAAGTGTCAGAATTTTTTTTTTTGTATGTATATTTTCTCTTTTTTTTTCTGGGGCCGTAGGAGGATTCTTTTTTTTTTTTTTTCTTTTTCTCCTTGATGGAGATTAAGCAATTGTCTGATCGTGTGGAGCAGCTCGCTGCTGAAGTGCGGGGAATTTCCGCCTATCTCACTCATTCACATGCTGTTGAACCAAGGATCCCTGCTCCTGATGTGTTTTCTGGGGATCGGTCTAAATTTTTGAATTTTAAGAATAATTGTAAATTATTTCTTGCCTTGAAGCCTAACTCATCGGGGAGCTCTGCACAGCAGGTTAAAATTGTCATCTCCTTGCTGCGTGGCGATCCCCAGGATTGGGCGTTTTCTTTGACACCTGAAGATCCTGTTTTGACTAATGTGGATGCATTTTTTCAAGCCTTGGGGTTGTTATATGATGAACCTAATGCTATTGATCAAGCTGAGAGAGCCCTATTGGCATTGAACCAGGGTCAGGATCCTGCAGAGTTATACTGTCAGAAATTCCGAAAGTGGGCGGTCCTTACTACATGGAATGATAGAGCATTGGCAGCTCTCTTTCGGAAGTGTTTGTCTGAGACTTTAAAAGATACTATGGGGGGATTTCCTGTTCCCTCTGGTCTTGACGATTCTATGTTAGCCATTCAAGTTGATCGGCGTTTACGTGAACGCAAGACTACACGGGAGGCGCTGCCACATTTTGAACAAATGTCTGAACCTATGCAATGTGATGGAGATTTGTCTAGGGCGCAACGTCAGGAGTTTAGAAGGCGTAATAAGCTGTGTTTTTTCTGTGGAGATGCCTCTCATGTTATTTCTGTCTGCCCTAAACGAGAGAAACGTTTTGCACACACATTTGCTGTGGGTGGTGTACAACCTAAGTTTCTTTTGGCAATTACTCAGATCTGCTCCTTATCCACATTTTCCGCGAAGGCTTTTGTGGATTCAGGAGCGGCCTTGAATCTAATGGACTTGGATTTTGCTAGACGTTGTGGTTTTCCTATGACACCTCTGCGGATGCCTATTCCTTTGAGGGGTATTGATGCTACTCCTTTGGCGAAGAATAAACCTCAGTTTTGGACCCAGGTGATAATGCGGGTCACCCCAGACCACCAAGAAAATTGCAGATTTTTGGTGTTGCATCATTTACATGATACCATTGTTCTGGGTTTTCCCTGGTTGCAAATCCATAATCCGGTTTTGGATTGGAGATCTGTGTCTGTGGTGAGTTGGGGTTGTCGGTGTGCTCTTGACGACACTCCTGTTTTCTCCAACTCTCAACAGTCGCATGATGTTCCTGACTATTTGGCTGATTTTTATGATGTATTTAGTGAGAGCAAGTCTGCGTCTTTGCCTCCTCATAGGAGTTATGACTGTGCAATTGAGTTGAGACCTGGGTGTAAATTTCCCAATGGTCGACTTTTCAATTTATCTGTACCCGAACACGAGGCTATGCAATCTTATATTAAGGAGTCGTTGGAGAAGGGTCATATTAGACCATCCTCTTCGCCCTTAGGTGCTGGGGTTTTTTTCGTGGCCAAGAAAGATGGTTCATTAAGGCCTTGTATTGACTATCGTTCCCTCAAAAAAATTACGGTTAAATTTCAGATACAGGAAAGATGTATATCTTTGTACCGTGTTAGCCAGTGGATAGAAAAATATTCAGGATTGAGAGTCCTCAGTAGTTGATACCTTTTAATGGCTAACTGAAAAGATGGTAATACATTGCAAGCTTTCGAGACTACTCAGGTCTCTTCATCAGGCTAGACTAATACAAAATCTGAAGTCACATATTTATGCACAATACAGCCTAGAAAAAATGCAATAGATAAGACAAGTGACGTGAAGCAGAACTATTAAATTTACGGTTAAATTTCAGTATCCGTTACCCCTGATTTCTGATTTATTCTCCAGAGTTAAAGGTGCTTGCTGGTTTACTAAGCTTGACCTCAGGGGGGCGTATAATCTTATTCGCATCAAGCATGGGGATGAATGGAAGATGGCGTTTAATACTCCGGAGGGACATTTTGAGTACCTGGTGATGCCTTTTGGGCTCACTAATGCACCTTCTGTCTTCCAATCCTTCATGAATGATATTTTCCGGGACTTTGTGGATAAGTTTTTCATCATCTATCTGGATGATATTTTGATCTTTTCCAGGGATTGGGATTCTCATGTGGAACATGTTTGGACTGTGTTCCGGATTTTGAGGGAGAATTCCTTGTATGTTAAGGGATCGAAGTGCCTTTTTGGTGTACAGAGGATTTCATTTTTGGGATTTATTTTGTCTCCGTCAAGTATTGAAATGGACCCGGCCAAGGTACAGGCCATTTATGATTGGGTTCAACCCACTTCTTTGAAGGCTCTCCAGAAGTTTTTGGGTTTTGCTAATTTTTATCATAAATTTATAGCTAATTTTTCTGGTATTGCTAAACCACTGACTGATTTAACTAAGAAGGGTGCTGATGTGCTGAATTGGTCTTCAGAGGCTGTTTCGGCTTTTCAGGAGCTGAAGCGGAGGTTTACTTCTGCTCCGGTTTTGCGGCAACCTGATGTCTCACTTCCTTTTCAGGTGGAGGTAGACGCTTCAGAGATTGGTGCAGGAGCTGTTTTGTCCCAAAAAGATCCGGTGACGTCTAAAATGAATCCCTGTGCCTTCTTTTCCCGAAAGTTCTCCCCATCTGAACGCAACTATGATGTGGGGAATCGGGAATTGTTAGCCATGAAATGGGCATTTGAGGAGTGGAGACATTGGTTGGAGGGAGCTAGTCATCAAGTTGTGGTCCTCACTGACCACAAGAATTTGATTTACCTTGAGTCGGCCAAACGCTTGAATCCTAGACAGGCTAGGTGGGCCTTGTTTTTTAGGCGTTTTGATTTTGCGGCCTCCTTTCTTCCAGGCACTAAGAATGTTAAGGCAGATGCCCTTTCTAGGAGTTTCTTTGCTGATTCTCCTATTGTGACCAAGCCTACTACCATCCTAGGTGAGGGGGTAGTTCTTTCTGCCATCTCGCACGATTTGAGACGTGCTCTGGAAGAATTCCAGGAGGACAAACCTGAGCGTTGTCCTATGGGAAAATTGTATGTTCCTGACCAGTGGAGGAAGAGAGTGATGTCTGAAGTTCATTGCTCCGCATTGGCTGGTCATCCAGGTATTTTTGGTACCAGAGATTTGGTGAGTCTGTCTTTTTGGTGGCCCACCTTATCTCGTGATGTCAAGAATTTTGTGCAGTCCTGTGGGACTTGTTCCCGGTCTAAACCCTGTTCTCACTCTAGTGGGTTGATGATGCCCTTGCCGGTGCCTAAGAGGCCATGGACCCATATTTCAATGGATTTTATTTCTGATCTTCCTGTCTCTCAGAGAATGACTGTTATCTGGGTGATTTGTGATAGATTCTCTAAGATGGTCCATCTTGTACCACTCCCAAAGTTGCCATCTTCCTCAGAGTTGGTACCCTTGTTTTTACAACAGGTGGTTCGGTTGCATGGGATTCCTGAGAACATTGTATCGGACAGAGGAGTTCAGTTTGTTTCCAGATTCTGGAAAGCCTTTTGTTCCAAGCTGGGAATTCAGTTGTCCTTCTCCTCTGCGTTTCACCCTCAGACCAATGGGCAGACGGAGAGAACAAACCAGACTTTGGAGTCCTATTTGAGATGTTTTATATCTGCTGATCAGGATGATTGGGTTTCATTTTTGCCCTTGGCCGAATTCGCTTTAAATAATAGAGCTAGTTCTGCCACATTGATGTCACCCTTTTTTTGTAACTTTGGGTTTCATCCTCGATTTTCTTCAGGGCAGGTGGAATCTTCAGCCTGCCTAGGTGTTGACACTGTGGTAGAGAGAATGCAGCAGATTTGGGACCAAGTAGTGGATAAGTTGTCTCTCTCCCAGGAAAAGGCCCAGCGGTTTTCTAACCGGCATAGGACCATTGGTCCCCGGTTTACAGTGGGTGATATGGTTTGGTTGTCATCAAAGAATATCTCTATGAAGGTGGCTTCTCCTCAAGGGGGGTACTGTTGTGAGCTCATTTTCGGTTTTGCCTATGGCTTCTGGTGAGGGTTTTGGAGCTGGCTGTGCTGACAGAGGAGTAGTGAGTTCTCTATCTGGACTCCCTCTTTTGGTGAAGGGAGGTAATGAAGCTGATCTAAATGGCAGAGACCGGCCACCTGAGGAAGAGGACTGCGATTGGACATCAGGAGTTTCTGATTGGATTTAAGGCAGCCGACTCCCTAGTTTCTTGCTGGTGATTTTTCCTGACTGTGGCTTCTGGTTTCCAGTTTGGTTCCTGCCTTCCTAAAGCTAAGTTTTCTCTGCTATTGTTCATATGAGTTTTTGTCTGGTTTATTTAGTTTTTGTGTTCAGCCAGCCCTGGCTGGGACTGGGCTGAATCCCTATTTTGTCTCTGATCAGTTGATCTCTTTTGCTCTGTCATCAGAATATACCTGAGTGGTGATATAGTGTTTTGAAGTCTAGCGACTTCAGGGCCTTTTTCTATCAGACGTGTTGGACATTCTTTTTGGCAGGGTTTTTTGAGTGATTCCAGACAGCAGCTTTTCTTTCCTGTCCTTTCTAGTTAGTGAGGGCCCCATCGTTTGCTCAGCCTATCTTTCTATCAGTGTCTGTGTTATCATCTTGTTTCACCGACAATACATGTTGGGGGCTGTCTATTGCTTTGGGGTCTGCTCTGGGGCAGTTTAGATTTTCCCTTTCTTTCTTTAGGCTTATTTAGTTCTCCGGCCGTGAAGAGGCGTCTAGGACCACCGTAGGCACGCTCCACGGCTACTGCTAGTTGTTGTGGATAGGATCAGGGGTCTGCAATCCGCTAGTTACCAACCTCTCCAGTTTTCTGGGCTTAGCTTGCTTTTTGTTTTTTCCTCCTCGGTGACTCATTCATAACAGGGTGCCCTCTGAGGGCCAAGAGGAAGGAGTGGTCAGTGAGTCTGTGGAGGGTGAAGTGTGCAGACGTGTGGAGAGAAGCTGGAGGTTGAGCTGCGGAAGGTGAGCTCCCTCAGCTTGAGAGCGCAAGGACTGGGGCCTGGTCTCCACGGTTGTACGGATACTAACGGTCCTGCAACAGATAGCAGAGGAGTAGGAGGCTGTAAATGCCCTACTCCCATCTAAGACTTGAGGCACAACAGCAGCTTGGATAGAGGGCCAGGACCCAAGAGAAAGGAGTCCCCGAGAGAGGCTACAGCTGTCTGCCGTGCAAGTAAGGTTCTTGGGAACATCTGACAGGAGGAACTTCAGAGTAACTCAGTGCTTGGAGTACTTCATTCAAATAGGCGTTAGGAAGGAGACTGCACAGCCCATCTGCTGAGAGAGAATCCTTGAGTTGCTTCCAGGCTAGCCTGTTCCGTTATCATCTGTAATCAGGACCCTGGACTGCAGTTATCAAGTAAAGGTACAGAAATTGCACCCCGCTGTGTCTTGTCTGCATCCTACCTTTCCGGCACTGCTACATCCCCGTGCCAACCACATCTACACTGCCCTGGGACTATAGCTTCACCTGTGGGGAGCTATTACATCTTTGCTGCACCATACCATCAGTCCCAGTGGATCTGTCTGCAGCGTCGGCTTAACATCTCCCTTACCAAACACCACAGGTGGCGTCACGAACTATTCCATTCCATTAACTACATTCCCCCATTACTTGGGCGCCCAGGGCCACGGACCGGGTCACCGCTGCTGTGACACATTCCCCTGACACAGGCCCGGTACCAAGTACCCCACAGCCCTGGGAGGGCGACCCACATACCTTCGCTTGGCAAAATTGGCCATTATTTTCCTTGCTTTATCGCCATACCTATTTAGTTCTATGTCCAGGTAACTCTTATATAGTTGTTCCCTTTTTTTCTGCCCATTCTTCAAAATCTTTTTTAGCTCGCATCCAATTGTTTTTATCTGCGTCTAATAGGGAGTTTTTATATTTTATATATGTTGTCCTGACTTCGCCGCTTGCCCTTATAAATTGGCCTTTTCTTTGCTTCTTTAATCTCTGCTTGTGTGCTATGATGTTTCCCCTTAATACCGCCTTCGCAGTTTCCCAGTATAGTCTAGGGTTGGATTTGTATTCTTCATTATGGGATGCAAATTCTGTCCACCATTCTCCCATCCTTTTTACAAAATCATAGTCCTTTGTCATAAATCCCGGGAAACGCCATATATAATCTGTCCCTTTCTGGTGTATATCAGCCAAGTCCAGAGTTACAGGACTATGATCCGAGATCACCATGTCTTCAATATTGATGGCTAGCGTTCTAAGCAGTAACTTATCTGAAATAATGAACATGTCTAACCTCGACCATGTCCTATGCGCATGAGAGTAATGTGTGAATTCCCGGTCCATAGGGTGCGTTGATCTCCATGCATCCCTCGGCTGCCAATTCAATATCATGTCCTCTAAATACCCTTTTTTCCCCGTGCGTCTTTTCTCCTCCCTTATGCTCAGTCCCGTTAACCTCCCTTTTCTATCCTCGTCCTCTCTAAGTACCTCGTTATAGTCTCTCCCTATAATTATGTTATCATCCTTATCCGTAAGTAATGTATTCTGTAAAGATGTAAAGAATTTCTTTTGGTTTATGTTTGGGGCGTTATATAAACTAATAATATCGTTATGTATTTGTAATGTCAAATGTTTTACCCTGCCCTCTTGGTCTGTCTGTACAGATGTCACTTTATGTGCCAACGATTTATTTATAAGTATTAAGACCCCTGCTTTCCTAACTAGCGTGCTAGAGCCATAAACTTCTCCAACCCATAGTTTCTTCATCCTAAAAAATCTCCCTTGGCTAGATGCGTCTCTTGAATCATGGCTATATCTACATTTTGTCCTTTTAAATGACGGAGTATCATCAGCCTTTTGTTTGGTGAGCGTAATCCCTTTACATTCCAAGTTATTAACCTAACCATTTTTTAGTATAAGATATTTCCTTCTGCGGGTATAAGTGAGATATAACTTTATCTTATTCGTGTGCGGTATGTCATTAAGTATCTTCTTAGCCATTAGTAAATTCATTAGCATAAAACAAGTAGAATCATGGACAATCTTTTCCCTCCCTCCCCCTCGTTTTCCCCATCCCTCAGCCCTCTCACCCCATGTAGAAACCACGTCTTTGACTTCTCTTTTTCCACCACTATCCAGACTGAATTATCTCCCGTCCACCTTATTTCTCACATCTAACCTTACCCGTCAATGTTATATATAATTTGGCCCTGAGCCCTGAACCTCTTGTGATCCAACTTCAAGTCTTTAGAACTTAAAAGTCCCCCATCCTTCTATATAGCTACAACAGTTCTTAATTCCTAAATTGTTCCAACATTACAAAAACCCCTTTCATCACCTCATCCATGATGTCAGAGGAGCACAAAGTTTGTTCCCCCCCACCCCCCAAGAGAACCCCCGCAATATAATTTCAACAGTTGCGGTGCAATTTTACCCCGAAAAAGTTCCCAACTCAGAACAAAACCATGCAATTAGTGTTGTCCTTGTCCATCTTCCCAATATACTGATCATCCCCAGCTGTCATTGTTAGGAGTTGGCATAAAGTTCTCCTCAGTGAAGACCTCTCAGTACCTTACTACCCTTAGAGCAAGAGGACACAAAACCCGCCAGCTGAGGAAGAAGAAAGAAAAAAAAAACAAGAAAAAGGGATTCCATGGGGTGTGGTAGTTTATGAAATCTGTAGGGGAAAGAGAGCGACTCCCCACGAACATCTGAGAGTCCCTCCTCCTAAGTCCCAGACGAGTGAACATATAAGTAGATAATGCATCTTCGTACATCTTTTAGATGTTGCTGATGTGCAGCTACTTTTTCTCAGAGAGTTGGTGATAGTAAACAGACCTTTCTAAGCTTATATTTATCTTGCTTAGTCTTCATCACCATCTCTCAAGTGACTCTTGTATGGCTTAGCCTTAACTGGACGCCCTTACCAATCCCGAGGTGTATTTTATGTCAGATTCTCCATCCTTAATTCATTTTGCATCTTGTCTTATTTGGCTTTTTTTTGGTCGACCTTGTCACTAGGGGTCTCTGCTCTTTTGCCATTGAGACTGCCTCATTGTCCCCCTCTGTATGCGCCTCCGATCTTAGTCTATATGTACGGGATTGAGTCGTCCCCCTCTCCTCCTCTATGTTCCTTTCCGCCGCCTCTCTTGATGGGCTGGTATTTGCTGGTGTTTGATGTCCGGAAGAGGGCATCTGTTGTTTTAAACATTCCATGGCTTCTTTAGGATCCACGAACGACCTCATCATACCTTCTCTGGTTCTGAACCGCAAAGTTGCTGGATAATTCAGTTGGAATCTTACATTGCGTTTGAATAGTAGAGTACATATTTCGCTGAAGGCCTTCCTTCTTCGCGTCACTTCAGCCGAAAAATCTCCAAACAGCAGGACTCTGTGTACCTGTATTATCGCCGCCTCCCCTTATAGGCTCTAAGTATTTCTTCTTTATCTTTAAAATTCAGGTATTTTGCCACGGATTGACGCGGTCTTTGTGCTGCCTTGTTGTTTTGTCTAGCCCTGCTTTTATCAGACTCTGGGGGCTCCCTAGGAGGGCCTATTCTATGGGCACATTCCACTCTGCATTTGTACAACAGACCCAACTTCTTTGGCAGTTTTGTCTCAAATAGATCATTTAACTGTTGTGCATTTATTGACTCTGGGAGACCTATCAGCTTCAAGTTATTTCTGTGGGACCTGTTTTCCAAATCTTTCAGTTTGTCCATAGTGTAGGAGGACTGTTTCTTTAAATCATTAACCTGTGCCTCTAGCTGGCAGATTCTGTCCTCAGCCTCTGAGATCCTGTGTTCCGCCTCATGTAGCTGCCCCTCCTGCTGAGTTGGGTCGCCCTCCCAGGGCTGTGGGGTACTCGGTACCGGGCCGGTATCAGTGGGATGTGTCACAGCAGCGGTGACCCGGTCCGTGGCCCTGGGCGCCCAAGTAATGGGGGAATGTAATGGTGGAATGTAGTTAGATGAATAGTTCGTGACGCCACCTGTGGTCTTCGGCAAGTGAGATGTTAGGCTGACGCTGCATGCAGATCCTCTGGGGCTGGTGGTGTGTTGCAGCCGTGATGGTGAAGCTCCCTACAGGTGGAGCTGTAGCCCCAGGGCAGTGTAGATGTGGGGGCAGAGGAGAGGCACAAGCGCTGTAGAACCCGGTACCCAGATGTAGCGGTGCTGGGTGCGTTGGCGCAAGAATGAATGGAGGACACCAGGGCTTGTAGTTCCAAAGCTTTACTCACAGTCTGTAGTACACATAGGTGCCTGCCTCCGTGCCATGTCCTCCGGGTCAGGGACTCAGTCAACCTCCAGGCAAGATGGAATACTCCCTTCCAACACTCCGCCAACATGTGCCTTTCTGAACGTCTCCTCTATAGGGCCTTTAAGTGTGAAGTACTCCCAGTACTTAGTTACACTGGAGTGCCTCCTGACAGATGTACCCAAGAACTCTACTTGTACGGCAGACAGCTGTAGTCTGCTTCGGGGACTCCCTACTCCTGAGTCCCGGCTCACTATCCAAGTTGCTGTTGTGCCCCTAAGTCTTAGATGGGAGCAGTGCATTTACAGCCCACTACTCCACCAGTGTCTGCTGCAGAACCATTAGTGTCCATACAACCTCGGGGACCGGGCCCCGGCCTTGCGCTTAGAACTTCTAGGCAGGGTTCTTCCTCTAACCCACATCCTCTCTGTTCTCTTCTACTCCTTCGTTCCATACTATTCTTTCCCTCCTATGGAAGATCAGGTTTCAGTTCAATGTCTTTCTCCTTCTTTCCTTTCCCGTGCCAGCTGACTAAGATCACTGAGGCAGCTGCAGCACTCCTTCCTCCATCCCTCTTCCAGGGATCTCCTTTCCTCAATCCTCTCTGAGTGACTTCCTCCCTCACACTGGCCTGTAATCCTAAACCTCCCCGCTCTTTTATGTATTCTAACTCCACCCGCCTCCCAGCACGTTTAGTGTTCCAAGCAGGGAGCCACCAAAGGTGCTCTGCTACACTCTAAGCAAGGAGCCGCAATGTGGCTTTGCTGAACTACTGTGTTGTGTGGGATGCGAGTGTTGGAGCATGGTCAGGAGCCCCCAACTTACATGGATGGTGGGGCACCACACCTCAGAAGGAGGTGCAGTACCTCTGTGGCAGCTGAGCCTCAGGGGCGCCACATACCCCCCCGTTAAACACAGCACGTCCGCGGGCTGCAAGGCAAACAAAGTTGACAATACAGGAACATACAAATTTTTGTAATGCTGAATAAACATTTCTTAGACTAAACTTACCAATGTGGGAGGCACTCATTATTGAACGTTGCAAACATTTCTTAATCAACTATCTAAAATCTTAAGTCAAAAGTGCAATTTTCAATACAATACGTAATTCAAAGTGCTATTGTCTGGTACTCACTATCACTTCAGTATTCTTCATCAACACATTTCTTTCCATCTTTAGTGCACATTTTCTACATTCTTTTAACTCTGAGTGACAACCGTGGTGCCTGGCTCATCACCTATATTCTTCAATTCTTTATTCAAATCTCTCATCTCTCTATCAAAACATTCCTAATCTAATATATAAAGCTCAAAGTGTGTATGTATGTATGTATGTATGTATGTGTGTGTGTATGCGTGTGTATGTATGTCCGGGATAGGCATCCGCACTGTCGCAGCTACAGCCACAAAATTTGGCACAGTCACACGTCTGGACCCCGAGAGCGTCCTAAGCTATGTTGTGAGGCGAAATTTTAACCCTGCGCGTTCCAATTCACCAAACAATTTTGCCCCATCTACATACTGGGGGAAAAGTGTGTGCGCGTCAAGCCCCGCCCCTCATTATGATGTCATAATGCCCCTATTTGCATACTGGGGAAACTGTGTGCTTATCAAGCCCCGCTCCTCATTATGATGTCACAATGGTTGCCATGGCGACGCTGATGTCATCATAGGTTGCAATCCATGCCGCCGCTCATTATGATGTCTTAATGGTTGACTATTGGATGGAGGATATGTATGACGGGTATATGGGCACAGGTGTTGTGAGTTCATTTTCCCCTTCACTACTGAGGCCCGAGGAACTCCCTCTTCTGGTTAAGAAAGGTAGTGAGCCTGATTATCAAACACCTGAGCCTAATGATGATGACTGGCTGAGTGGAGTTACTGACTGGATATAAGGCTGCCAACGCCCTTCTGCCCTGCGGGTGATTTCTCTGTGGGATCCTTGGAGACCAGTCTGAATTCCTGCTCTTCTAAAGCTAAGTTTTATGCTCGGCATTTTGCTTTTGTGCTTTGACTTTGTTTTGCTTTGTTTTTCTGGATTTCTGCCATTCCCTGCTGGGGTGAGCTGAATTCCTTTAGCTCTGTCTTCTGAAAATACCTGAGTGCTGATTTAGTTTTTGAAGCCTAGCTGCTTCAGGGTCTTTTTCCATATCAGCTTGTTGGCTTATGTCTTTGATAGGGTTTTGGCAGATTGCAGACAACAACCTTCCTTTCCTGTTCTGTTTAGTTAGCTTGGGCCCCATCGTTTGCTCAGCCTATCTTTCTATCTGTGTGAGTGTTTTTTCATCTTGCGTCACCGTCATTATATGTTGGGGGCTGCCTTTTACTTTGGGGTCTGCTCTGGGGCAGTTTAGATTTCCTTTTCTGTTTTTAGGCTATTTAGCTCCCCGGCTGTGATCGAGGGGTCTAGGGCACCGTAGGAACCCCCCACGGCTACTGCTAGTTGTGTTGATAGGTTCAGGGGTCTGCAATCTGATAGTTGCCAACTTCTCTGGATTTCTGGACGTAGCTTCTATTTTTGTGTCTGCCTCCTACGGTGACTCAATCATAACACACAGGACTATGGGATGGAGGATATGTATGATGGGTATATGGGCACGGGACTATGGGATGGAGGATGTGTGATGGGTATATGGGCACTGGACTATGGGATGGAGGATATGTATGATGGGTATATGGGCATGGGACTAGATGATTAAGGATGTGTGATGGGTATATGGGCATGGGACTATGGGATGGAGGATGTGTGATGGGTATATGGGCACTCGACTATGGGATGGAGGATATGTATGATGGGTATATGGGCATGGTCCTATGGGATCGTGGATATGTATGATGGGTATATGGGCATGGGACTATGGGATGGAGGATAATTATAATTTGTTATAACTAACCACAGTTAGTTACTATGCCCGGGCAGCACCGGGCTCTTCAGCTAGTTCTATATAAAAGCCATTTCCTAGTTACAAATACTCTTAGAAGACACATCATTATCAAATACTTCACATTAAAACTTTCAACAATTGTTGTAAACGCTGGACACCGCTCCCAGCCGGGATCTCTTGCAGTGTCCTTTGATTGGAGTCATACTCCAGATGAGATAGACCTTATCTTCGCAAAGTGTCTATGTAAAACCAAGAGAGGGCACCTAAAGAGGTGCAACTATTTACAATTGCAGTTCTGGACCATTCAGCGTTCATAATCTCTATAGTTCAAGTGGAAAGGCTGCCAACAAACAGGGCAACACTGGAAAACCAAAACTAAAACATAATAGAAAACAAAGCACAACTGTGCAAATAAACCCTCCTGGGTAACGAGAGTTATTCTATATACTAGTAGTTGTTGTTCCCTCCTGGGGTTTCTGGACTGGAACCGCTACCAGATGAGAGAAATGCATTAGCAGTCCTCAGGTATTCTTCCTCCAGTGGGGTGAAACGTGCGGCTTTCTGTACCTTTGGCTGTGGGACTGGTGCTGGTACAAACACAGTCTTTTCAATAGCTGTTGCTGCAGGGGTAGCAGATGGCTACTGCCTGTAGGTCTTTATGAGATCCTCCGGGACCCGCCTGATATTCATCGCGTACCAATCTCTCAGACCTTCGTGTCTGGTGAAGGTCACATGATCTCCCGGGCTTAGGTTCCTGGCAGGGTGACCTTTTCTAAAATGAGGTTCTACGTCTCTCCGGTTGAAAAACAGATCGGAGATTCGGCTAGGGTCATGGATAAAGCCGAACCCCCTCTCATGGTTCACATTCAGGACGTGGCCCCAACCTGCTGCATCTTTGGGACTATAATGACCAGCATGGACCCGCTCCTTCCGGTCCAAATCTGGGCCTATTACCGCTAGCCGGCGCTGCTCCCTGTCCTGGTGTTCGGCTGCCAGTTGCCGGATAGTCGCTTGGCAGCTAGCCCTGTTCTCCTCGCCCTCCCGTTCCTCCCGGGACCGATCCAGGCTAGTTTTGTACCACCAGGGGTTCCGGTGTTTCCCCCCGGGGACCGGTATCCCGGTCCCAGACCAGATCTAGCACGACCTGGCCAGCCGCTGCGACCACGGTACACCCCAGGGCCTTCCCAGGTGTAGGGGCATCAGATGTACCTGGAGCCTCCTGGCGGTGTGGTCTCTGCTCCGGTGCAGGCGTAGTGGCAGTGGGCGCCAGTTGGTGTGATAACGGGGACAGCGGTGGAGCTAATGGCGGCTCCGGATCCGCGGGGGTCTCTGTAGGGACCTGTGCAGCCGCGTCAGGTCCGGGCGGGAGCTCCTCTTCCTCCGCTCCGGCTCCTGGGGCCTCATACAATTCTTCCTGTGGCGGCAGCGAGGGGGCTCCGTATGCTGCCGGGGGTGTGATGGCGGCGGCAGGTTCCATGGAATCTGCCTGGGTAAGCTCCGGTGCAGTAGCAGTGGTTACCGCAGGTGTAGGCCCCTCCTGGGCGTGCTGCAGATTCAATGTCCATAGCGCTTCCTGCCTCAGTTGCAGGCAGCGCGTCAGCTGGGCAATTTCGTCCTCCAGCTGCTGGCAGTTCATCTCAGATACTGGGTTGGAGCCTTCAGCCATGGCGCCGGGGAGATTCAGCATAACCTCCTTGCGCTTCACAGGCCTCCTCCCGTCTCTCTCCAAGGTAGCGTTCTGGTGTTCTTCTTCCTGTCTCGGCTCTTTTCCCGCCACTGGCTTCTGCCCCTCCTTCTTGGGGCGGCGTCTTCTTCCAGCGCCTCCATACCAAGCCAGTATATGAACCCCTTGGGGGGTGGGCCATGTTGCTGTCACATAGTAATTCAGGCAGGGGAGGCCCAAGACGGTTCGCGGTCTTTTCCTAGGACCTCTCATATCGTCAGGCCCTTCTTCACCGCGACAGCGGCCATTTTTAACATTCATTTTACAGTCTATTAAATTGAGTCTTCTGCACATTCTCAAAAATTTTAAGTCTAAGGCACACAGAACCTGATGACATCGGGTCTCGTCATCCTGTTCGTTACGCCAAGTTGGGTCTCCCTCCCAGGGCTGTGGGGTACTCGGTAGCGGGCCGGTATCAGTGGGATGTGTCACAGCAGCCGTGACCCTGGGCGCCCAAGTAATGGGGGAATGTAATGGTGGAATGTAGCTAGATGAATAGTTCGTGACACCACCTGTGGTCTTGGGCAAGTGAGATGTTAGGCCGACGCTGCATGCAGATCCTCTGGGGCTGGTGGTGTGTTGCAGCCGTGATGGTGAAGCTCCCCACAGGTGGAGCTGTAGCCCCAGGGCAGTGTAGATGTGGGGGCAGAGGAGAGGCACAAGTGGTGTAGAAGCCGGTACCCAGATGTAGCGGTGCTGGGTGCATTGGCGCAAGAATGAATAGAGGACACCAGGGCCTGTAGTTCCAAAGCTTTACTCACAGTCTGTAGTACACACAGGTGCCTGCCTCCGTGCCGTGTCCTCCGGGTCAGGGACTCAGTCAACCTCCAGGCAAGATGGAACGCTCCCTTCCAACACTCCGCCAACATGTGCCTTTCTGAACTTCTCTATAGCGCCTTTAAGTGTGAAGTACTCCCAGTACTGAGTTACACTGGAGTGCCTCCTGACAGATGTTCCCAAGAACTCTACTTGTACGGCAGACAGCTGTAGCCTGCTTCGGGGACTCCCTACTCCTGAGTCCCGGCTCACTATCCAAGTTGCTGTTGTGCCCCCAAGCCTTAGATGGGAGTAGTGCATTTACAGCCCACTACTCCACCGGTGTCTGCTGCAGAACGATTAGTGTCCATACAACCTCGGGGACCTGGCCCCGGCCTTGCGCTTAGAACTTCTAGGCAGGGTTCTTCCTCTAACCCACGTCCTCTCTGTTCTCTACTCCTTCATTCTGTACTATTCTTTCCCTCCTATGGAAGATCAGGTTTCAGTTCAATGTCTTTCTCCTTCTTTCCTTTCCCGTGCCAGCTGGCTCAGATCACTGAGGCAGCTGCAGCACTCCTTCCTCCATCCCTCTTCCAGGGATCTCTTTTCCTCACTCCTCTCTGAGTGACTTCCTCCCTCAGACTGGCCTGTAATCCTAAACCTCCCCCCTCTTTTATGTATTAACTCCACCCGCCTCCCAGCACGTTTAGTGTTCCAAGCAGGGAGCCACCAAAAGTTCGCTGCTACACTCTAAGCAAGGAGCCGCAATGTGGCTTTGCTGAACTACTGTGTTGTGTGGGATGCGAGTGTTGGAGCGTGGTTAGGAGCCCCCAACTTACCTGGATGGTGGGGCACCACACCACAGAAGGAGGTGCAGTACCTCTGTGGCAGCTGAGCCTCAGGGGTGCCACAGAGTCACCCTGCACTGCAACTCTTTGGTGGTGGCTTGTATCATGTCGGCTACAGCCTTCTCGAAATCTTCAGCCAGGTAAACTGCCATTTCTTTTGCTAGTAACTTGAAATTCATTTGGCCCTGCATGTATAGCTGTTTTTCCAGCGTGCCACCTGAATCTGCTGCACTTTGCTGGCTGTGTTCCCCTTCTGTCACGGGGGCCTCCTTCCCCTTCTCCTGCTCCGTTCCTCTCATCCCCTGGTCTGTCTGGCTCTCCTGTCCCGCTTGTGACTCCGATGCCATCATTGTACCTCCACTTTGTAGGACGCCTCCACTCTCCTCCTCCCGTTCTCTCCCTACTCCTCTTATAACATATCGATCCATGCCGTGGCCGCTCTCAGATGACACCGGTGCACTCCCGGTGTCAGTTTTAGCTCAGGGCTCTGTGTATTGGCAGGCTTTTTGCGGCGGTCAGTGGGAGCTCCTTCACTAACGTCCGCACATGGTGGCGCCGCTCCACCTTGTTTTACAGTACCATATAGCTGGTGGTATTTTGGGTACATTTTCACAAAAATGAGGAAGTATGGTGGAAGATGCCATGGAAGTGGGCGGGGGTTGCCAGCTGGTCCCGATGGTGGTGGTGGTGGTGTTGCATCTGTTGGTAGTGGCAAAAGCACAATAGCACCTAAGGCAGGAGGTGTTAAGCCTGCATCATCGTCTGGCTCCAGAAGGCCTTGAAGGCTCTCTTTTCTGGGAGTAGGTAAACCACTTTTAAAGCCAGAGCTTCAGGAACAAGTTTTGGCTTACATTGCTGACACAGCCTCCAGCTCTCTCGGTTTCTCTTCTGAAGTTTCAAAAAATAAAAGCACTGAGTCGTCAGTGGAGGCTCCTGGTCAGGAACAACACCTTTCCTTGTGTCCTTCACCCGTACCAAAAGTGAAGGATGTGGCAGGCCACACTACCGATTAATCCATGGAGCTCTTTTCACATACCATGCCTGGGTTATCAAGTCAAATCGTGAATTCCCCAGTCCAAGATGAATATAATAATAATAATAAATTTTATTTTTATAGCGCCGACATATTCCGCAGCACTTTACATTTCAGAGGGGATTTGTACAGACAATAGACATTACAGCATAACAATAATCACATACAGTAGATTATAACAAATACCAAGAGGAAAGAGGGCCCTGCTCGCAAGCTTACAGTCTATGAGGAAAGAGGTAGACACGAAAGGTGGGTGGAATCTGACATGGAGTGCACTGAGGCACAGCCACTGCTAGATTTTTCTGCTGGTACATTCACTCAGAGCACTACATTGTCCTCGCAGTGTACTGAGGCAGAATCAGACCCTGATGAAACTCAGGTGCCCCTTCCCGCATACTATACCACCTTACACGGTGACACAGAGGAAGGTGCACATGAAATTGAAGAGGAGGTGATGGACGACCCAGTTGTTGACCCAGATTGGCATCCATTGGGGGAAGAGGGTGCCGCTGCCAATAGCTCAGAAGAGGAGGAGGAACCGCAGCAGGCAACGACATCACAAAAGCTGTTATCTGGCAGGACCGTAGCAGTCCAAAAACGTGTTACAAAAACCAAAAGAGTTGCAGGACAGCTTGGCCAGACGGTCAAATTAGCACAGCGTGCAAGGTCTCAAAATGTCTTCCATAGTAGGAAGAGTGCAGTGTGGCACTATTTTGAGCAAAATCCTAATGATCAGGCAAAAGTTATCTGTAAGAAGTGCGCAAAGACCTTTAGCCGAGGGAAAAATCTGAGAAATTTGAATACAAGTTGCATGCTTAGATATTTAACCACCATGCACTTGCAAGCGTGGACGGACTACCAAACCTCACGTACCACATGTGCACCTGCTCCGAATGAAGGTAGTCAGAAACGCTACATCGCTTCTGTGATGAACAGCAGACCACTGCCACTAAATTGTGACGGACAGCGCAACCTGTGCCACCAATATGTCACAATCCCACCACTGACACGGGTTTGTCAGCGGATGGAGGGACGCGACGCACTGCCGGCGCACGGCTATCACAGGCACAGTGGGGGCTTATCTTAGTTATCCCACCACTGACACCATGTGACCAAAATATACAGCAACCTAATCTCGCTCTAACAATTTACCGCAGGGGGTATTTTGGATGCCCCACCACTGCTAACCACCTTCCAAGAACTGCGGAGATTTATGTATATCCCACTTTCTCAGTTCCACTTTGGAACTCGCAGCTCTCCGGCGCCCCCTTACCCTCAGGTCAGTCAGGGAACTGCACCTAGGATAAGTAGTCGCCGGATGAGCTGCTTGTTGTGTACGGGCACTTAGACTACAGCAGTAAGGGAGTTATCAATGCTGTGGCCGCAGCCCCTCATTCAGCATGTAAGACCCGTCTGTACTTCCAGCTAGCCTAACCAACCACAAACACCATGCTGCCACCAGCCACGCTTTACTTAATCACAGAGTTAATTAAGAGGGTCTGTGACAAACCCCAAATTAGTAGCGATTATCTAAAAAGGGTGCATAGTTCGTTTCTTAGAGCATGGAAACAGAGCTAATAGATTTTATCATTTATTCCCAAAAGGGCAGTGATTACATAGATAAAAGTTGCTATAAATTGAGACATCAAATATGTACAATACAAATATAACAAAGGGATTAAAAAGACAGAAAGTAACACTCACATGTGCTTAGTCGGTATCAGGCAGACCATGTAGGGGGAGAAGGCGGAGCCACACGTCTCCACTCATCTGCATGTCTTGTCATCTTGTCAGCACGGACTCTGTAGCTCCAACTGACTGGAATTTGGTAGGGAATACCTTATAGTCCAGGGTCTGCGACCTCACGAAATGGGCGGTCTGGTGAGGTCCAACCCCCCTTTCTCTAAGTTATGATTCTTCACTAAAACTTTATAATAACCATATCTTCACGAGGGAAGTTCGCACAGACACATATATGGTATCATTGGTTGTAGTTCAACGAACCCACCAAGGCAGCATCAAACTTGCCATAACTAGGACACTCCATTTGGGAGCAATCCATATCTCAGTTTCTGGAGAGGTTATAACAGTGAAAATTAGGAATTAGAAAGCTGGCCTTGTGCCCTTCACAGAAATATGGGTTTTATATCTCTGTCATGAGCGAAGCGCCCGCTAGGCTTCTTTAATATTTCCTATACCGGTATTCAAACCTCGTGGTTTCAGAACAAAGGGACATCCTTTCCACTTAGCTGTGCTGGGGGTGGATGGGGAAAGGAAAAAGCTTCTAGAGGAAATGCCCGGTTTCCTGTTACCAACAGGCAGAGGGGGGAGGTGAGGGGAATGCTGCAGCTGACAGTCTACAATGTCCTCAGAAGGAAAGGGGAGATTCTGGAAGGTTCCAACAGAAAACATCATACCTTACAGACATTTTACATTACAGCTTCCCCACTGTAAGCCCACTGGTTAGCACACCACCAGCAGCAAATGTCGAGGTGTCGTCACAAGGGCAAAGCAGTCATGGAATCGCAATGTTATTGCTACGAAAGACTGAATCTAGGCCATCAGCAACACCACCAACACCATCACCATCACCAACCCTCTCTCAGTCCGCTATGTCCACCACTAGTTATACCATATGCAGTCCAGCTCTCCCTACCAGAGACTCTGAGTAGGACTGTAACGGGGTCTACCAAGCTGGGGTACCTCTTTCAGTACCACCCCTGTTATGAATGAGTCACCGTAGGAGGCAAAAACAGAAATACTAGCTAAGTCCAGAAAACCAGAGGAGTTGGCAGCTATCGGATTGCAGACCCCTGAACCTATCAACAACAACTAGCAGTAGCCGTGGGGGGTTCCTACGGTGCCCTAGACCCCTCGATCACAGCCGGAGAACTAAATAGCCTAAAGACAGAAAGGGAAATCTAAACTGCCTCAGAGCAGACCCCAAAGCAATAGGCAGCCCCCAACATATAATGACGGTGAAGCAAGATGAAAAAACACACACACAGATAGAAAGATAGGCTGAGCAAATGATGGGGCCCAAGCTAACTAAATAGGACAGGATAGAAGAGCTGCTGTCTGCAATCCGCCAAAACCCTATCAAAACAAGAGCCAACAGACTGATAGGGAAAAAAGCCCTGAAGACACTAGGCTTCAAAAAGACTATATCAGTACTCAGGCATTTTCTGAAGACAGAGCAAAAAGGAATTCAGCTCACCCCAGCAGGGAATGGCAGAAATCCAGAAAAACAAGGCAAAACAAAACCAAAACACAAATGCAAAAAGCAGAGCAGAAAACTTAGCTTTTGAGGAGCAGGAATCAGACTGGTCTCCTAGAATCCCTCAGGGAAATCACCAGCAAGGCAGAAGGGCGTCGGCTGCCTTATATCCAGTCAGCAATTCCAGTCACCCAGTCATCATCATCCTGCTCAGGTGCTTGGTAATCAGCCTCACTACCTTCCTTCACCAGAAGAGGGAGTTCATCAGACCTCAATGGTGAAGGGGAAAATGAACTCACAACACACCCCGTGTTTTCGGAGGTCCACTCTGCGTTGGCTGGAGTCTGAATGAATGACGCTGGCTGGAATTCCTTGGTTACATGGGCGCATATAAAAGATCACTGCTTCTCCATGTATTTCCAGTCTGACAACACTTTACTCACAGGACACAGAATAAATCACACAGATACAGAGGGCCGGCCAATAGAAAAGCAGCAGGCCAGACATACATTACAAAAGCCGCAGGTGGCCGGAGCCTGCCGATGTTTACTGTGGGAATTACAAAGGGGCGGACAAAAGGAGAATATCGTGCCCAGGGGCGCAGTCTGTGAACTGATGCATTAGGGACATGCATCTCACATGGAACCTATTATACATACATATAACTGCACAACATATTCTGGGTGCTGAGTGGTTCTGTAACACGTAACAAGGACAAGAAAGTACTTATCCTCTCATCCGCGTACACTGGCTTTGAACGCCCTCATTGCCAAACTAATCTCATTAGAGATGATGCCCTACCGGTTGGTTGAAAGCAAAGCTTTCCGCGAGCTCATGGCCTACGCAGTACCACGCTATGACCTACCCAGTCGGCACTTCTTTTCCCGAAAAGCCATCCCAGCCCTCCACATGCATGTGAAAGACCGCATTCTCCATGCACTCAAGCAATCATTGTATGTAAAGTTGCACCTCACAAGAGATGCATGGTCCTGTAGGCAAGACCAGGGCCGTTACGTGTCCATCACTGCGCACTGGGTTAATGTGGTGGATGCAGGGTCCACAGGGGACAGCGGCGGTGGGACAGTGCTGCCTAGCCCACGGTATAGGAAACAGTTGGCTGTAGGTGTTCGACCCTCCTCCTCCTCCTCCAGAAGCGAAAGCTCGTCCACAGAGCACAGTCGCACGAGCACTCCATCTGCAGCTGCCAGTGTTGCACACGAGGTGTCCACTATCGAACAGCTAGTGGTAAGCGTCAGCAGGCTGTGTTGAAGATGTGTTTGGGCGACAGACACACCGCGGAGGTACTGGCCGACTACTTTCAGCGGCAAACTGAGTCATGGCTGGGCAGTGTACATCTTGAGACATTCAAGGTAGTTAGTGATAACGGCTGGAATTTTGTGGCAGCCATTGCCCTTTCAAAACTCAGACACATACCTTGCCTGGCTCACACCTTGAACCTGGTGGTGCAGTGCTTTCTCAATAATTATCCGGAGTTAACATAAGGTGCGAAGACTGTGCTTGCACATCCGCCGGTCACCCTTACACTCCAGTCATATGCAGAAGCTGCAGCGATTGCTCCACCTTCCCAAGCACCGCCTAATTATCGACGTTGCAACAAGGTGGAACTCCACCCTGCACATGGTTCAGAGACTGTGCGAACAGAGGCAGGCTGTAATTCATTTGTGGAAGGATACACGAGCAGGCAGTTTGCAGGCAGACATGGAGTTGACAGGTGTGCAGTGGTCGAAGTTGAAAGACCTCTGTAAAGTCCTTCAGTGTTTTGAGGAATGCACACTGCTGGTAAGTGCAGACGACGCCATCATAAGCATGAGCATCCCACTTATGCGTCTGCTCATGCAAACTTTGACGCACATTAAGGAGCAGGCGTCTGCAGCCGACGTTGATGAGGAGGAAGAGGAGGAGGGAAGCCTTGATGACAGTCAACCATTGTCTGCTCAGGGAATTCTCGTGGACGAGGTGGAGGAAGAAGAGGAGGAGGAGGATGATGGGGATGATTATTTTGGGAAGGAGGATGCTTCTCAGGGGGCAAGAAAAAATGTTGGCATGGCAAGGTCAGGTACAGGGTTTGTGCGTGACTGGAGGGATGTGGATTTGCCAGAAAGTGCTCCTCCACCCAGCACTTGCAGTGCATCATTGACACCTGGAACATTGGCCCACATGTCTGATTATGCCTTGCAGATCCTAAAAAGGGACCCCCGCATAGCCAAAATGATGAACGATGACGACTACTGGTTGGCCAGCATCCTGGATCCACGCTATAAAGGCAAATTCCAAAACATCATGCCACAGGAGAACCTAGAGCTAATATTGGCTAACAAACAAGCAACTCTGGTAAACCGTTTGTTTGAGGCATTCCCAGCACACAGCGGTGGTGATGTTTTTCCAATGAGCCATAGGAGGCAACATGGAAGAGGTGTTCGTGGTGCACACAGCCGAAGTGGCGTTGGACACAGGGGTTTCATGACCATGTTGTGGACTGATTTTTCAAGTACCGCTCACACGACTGGTAATACTGCTTCGATCGAAAGTGAAAGGAGACAGCAGTTGTCAACTATGGTAACAAACTACTTCTCCTCCCATATCGATGTTCTCCCTCACCGGTCATTCCCCTTTGACTATTGGGCCTCTAAACTGGACACCTGGCCTGAATTGGCACAATATGCCTTACAGGAGCTTGCCCTGCTGCTAGTGTGTTATCTGAACGAGTCTTCAGTGCTGCTGGATCAATCCTGACAGAAAAAAGGACCCGTCTGTCAACCCAAAATGTTGATGATCTAACCTTCATTAAAATGAAACATGCATGGGTTTCAAAGGATTTTCTCCCACCCTCCCCTGCTGACACGTAGGTTGCCAGAAAAATGGCTTGCTTTTGTCCTCCTCTTCCGCGGACTTCTCCAATTACTCCATTTGCAGCTCCTGAATGTCCAACATCAACATATGCCATTTTTTCCACCTCCTTAACTGGGCTGCCTCCCCCCACAGGGCTGGGGTCACCACCTGGCACACGCACCCGTGCGAGTGCCATTGCCCTGGACAGGTGGGTGGGCACACTCTTTGGCAACGGCACTGACACAAGGTCCCTCATAGTAGAATCATGTGTCTCTAATGGTGGGGGTGCACACCTGCCATCAGACACAACGGCGTACTATGAGGGGCCCTGTGCCAGTACCGCTGCCCACGAGTGGGACCCCTGCTTGCTCAGGGCACCAGCACTTGCAATACTTACCACTCCCTGCTCCACCACTATGTAGTCTGGTGTTGTGAGTTCATTCTCTGGTTCGGGAGGTGGTGTGGCTGGTTTGATCGGTGGAGATCTGCCACCTGAGAATGAGGATGACGATTGGATCTCAGGATTCTCAGATTGGATTTAAGACAGCCAACGCCCTATTCAGTTGCTGGTGATTACTTCTGGCTTCTCAGCTCTTGGTTTTCAGCTCTGTTCCAGTCATCTAAAGCTAAGTTTTTCTGCTAATGTTCACACTTGATTTTGTTGGTCTATTCAGTTTTTTGTGTGGTCTGCCAGCCCCAGCTGAGGGCCGAGCTGAATTTCCACTCTTATTTATTAGTATTTTGCCAATTTGCTTTTTGTCCCTTACTAATTCGGTCTCTTTTTGCTCTGTCTCAGAATATTCCAGAGTGCTGATATAGTGGGAGAAGTCTAGTGACTTCAGGGTTAATTTTGCTATCAGAAGTGTTGGACATTATTTTTGTAGGGTTTTTTGCAGGTTGCAGACAGTGACTTGCCTTTCCTTTCCTGTCTAGTTAGTTTAGGCCCCATCATTTGCTCAGCCTATTTTCCTGCCTGTGTTTGTGCCTTCATCTTGTTTCACCATCAATACATGTGTAGGGGCTATCTATTCCTTTGGGGTCTGCTCTGGGGCAGTTAGTTTTCCCTTTTCTTGCTTTAGGCTTATGTAGTCCTCCGGCCGTGATGAGGCGTCTAGGAACATCGTAGGCACGCTCCACGGTTACTGCTAGTTGTGTGGTAAGATCAGGGATCTGCAATCTGCATAGTTACCAACTTCTCTGGTTTTCTGTGGCTTAGCTTGTTTTGTTTTTTTTCTACTCGGTGACCCATTCATAACAGTCTGGCCTGTTAAATACTTCACTGGGACTGCCAATACAAATTTGGTGAAATGATAGATGATGGTTTTAGACGAAGCTATGCCCTTTCCTGCTGGGCTCTATCTTCAGATGATCAATGGCTTCCATTTGTTATGGACGTCGATTCACAATGAGATGCAGTGGTGGTTTATCATCAGCTTTCACGGTTTTCCAACTCACAGACGTGTGACATTCCTGCCCACATTTTTAAATGTGTCCTCTCATGCCAATCCAATAGAATCGCCTACGGCCTGTGGCTTATGTCTTTTGCACTCCAAAGTTACCTGACAGATCATGATAGGCAGTGAGGACAATGTCTACATCTGTCCCTGTGATCACAATTTGATGGAGATGAGTAATGGTGATGGGATCCACGGTACTGCGATGCAGCAAACCTTTCTTCACAAGAACTGTTTTCGCTGTCTCCACAGACAAAGTAATTGAGGGTCAGCATCGCCTCTGAGAATTCTCCCGGGAGTTTTTCCCGTGATTAGTAATTCCAAAATTTCTGCAATCAGTCGACTTTCCGTCTGTACTTGTATCCATCTCATTTCCTCTTGTGGAGAGTCTGGACTGTCTTACTGAGACTGAAATATATATGAAGATTGAAAAATATCCCAACAGTGTATACTGGTGTACGCTTCGAATACATAACTGTTATGAATGAGTCACCGAGGAGGAAAAAACAAAAAGCAAGCTAAGCCCAGAAAACTGGAGAGGTTGGTAGCTAGCGGATTGCAGACCCCTGATCCTATCCACAACAACTAGCAGTAGCCAAGGAGCGTGCCTACGGTGGTCCTAGATGCCTCGTCACGGCCGGAGAACTAAATAAGCCTAAAGAAAGAAAGGGAAAATCTAAACTGCCCCAGAGCAGACCCCAAAGCAATAGACAGCCCCCAACATGTATTGTCGGTGAAACAAGATGAAAACACAGACACAGGTAGAAAGATAGGCTGAGCAAACGATGGGGCCCTCGCTAACTAGAAAGGGCAGGAAAGAAAAGCTGCTGTCTGCAATCACGCAAAAAACCCTGCCAAAAAGAATGTCCAACACGTCTGATAGAAAAAAAGGCCCTGAAGTCGCTAGACTTCAAAATCACTATATCAGCACTCAGGTATATTCTGAAGACAGAGCAAAAGAGGTCAACTGATCAGAGACAAAAATGGGGATTCAGCCCAATCCCAGCCAGGGCTTGCTGAACACAAAAACTAAGAAAACCAGACAAAAACTCATATGAACAATAGCAGAGAAAACTTAGCTTTAGGAAGGCAGGAACCAAACTGGAAACCAGGAGCCACAGTCAGGAAAAATCACCAGCAAGAAACTAGGGAGTCGGCTGCCTTAAATCCAATTAGAAACTCCTGATGTCCAATCGCAGTCCTCTTCCTCAGGTGGCCGGTCTCTGCCATTTAGATCAGCTTCATTACCTCCCTTCACCAACAGAGGGAGTCCAGATAGAGAACTCACTACTCCTCTGTCAGCACAGCCAGCTCCATAACCCTCACCAGAAGCCAGAGGCAAACCCGAAAATGAGCTCACAACACATAACCCTTTTTCTACTTTTTAGATTCTTGTCTAATCCATACTGAGGCTGTGAGTGCCTTTGTCGGACTCTGGAAATATACACGCAGATTTTTAATGTTTAAACTATGCTATATATACCTGCTATCCAGAGATACTGTACCCTTTCTCAACTTTCTACAATCACGTTGAATCCATACTGGGCCAGAGGCCGTCTGAGTCTGCCTCCTGATATATAGACATAGGTTTTTCAGGTGTACACTATGCTACATATATACCTGTTATCCGGTGATACTGTACCCTATCTGCCAGGAAGTCCTCCTCCATCCACCACTCTAAGTGTATCATTGACACCTGGAACATTGTCCCACATGTGTGATTATTTCTTGCGGATCTTCTTGTTATATTGTGGTGTGATCCATCCTGAGCGTGTGAGTGTCTATGGGTTACTCCTGCAATTTAGATGTACATTTAAAAATTACCCTAACACTAGTGTATACAGCTCTACGCTTGGGATACATTACCCATCTACTGCTTTTTATATTCTGGTCTAATCCAAACTGACCAAGTGAGAGTTATTTTCTGACTGTGAAAATAAATACTGAGATTGACAACAATGACCCCTACACTGTGTACAGTTGTACTCTTCAGATCCATTACCGTTTTACGGCTTTTTATATTGTGTTGTAATCCATACTGAGCCTGAGAGCGTCTGTGTCTGCCTCCTGAAATATCTACGGAGATTTAGAATGTTTAAACTATACTATATATACCTGCTATCTGATGATACTATACACTTTTTCTACTTTTTATATTCTTGTCTAATCCATACTGAGCCTGTGAGCGCCTCTGTGTGACTGATGGTATATATAGGGAGATTGACAATCATCCTTTGACTGTATAGAGCTGTACGCTTCTGATACAGTACCATATATCTGATGTTATTTTGGGTTTATTTTCTGCAACATTTTGAAGTTTGGTGGAAGAGGCCGCGGACGTGGGCGTGGGGAGGCCAGCTGGTGCTGATGGTGGTGGTGCATCTGCTGGTAGTGGCAAAAGCACAATAGCAGCTAAGGCAGGAGGTGTTGAGCCTGCGTCATGGTCTGGCTCCGGATCGCCTGGAAGGCTACCTTTTCTGGGAGTAGGTTAACCGCTTTTAAAGCCGGTGCATCAGGAACTGGTTTTGGCTTACATTGCCGAAACAGACTCCAGCAAATATGCCCTCGTCTTCTGAAGTTTCAAAAAATGCAAGCACTGAGTCGTCAAGTGCTGTCTCCTGGTCAGGAAGAACCCCTTTCCTTGTGTCCTTCATCCCCACCAAAAGTGAATCATGCAGCAGGCCACACTTCACATTAGTCCATGTAGCTCTTTCTATCATACCATGCCTGGGTTATCAAGTCAAATTGTGAATTCTCCAGTCCAAGATGAATCTGACATGGAGCGTGGGTGGCCAGCCAGGGCAGTGGAGTTAATCGGTACCAGGCCGGTGTCTCAGAGGGATGTGTCACATTGGTGGTGATGACCCGTTCCGTGGCCCTGGCCGTCCATGCAAAGGGGTGAATAACGTTTATAGGTGAATGATACGTGACGCCACCTGTGGTTTCTGATCAGATTGACCAGCGCTGCAGTGTCGCTTCTCTGGGACAGATGTTGTGGTGCAGCTAAGATGTAGAAGCCCTGCACAGGTAGGGCCATAGTCGCAGGGCAGATGAAAGAGTTGGTAGATGGTGTGCAGTGCAGGATGTAGCTGAGCCGTGCGCCAGGCGCAGGAGAAAGATGACAGACACAGTCGTGCAGTTCCTTTACCTGTACTTGGTAAGTGCCGTCCAGGACCCAGAGTACAGATGGAGAAGGAGTTGGTCAGCCTGGAAGCAAATGTGGAATTCTCTCTCTGCAGATAGGTAGTGTGGCCTCTGTTCTAGCGCTTATCTGAGGTACTTGAAGTACTGAGTTCACTGAAATTCCCCCGGTTAACTCTCTTTTGGAACTTTCTCGTATGGCTGGCAGCCATAGCCTTTTACTTCTGGCTCACACACGTCGCTGCTGGGGCCTTCGAGCCTTAGTTGGGAACAGAGCATTTACAGCTGCTACTTCCTCCGGTTTCTGCTGCAGGACCGTCAGCGTCCCTACAAACTCGGAGACCGAAATCTGGACCATGCGCTCCAGCTAGGAGTGAGCCTTAACTCTGCTCAACCTCCAGCTCCCCTTCTCACGTCCACACACTTCCCCTTCCCTTCACAGACTGCCCTAACCTACCTCCTCCCGACCACAGAGAGCAGCTCCTCATCAGTCAGGTTCAGAGGTCTCCCTGCTGGCCTAGAGTGGGAACTGAATTGTGTGTTGGTTTAACTGCTAGAGAGATCCTTCGTTGCTCCCAAGCATGACATCACACTCCCTAGGAGGAAGGTAATGCCACTGTGGCGACCGTACTCCTGGGGGCGCCACAAGTGCACTGATGCCCAGCCACTGCTTGATGATTCTGCAGGTACATTGACCCAGACCACTACATTCCCCTCGGACTCTACACAGCCAGAATCTGACCCTGATGAAACTCAGGTTCCCCTTCCCGCATACTATACCACCTTACACGGTGACAAAGAGGAAGGTGCAGATGAAAGTGCAGGTTCCTTGAGCAGGTGGGTGGGCACTGGCCCTCATAGTACGTAAAAGTGTCTCTGCCGGTGGGAGGGCCCACCTGCCGTTAGACACACCGCCGTACTATGAGGGGCCCTGTGGCAGTGTCGTCACCAACGAGTGGGTCCCCCCTGCTTGCTCAGGATCACAGCACTTGCAAGGTTGAAATACTTACCTCTCCCTGCTCCACTGCCGTGACTTCTTCCGCGTTTCCTGACAGTGACATTCTGGTCAGAGAGCGCAATGACATCACGTCTGTACGCCCTCTGCCTAAACAGTCCAAGTGCAGTAAGATGGAAGATGGGGACGACGAGGAGTCCAGACAAGTACAGGGATTCCCTAGCGAGGAGACTTATTTGATTGGTTTCAATGTTGGGACAGCTATTTTTGGGGAGCACTATACTCTGGAGAATGATATCTGGGGCCCACCATAAACTGGAGCATTCCAAAGGTGGACATCAGACACTGGAGCAGCATTTACAGGGCCCATTATACACTAGAGCATTAGAAATGGGGCCCATTATGTTTGGAGCATTATTTGGGCCCATAAGACAGTGGAGCTTCATCCATGGGGACCAACATATACTGTAGCATTATGTGGAGCGCATCATATACTGTTTCAAACATTATATGGGACCAATGATTCTGTATGGAGAAATATATGGGCCTCATTACTCTGTATGGCGCACTATGCGGTGGCCATAATACTGTATGGAGGAATATACTGTCCGGTTTTGGAGCTATTGGAGAATTTAAAATGGATATCAGTCATGAGATGTAAGAAGTGAAGTATTTTTCATTGTACTATACCGCTATTTCTCTGCCGTATCAGAGGACTAAGAATTGTGTTATGTGTTAAAAGAGCCCATTGACACTCTTTGGCCCGAGGCCCACGAAAATCTGGAGCCAGCCCTACCCCCCACAACTTTGGCCAAATAACCCCCAGTTTTCAGTGCATAACTATTATTATAAAGTAAATTAAGGTTGACAAGCTTAAGGAATAAGAGTTGATGTTTTTGGCATTAAAATGGGCACTGTAGGTGTGTTTCCTGTCCTCCACTTCCTGCCGACTTTGCTTCCCCATTGACTTGCATTGGGTTTCGTGTTTCAGTCGGCCTCCGACTTTTCACGATAATCGGCCGATTTCGTTCGACCCTACTTTTGAGAAAGTTGGGTTTCATGAAACCCGACTCGACCTGAAAAAAGGCAAAGTCGCTCATCTCTACTTAAGACATCACAAAAATGTCAGGTTTTCGCCTGCCAGAGTTTGGGTAGGTAGGCCGCTGTAGCTTCAGGCCACAAAGTGCAAGTTGGAATTCAAATCTCCAATCATGGCAAATTACTGACATCTAGTGGCCAGTTGTGAGAACTGCACAGGGCAATGTTCTATTGGCCTGACTTAGAGGCTTGCATTAGGTGGAATTTCAAATGGTTATGTAGACCTTAAAGATGTTATGGGATGGCGGCATGGTCTTTTAGCATACAGGGGTCAGTGCCCTCTTATCTCCCAAAGCATGGAGTCTGCAGCGGTGAGACACAGAGGCAGCAGTGTCACTGCCACCGAACAGCTAACCCACAGAACATGGCCGCAGGAGACCCCATACAGGTTGGACACACAATCCTGGGAAGCAGGGTAAAAGCCCCTTAGGTAAGGGATACCTGTTATTGAGTGAACTTACCTGGAGCCTTACAAGGAAGGTGACGGTCACAAGGGGGCATTTTCTGCGTCTGGAGGAGAGAAGGGTTCTCCACCAACATAGAAGAGGATTATATACTGTTCAGGCAGCGAGAATCTGGAATTCCCTGCCTGAGGAGGTGATGATGGCGAACTCAGTTGAGGGGTTCAGGAGAGGCCTGGATGTCTTCCTGGAGAGTAACAATATTGTATCTTACAGTGATTAGGTTCTTTAGAAGGACGGAGATCTGGGGATTTATTCTGACGGCATATAGGCTGAACTGGATGGACACATGGCTTTTTTCAGCCTTGCTATGTTACTATGAGTGTCGCAGCTGGACAGGAGGGAGCTGAGAGTACTTTAATGGCTTTCTAGAAGGGCCATGAGGGCAACGGTGCACACACTCCTGTAATGGATCTCATTGCTTCCTGTCCCGAGGGCCTGGGGGAATCCCTCTAGAAGTCTCTCCCTCACCTTCGGTATTCTCCGTCAGGTTAGGAGCCTCTCTGGCATCCTCTATTTGCTTTTTTGCCGAATTGCCCCTGAGATAAAAAAAAATGTTCTTTTAGGATGCCCTCTCGAGTTAAGGCCCCCTCTCCCTTCAGACATCAATGACATGCCTGTCTGATTCTATGGGCATACATTTGACAAGAGCCTTCCCGGTTACTGGCTAACAAGTAGAACTGTATCTTGTAAGTGTTTGGCGTTACCGCATAATGTTCTAGGATGTTTTCCTTAATGTCCTCATATTCACGGTTCCAAGCAGGGTCTATAGCTTAATATGCTTATGCAGCTCCACCCTGTAAGAACCCCACCAAATGTCTGACCAGCTCTATTTCTGCCACTTCCATTAAATGAAATTGGTGTTCAAAGTCTTTGAATAATCTGTCAATGTCCTCTGAAGCCTCATTAAACATATTAAATTCCTTGCAGGAAACTCAGGGGGTTTCCCTCATGGAGGGTGTTGTGGTTAATTTCTGCCTGGGGTTTCTAGCTGCTTTCACAGAAAGCTGCCTTACATCCTTACATGAGCTCTCTGACGGTTCTCCTGTTTATCTCATACCACACAATCCACTGACTTTTCCAGGTATTTACCTGCAGGTCCTGTTTTTCCTCCATTTTCTCTGGGAATGCCTCTCCAGTGCCATCTTGAAAGTTAGCTCCTTCCAATACCTCAACTGGTTGATCTTAGGGGGCAGTAACATAGACTGTTCACATTTACGAGCCTTGGTTTGTAGGTTCCACACAGTCCAATTCCTGTATTCTGAGGAGCGGATTCCATTCATCACCAGGCTGCTGTTCTACTATCCCTCTGCTCTGATCTTTCTACTGCCAACCAGTTTGACTGGTGTGTGAATTATTCACCGGCAGGACAGGACAGTGAATAATTCGAAAGACCTTTATTGGGACAGGGGGAATATGACATAAAACAAATTCCTTAGAGTGGGCAATGTGGCCACTCAAAAGCAATAAATCCGGGGGCGCCACACAGTAACCCAAAACCAAGGAAAATGCAACAGTCCGTATAAGAAGTGGCAGGGATGCTACTATTAGCTTTTGAAGGGTGGGAGAAGGAAAACTTGATATTCATCCCCACTCTGACATCTTCAGTTCAGTGAATTTTGGAATCTCTCCCCTGTGAAAGAAGACCTGAAATTCCACCTCCTACTTGCTTGACGTCATTGCGTTTCTCGACGTTGGCTCTGAAATATATTCCTCCTTCCACTTCTTCCTTTCGGGTAACTTCAGCAACTTGAATTACCTTTCCTTCTGTATTGCGGGGTCTCAGCCTGTGATGGATGAAACTATATTCTCTTGAATACTTTTTGTTCAGGAATGACGTCTTATCAGCAGCTTTTTCTAACAGATCATCTAGAGCTGGAAAAAACACATTCTCCCCTGAATGGGATAGAGCAAAGTTTAGATTTAGACAATATCCCCATTCCACATCTCCAACCAGAGGCCTCTCCTTGTGGTATTTGATAAGGGTAAAGATCTTGCCGCTACCCTGACTGATCCTGCTAAAGCATTAGCTAAGAATCCCATCACCTTCTGAAAACGAGGCAACAAGGCCAGCAGGTGTTCTCTAGCAGTGCCACTGCTGATATGACCTTCCAGTTGCTGTAACCAAGGTAACATGGCTCATTATACATGTTACACATGTCTCCCAATAATTCCTCAACACGCTATCCATCTTTGGATCTAGGGCAGGGGTCCCCAACCACCGGTCCGCGGCCCTCACCGGGCCGTTGCATTGCTCTTGCCAGTCCGCGGACACAAGGGGACCGGCGGCGGTGCAGCAGCTGATACTCACCCTGCATCCCTGTCGGTGACGCGGCTTCTTCCAGTGCTGACCGGTCAAGTGTACCGCTCATTTAAGGTCATGAATATGGCCGCCACTCCTCTCCCATAGGCGTGGCGTCCATATTCATGGACCTTAATGAGCGGTAGACCGTGACCGCTCTGCACAGGAAGAAGCTGAAGCGCCGCAAGATGCAGGGAGGGAAGTTCAGCGACGTGAGTGTAAGTATGATGGGGGAGGATGGGGGAGTCCAGCCATACATACACACGTGGGAGCAGAGCCATAAATACATGGGGGGGAGAGTGGGAGCGGAGCCATAAATACATGACAGGGAGAGTGGGAGCCGAGCCATGAATACAAGGGAAGGAGAGTGGGAGCGGAGCCATAAATACAAGGGAGGGAGAGTGGGAGCGGAGCCATAAATAAAAGGGAAGGAGAGTGGGAGCGGAGCCATGAATACATGACAGGGAGAGTGGGAGCGGAGCCATAAATACAAGGGAGGGAGAGTGGGAGCGGAGCCATAAATACAAGGGAGGGAGAGTGGGAGCGGAGCCATAAATAAAAGGGAGGGAGAGTGGGAGCGGAGCCATGAATACAAGGGAGGGAGAGTGGGAGCGGAGCCATAAATACATGACAGGGAGAGTGGGAGCGGAGCCATGAATACAAGGGAAGGAGAGTGGGAGCGGAACCATAAATACATGATGGGAGAGTGGGAGCAGAGCCATGTATACAGGATGGGAGAGTGGGAGCGGAGCCATGTATACAGGATGGGTGAATGGGAGCAGAGCCATGTATACAGGATGGGAGAGTGGGAGCAGAGCCATGTATACAGGATGGGAGAGTGGGAGCAGAGCCATGTATACAGGATGGGAGAGTGGGAGCAGAGCCATGTATACAGGATGGGAGAGTGGAAGCAGAGCCATGTATACAGGATGGGAGAGTGGGAGCAGAGCCAGGTATACAGGATGGTAGAGTGGAAGCAGAGCCATGTATACAGGATGGGAGAGTGGGAGCAGAGCCATGTATACAGGATGGGAGAGTGGGAGCAGAGCCAGGTATACAGGATGGGAGAGTGGGAGCAGAGCCATGTATACAGGATGGGAGGGTGGGAGCAGAGCCATGTATACAGGATGGGAGAGTGGGAGCAGAGCCATGTATACAGGATGGGAGAGTGGGAGCAGAGCCAGGTATACAGGATGGGAGAGTGGGAGCAGAGCCATGTATACAGGATGGGAGGGTGGGAGCAGAGCCATGTATACAGGATGGGAGAGTGGAATCAGAGCCATGTATACAGGATGGGAGAATGGGAGCGGAGCCATGTATACAGGATGGGAGGGTGGGAGCGGAGCCATGTATATAGGATGTGAGAGTGGGAGCAGAGCCATGTATACAGGATGGGAGAGTGGGAGCAGAGCCATGTATGAAGGATGGGAGCGGAGCCATGTATACAGGATAGGAGCAGAGCCATGTATACAGGATGGGAGAGTGGGAGCAGAGCCATGTATACTGGATGGGAGAGTGGGAGCAGAGCCATGTATACAGGATGGGAGAGTGGGAGCAGAGCCATGTATACAGCATGGGAGAGTGGGAGCAGAGCCATGTATACAGGATGGGAGAGTGGAAGCAGAGCCATGTATACAGCATGGGAGAGTGGGAGCAGAGCCATGTATACAGGATGGGACAGTGGGAGCAGAGCCATGTATACAGGATGGGAGAGTGGGAGCAGAGCCATGTATACAGGATGGGAGAGTGGGAGCAGAGCCATGTATACAGGATGGGAGAGCGGGAGCAGAGCCATGTATACAGGATGGGAGAGTGGAAGCAGAGCCATGTATACATGATGGGAGAGTGGGAGCAGAGCCATGTATACAGGATGGGAGAGTGGAAGCAGAGCCATGTATACAGGATGGGACAGTGGGAGCAGAGCCATGTATACAGGATGGGAGAGTGGGAGCAGAGCCATGTATACAGGATGGGAGACTGGGAGCAGAGCCATGTATACAGGATGGGAGAGTGGGAGCAGAGCCATGTATACAGGATGGGTGAATGGGAGCAGAGCCATGTATACAGGATGGGAGAGTGGGAGCAGAGCCATGTATACAGGATGGGAGAGTGGAATCAGAGCCATGTATACAGGATGGGAGAGTGGGAGCAGAGCCATGTATACAGGATGGGAGAGTGGGAGCAGAGCCATATATACAGGATGGGAGAGTGGGAGCAGAGCCATGTATACAGGATGGGAGAGCGGGAGCACAGCCATGTATACAGGATGGGAGAGTGGAAGCAGAGCCATGTATACAGGATGGGAGAGTAGGAGCAGAGCCATGTATACAGGATGGGTGAATGGGAGCAGAGCCATGTATACAGAATGGGAGAGTGGGAGCAGAGCCATGTATACAGGATGGGAGAGTGGAATCAGAGCCATGTGTACAGGATGGGAGAGTGGGAGCAGAGCCATGTATACAGGATGGGAGAGTGGAAGCAGAGCCATGTATACAGGATGGGAGAGTGGGAGCAGAGCCATGTATACAGGATGGGAGAGTGGGAGCGGAGCCATGTATACAGGATGGGAGAGTGGAAGCAGAGCCATGTATACAGGATGGGAGAGTGGAAGCAGAGCCATGTATACAGGATGGGTGAGTGGGAGCAGAGCCATGTATACAGGATGGAAGAGTGGGAGCAGAGCCATGTATACAGGATGGGAGAGTGGAAGCAGAGCCATGTATACAGGATGGGAGAGTGGAAGCAGAGCCATGTATACAGGATGGGAGAGTGGGAGCAGAGCCATGTATACAGGATGGGAGAGTGGGAGCAGAGCCATGTATACAGGATGGGTGAGTGGGAGCAGAGCCATGTATACAGGATGGGAGAGCGGAAGCAGAGCCATGTATACAGGATGGGAGAGTGGAAGCAGAGCCATGTATACAGGATGGGAGAGTAGGAGCAGAGCCATGTATACAGGATGGGTGAATGGGAGCAGAGCCATGTATACAGGATGGGAGAGTGGGAGCAGAGCCATGTATACAGGATGGGAGAGTGGAATCAGAGCCATGTGTACAGGATGGGAGAGTGGGAGCAGAGCCATGTATACAGGATGGGAGAGTGGAAGCAGAGCCATGTATACAGGATGGGAGATTGGGAGCAGAGCCATGTATACAGGATGGGAGAGTGGGAGCGGAGCCATGTATACAGGATGGGAGAGTGGAAGCAGAGCCATGTATACAGGATGGGAGAGTGGAAGCAGAGCCATGTATACAGGATGGGTGAGTGGGAGCAGAGCCATGTATACAGGATGGAAGAGTGGGAGCAGAGCCATGTATACAGGATGGGAGAGTGGAAGCAGAGCCATGTATACAGGATGGGAGAGTGGAAGCAGAGCCATGTATACAGGATGGGAGAGTGGGAGCAGAGCCATGTATACAGGATGGGAGAGTGGGAGCAGAGCCATGTATACAGGATGGGAGAGTGGGAACAGAGCCATGTATACAGGATGGGAGAGTGGGAGCAGAGCCATGTATACTGGATGGGAGAGTGGGAGCAGAGCCATGTATACAGGATGGGAGAGTGGAAGCAGAGCCATGTATACAGCATGGGAGAGTGGGAGCAGAGCCATGTATACAGGATGGGACAGTGGGAGCAGAGCCATGTATACAGGATGGGAGAGTGGGAGCAGAGCCATGTATACAGGATGGGAGAGTGGGAGCAGAGCCATGTATACAGGATGGGAGAGTGGGAGCAGAGCCATGTATACAGGATGGGAGAGTGGAAGCAGAGCCATGTATACAGGATGGGAGAGTGGGAGCAGAGCCATGTATACAGGATGGGTGAATGGGAGCAGAGCCATGTATACAGGATGGGAGAGTGGGAGCAGAGCCATGTATACAGGATGGGAGAGTGGAATCAGAGCCATGTATACAGGATGGGAGAATGGAAGCAGAGCCATGTATACAGGATGGGAGAGTGGGAGCATAGCCATGTATACAGGATGGGAGAGTGGAAGCAGAGCCATGTATACAGGATGGGAGAGTGGGAGCAGAGCCATGTATACAGGATGGGAGAGTGGAAGCAGAGCCATGTATACAGCATGGGAGAGTGGGAGCAGAGCCATGTATACAGGATGGGAGAGTGGGAGCAGAGCCATTTATACAGGATGGGAGAGTGGGAGCAGAGCCATGTATACAGGATGGGAGAGTGGGAGCAGAGCCATGTATACAGGATGGGAGAGTGGAAGCAGAGCCATGTATACAGGATGGGAGAGTGGGAGCAGAGCCATGTATACAGGATGGGTGAATGGGAGCAGAGCCATGTATACAAGGATGGGACAGGGGAGCCATGTATACAGGATGGGAGAGTGGGAGCAGAGCCATGTATACAAGGATGGGACAGGGGAGCCATGTATACAGGATGGGAGAGTGGAATCAGAGCCATGTATACAGGATGGGAGAGTGGAAGCAGAGCCATGTATACAGGATGGGAGAGTGGAAGCAGAGCCATGTATACAGGATGGGAGAGTGGGAGCAGAGCCATGTATACAGGATGGGAGAGTGGGAGCAGAGCCATATATACAGGATGGGAGAGTGGGAGCAGAGCCATGTATACAGGATGGGAGAGCGGGAGCAGAGCCATGTATACAGAATGGGAGAGTGGAAGCAGAGCCATGTATACAGGATGGGAGAGTAGGAGCAGAGCCATGTATACAGGATGGGTGAATGGGAGCAGAGCCATGTATACAGGATGGGAGAGTGGGAGCAGAGCCATGTATACAGGATGGGAGAGTGGAATCAGAGCCATGTGTACAGGATGGGAGAGTGGGAGCAGAGCCATGTATACAGGATGGGAGAGTGGAAGCAGAGCCATGTATACAGGATGGGAGAGTGGAAGCAGAGCCATGTATACAGGATGGGAGAGTGGAAGCAGAGCCATGTATACAGGATGGGAGAGTGGAAGCAGAGCCATGTATACAGGATGGGTGAGTGGGAGCAGAGCCATGTATACAGGATGGAAGAGTGGGAGCAGAGCCATGTATACAGGATGGGAGAGTGGAAGCAGAGCCATGTATACAGGATGGGAGAGTGGAAGCAGAGCCATGTATACAGGATGGGAGAGTGGGAGCAGAGCCATGTATACAGGATGGGAGAGTGGGAGCAGAGCCATGTATACAGGATGGGAGAGTGGGAGCAGAGCCATGTATACAGGATGGGAGAGTGGGAGCAGAGCCATGTATACAGGATGGGTGAGTGGGAGCAGAGCCATGTATACAGGATGGAAGAGTGGGAGCAGAGCCATGTATACAGGATGGGAGAGTGGAAGCAGAGCCATGTATACAGGATGGGAGAGTGGAAGCAGAGCCATGTATACAGGATGGGAGAGTGGGAGCAGAGCCATGTATACAGGATGGGAGAGTGGGAGCAGAGCCATGTATACCGGATGGGAGAGTGGGAGCAGAGCCATGTATACAGGATGGGAGAGTGGGAGCAGAGCCATGTATACAGGATGGGTGAGTGGGAGCAGAGCCATGTATACAGGATGGAAGAGTGGGAGCAGAGCCATGTATACAGGATGGGAGAGTGGAAGCAGAGCCATGTATACAGGATGGGAGAGTGGAAGCAGAGCCATGTATACAGGATGGGAGAGTGGGAGCAGAGCCATGTATACAGGATGGGAGAGTGGGAGCAGAGCCATGTATACCGGATGGGAGAGTGGGAGCAGAGCCATGTATACAGGATGGGAGAGTGGGAGCAGAGCCATGTATACAGGATGGGAGAGTGGGAGCAGAGCCATGTATACAGGATGGGAGAGTGGAAGCAGAGCCATGTATACAGCATGGGAGAGTGGGAGCGGAGCCATGTATACAGGATGGGACAGTGGGAGCAGAGCCATGTATACAGGATGGGAGAGTGGGAGCAGAGCCATGCATACAGGATGGGAGAGTGGAAGCAGAGCCATGTATACAGGATGGGAGAGTGGGAGCAGAGCCATGTATACAGGATGGGAGAGTGGAAGCAGAGCCATGTATACAGGATGGGAGAGTGGGAGCAGAGCCATGTATACAGGATGGGTGAATGGGAGCAGAGCCATGTATACAGGATGGGAGAGTGGGAGCAGAGCCATGTATACAGGATGGGAGAGTGGAATCAGAGCCATGTATACAGGATGGGAGAGTGGGAGCAGAGCCATGTATACAGGATGGGAGAATGGAAGCAGAGCCATGTATACAGGATGGGAGAGTGGGAGCAGAGCCATGTATACAGGATCGGAGAGTGGAAGCAGAGCCATGTATACAGCATGGGAGAGTGGGAGCAGAGCCATGTATACAGGATGGGACAGTGGGAGCAGAGCCATGTATACAGGATGGGAGAGTGGGAGCAGAGCCATGTATACAGGATGGTAGAGTGGAAGCAGAGCCATGTATACAGGATGGGAGAGTGGGAGCAGAGCCATGTATACAGGATGGGAGAGTGGAAGCAGAGCCATGTATACAGGATGGGAGAGTGGGAGCAGAGCCATGTATACAGGATGGGTGAATGGGAGCAGAGCCATGTATACAGGATGGGAGAGTGGGAGCAGAGCCATGTATACAGGATGGGAGAGTGGAATCAGAGCCATGTATACAGGATGGGAGAGTGGAAGCAGAGCCATGTGTACAGGATGGGAGAGTGGGAGCAGAGCCATGTATACAGGATGGGAGAATGGAAGCAGAGCCATGTATACAGGATGGGAGAGTGGGAGCAGAGCCATGTATACAGGATGGGAGAGTGGGAGCAGAGCCATGTATACAGGATGGGAGAGTGGAAGCAGAGCCATGTATACAGGATGGGAGAGTGGAAGCAGAGCCATGTGTACAGGATGGGAGAGTGGGAGCAGAGCCATTTATACAGGATGGGAGAGTGGAAGCAGAGCCATGTATACAGGATGGGAGAGTGGAAGCAGAGCCATGTATACAGGATGGGAGAGTGGAAGCAGAGCCATGTATACAGGATGGGAGAGTGGGAGCAGAGCCATGTATACAGGATGGGAGAGTGGGAGCAGAGCCATGTATACAGGATGTGAGAGTGGGAGCAGAGCCATGTATACAGGATGTGAGAGTGGGAGCAGAGCCATGTATAAAGGATGGGAGCGGAGCCATGTATACAGGATGGGAGAGTGGGAGCAGAGCCATGTATACAGGATGGGAGAATGGAAGCAGAGCCATGTATACAGGATGGGAGAGTGGGAGCAGAGCCATGTATACAGGATGGGAGAGTGGGAGCAGAGCCATGTATACAGGATGGGAGAGTGGAAGCAGAGCCATGTATACAGGATGGGAGAGTGGAAGCAGAGCCATGTGTACAGGATGGGAGAGTGGGAGCAGAGCCATTTATACAGGATGGGAGAGTGGAAGCAGAGCCATGTATACAGGATGGGAGAGTGGGAGCAGAGCCATGTATACAGGATGGGAGAGTGGGAGCGGAGCCATGTATACAGGATGGGACAGTGGGAGCAGAGCCATGTATACAGGATGGGAGAGTGGGAGCAGAGCCATGTATACAGGATGGGAGAGTGGGAGTGGAGCCATGTATACAGGATGGGAGAGTGGAAGCAGAGCCATGTATACAGGATGGGAGAGTGGAAGCAGAGCCATGTATACAGGATGGGAGAGTGGAAGCAGAGCCATGTATACAGGATGGGAGAGTGGGAGCAGAGCCATGTATACAGGATGTGAGAGTGGGAGCAGAGCCATGTATACAGGATGGGAGAGTGGGAGCAGAGCCATGTATACAGGATGGGAGAGTGGGAGCAGAGCCATGTATACAGGATGGGAGAGTGGAAGCAGAGCCATGTATACAGGATGGGAGAGTGGGAGCAGAGCCATGTATACAGGATGGGTGAATGGGAGCAGAGCCATGTATACAGGATGGGAGAGTGGGAGCAGAGCCATGTATACAAGATGGGAGAGTGGAATCAGAGCCATGTATACAGGATGGGAGAGTGGAAGCAGAGCCATGTATACAGGATGGGAGAGTGGGAGCAGAGCCATGTATACAGGATGGGAGAATGGAAGCAGAGCCATGTATACAGGATGGGAGAGTGGGAGCAGAGCCATGTATACAGGATGGGAGAGTGGAAGCAGAGCCATGTGTACAGATTGGGAGAGTGGGAGCAGAGCCATGTATACAGGATGGGAGAGTGGAAGCAGAGCCATGTATACAGCATGGGAGAGTGGGAGCAGAGAAATGTATACAGGATGGGAGAGTGGAAGCAGAGCCATGTATACAGGATGGGAGAGTGGAAGCAGAGCCATGTATACAGGATGGGAGAGTGGAAGCAGAGCCATGTATACAGGATGGGAGAGTGGGAGCAGAGCCATGTATACAGGATGGGAGAGTGGGAGCAGAGCCATGTATACAGGATGTGAGAGTGGGAGCAGAGCCATGTATACAGGATGTGAGAGTGGGAGCAGAGCCATGTATAAAGGATGGGAGCGGAGCCATGTATACAGGATGGGAGAGTGGGAGTGGAGCCATGTATACAGGATGGGAGAGTGGAAGCAGAGCCATGTATACAGGATGGGAGAGTGGAAGCAGAGCCATGTATACAGGATGGGAGAGTGGAAGCAGAGCCATGTATACAGGATGGGAGAGTGGGAGCAGAGCCATGTATACAGGATGTGAGAGTGGGAGCAGAGCCATGTATACAGGATGGGAGAGTGGGAGCAGAGCCATGTATAAAGGATGGGAGCGGAGCCATGTATACAGGATAGGAGCAGAGCCATGTATACAGGATGGGAGAGTGGGAGCAGAGCCATGTATACTGGATGGGAGAGTGGGAGCAGAGCCATGTATACAGGATGGGAGAGTGGAAGCAGAGCCATGTATACAGCATGGGAGAGTGGGAGCAGAGCCATGTATACAGGATGGGACAGTGGGAGCAGAGCCATGTATACAGGATGGGAGAGTGGGAGCAGAGCCATGTATAAAGGATGGGAGCGGAGCCATGTATACAGGATAGGAGCAGAGCCATGTATACAGGATGGGAGAGTGGGAGCAGAGCCATGTATACTGGATGGGAGAGTGGGAGCAGAGCCATGTATACAGGATGGGAGAGTGGAAGCAGAGCCATGTATACAGCATGGGAGAGTGGGAGCAGAGCCATGTATACAGGATGGGACAGTGGGAGCAGAGCCATGTATACAGGATGGGAGAGTGGGAGCAGAACAATGTATACAGGATGGGAGAGTGGGAGCAGAGCCATGTATACAGGATGGGAGAGTGGGAGCAGAGCCATGTATACAGGATGGGAGAGTGGGAGCAGAGCCATGTATACAGGATGGGAGAGTGGAAGCAGAGCCATGTATACAGGATGGGAGAGTGGGAGCAGAGCCATGTATACAGGATGGGTGAATGGGAGCAGAGCCATGTATACAGGATGGGAGAGTGGGAGCAGAGCCATGTATACAAGATGGGAGAGTGGAATCAGAGCCATGTATACAGGATGGGAGAGTGGAAGCAGAGCCATGTATACAGCATGGAAGAGTGGGAGCAGAGCCATGTATACAGGATGGGAGAATGGAAGCAGAGCCATGTATACAGGATGGGAGAGTGGGAGCAGAGCCATGTATACAGGATGGGAGAGTGGAAGCAGAGCCATGTGTACAGATTGGGAGAGTGGGAGCAGAGCCATGTATACAGGATGGGAGAGTGGAAGCAGAGCCATGTATACAGCATGGGAGAGTGGGAGCAGAGAAATGTATACAGGATGGGAGAGTGGAAGCAGAGCCATGTATACAGGATGGGAGAGTGGAAGCAGAGCCATGTATACAGGATGGGAGAGTGGAAGCAGAGCCATGTATACAGGATGGGAGAGTGGGAGCAGAGCCATGTATACAGGATGGGAGAGTGGGAGCAGAGCCATGTATACAGGATGTGAGAGTGGGAGCAGAGCCATGTATACAGGATGTGAGAGTGGGAGCAGAGCCATGTATAAAGGATGGGAGCGGAGCCATGTATACAGGATGGGAGAGTGGGAGTGGAGCCATGTATACAGGATGGGAGAGTGGAAGCAGAGCCATGTATACAGGATGGGAGAGTGGAAGCAGAGCCATGTATACAGGATGGGAGAGTGGAAGCAGAGCCATGTATACAGGATGGGAGAGTGGGAGCAGAGCCATGTATACAGGATGTGAGAGTGGGAGCAGAGCCATGTATACAGGATGGGAGAGTGGGAGCAGAGCCATGTATAAAGGATGGGAGCGGAGCCATGTATACAGGATAGGAGCAGAGCCATGTATACAGGATGGGAGAGTGGGAGCAGAGCCATGTATACTGGATGGGAGAGTGGGAGCAGAGCCATGTATACAGGATGGGAGAGTGGAAGCAGAGCCATGTATACAGCATGGGAGAGTGGGAGCAGAGCCATGTATACAGGATGGGACAGTGGGAGCAGAGCCATGTATACAGGATGGGAGAGTGGGAGCAGAACAATGTATACAGGATGGGAGAGTGGGAGCAGAGCCATGTATACAGGATGGGAGAGTGGGAGCAGAGCCATGTATACAGGATGGGAGAGTGGGAGCAGAGCCATGTATACAGGATGGGAGAGTGGAAGCAGAGCCATGTATACAGGATGGGAGAGTGGGAGCAGAGCCATGTATACAGGATGGGTGAATGGGAGCAGAGCCATGTATACAGGATGGGAGAGTGGGAGCAGAGCCATGTATACAAGATGGGAGAGTGGAATCAGAGCCATGTATACAGGATGGGAGAGTGGAAGCAGAGCCATGTATACAGCATGGAAGAGTGGGAGCAGAGCCATGTATACAGGATGGGAGAATGGAAGCAGAGCCATGTATACAGGATGGGAGAGTGGGAGCAGAGCCATGTATACAGGATGGGAGAGTGGAAGCAGAGCCATGTGTACAGATTGGGAGAGTGGGAGCAGAGCCATGTATACAGGGTGGGAGAGTGGGAGCAGAGCCATGTATACAGAATGGGAGAGTGGGAGCAGAGCCATGTAAACAGGATGGGAGAGTGGGAGCAGAGCCATGTATACAGGATGGGAGAGTGGAAGCAGAGCCATGTATACAGGATGGGAGAGTGGGAGCAGAGCCATGTGTACAGGATGGGTGAGTGGGAGCAGAGCCATGTATACATGATGGGAGAGTGGAAGCAGAGCCATGTATAAAGGATGGGAGAGTGGGAGCAGAGCCATGTATACAGAATGTGAGAGTGGGAGCATAGCCATGTATACAGGATGTGAGAGTGGGAGCAGAGCCATGTATACAGGATGGGAGCAGAGCCATGTATACAGGATAGGAGCAGAGCCATGTATACAGGATGGGAGAGTGGGAGCAGAACCATGTATACAGGATGGGAGAGTGGGAGCAGAGCCATGCATACAGGATGGGAGAGTGGAAGCAGAGCCATGTATACAGCATGGGAGAGTGGGAGCAGAGCCATGTATACAGGATGGGAGAGTGGGAGCAGAGCCATGTATACAGGATGGGAGAGTGGGAGCAGAGCCATGTATACAAGATGGGAGAGTGGAAGCAGAGCCATGTATAAAGGATGGGAGAGTGGGAGCAGAGCCATGTATACAGAATGTGAGAGTGGGAGTAGAGCCATGTATACAGGATGGGAGAGTTGTAGCAGAGCCATGTATACAGGATGGGAGAGTGGGAGCAGAGCCATGTATACAGGATGGGAGAGTGGGAGCAGAGCCATGTATACAGGATGGGAGAGTGGGAGCAGAGCCATGTATACAGGATGGGAGAGTGGGAGCAGAGCCATGTATACAGGATGGGAGAGTGGGAGCAGAGCCATGTATACAGGATGGGTGAGTGGGAGCAGAGCCATGTATACCGGATGGGAGAGTGGGAGCGGAGCCATGTATACAGCATGGGAGAGTGGGAGCGGAGCCATGTATACAGGATGGGACAGTGGGAGCAGAGCCATGTATACAGGATGGGAGAGTGGGAGCAGAGCCATGTATACAGGATGGGAGAGTGGGAGCAGAGCCATGTATACAGGATGGGAGAGTGGGAGCAGAGCCATGTATACAGGATGGGAGAGTGGAAGCAGAGCCATGTATACAGGATGGGAGAGTGGGAGCAGAGCCATGTATACAGGATGGGAGAGTGGAATCAGAGCCATGTATACAGGATGGGAGAGTGGGAGCAGAGCCATGTATACAGGATGGGAGAATGGAAGCAGAGCCATGTATACAGGATGGGAGAGTGGGAGCAGAGCCATGTATACAGGATCGGAGAGTGGAAGCAGAGCCATGTATACAGCATGGGAGAGTGGGAGCAGAGCCATGTATACAGGATGGGACAGTGGGAGCAGAGCCATGTATACAGGATGGGAGAGTGGGAGCAGAGCCATGTATACAGGATGGGAGAGTGGGAGCAGAGCCATGTATACAGGATGGGAGAGTGGGAGCAGAGCCATGTATACAGGATGGGAGAGTGGGAGCAGAGCCATGTATACAGGATGGGAGAGTGGGAGCAGAGCCATGTATACAGGATGGGAGAGTGGAAGCAGAGCCATGTATACAGGATGGGAGAGTGGGAGCAGAGCCATGTATACAGGATGGGTGAATGGGAGCAGAGCCATGTATACAGGATGGGAGAGTGGGAGCAGAGCCATGTATACAGGATGGGAGAGTGGAATCAGAGCCATGTATACAGGATGGGAGAGTGGAAGCAGAGCCATGTATACAGGATGGGAGAATGGAAGCAGAGCCATGTATACAGGATGGGAGAGTGGGAGCAGAGCCATGTATACAGGATGGGAGAATGGAAGCAGAGCCATGTATACAGGATGGGAGAGTGGGAGCAGAGCCATGTATACAGGATGGGAGAGTGGGAGCAGAGCCATGTATACAGGATGGGAGAGTGGAAGCAGAGCCATGTATACAGGATGGGAGAGTGGAAGCAGAGCCATGTATACAGGATGGGAGAGTGGAAGCAGAGCCATGTATACAGGATGGGAGAGTGGAAGCAGAGCCATGTATACAGGATGGGAGAGTGGAAGCAGAGCCATGTATACAGGATGGGAGAGTGGGAGCAGAGCCATTTATACAGGATGGGAGAGTGGAAGCAGAGCCATGTATACAGGATGGAAGAGTGGGAGCAGAGCCATGTATACAGGATGGGAGAGTGGAAGCAGAGCCATGTATACAGGATGGGAGAGTGGAAGCAGAGCCATGTATACAGGATGGGAGAGTGGAAGCAGAGCCATGTATACAGGATGGGAGAGTGGGAGCAGAGCCATGTATACAGGATGGGAGAGTGGGAGCAGAGCCATGTATACAGGATGTGAGAGTGGGAGCAGAGCCATGTATACAGGATGGGAGAGTGGGAGCAGAGCCATGTATAAAGGATGGGAGCGGAGCCATGTATACAGGATGGGAGAGTGGGAGTGGAGCCATGTATACAGGATGGGAGAGTGGAAGCAGAGCCATGTATACAGGATGGGAGAGTGGAAGCAGAGCCATGTATACAGGATGGGAGAGTGGAAGCAGAGCCATGTATACAGGATGGGAGAGTGGGAGCAGAGCCATGTATACAGGATGTGAGAGTGGGAGCAGAGCCATGTATACAGGATGGGAGAGTGGGAGCAGAGCCATGTATAAAGGATGGGAGCGGAGCCATGTATACAGGATAGGAGCAGAGCCATGTATACAGGATGGGAGAGTGGGAGCAGAGCCATGTATACTGGATGGGAGAGTGGGAGCAGAGCCATGTATACAGGATGGGAGAGTGGAAGCAGAGCCATGTATACAGCATGGGAGAGTGGGAGCAGAGCCATGTATACAGGATGGGACAGTGGGAGCAGAGCCATGTATACAGGATGGGAGAGTGGGAGCAGAACAATGTATACAGGATGGGAGAGTGGGAGCAGAGCCATGTATACAGGATGGGAGAGTGGGAGCAGAGCCATGTATACAGGATGGGAGAGTGAACCAAAAGCAAAACACAAAACAAATATCCTGGAATAAAAAAGTAAAAAAATATTGCAAAAATTGCATGAAGGTAGTAATAATAGTAATAATAAGGGTATTTAGTTAACATAATTTTGATCAAAATAATGTAGAAGCCATCCCGCCACGTCACGGCAACCCTTGTGGGACAGTCCTAACTCTTGTATTTAAAACCTTTCCACTTGTCAAGTGACGTAAATGTGAACAAGGACAGAGGGACTGAACCACCAGTAATAGTATAGGCCAGACAGGATGGATTTTCCAACTCAGAAACAGGGCGGTCACACCCTTATATGCACAGAATGCACAATGAAACAAATGAGAAACTGGGTCTGAGCAGAAAAAGTAAATTAATGTGCATGCAAAATGTAATTGCATATGAACACATGACCTTTACACAGAGAAAACCAAAAGCAAAACACAAAACAAATATCCTGGAATAAAAAAAGGATGGGAGAGTGGAAGCAGAGCCATGTATACAGGATGGGTGAATGGGAGCAGAGCCATGTATACAGGATGGGAGAGTGGGAGCAGAGCCATGTATACAGGATGGGTGAGTGGGAGCAGAGCCATGTATACAGGATGGGAGAGTGGGAGCAGAGCCATGTATACAGGATGGGAGAGTGGGAGCAGAGCCATGTATACAGGATGGGAGAGTGGGAGCAGAGCCATGTATACAGGATGGGAGAGTGGGAGCAGAGCCATGTATACAGGATGGGAGAGTGGGAGCAGAGCCATGTATACAGGATGGGTGAATGGGAGCAGAGCCATGTATACAGGATGGGAGAGTGGGAGCAGAGCCATGTATACAGGATGGGAGAGTGGGAGCAGAGCCATGTATACAGGATGGGAGAGTGGAAGCAGAGCCATGTATACAGGATGGGAGAGTGGGAGCAGAGCCATGTATAATGGATGGGAGAGTGGGAGCAGAGCCATGTATACAGGATGGGAGAGTGGAAGCAGAGCCATGTATACAGGATGGGAGAGTGGAAGCAAAGGCATGTATACAGGATGGGAGAGTGGAAACAGAGCCATGTATACAGGATGGGAGAGTGGGAGCAGAGCCATGTATACAGGATGGGAGAGTGGAAACAGAGCCATGTATACAGGATGGGAGAGTGGGAGCAGAGCCATGTATACAGGATGGGAGAGTGGGAGCAGAGCCATGTATACAGGATGGGAGAGTGGGAGCAGAGCCATGTATACAGGATGGGAGAGTGGAAACAGAGCCATGTATACAGGATGGGAGAGTGGGAGCAGAGCCATGTATACAGGATGGGAGAGTGGGAGCAGAGCCATGTATACAGAATGGGAGAGTGGGAACAGAGCCATGTATACAGGATGGGAGAGTGGAAGCAGAGCCATGTATACATGATGGGAGAGTGGGAGCAGAGCCATGTATACAGGATGGGAGAGTGGAAGCAGAGCCATGTATACATGATGGGAGAGTGGGAGCAGAGCCATGTATACAGGATGGGAGAGGGGGGAGCAGAGCCATGTATACAGGGTGGGAGAGTGGGAGCAGAGCCATGTATACAGGATGGGAAAGTGGGAGCGGAGCCATGTATACAGGATGGGAGAGTGGAAGCGGAGCCATGTATACAGGGTGGGAGAGTGGGAGCAGAGCCATGTATACAGGGTGGGAGAGTGGGAGCTGATCCATGTATACATGATGGGAGAGTGGGAGCAGAGACATGTATACAGGATGGGAGAGTGGGAGCAGAGCCATATATACAGGATGGGAAAGTGGGAGCGGAGCCATGTATACAGGATGGGAGAGTGGGAGCAGAGACATGTATACAGGATGGGAGAGTGGGAACAGAGCCATGTATACCGGATGGGAGAGTGGAAGCAGAGCCATGTATACAGGATGGGAGAGGGGGGGAGCAGAGCCATATATACAGGATGGGAAAGTGGGAGCGGAGCCATGTATACAGGATGGGAGAGTGGGAGCGGAGCCATGTATACAGGATCGGAGAGTGGGAACAGAGCCATGTATACATGATGGGAGAGTGGGAGCGGAGCCATGTATACATGATGGGAGAGTGGGAGCGGAGCGATGTATACAGGATGGGTGAGTGGAAGCAGAGACATGTATACAGGATGGGAGAGTGGGAGCAGGGCCATGTATACAGGGTGGGAGAGTGGGAGCAGAGCCATGTATACAGGATCGGAGAGTGGGAGCGGAGCCATGTATACAGGATCGGAGAGTGGGAGCAGAGCCATGTATACATGATGGGAGAGTGGAAGCAGAGCCATGTATACATGATGGGAGAGTGGGAGCGGAGCGATGTATACAGGATGGGTGAGTGGAAGCAGAGACATGTATACAGGATGGGAGAGTGGGAGCAGGGCCATGTATACAGGGTGGGAGAGTGGGAGCAGAGCCATGTATACAGAATGGGAGAGTGGGAGCAGAGCCATGTAAACAGGATGGGAGAGTGGGAGCAGAGCCATGTATACATGATGGGAGAGTGGGAGCAGAGCCATGTATACAGGATGGGTGAGTGGGAGCAGAGCCATGTATACAGGGTGGGAGAGTGGAAGCGGAGCCATATATACAGGATGGGAAAGTGGGAGCGGAGCCATGTATACAGGATGGGAGAGTGGGAGCGGAGCCATGTATACAGGATGGGAGAGTGGGAACAGAGCCATGTATACAGGATGGGAGAGTGGGAGCAGAGCCATGTATACAAGATGGGAGAGTGGAAGCAGAGCCATGTATACAGGATGGGAGAGTGGGAGCAGAGCCATGTATACAGGATAGGAGGGTGGAAGCAGAGCCATGTATACAGGATGGGAGAGTGGGAGAAGAGCCATGTATACAGGATAGGAGTGTGGAAGCAGAGACATGTATACAGGATGGGACAGGGGAGCCATGTAAACAGGATGGGAGAGTGGGAGCAGAGCCATGTATACAGGATGGGAGAGTGGAAGCAGAGCCATGTATACAGGATGGGAGAGTGGGAGCAGAGCCATGTATACAGGATGGGAGAGTGGGAGCAGAGCCATGTATACAGGATGGGAGAGTGGGAGCAGAGCCATGTATACAGGATAGGAGGGTGGAAGCAGAGCCATGTATACAGGATGGGAGAGTGGGAGCAGAGCCATGTATACAGGATGGGAGAGTGGAAGCAGAGCCATGTATACAGGATGGGAGAGTGGGAGCAGAGCCATGTATACAGGATAGGAGGGTGGAAGCAGAGCCATGTATACAGGATGGGAGAGTGGGAGAAGAGCCATGTATACAGGATAGGAGTGTGGAAGCAGAGACATGTATACAGGATGGGACAGGGGAGCCATGTAAACAGGATGGGAGAGTGGGAGCAGAGCCATGTATACAGGATGGGAGAGTGGAAGCAGAGCCATGTATACAGGATGGGAGAGTGGGAGCAGAGCCATGTATACAGGATGGGAGAGTGGGAGCAGAGCCATGTATACAGGATGGGAGAGTGGAAACAGAGCCATGTATACAGGATGGGAGAGTGGGAGCAGAGCCATGTATACAGGATGGGAGAGTGGGAGCAGAGCCATGTATACAGGATGGGAGAGTGGGAGAAGAGCCATGTATACAGGATGGGAGAGTGGAAGCAGAGACATGTATACAGGATGGGACAGGGGAGCCATGTATACAACAGGATGGGAGAGTGGGAGCAGAGCCATGTATACAGGATGGGAGAGTGGGAGCAGAGCCATGTATACAGGATGGGAGAGTGGGAGCAGAGCCATGTATACAGGATGGGAGAGTGGGAGCGGAGCCATGTATACAGGATAGGACAGGGGAGCTATGTATACAGGATGGAAGAGTGGGAGCAGAGCCATGTATACAGGGTGGGAGAGTGGGAGTGGAGCCATGTATACAGGATGGGAGAGTGGGAGCAGAGCCATGTATACAGGATGGGAGAGTGGGAGCAGAGCCATGTATACAGGATGGGAGAGTGGGGGAGCAGAGCCATGTATACAGGATGGGAGAGTGGGAGCAGAGCCATGTATACAGGATGGGAGAGTGGGAGCAGAGCCAAGTATACAGGATGGGAGAGTGGAAGCAGAGCCATGTATAAAGGATGGGAGAGTGGGAGCAGAGCCATGTATACAGGATGGGACAGGGGAGACATGTATACAGGATGGGAGCAGAGCCATGTAACTCGTCTATACCCCTGTGTACAAACCCCCCCCCTCTTTTTCCAAGCGCTGGAGCAAAAAGCGCTATTTTAACCTGCACCGCTTACTGGAGTGAGGACTTCACATCGCATTATCTTTACAGGTACCGCTCTCTGACTTGTGCATTTACTATTGCGGCTACTCTGCACAGCCGTTCACAGGCTGCAATTTGACTTTGACTTTTTTTTTTAAGCTACTATTCAGGGAGAATTACCCTGCAGTATAATACGTCCAGCTGATAAGGGGGGTGGTATTGTTTTATTGGATCAAGAGAATTATCATAGAGAGACTATGAGATTATTGAGTGATACACAGACATATAAGAAATTAGAGAGAGATCCTACTGATATATTCATAGGAGAACTAAAACTCCTTACAATGGGGGCATTTCAGTTGGGTATTTTAAACAAAAAAGAATTTGATTTTATTAACACCCCTTTTCCTAGGATCGCTATGTTTTATTACTTACCGAAAGTTCATAAAAGTTTGATTAATCCCCCCGGCCGCCCTATTATCTCGGGTATACAGTGCCTAATGGCTAACCTATCAAAGTATGTTGACTGCCACCTCCAGAAATTAGTTCCCCTACTGCCAGCCTATCTTAGGGATAGCACCCATGTATTGCAACTGCTGGGGGAGGTAGGATGGCAGGATCATTATATTTTAGGTTCACTAGACATCACTTCTCTGTATACGGTGATCCAACATGAAAAAGGCTGTTATGCCGCCACCTATTTTTTAAAGAAACATGGAATAGTTCCGGACATACAGGCTGAATTTTTACATGAATGTATGCAATTTACTTTAACCCACAACTATTTTAAATATTTGGCGGACTACTACACCCAGCAATGGGGGACCGCGATGGGTACCAGGTTCGCGCCAAGTTACGCCAATTTGTATGTGGGAAAATGGGAGGAGGACACAATTTACCCTTCCGGGGAGCTACGTGCGGGCCTGGTACTTTGGAAACGCTTCATTGACGACGTTGTTTTTATTTGGTCTGGTGGCCGAGAATCATTAGATTTGTTTTTAGCGGATATTAATAAAAATGAATATTTTTTAAACTTTACCTCTACCACCAGTACCAGCAGTAATAATTTTTTAGATCTAAGTATTTTTATTAAGGATAACTCCATTCAAACCCGTGTCTTCCATAAGCCTACAGATGCAAACAGCTACATCCCAATAGACAGCTGCCATTTACCTAATTGGCTATTAAATGTACCTAAGAGTCAGTACATCAGAATTCGCAGGAATTGCTCTAAAATTCAGGATTATGATTCCGAAGCATCTGCGCTAACTCATCAATTTCTGGAGAAAGGCTACAACAACTCACTTCTGGAGGAAGCAAATATAACAGCTAGAAATAAACCTAGTGCTACTCTGAGAAGGATAAACAATATTAATAAGAAAAATACTCCCTTTGATGATTTTATCCCTATTATAACCGAATACAACTCAAACTGTCATATTTTGACTAGAATTGTCAAAAAACATTGGGACATTTTGAAAGAGGATAAAATTATAGGATGCTCAATTCCACCAGGTCCAAAGTTCGTTTACAGAAAAGCCCGTAATATTGGTAGTATGATTGCCCCCACTGTATTAAATAACCATCTTAATGCACCTACTCCATCTTTTATAGGCAATTTGAAAGGTTTTTTTCCCTGCAAAAAATGCAGGGCTTGCCAACAAACTATGAGCCCTAAACAACAATGGGCTATGGGGAGCAATAATTCTAATAAATTGGAAATATCAGATTTTATTACTTGTAAAACGGAGAGTGTCATATATACCATCAAATGTCCATGCCAGAAGGTATATGTAGGACACACGAAAAGATCCCTGCAGATAAGGATTAAGGAACATATAAGAAATATAAAGAAAAAATTTCTGGGTCATCCCCTCTCTAAACATTTTTCAGAATGTCATGGAGGCTCTGTGAATAACCTTATCTTCACAGGAATTGAACATGTTAAGCCACAAGTGCGTAAAGGCAACCATATAAAGCTAATGTCGCGTGCTGATAGCCGCTGGATATTTGCATTGGACACCCTAATACCGAAGGGGTTAAATAGTGAAATCAAACTTTTTGGCTTCTATTAAGTTAATTGGGTTAAACTTTCCTAAGCGGCGGGACTGCTTAAATAATCCTCCTGTGGCGGAGGGGACCATCCCTGAGGAAGAACACAGTCTTTGAAACATGTTGGAAAGTCCATTGGTCCCCGTCGCAACCACCAGCAAGTGAAACCGACGTGGTCATGTGTTGACTCACATCACGAAGGTCCTGTATACCTGGAGCAGCTCACAGACGCCGGGAGCACGAGAGGCCGCTCACGTCTGCTGCACAGCTGGAGGTACACTGACAGGAGGCTGCCACCGGCCGGGGCAGCCCCTGTAACTCGTCTATACCCGTGTACAAACCCCCCCCTCTTTTTCCAAGCGCTGGAGCAAAAAGCGCTATTTTAACCTGCACCGCTTACTGGAGTGAGGACTTCGCATCGCATTATCTTTACAGGTACCGCTCTCTGACTTGTGCATTTACTATTGCGGCTACTCTGCACAGCCGTTCACAGGCTGCAATTTGACTTTGACTTTTTTTTTAAGCTACTATCAGGGAGAATTACCCTGCAGTATATAACCTGTTCAGTGATTTCAGGTTTTTACCCTCACTCATGCCTTTTTAGTTTGTGATTGTTCAGGTTGGAACTAAGATTGCCACCAGCATCTATATATATTCTTTTTCCCTTAAGCACTTCTTCTGAGGTCTTACAATTGACTATTATTAATTGTTATTTTCTCGCTATTATCCAGCTACATAAAGAGCACTTATAAGAGGTTTTTTTTTTTTTCTATAACCACCCAATTTAGATTTCCCTCTTCTTTGAGTGTTCCAAGTGCACACTAATATTATTAGTTATTTTACCTTATGTCTTTGACACCCTTGTGACAGGTGTCTTAGTGTTTGCTGCTGGAATTACACTCATACACAAGCGCCACTGAATCTCCATTTGTATTACTCAATAGTGTCTCCCTGAGCCAGCTGTCTGGTCCAGCTGTTGTGGTGGCTCACCCCCTTGGTCTTGCCCCTGACACTCCCTGTATAGGGGGTGGGTTCTCACTAGGTCAGCTCGCCCTAGGTGGGTGGGTGCCACAGCCCAGAGGGACCACTCTAAAAAGGAAAACGACTCAGCGTAAGCTGACGCTCATCACAGGTAGGCTCCACGGCTCTCCTGGACTTCAAGAATGGGGTGTCGCCAAAAGCGCCGACGACGTCTTCTCCGTCTTTGTCTTTTCTGTTCTTGCTCACAAGCACAGGCAAAGGCAAGAAACCAGTTCATATCCAAATCCAGTTTAAAATAGAAACTCCTTGCGAATATTCATCTTGACGCAGGATACAGGAGCAAAATCTGATGATTTCAGCTCTACAAGGGTCTATATAACGAAATTCCATGAGACACGCCCATAGGGCGTTGCTTGTGTCCCAGAAAATCTCCTGGAAAAATTTTTCACTATGGGAAGCATGCGCATAAAAAAACCGCAAACGCGTGCAAAAACGCATGCAAACGCAAAACAATGCGTTTTTTTGACGTCTTGCATAAGATGATGCGGCTAAAAAACCACTGCGTTTTTATACGTTTTTGCATGCGTTCATGATTGCGGACAAAACGCTGCGGACTCAACCGCAAATGTAAACCTAGCATTACTCTTTTGAGTCTTAAGACATGCCAGAGGAATGAGGTCTGTCACATATTACCAGGGAGGCTATATTCGTATATCCCACCGCTGCCACCAATTTATCACGAATTACCAAGTAGGATATATTCGTATATCCCACTGCTGGCACCAATATGTCACGTACCCGCTTCTTAGCTCGTGACTTGTGTTTGCGCCTGCAAGGGTTAATCTATCTCCTCTCATGCAGTCCAGCATTCAACCTCTGTTCTATGCTGCAGTGGGAGCATAAATCACACCCCGACACAGACCATGCACCCCACTCATACACGCTGCCACCACTCACCGAACACACGGGCGATGAATCCCGGATGTACTACTACTACTATGTGCCAATCACCAGGAGCACACACTCTAAGGCTATGGATTCTTTAGAGCAACAACGTTCAGACTTATTAAAGTTTTTAAGCTTTAATTTACAAAGTACAGTGCTTACAATAAAAGGATATAAAAATGGAAATAAAAAGTGAAATACAAATATGCAAAAACAGTGATAAAATAAAAGGGAGAAAACTTACAGAAATATCAAACTTTTCAGTCTGGTATTCTGTCCCTGAGGAAGGGGGGAATATGAAATGGAGCACATCAGCTAGGCTGCCCCTCACTGTGAACCCTTTTTCTTTGTGTGTAGGCCTAATTTATAGATTAACTTGAAGATCAGATTTCTAGGCCAGCCTCTCATGTTAATATTCTAATCCTTGGTTTGTGACTGGACCATGGTTATTTTACAATGAATACATCATTTTCTTTGAACATTATTTGTGTGACCTTTCTCATAGATAGATCGTGTCAGGCTGCAATTTGCGTCTCTCCATCAAAAGAGCTGGAAAGTGTGAAATGTTACCACTTTGTGGTTCTCAGTAAAGCTCCCTGGTGAGATTGGAGACAGGAGACTGCTTTCTCAGGATAACATGAGGTCATGACCTGTGTGGACAGCTGCAGTCTAAGGACAGATGTTACTTTACTGCTGGTCATACATGCATACATATTTCACTACACCTCCCTCATTATGAACGTGCATGGGGGTTAACTTACAGATCAGCTCCCGAGCAAGTATCTGGTTCCGCTCCACCTTGGCGAGATAGGCCATCAGCATTGCCATATCGACTCCTTTCTTATGTTGAATTGTGAAATCATATTGCTGTAATATCAGGCTCCATCTAAGCAATTTCCTGTTGTCCCCAACTACTCTGTTGAGCCAACTCAATGGGTTATGATCTGTTATCACAGTGAAGTTGCGCCCATAGAGATAGGTTGCAGTTTCTGCAGAGCCCACACAATTGCCAAACATTCCTTTTCAATGGTGGCATAAGCCACCTCTCTGGGTAGAAGTTTCCTGCTTAGAGAATTGGGTGTTCCTCACCTTGCTGGTTCACCTGGCTGAGAACCACACCTAGCTCATAGGTGCTGGCGTTTGTCTGCACTACAAACCTGCGAGTGAAAGCTGGGGCCTGAAGGTCAGGTGAGCTAACCAATGCTGACTTTAGGGCAGAAAATGATTCCTCACACTGAGGAGTCCAGGAAACAATTTGGCGAAGCTTCCTCCTGGTCAGATCAGTTAACGGCTTGGCCAGAGCGCTGTAGTTTGGTACAAACCTCCTATAGTAGTCAGCCGTACCCAGGAAGGACAGTACCTGCTTCATGGGGTGGGCCAGGCTGTAGTGGCTCCTACCTTCCCTGGCTCAGGTATTTGCAGGCCTCCCCCCACTCGGTGTGTGAGGTATTGTACTTCACGCATGGCTAACTGACACTTCCCCGGCTTAACAGTAAGATCTGCAGTGCTAAGCCTTTGCAACACCTGAGAAAGATGTACAAGGTGTGCCTCCCAAAAAAATTACTGAAAATGGCTATATCATCAAGATAAGAATCGGCAAAGTCATCAAATCCTTCCAATAAGTGATTAACCAACCTGTGGAAGGTGGCAGGGGCATTTTTCATACCAAATGGCATCACTAGAAACTTAAACAGCCCGAATGGCGTTCTAAAGGCAGACCTCTCCTGAGCTTCTTTGGTCAGGGGTATCTGCCAATATCCCCTACTTAAGTCCATGATAGTGAGGTACAATGCATTAGCTAGGTGCTCTAACAGCTTATCTATCCTCGGCATGGGGTAGACCTCACATGTAGTCAGATTTAATTTTCTATTGTCTACACAGAACCGGGTAGTACGGTCCTTTTTCGGGACAATTACCACAGGCGAGGCCCAGGTGCTCTGGGCTTTTTATATTACCTTCAGGTTCAGCATCTCCTCTGCCTGTTCCTTCATGTGTGACTTCACCTCTGCTGACACCCGGTATGCAGACAGTTAGGCCTCTTTCACACATCAGTTTTTTCCAATCAGTCACAATCCGTCAAAGTTGTAAAAAGACGGATCCTGTGCAGATTGTGAAAAACTGATGCAATGGATCAGTTTTTTTGATGGATCCGTCACAGCAGTTATAGCTTGAGCTAAACTTTGTCCCTTGTGCTTCTGGGGAGAAAGAGAATGTTTTATGTGCCAGAATCGAAAACTCAGCTTTAGGGGTTAAATTAAAGGAAGAGAAATTTCCCAGTTGTAAAAAACGGAATCCGTCGCCAGATTCCGTCTGACAGACAGCGACGGATCCTGTGCCCATAGGCTTCCATTATAGCCAACGATGGATGGCGCTGGATACGTCGCTGTCCGACTTTTCGACGTAGGCAAAAAATACGCCCGTTGTCTCCGTCCGACGGACAGAGAATTTCCGAGGGATCCGTCGAACAACGGATGCAACATACGGCCATCCGTCTCTAATACAAGTATATGAGAAAAAAATGACGGATTGTGACTGATGGCAAAAATCTGATGTGTGAAAGAGGCTTTACTGGGGGATTGGTACCAGTGTCTACATGGTGAGTGGCTAAGTGAGTCCTTCCAGGCTTCCCTTTGAAGACTTCTGTGAACTTGCTGAGCACCCCCATCAGCTCAGACCTCTGACTGTGGATAGCTCAGGGTTAAACGCTGCTGACTCCAGGGACTCCATATACTGAGTCCCAGCCCCCACATCTAGTAATGGATCAGCCTCCCCCTCTTCAGACAGGCTACAGACAGGTAACACACAGGCCTCCCTGTCATGATGAGCCTTCAACATATTTACATGGAATACTTTCTGATGCTATGCTTGCTCATCTAGGGTCACCATATAATTAACATCATTTAGCCGCTTGTGTACAGTGTATGGTCCCTCCCATGCGGCCTGTAACTTATTCTGTAACATAGGGACTGTAACGATAATGTAAAAAAATATCCTGTATGACTCTTCTGGAACATTCCACAATCTTCCATTCACTACACTGACCAGAACGATCCATGGCTGCCACACGCTGCAGATGTGACCCCCCTCGCATCCCCCCTGCCCAGGGGAGATTTTTGCCTGTCAGCCCTGCAGATCTCTGCTCACTCACAGGCTGCAACGCTACACCAGCCCTTTACTGTGCCAACCCCCCTCCTCCACACTGCTAGTGGAATTTCCTTTGTCTAAAGCCCATGTGCTGGGATAAGTGTGGGAAATATTAAAGAGGCCGGATCTTGGACCCAATCCGCGGCAGAAATATGAAAATTACATATCTGCGAATGGCGCCGACCCACCTTCCTAGCCAATGTTTTTTACAGTTCCTGCGCTGACAGAATCGGAGAAATGGATTTCTCCTGAACCGTGTAAAATAATTAGTCCGTGTTTGGTCTTGAATTAATTCCCGCGACGAAAGAAAAGAAAAGATGATACTATGTGCATTTCTGTATGAGGTACCCCCTGCGAATTATGGTTATTATAAGTTTTTCAACCAGATTCTAACTTCAAGACTAAGTGGAGGACCCGGGTAAGCCAGCCCCTTCAGTGATGTCACTAGCCCAAAGCTATAAGGTATTGTCCCCTAAACCTTCATTCATTCTAGCCTGAGAAGCCGTGCGAATAGGATCTCAAATGCATTGGGACATCTGACTCCTCCCCCCCAGCATGGTTCTGCCTGATTTCCCTCAAATGATCTAAGTACCATGTGAGTGTTTTCTTCTTTAACCCTGCTTTATTTTTAATTGTATTGTACATATATTATTGCTTCATTTCGTAAAGCCTTTTTTATCGCCTCTAAACACTGCCCATCTTTTGGGAATAAACTATAAAATTTTATTAGTTCTGCCTCCATGCTCTGTGATGAATTCATGCGCCTATAAGCTAATTACACTACTGATTCGGGTTTGCTTCGAACCCCTCTGTAATGATACTGTAAGGTATGACTTAAGGTTCCCTGATTATTACACTACAGATGGGAATTTGCCTGTCACATAGCTGCGATCCCTCCTCTTTTCACCCGCAGGTCTGTGCCTGCTTGCAACCCTACACCAGACACTTCTTGTGCAAACATTCTCCTCTCCACAGATATGTTAATTAGCTAAGTGAAAAGAATGCCCTTTGTTTCCTACCATGCGTCTGTATATAAGTATGCGTAATATTCAAGAGGCTGGATCGCGAAAACGATACGCGACAGAGATATAAAAATCACATATCTGCGTAGGTCACGGAACCAGCGTTCTGGCCCATAATTTTCATGGTTCTAGCACCCACAGAAACCGAGAAATGGATTTCGCCTAAATGGTGTAACATAATTACTGCATGTTTGGTCTTGAATTATACCCTCCGATAGGCTAAAGAAAATGATACCATGTGCGTGTTTATACGAGGTACCCTCTGTGAGATATAGTCATTATAAGTTTTGTAGTCATAATTGTAACTCCTAGAGCAGGGGGAGGAACATCACCAGACCGCCCCTTTCCTGATGTCACCGACCCTAGGCTATAAGGTATTCCTCCCCTAAAATTCAGCATTCGAGCTGGAGGTTTCATGCCAAAAGGACCTCAGATGCAGGAAGACGTGTGGCCCTGCCTCCCCACATGGTTAGCCTAAAGACCATCTAAGCAACTGTAAGTGTTGATCTCTATGTTAATCCCTTTTATTTTATATTTGCATTGTACATATCTAATGTCTCAACTTTAGAACATCTTTTATCTGTATAAATCACTGCCCGCCTTTTTGGGAATAAATTATAAAACTTATTAGTCTGTCTTCATGCTCTAAAAAACGATCTTACGTGCCTTTAAGATAATTTCGCTACTGAATTGGATTGCATTCGAACCCCTCTCTTATGAGTTTATAACTTAATCAGAGCAACTCTGGAGCTGGTGGATTCAAAGTGTGATCTGGGCCCTGGGCACTGCTGAGAGTGACTGAAGGGATTTTATAAGCTAATTGGGTGGCTGTGGCCAGAGCATTTTTATAATTCCCTCACTGCAGCGTGCCGGGTGGCCAGACCTCATTGAAACAGCCGGCCGGCGAACTATTATCCCAGGTGTAGTTCCCTGACTGACCTGAGGGTAAGGGGGGGTGATGGAGAGCTGTGAGTTCCAAAGTGGAACTGAAAGGTGGGATATACATAAATCCCCGCATGTTAGGGCTGGCGGAACGCACCAAATAATAAAATAATAGTAAGGTGCAGTCGCAGCCCGGAGTCCACCGTGCAGGGGTGGTAAACTGCTGCTTAGTAATGGTGGAAGTATAAAGCGGTGTAGAAAAGGTCACACGTGGGTTAACATCATCCAGTGTGAACAGAAGCGAACTGTTAACTCACAGAGCCGCGCTACCGCAGAACAAAAATGCCGATGCCTGTTTAGCTCACAGAGCCTGGTCACGGAGCACACAGAAAGCGGTCACAGAACTCTGCCCCAAGGACACGGGGTCAGAGTCCCTCTAGACCTTCTGAGCGCGCGGCATCTCACCTGCGGACGCCACTATAGATGCTGACTATGGAGCATCAAGCATGTGCACCGTGGCGTGCCGAGCCACCGGTGGACACTGATGCCTGTCTCAGACTCTGTCCTACCTACACCTAAACCTGGGCGCTTAACAGGCTAGGCTGCACAACACATGCATACCAAGGGTAGGGGTTTCCAATATGTCATTCACCAGAGACATTCATACACGCATAACAACACTCCTAGTCTGATAATGCAGTCTATACTAGCGCATGGCTGAGCGGCCATGCGAACCTTTTGTAGCAGCGTCCTTCCGGGACTTTCCTGACCTTTCTGATGGTCCAATTCGAGCAGAAGTTCCTGAGCATGTGACCTCCAATCTCCAATGAGAGATCGTCCCACAGGCATGCTCAGTGGACTGAAAGGAGGACTTAGTCCCTGGAGTGACTTGCTGCTGACCAGCATGCGCTGCTATAGCTGGACCAGAGGTGGCAGCAGCAACCAAGCCCACAGAGCTGGTTTGAGCAGAGTGCCGGTCCTGTGGATGCTGAAGTTTAGCAAGCAGACACGGGACCTACGGTCATGTGATTGCAAGGGGGCGGGGCTTAGAGTCCTGCTTAGTGAGATGGAAAGACACTATACAGAATTACTCAGAGTCAGGCAAAATGGGGTTCATACACAGAGATAGCTGTAACGTACCAAGGATGAGACAGAGCGGATAGTCAGGGCCAAGCAGCAGTCAAAACCAAACAGACATAGAAGGTACCAAGCAGAATCCAAAGCAATATCCAGAGAACAGACCGAGTCATACACAGATTATCAAGCAACCAGAACACAGCAAAAACACACTCAGGGGTCACCACACTATGCCAAGGGCAAGAGTATAACTGACAGGGATGGGAGCGTCCTGAGGCTATAAAGAAGCCTCTCCCAGAACCAGGGAGAGGCCACAATCATAGCCCCAGGTGTGCAGGTAAGCCTGAACCGGGATCACAACCCTTACCCCAGAAATGCCAGTCATCAGCACTGGTTCCAGACATTAACCCCACGTGTGCGAGTCAAACCCGCACTGAGATCACGACAGAACCCTTCCGGGCCGTGTTCACCAGTTAGCGGTTCAAGAGGTGGACATCGGGAATCACGCCCCACTACAGCGATCACTTTGTCAGATCTCTGAGGCGGTGCAACAAGTCATGCGCCAAGAGATCGAGATGTTAAGGTTGGGGGTGATTCGACAGTCAAAAAGTGCCTGGGCCTCACCTGTAGTCCTCGTGCCTAAAAAGGATCGAACCACCCGGTTCTGCGTGGACTACAGGGGGCTCAACGCCATCACAACCTCTGATGCCCACCCGATGCTGCGCATCGAGGATCTGCTTGAGCGGTTGGCAAAAGCAAGGTACATGTCCATCATGGATCTGAGTCGGGGATACTGGCAGATTCCCCTGAGGCGCAGGAGAAATCCGCCTTTATCACCTCCTTTGGACTGTACGAGTCCACAGTCATGCCCTTCGGCATGAAAAATGCCCCTGCCACTTTCCAGCGGATCGTCAACCACCTGCTCCGGGGACTGGAGGAGTACGCAGTGGCGTACTAGGACGACATCGCCATCTTCAGTTCCACTTGGGAGGAACACTTTCAGCATCTCCAGGAGGTGCTCAAGCGTCTTCACCAGGCAGGCCTATCAAGCCGGGAAAGTGCCAGATGGGCATGAGCGAGGTCCACTACCTGGGGCACCGGGTAGGCGGGGGTTCCATGAGTCCAGAGCCAAAAAAGGTGGACGCAATCTTGTCCTGGCCCACCCCCAGGACCAAGAAACAGGTGAAGTCCTTCTTGGGCACTGCAGGGTACTATAGGCAGTTTGTTCAAGACTATAGCGCCCTTGCAAAGCCCTTGACTGACCTCACCAAGCAGAGGCTACCCCAGTCAACTGGACAGATGACTGTGAGGCGGCCTTCCAAGCTTTGAAAGCAGCCCTGTGCAACTCTCCAGTGTTGAGAGCAGTCGACAGCAGTCACCCGTTTCTGGTACAGACCGACGCCAGTGAGTTTGGCCTCGGTGCTGTGCTCAGTCACGTCGACTCAGGGAACCAGGAGCACCCCGTGTTGTACCTGAGCCGGAAACTTTTGCCGAGGGAAGTGGCATACTCGACCATCGAGAAGGAGTGTCTGGCTATGGTGTGGGCACTGCAACGTTTGCAGCCCTACCTATACAGGCGCACCTTCACGGTGGTAACCGACTACAACCCTCTGAGCTGGTTGCACACAGTGTCCAGAACCAATGGAAGGTTGCTCCGCTGGAGCCTTGCCTTTCAAAAGTACGACTTTACTGTACAAAACAAAAAGGGCAGTGAACATGGAAATGCCGATGGGTTGTCCCGCCAGGGCGAACCCGCTGAGGTGCGCATGGCCGATTACCGAGAGGTAATGCCTCCATAGCACCCTCTAAAAGGGCGAGGCGTAATGTAAAATGTCTATAAAGTATGTTTCTAGAACCTTCTAGAAATCTCCCATTTCACACTACTGAGGACATTGTCCACTGTCAGCTGGCAGCACTTTCCCCCCTCCCTTACAGCCCCCTCCTTTTGCCCCCTCAGCAGCTGTCTGTGTGTGTGCTTTCTGCCGGCATCTGAAACCTGATACTGGGCATTTCCTCTAGAAGCACAGCTAGGGGGAAAAGATCTCTTTGTTCTGGCCGAGGCTGGATGCCAGTATATGGGAAGTATTAAAACAAGTCATATTGCAAAAACCATATAACTCAGATATAACCATATCACTGCGTAGGCAACGAAAGCAGTTTACCAATCTCTAATTTTCATAATCCTAATCACTCCAGAAACTGAGATATGGATTGCTCCCAAACGGAGTGTCCTAAGTATGGCATGCTTGGTGTCTTCGGATTCTATTCGGTAAATCACAAACAATGATGCCCTATGTGTGTTGGTACGGGCTTTTCTCATTTAGATATAGTTATTCTAAGCTTTGTAGCCAAATCCTAACTTGGAGAGAGGGAGGTTGGACCTCTCCAGACCGCCCATTTCGTGAGGTCACAGACCCTAGGCTATAGGTATTCCCTACCAAATTCCAGTCAGTTCAGCTGGAGTCCTCCTGCCAGAGAGACGTGCCGATGAGTGGGGACGTTTGGTTAAGCGCCCCTCCCCCAGCCACATGGTCTGTCTAATACCAACTACGCACATGTGAGTGTTACTTTCTGTTCTTTCATCCACTTTGTTTTATATTTGTATTTGTACATATGTAATGTCTCAATTTATTACAACTTTTGTATTTGTAATCACTGCCCGACTTTGGGGAATAAATCGTAATATTATCAGTTTGACTCCATGCTCTAAGAAACGAACTATGCACCTTTTTTTAGATAATCGCTACTAATTTGGGGTTTGCCGCAGACCCTCTTAATTAACTCTTTGATTAAGTAAAGCGTGGCTGGTGGCAGCATGGTGTGCGTGGCTGGCGAGGCTAGCTGGCAGTACAGAAGGGTCTTATATTGCTGAATGAGTGGTTGAGGCCACAGCATTGATAATTCCCTTACTGCCGTAGTCTAGTTGCCCGTGCACAACAAGCATCCCATCCGGCGACTAATTATCCTAGGTGCAGTTCCCTGACTGACCTGTGGGTAAGGGGGGCGCCGGAGAGCTGCGAGTTCCAAAGTGGAACTGAGAAAGTGGGATATACATAAATCCCCGCAGTTCTTGGAAGGTTGTTAGCAGTGGTGGGGCATCCAAAATACCCCCTGCGGTAAATTGTTAGAGCAAGATTAGCTTGCTGCATTTTTGTCACGTGGTGCCGGTGGTGGTATAACTAAGATAAGCCCCCACTGTGCCTGTGATAGCTGTGTGCCGGCAGTGCGTCACGTCCCTCCGTCCGCTGACAAACCCGTGTCGGTGGTGGGATCGTGACCTATTGGTGGCACAGGGTCCGCTGTCCGTCACAATTTGGCGATAGCGGTCCGCCGTTCCTCACATATTGGTTAATTAAATTCACCGCACACTCAAACAGACTTTATGCAAATAAGTGTTCATTTTTTTACATGTGGGAGCCAAACAGGAATATAGCACACAGTGGAAGCGATATAAATAAAAGACGTTTCGGCTCAGCCCGAGCCTTTATCATATAATCGCTTATTCCAATATTGGAGGTTTGTAAAGGGTGCAGAAGGAGAGGAGAATCTCTCAAGAAGAAATACCAAGATATATGGCTGATGTGTGCTGAGAGTAGGAAGCGCTCCCGCGCCTGTCAGAGGTGGCGTCCAGGAGTCCCGGAAGTACTACTACCCACGTCTTTTATTTATATCGCTTCCACTGTGTGCTATATTCCTGTTTGGCTCCCACATGTAATAAAATGAACACCTATTTGCATAAAGTCTGTTTGAGTGTGCGGTGAATTTAATTAACTTGTAATTAGGACCTACTGGTCCGTTGCACCTGCACCTCGTCTATATTTTGACTAGAGTGCACGCTAACTACCCACCTCACATATTGGTGGCAGCAGTGGGATCGTTTCCTATTAGAGATTCCCTAACAAACAGGTATTCCTCACATGTATTCAGCCTGTCCAGCAGCCGCAAATCATGCAGCTGCGTCAACAGAAACTAAATCTCCAAGCATGTCAAAATACTCAAAGGTCACCCCAGAATGTTCGGAAAAACCCGAGCAACGAGTATACTCGCTCATCACTAACTACTACTACTATGTGTCAATCACCAGGAGCACACACTCGAAGGCTATGGATTCTTTAGAGCAACAAGGTTCAGACTTAAAGTTTTTAAGCTTTAATATAAAAGGTACAGTGCTTACAATAAAAAGGATATAAAAATGGAAATAAAAAGTGACATACAAATATGAAAAAAACAGTGATAAAATAAAAGGGAGAAAACTTACAGAAATATCAAACTTTGCAGTCTGGTACTCTGTCGCCGAGGGAGGGGGGAATATGAACTGGAGCACATCACCTAGGCTGCCCCTCACTGTGAACAGGTTTCTATGCGTACAGGCCTAATTTATAGATTAACTTGGAGATCAGATTTCTAGATCAGCCTCTCATGTTAATATTCTAATCATTGTGACTGGACCATGGTTATTTTACTAATGAATACATTACCTTTCTTTGAACACTATGTGTGACCTTTCTCATAGATAATGTCAGGCTGCAATTGGCGTCTCTCCATCAAAAGAGATGGAAGGTGTGAAATTTTACCACTTTGTGGTTCTCAGCAAAAGCCCCTGGTGAGATTGGAGACAGGAGACATAGGTCATGACCTGTGTGGAGAGCTGCAGTCTAAGGACAATGTTAATTTACTGCTGGTCATACATCCATACATATTTCACTACAAGGTTGGTTTCCAAAACAACTGAACTTGGTGTACCAAACATCTGATGCAAAGACGTTTGACTTACAGTTGTGTGAAAAAGTGTTTGCCCCTTCCTGATTTTCTATTCTTTTGCATGTTTATCACACTTAAATGTTTCATATCACCAAACAAATGTAAGTATTATACAAAGATAACACAAGTAATCACAAAATGCAGTTTTTAAATGAAGGTCTTTATTATTAAGTAAAAAAGAAATCCAAACCTACAGGGTCCTGTGTGAAAAAGTGATTGCCCCCTAAAACTAATAACTGGTTGGACCACCCTTAGCAGCAACAACTGCAATCAAGCATTTGTGATAACCGGCAATGAGTCATTTACAACGCTCTGGAGGAATTTTGACCACTTATCTTTGTAGAATTGCTGTCATTTGGTGATCTGCAACATTTACTGTATTTTTTTGGATTATAAGACGCACTTTTGTTCCCCCAAATTTTGGGGAAAGTGGGGGGTGCGTCTTATAATCTGAATGTGTGCTGTAGAGGGGGGTGGCTCTGGAGTAGTGTCAGGGGGCTGAGGTGGGCTGGCGCAGGCTTCCGAGACAGCGGGTGGTCACATGCTCCCGCTCATTAGGCTCATGTAATATTCACTGCACCCGCTGTCCATCACCTCGGTGCTGAAGCCGCGCCGAGTTGCTGGACAGGGGAGCAGCGCATATTGCATGTGCCTGCACTCTCCCCCCACTGCCTCATCACTATAGTCACCTTCTGATGATGGCTCCGTGCTCCCAGCTCTCCCCTGGCTCTTCCTGTGTCTGTGCAATAGGACCTGAGGTTAAGTGACTCCCAGTGTTCAGCACTGCGCCCATGTGATGGAAGATCCTGCAGATACAATGAAATGGATGTTATCACAGACATAGGAAGAGCCACGGGGGAGCTGGGAGCACGGAGCCATCATCGGAAGGTGAGTTAACTGTTTGTTATTTTATGTGCGTGCCAGCAGCACAGTGAGACATATCCAGGATGGGATGGGGGGGCCATGTGTGTGCCAGCAGCACAGGGGGGCATATCCAGGATGGGTTGGGGGGGGCATGTATGTGCCAGCAGCACAGGGGGGCATATCCAGGATGGGGTGGGGGAGCCATGTACGTGCCAGCAGCACAGGGGGCATATCCAGGATGGGGTGGGGGAGCCATGTACGTGCCAGCAACACAGGGGGGCATATCCAGGATGTGATGGGGGCATGTGCGTGCCAGCAGCACAGGGGGGCATATCCAGAATGGGATGGGGGCCATGTGTGTGCCAGCAGCACAGGGGGGGCATATCCAGGATGGGATTGGGGAGCCATGTGCATGCCAGCAGCACAGTGAGGCAATGTGCCAGCAGCACAGTGGGGCAAAGTGCCAGCAGCACAGGGGGGCAATGTGCCAGTGTAGCAGCACAAGGGGGCAATGTGCCAGTAGCACAGGAAGGCCATGTGACAGCACAAGGGGGCCATGTGCCAGGATGGAGGTTTAATAGATACCAGGATGAAGGACATATATATTATTTGTAAGATGGACACTGGCATTATAAGACAGACCCCCATTTAACATAAAAAAAATTCTCTTTTTCTTCAACAAATTTGAGGGTGCGTCTTATAATCAGGTGCGTCTTATAAAGCGAAAAATACGGTGTGACAAACATGCAAAAGAATAGGAAATTAAGAGGGGGCAAACACTTTTTCAAACAACTGTAAAAGTTTCATGAATATTCCATGTAATTATGTTTTTTTTTAATTAAGACCAGTTCTATGACCACAAAAACATTTTATAGGTGTGAAGTAAAACATCAATATTGCCATAGGTTTATAGGTCATGCTCCTACACTTTAAAATTAGAATTAGCGTATTTTCTGAGCTATGTAGTTTCTCTGATAATCCCTCATCTTGGCTTTAGTAGTAAAACATTTTCTTCATGGTGAACATGCATACAGCTTCTCACCTGTGTGACTTCTCTCATGCTTAACAAGATTTGATTTATCTAAGAATGATTCACCACACTGTGAACATGAATACGGCTTCTCTCCTGTGTGAATTCTCTCATGTGTAACAAGACAGGATTTCTGCAGAAAACATTTTCCACATTCTGAACACGGATATGGCTTCTCTCCTATATGAATTCTCTCATGTATAACAAGATTTGCTTTTTCTGAAAAACATTTCCCACATTCTGAACATGAATACGGCTTCTCTCCTGTGTGAATTCTCTCATGTTTAACAAGATTTGATTTATCTATAAATGCTTTACCACACTGTAAACATGAATATGGCTTCTCTCCTGTGTGAATTCTCTTATGCGTAATGAGATGTGCTGTCTGCATAAAACATTTTCCACATTCCGAACAAGAATACGGTTTCTCTCCTGTGTGACTTCTCTCATGTGTAACAAGACAGGATTTCTGCAGAAAACATTTCCCACATTCTGAACATGAATACGGCTTCTCTCCTGTATGAATTCTCTCATGTATTACAAGATTTGCTTTTTCTGAAAAACCTTTCCCACATTCTGAACATGAATACGGCTTCTCTCCTGTGTGACTTCTCTTATGTGAAACAATTTGTGATTTATTTGTAAAACATTTCCCACATTCTGAACACGAATACGGCTTCTCTCCTGTATGAATTCTCTCATGCGTAACGAGATCTGATTTATATATAAAACATTTTCCACATTCTGAACAAGAATATGTTTTTTCCATTGTGTGAATTCTCTCATGTCTGGCAAGATATAATTTCTGCATAAAATGTTTCCCACATATGAAACATTTGAATGGTTTCTCTCCTGTGTGAATTCTATGATGTTTAGCAAGACTTGAATTATGTGTACAATATTTTCCACAAAATGAACATGAATACGGCTTCTCTCCTGTATGAATTCTTTGATGCGTAACAAGATGTGATCTACATGTAAAACATTTCCCACATTCTGAACATGCATACGGCCTTTCTCCTGTGTGAATTCGCTCATGTCTAACAAGACTTGATTTATTTGTAAAACATTTCCCACATTCTGAACATGAATACGGCTTCTCCCCAGTGTGAATTCTATAATGTATAACAAGATGGGATTTTTCTATAAAACATTTCCCACATTCTGAACACGAATACGGCCTCTCCCCTGTGTGACTTCTGTCGTGTGTAACAAGATTTGATTTTTTTGTAAAACATTTGCCACATTTTGAACATGAATACAAATTATCTCTTTTGTGACTTTTCTGTGGATGAAGACCTGCGTTTTTTCTAAACTGTTTTACAACACAATGAAACTCTTTACCCTCTTTCGGACTTGTTTTTGTGGTATCAATTTGCGATTGGTCAGGAGATGGTTCCTCATTATTAGGGGGGTGATATAACAGATCTGGACACTGAGGTCCTGGATGTCCACTAAGGGTATTGAGGCTTTGTTCTGGAGAGTGCTGCATGATATCTTCATCTTCTACTTTATAACTTAGCGATGCCATTAGGTTTCCTGGACAGTTCTTGTTGGTATATTCTGGTAAGAGTAAAAAAAAAAAAAAAAAAAAAATATATAAACTATTTTTTAGAATACCAAAAAGTATACATATTTATAACACTGCCATGGGGCTAGAAACCCATGCAGCTTGAGGTGCAGTTATTTTGATGTGGAACTATCAAAAACAAGTACAAGACAAACTTTATATTTATTATAACCTTTGAAACCATGCTTGGATTTCCTTATGAGACATGGTGTAGAGACCGCATGCATGATTCTAGCCTTATAGGAGACATTTTGATGTACCTATGACCTATTCTCAAGACATGATGAATCCAAAGGGAGTTTGTAGCTATATTCCGCGCTGCCGCTTTAGACAAATTCCAGGAGAATGCTGTATGATTGCAGTGGTTTTATTCTACGCGTTTCAGGGGTCTCATGCCCCCTTCATCAGGAAATACCACAAATACATACAGGTATCACAGACATAAATAGGTTTGTAAGGATGCTGGATTTCATCCAGCATCCTTACAAACCTATTTATGTCTGTGATACCTGTATGTATTTGTGGTATTTCCTGATGAAGGGGGCATGAGACCCCTGAAACGCGTAGAATAAAACCACTGCAATCATACAGCATTCTCCTGGAATTTGTCTAAAGCGGCAGCGCGGAATATAGCTACAAACTCCCTTTGGATTCATCATTTCTTTGGTCACTGAAGACCTGTGGATCTGCAGCAGCCGCTACCTACACGCTCTTATCTCATCCTAACCAGGTGAGCATATTTCATGATATACTGTCTTTTGTAACGTGGATAAGACCCTATTGCGCTTTTTTGTCTCCCCCTTTTTTTGCAATAACTATTCTCAAGACAGGCGTTTCTAAAAAATTGTGAGGACTACTGGTCATCTTTTTTACTTTTGGTTCCCACGACCTAGTTTCCGCTCAGCAGCCAATATCATGACATAATCCTGGACTTGTCTGAGCACAACCGTCTCTAGTTATCACGACTACCCTCTGCAGTATGTGATCCTTCAATCACTTTAATGCAAATGTCCATCCCATGCAGCTTTCCTATGCGACCTAACACCAGGCGTCGAGAGGCGCAGTACAGTCACCAAGGCGCAGGTCCCCTTCTGATTAACATATGCAGGACATTGTATGGGATCCTCTGCTACTACAGGATCTCACGGATGATCTCAGATTTCAAACAAGAATAACACTGGAGAGGATTATTTTATTCACAACATGCAGCATACATGTACAGCGCAGGTCAGAACGCTGGCTCACAGGGCGAGTCCGACCCTAACTCAGCAGGGAATGGCTGGGCGTTACATCCAGGACCTGTCTCTAGCCATCGCTCTGCCTGTGGTTGATAATTAAATACTGCCGTTAAACTCTACAGCGGCATTTAACACTCCATCATCCCATGAACTCATCAATGCGCCTGGGATCTCGGCTTGTGTTGCCATGATAGCCAAGGGTCCTTGCTTGTCATAGCAGAGCTCCATTGAAACCTTTCCTGTGGCCTGACTTCAAAAGGAGACGGTGAGTTCAGTGCAGTATACAACACAAGCGATCAGACTATCGCAGCTTCAAGTCCCCTGGGGGACTATTAGAAAAGTGAAAGGAAAAAAAAGTTTTAAAAATTAATATGAAAAAAAAAAAAACCCTATAAAAGTTCAAATCACCTTCCTTTTTACCAATTAGAACTAAAGATAAGAAAGTTCAAGGGAAAGGAAATGGTGCTTCCTGGAGAGACAAACAAAGAAGAGGGAAATTAGTGTGTATACAATGGTAAGGATCACCGGGAATACAAAACAAAACACAGTTCTTGAAATACAAATATATATAAATACCGATAAAAACAATTAAAAAGCCAGAGGGCTGAAATATAACAGCCGGAATACCGTATAGGAACGAACTCGACGCCTCCACTGTGTAAAGCGGGGGTGAAGCAGCACACACACTGCCCTGGGAAATCAGATGCTGAAATAGCATCGTGAGCACAAATACAAAACCGCAGTCCATAAATAACTGAACAGGAACAAATGACTGTGAAATGGGAACCCGAAATATGTTTCAAAGAAAAAAAATAAGGGAATAAAGTAGCTAAGGCAAAGAGATCGCAGCAGAGCTAGACCTGTCGGTGAAAATCTAAAAACAAATCCACCCAGTCACAGCACGATGCATTGAGGAAAAAGCCCCCGCGTATCGCCACGGAACTTGGCTTCATCAGGGGAGAGTTAATGAAGAAGGCTGTTGTCAATCTTGTATAATACTTGCTGAAGAGCCCGGCGCTGCCCGACCATAGTAACCAACTGTGGTTATAGCAAATTATAATGATTATATTGCACATAAAAACATTTCACATCATATATTCAACACTACAGATCTGCAACACAAATTCACTAAACCATTTTTGGTTTTTCCTTTCGGTGCAAAGATGAACAGATTTTTGGCGCTTCCAACTCTTGAACAGACCACGTAAAGTTGACAATGAGAAAAGCATGGAGATTGCAAATCGATCCCTACTACTTTCAAGGACTGTCCCTGAGCCTTGTTAATGGACATTGCAAATAGCAGTTGAACTGGAAAAGGAGGCGTTTAAAATCAAAAGGCAAATCAGATAGAATGACAATATTCTCTCCATTGGCACATCCTGTTTCTGAGCCGTGTATCTAATCCTATCCTGTGTGATACCGTCTGCTGAGCTGTGTATCTAATCCTATCCTGTGTGAAACTGACTGCTGAGCCGTGTATCTAATCCTATCCTGTGTGATACTGGCTGCTGACCGGTGTATCTAATCCTATTATGTGTGATACTGTCTGCTGAGCCGTGTATCTAATCCTCTCCTGTGTGATACTGACTGCTGAGCCATGTATCTAATCCTATCCTGTGTGATACTGACTGCTGAGCTGTGTATCTAATCCTATCCTGTGTGATACTGACTGCTGAGCCGTGTATCTAATCCTCTCCTGTGTGATACTGACTGCTGAGCTGTGTATCTAATCCTCTCCTGTGTGATACTGACTGCTGAGCCGTGTATCTAATCCTCTCCTGTGTGATACTGACTGCTGAGCTGTGTATCTAATCCTCTCCTGTGTGATACTGACTGCTGAGCCGTGTATATAATCCTATCCTGTGATACTGACTGCTGAGCCGTGTATCTAATCCCTCTCCTGTGTGATACTAACTGCTGAGCCGTGTATCTACTCCTGTGTGATACTGACTGCTGAGCTGTGTATCTAATCCTATCCTGTGTGATACTGACTGCTGAGCCGTGTATCTAATCCTCTCCTGTGTGATACTGACTGCTGAGCTGTGTATCTAATCCTCTCCTGTGTGATACTGACTGCTGAGCCGTGTATATAATCCTATCCTGTGTGATACTGACTGCTGAGCCGTGTATCTAATCCTCTCCTGTGTGATACTAACTGCTGAGCCGTGTATCTACTCCTGTGTGATACTGACTGCTCAGCTGTGTATCTAATCCTATCCTGTGTGATACTGACTGCTGAGCCGTGTATCTAATCCTATCCTGTGATACTGACTGCTGAGCCGTGTATCTAATACTCTCCTGTGTGATACTGACTGCTGAACCGTGTATCTAATCCTATCCTGTGTGATACTGTCTGCTGAGCCGTGTATCTAATCCTATCCTGTGTGATACTGTCTGCTGAGCCGTGTATCTAATCCTCTCCTGTGTGATACTGTGACGAACAGCCCACCGCCATTCGCCACTTACGGACGACTGACGGGGGTCCCGCTGCCACCAAAACGCGACGGACAGCGGACCCTGTGTCACCACTATGTCACAATCCCACCACTGACACGGGTGTTTCAGCGGACGGAGGGACGTGACACAATGCCGGCACACGGCTATCACAGGCACAGTGGGGGCTTATTTTAGTTATCCCACCACCGGCACCATGTGACAAAAATCCAGCAAGCTAATCTCGCTCTACAATTTAACGCAGGGGGTATTTTGGGTGCCCCACCACTGCTATCAATCTTCTAAGTACTGCGGGGATTTCTGTATATCCCACTTTCTCAGTTCCACTTTGGAACTCGCAGCTCTCCGGCGGCCCCCTTACCCTCAGGTCAGTCAGGGAACTGCACCTAGGATAATTAGTCGCCGGACGGGCTGCCTGTTGTGAACCGGCAATTAGGCTTCTGCAGTAAGGGAATTATCAATGCTGTGGCCGCAGCCCCTCATTCAGCAATATAAGACCCTTCTGGACTGTCAGCAAGCCGCAATCACCGTACACAACGCGCTGCCACCAGCTCCTGGTTTCTCCGCTTAAGTTATAGACTCAAGGGAGGGGTTCGAAGCCAACCCTACAAATTAGTAGCGATTATCTAACAAAGACGTATAGTTCGATTCTTAGAGCATAGAGACAGAACTAAATAATTTTATCATTTATTCCCCGAAAAAGTAGGGCAATGATTACAGATAAAAGTTGCTATAAAATTGAGACATTAATTATGTACAGTTACAAATATAAAATAAAGGATGGATGAACATAGAAAGTACACTCATGGTTGTTCATGGCTCTTTAGGCAAAACCATGCGGCGGAGAAAAAAGGCGGAGCCACACATCTCCACTCATCTGGAGGTCTTGTCAGCACGAGGATTGGAGCTCTTCTGAGCTGGTTTTGCCAAGGGAATGCCTTATAGGCTCTGCTTTGTGACATCACGGAGAGGTGCATTCTGGGTTAATCCCACCTCTCTCTTTTCAATGTAGGAATCTTGCTAATAATAATAATAATAATAATAATAATCTTTATTTATATAGCGCCAACATATTCCGCAGCGCTTTACAGTTTAACAGTTTCAAAACACAAGTCATAAGTAACAACGCTAACAATACAATAATTGAAGCAAAATAAGATGAAATAAGATGACCCTGCTCGTGAGAGCGTACAATCTACAATGAGGTGAGGGAGATACAGAGTACAGGTGTGTATTTACAATGGTGTATTTACAATGAAGGTCCAGCCATCTTGCGGGAGTGAAGGATGGATGGAGATAGTGAATGGGCTACACACGCACACTTACACAGAGAATGACTTTGATTAGTGAATGTGATAGGCCGCTCTGAACAGGTGTGTTTTGAGGGAGCGCCTAAAACTATGCAAATTGTGGATAGTCCTGATTTCTTGGGGTAGAGCATTCCAGAGGATAGGAGCAGCACGGGAGAAGTCTTGGAGTCGGGAGTGGGAGGTACGGATTAGTGCAGAGGTTAGTCGAAAGTCGTTTGCAGAGCGCAGCGATCGGCTAGGCCGATAGACAGAAATGAGAGAAGAGATGTAAGGGGGTGCCGCACTGTGGAGAGCTTTGTGGGTGAGAACAAGTACTTTGAATTGGATCCTATAATGAATGGGCAGCCAATGTAAGGACTGGCGAAGAGCGGACGCGTCCGAGTACCGATTACCCAGATGGACGATCCTGGCCGCTGCATTAAGTATGGACTTGAGAGGGGATAGTCGAGTGACGGGGAGGCCAATTAATAGAGCGTTGCAGTAATCCAGGCGAGAGTGGATCAATGCAACAGTGAGGGTTTTTGTTGTTTCCATAGTGAGAAAAGGGCGGATTCTAGAGTTGTTATTTAGGTGTAAGCGGCAAGAGCGGGCAAGGGATTGTATATGGGATGTGAAGGAGAGATTGGTGTCAAACATAACACCCAGACAGCGCGCCTGCTGCCGGGGTGTTATTGTGGTACCACCCACGGAGAGGGAAATGTCAGATTTAGGGAGGTTAGTAGACGGCGGGAGCAGAAGAAGTTCAGTTTTGGAGAGGTTGAGTTTCAGATAGAGAGCGGACATGATATTGGAGACTGCGGACAGAGTCACTGGCGTTCTGTAGTACAGCGGGGGTAAGGTCGGGGGAAGACGTGTATAGTTGTGTGTCATCAGCATAAAGATGGTACTGAAAGCCAAATCTGCTGATGGTCTGTCCAATTGGGGCCGTGTAGAGAGAGAAAAGAAGGGGGCCAAGGACTGAGCCCTGAGGTACCCCGACAGCAAGAGGAAGAGGAGATGACGTGGAGCCAGAGAACAAAACACTGAAGGAGCGGTCAGAGATAGGAAGAGAACCAGGAGAGTGCAGTGTCCTTAATGCCTAGTGAAAACTTATAATCCTCATAACTCTATGGGGGAAGCTAGTATGGACTCATCAGTGGTATCAATGGTTGCAATTTACCGAATAGAATCAAACAATACCATGCACGCCATAGGTACTGTGATGTACAATGTCTGTGAGGTATGGGGTTTTGTCCACAAAATATGATGTTTTCTGTTGGAATGTGGTAGAAATCTCCCCTTCCCTTCTGAGTTACATGGCACACTGAAGCTATAGCAGTGCCTACCCTCCCCCAAGTCTTACCACCTCTCCAGCTAGCAATAGGATACTTCCTGCTATCACCATTTGGCTCCTCTTCAGAGCGGGAAAAACTTCTTTGTTTGAAACGAATAAAACTATGAGAGACTATACCATAAGAACCAAATACCCTAGAGATATGAAAATCACATTTTTGTAATCCGGGCGGTCACAGCGTCGCTGCCGTGGTTCTTGCGAGGCCTAATCCTTTCAGAACCTGAGATATGTGTTCCAGCTAAACGGTGTATCAGAACTACTGCATATTTGGTCTTGAATTATTGTACTCAACAAATCACAACCAATGATGCCCTATATGTGTCTGTGCGGGCTGCCCCCACGGAGTTATGATTAGTATAAGTTTTCTAGTGTAATTCTAAATCCAAAAGGGAGAGGTGGGATTAACCCAGCATGCATCTCTCCGTGATGTCACATAGCAAGTCTATAAAGCATTTCCTGGACAAAACCAGGGCAGAACAGCTCAAGTCGTCGTGCTAGAAAGACCCAGATGAGCGGAGAAGTGCAGCTCCGCCTCCACCCACCTTAGCCGCATGGTCTGCCTAAGGAACAATATGGAACTGTGAGTGTACTCTCTTTGTTTTCTCCACTTTTATTTTATACCTGTACTGTACATATTTTATGTCTCAATTTTATAGCAACTTTTATCTGTAATCACTGTCCTCTTTCGGAAAATAAATGAAATAATTATTTAGATCTGTCTCTATGCTCTAAGAATCGAACTATACGCCTTTGTTAGATAATCGCTACTAATTCAAGGGGTTTGCCACGGACCCTCTTAATTTAACACTGTGAATTAAGTAACCGTGACTGGTGGCAGCGCGTTGTGTACGGCTATTGCGGCTTGCTGGCAGTCTAGAAGGGTCTTATATTGCTGAATAAGGGGCTGCGGCCTCAGCATTGATAACTCCCTTACTGCAGAAGCCCAATTGCCGGTTCACAACAGGCAGTCCGTCCGGCGACTACTTATCCTAGGTGCAGTTCCCTGACTGACCTGAGGGTAAGGGGTGCGCCGGAGAGCTGCGACTTCCAAAGTGGAACTGAGAAAGTGGGATATACATAAATCCCCGCAGTACTTGGAAGATTGATAGCAGTGGTGAGGCAACCAAAATACCCCCCTGCGGCAAATTGTAGAGCGAGATTAGCTTGCTGGATATTTTTGGTCACATGGTGCCAGTGGTGGGATAACTAAGATAAGCCCCAACGGTGCCTGTGATAGCCGTGTGCCGGCAGTGTGTCTCGTCCCTCCGTCCGCTGATACACCCGTGTCAGTGGTGGGACTGTGACATAGTGGTGACACAGGGTCCGCTGTCCGTCGCGTTTTGGTGGCAGCGGGACCCCCGTTAGTGTCGCCCGTAAGTAGATGAACGGCGGTGGGCTGTTCGTCACATATTGGTGGCAGAGCGGTGGGATCATCCTAGAGCATTAGTGATTTGGTTTGAGCAATCATTCCTCTCACTAAAGACCTGCACGGTTCCTGCGGGAATCCTGCATCATAGGTTTTGGAGAACAGACTCAGTGGTTACTAGTCCTGAGACATTAGTGTGTACATGCAAGTATCCCCCTCCCGTTTCTTCGTTTTCTTTTTCTATCTTTTATTTGGCAACCATGGCGGTGATGACAGTGGAGTGGTATCAGAAGCAGAAAAAGGACACCCTTGCTGGGTTATGCACGTACCAAGGCATAGACGCCGCAGGCAGAACCAAAGATCAAATGATCGCTGCTCTAGTGCAGCTGGACAACGACCAGAATCCAGCGAGCGCAGAAGTTGGCCCAAGTGGCAATGGGGCTGCAGCAGAGGCTCCACTCCTGAGCGCTGGCCCCACATTCAACCAGAACGGGGTGGACCCCTATCTGCAAATGGCCTTGGACGAACTCCCCGCCGAAGACAGTGATGGGCGGGTGAGGCTGATCCAGCAAGCTCGAGAGAGAGCAGAGCAGCGAGCCGAGCGGCAGGCGGAGAGAGCTGAGCGCCAAGCTGAGGCTGAGAGAGCCGAGCGCCAGGCGCAGAGGGCCCATGAACTGGAGGTACTCCAGCGGGGTGGGAATGCCCCCACAGCCCGAAGCCGTGAGCCCAGCAGCGTCCAGACTCCTAAACCCCGGCCAGAGCATTTTCCCGTGATGGAAAAGGACGGGGACTTGGACACGTTCCTGCGAGCCTTTGAGAAAGCCTGCAGACAGTACCAGCTGCCTAGAGACCAATGGGCAAGGTACTTGACCCCAGGGCTAAAAGGCAAAGCCCTGGAGGCATTTGCTTCTCTTCCGCCAGAAGCCGATGACGACTATGTCGCCATAAAACAGGCGCTGATCGCCAAATACCGGCTGACACCTGAGGTAGCTACAATGATGTGGTGCAAGGACTCAGGACCCACTTTGACCAGTGGATCCATGGACTGTCCGTTGAAACCTTTGAGCAGCTACGGGACCTGATGATCAAAGACCAGTTCCTGCATCTCTGCCCAGCTGAGGTCCGACAGTTCATCCTGGACCGCGAACCAACGAACGCGGACAAAGCGGCGCAGATCGCCGACAACCACGAGGCCAACCGGAAGCCCAAGACGCGGAGGCCAGTCGCCACCAGCTGGAAAGGGGGTAAGCCAGCAACCAACCCCAATGCCCCAGCTAGCCGTCCCTCCAGAGGCCCTGTCCCTGTTGCCAACAACAGGCCGGCTACTGACAGTCGCCTGTGTCACCACTGCCAGCGGCCTGGTCACTTCTTTTACGCCTGTCCGAACAGGCCGAAGAACCCCCCAGCCAAGGCCCCGGGGCCCAACGCCTCTGTTCTTTTGGTGGGAGGTGTGGTTGGGAGGGCTGACGACAACGTTCAACCTGTTCAGGTGGGGGCCCGTCTTGCTACTGGCCTCAAGGACACCGGGGCTGAACAAACCCTCATCCGTCCTGGACTGGCGGCCCCTGAAGAGTTTGTTGAGGGGAAAACCCTGACTGTCACCGGGATTGGAGGCACCCGTTGTCCCTTGCCAGTGGCACGAGTTTATCTCGATTGGGGTGCTGGGAGCGGGTTGAGGGAGGTGGAAGTGTCTGAAAACCTGCCCACTGATGTTTTATTGGGGACTGACTTGGGGCGGATGGTTGCATACTACGTCCCTGACACCCTTCCCCAAACTGATAATAAGGGTAACGTTAACCCTGATGATGATGATGATGACGGGAAACTGAATGTGGTGCCTGCTAATGCCTTGATGAGTAATGATGCAACTAACAACCATTCTTTCCCCAGGTATGATGCTGATGTGAATGTGCCAAAGCAAACCGATAACCATTCTTCCCCTAGGAAGGATGATGATGAGGTTGATGTATCTGTGCCGGCTGAACCCGTTAACCCTTTCTTTGAAGCGGTAGATGTGTCCACAGGTACCGAAGTGCTCAGCCCCGTCACTCTGCGGAGTGAGACGGCTGAGGAACCCCTGGCAGGAGTAAGCAACGGTGCTCAAGAGAATGGATAGGTGCATGGGGACCATGAGGAAGGTAATGCCATGCAGCTGACCAGTGCCACCGAGGAAGGTAACTGGCCCATAAGTAGCCCTGCTCCTGAAGTGTTGGGGGTGGATGGGGAGGTAGAGCCCAAGCCAGCACCGGTTGGTGGGTCTGTAGAAATCCCCAGGGAGACAGCATACATAGCAGCTGTCACACGCAGTCAGAGTGCCCAGATCGCAGGTAACGCACTGTCTTCTGGACCCTCTGCTGCTACAGGAGAGACTGAACCAGAGGTGAACCCAGAGCCGGTTCCAGAGGGTCCCAGTAAAGAGGGGACCCTGACGTCACTTCTGGCAGCCTCCAGCATGGAGTTCCAGGCTGCTCTGCACTCAGATGACAGCCTGGAGAAATTGAGAGGTCTCGCCGAGACGCCCACCTCCAAGTCTGATAAGGAGAGGGTGTTCTGGGAACGAGGAAGGTTGTACCGGGAGACAGTACCCGGAGATCCTAAAAAGGAGTGGTTGAGGGAAAGACAGCTGGTCGTCCCCTATCAGTTCAGAACCGAGTTGTTGCGGATTGCCCATGAGATTCCACTCGCTGGACACTTGGGGATCAGCAAAACAAAGGCACGGCTGTCTCAACACTTCTATTGGCCCAAGATGGGGACAGATGTAACACACTACTGCCACTCCTGTGCCACCTGTCAAAAAGTGGGTAAGGCGGGGCCTGCTCTTAAGGCTCCCCTTATTCCTTTGCCGGTGATAGAGGAGCCTTTCCAGAGAATCGCGGTGGACATTGTAGGACCGCTGTCCGTCCCCAGCAGCTCCGGAAAGCGATACATTCTCACCGTGGTAGACTACGCTACCCGGTACCCAGAGGCAGTAGCTCTGTCTTCAACCAGGGCAGATAAGGTGGCTGACGCACTGGTGACCATCTTTTCAAGAGTAGGATTTCCCATGGAGATGCTTACCGATCAAGGGCCCCAATTCATGTCTCGCCTAATGGAGGCTCTCTGTGAGAAAATGCAGGTGATGCAGCTGGTATCGAGTCCGTATCACCCACAGACTAATGGTTTGTGTGAACGTTTCAACGGTACCCTCAAACAGATGCTCCGCATACTGGTTGAGACCCAAGGGCGCGACTGGGAGCGGTACCTCCCACACCTGCTGTTCGCTTACAGAGAAGTTCCGCAGGCCTCGACCGGGTTCTCCCCGTTCGAGCTCCTGTATGGCAGGCGAGTCCGGGGACCCCTTGGGTTGATAAGAGAATCCTGGGAAGATGAGCCAAACCCCACAGAAGTGTCCATCGTGGATTATGTCATGCGCTTCCGTGACAAGATGCAGACCTTGACGCAGTTGGTGCATGACAACATGACGCAGGCTCAGGCTGACCAGAAGCGCTGGTACGACCAGAACGCCCGGGAGCGGACCTACCAGGTGGGTCAAAAGGTCTGGGTGCTGGTCCCCGTACCAACGGATAAGCTTCAGGCAGCCTGGGAAGGCCCATACGTCGTCCACCAACAGCTCAACCCGGTCACCTACGTGGTCACGCTTGACCATGCTCGGGGTAGGCGCAAGGCCTTTCACGTCAACATGCTGAAGGCGCACTACGAACGTGAAGCTTGCGTCCTACCGGTCTGCAATCTGCCAGAGGATGGGGAGGAAGATTCCCTACTGGACATGCTGGCCCAGGCCAAGGCCAATGGGTCCATTGAGGACATGGAGATAAGTGGTTCGCTCACCGTGTCCCAGCGGTTGCAGTTGATGGCCACCCTGGAACTCTTCCGGCCCGTGTTCACCAACCAACCGGGGAGGACGGAGTTAGCGGTTCATGAGGTGGACACCGGGAATCACGCCCCATTACGGCGAACACCCTATCGGATCTCTGAGACGGTGCAACAAGTCATGCGCCAAGAGATCGATGAGATGTTAAGGCAGGGGGTGACTCGACGGTCAAAAAGCGCGTGGGCTTCACCTGTAGTCCTCGTGCCTAAAAAGGATCGAACCACCAGGTTCTGCGTGGACTACAGGGGGCTCAACGCCATCACAACCTCTGATGCCCACCCAATGCCGCGCATCGAGGATCTGCTCGAGCGGTTGACAAACGCCAACTACATATCCATCATGGATTTGAGTCGGGGATACTGGCAGATTCCCCTGAGCCCTGAGGCGCAGGAGAAATCCGCCTTTATCACCCCCTTTGGACTGTACGAGTCCACGGTCATGCCCTTCGGCATGAAGAATGCCCCTGCCACTTTCCAGCGGATGGTCAACCACCTGCTTCGGGGACTGTAGGAGTAAGCGGTGGCGTACTTAGACGATATTGCCGTCTTCAGTTCCACCTGGAAGGAACACCTTCAGCACCTCCAGGAGGTGCTCAAGCATCTTCACCAGGCAGGCCTGACCATCAAGCCGGGGAAGTGCCAGATAGGCATGCGCGAGGTCCACTACCTGGGGCACCGGGTAGGCGGGGGTTCCATGAGTCCGGAGCCAGAAAAAGTGGACGCAATCGTGTCCTGGCCCACCCCCAGGACCAAGAAACAGGTGAAGTCCTTCTTGGGCACTGCAGGGTACTATAGGCGGTTCGTACAGGACTATAGCGCCCTTGCCAAACCCTTGACTGACCTCACCAAGCAGAGGCTACCCCAAACAGTCAACTGGACAGATGACTGTGAGGCGGCTTTCCAAGCTTTGAAAGCAGCCCCGTGCAACTCTCCAGTGTTGAGAGCAGTCGACAGCAGTCGCCCGTTTCTGGTACAGACCGACGCCAGCGAGTTTGGCCTCGGTGCTGTGCTTAGCCAGGTCGACTCGGGGGACCAAGAGCACCCCGTGTTGTACCTGAGCCGGAAACTTTTGCCGAGGGAAGTGGCATACTCGACCATCGAGAAGGAGTGTCTGGCCATGGTGTGGGCACTGCAACGTTTGCAGCCCTACCTGTACGGGCGCGCCTTCACGGTGGTAACTGTCATAAACCAGAGAAGAGGCATGTAAAGAGGAGGGATCACCAATAAGGTATAACAAAATACAAGAAAATAAATAAACTTTTTATTGATCATCCAAAACAAAACATGCAGTGCACTTATAAAAACAGTTAAAACCGCACAATCGCGTTCATTTAACACAATAACCCCTGCACAAACCCTTCATGATGCTATTATTTGCAAATGTGCTAACAAAGCACCTGGTATAAGTATATAGAATCTTATCAACAGGTAATGAAAAGCATACACTCCACCTTTCACCTTATATAATAAGGGATGCAAACTATCTAGTTAGTCTAGCAAAATGTTAGAACAAAAGAACTGCTCAAATTAGCACAAAAAAAACCTAATAAACAGTGTGTATGCACAAATGAGAGCATAGGGGTTAATAGGGTAAAAGGCTGCTAATGCAGTCTAAGTGATGAAGTGATGCAGTGATGAAGCCAGTTGCTCTGGCGTAACGCGTCGGGCGTTTCCTCTGCCCCTGCCTCACCACTTCTCACTCTTACCTCCACTGGTTACTGGATTAGGGCTTTACCTGCCAGCATTATTTTGCTCTTAACAGGTTGTATAGAGGGGGCCATTGGCAATTGGGACCCTTGTTTTTTGGCCTGTTTATACTGCATTAGCAGCCTTTTACCCTATTAACCCCTATGCTCTCATTTGTGCATACACACTGTTTATTAGGGTTTTTTTGTGCTAATTTGAGCAGTTCTTTTGTTCTAACATTTTGTTAGACTAACTAGATAGTTTGCATCCATTATTATATAAGGTGGAAGGTGGAGTGTATGCTTTTCATTACCTGTTGATAAGATTCTATATACTTATACCAGGTGCTTTGTTAGCACATTTGCAAATAATAGCATCATGAAGGGTTTGTGCAGGGGTTATTGTGTTAAATGAACGCGATTGTGCGGCTTTAACTGTTTTTATAAGTGCACTGCATGTTGTTTGTTTTGGATGATCAATAAAAAGTTTATTTATTTTCTTGTATTTTGTTATACCTTATTGGTGATCCCTCCTCTTTACATGCCTCTTCTCTGGTTTATGATATTGGTCTTAAGCATGTAATTGGTGATCCCTTAGTGGTGCCCTCCACAATTTTTGAGGTCGTTCACGGTGGTAACTGACCACAACCCTCTGAGCTGGTTGCACACAGTGTCCGGAACCAATGGAAGGTTGCTCCGCTGGAGCCTTGCCCTTCAACAGTACGACTTCACTGTAAAACACAGGAAGGGAAGTGAAAACGGCAATGCCGATGGGTTGTCCCGCCGGGGCGAACCCGCTGAGGTGCGCATGGCCGATTACCGAGAGGTAATGCCTCCTTAGCGCCCTCTTAAGGGGGGAGGTGTGATGTACAATGTCTGTGAGGTATGGGGTTTTGTCCACAAAATATGATGTTTTCTGTTGGAATGTGGTAGAAATCTCCCCTTCCCTTCTGAGTTACATGGCACACTGAAGCTATAGCAGTGCCTACCCTCCCCCAAGTCTTATCACCTCTCCAGCTAGCAATAGGATACTTCCTGCTATCACCATTTGGCTCCTCTTCAGAGCGGGAAAAACTTCTTTGTTTGAAACGAATAAAACTATGAGAGACTATACCATAAGAACCAAATACCCTAGAGATATGAAAATCACATTTTTGTAATCCGGGCGGTCACAGCGTCGCTGCCGTGGTTCTTGCAAAGCCTAATCCTTTCAGAACCTGAGATATGTGTTCCAGCTAAACGGTGTATCAGAACTACTGCATATTTGGTCTTGAATTATTGTACTCAACAAATCACAACCAATGATGCCCTATATGTGTCTGTGCGGGCTGCCCCCACGGAGTTATGATTAGTATAAGTTTTCTAGTGTAATTCTAAATCCAAAAGGGAGAGGTGGGATTAACCCAGCATGCATCTCTCCGTGATGTCACATAGAAAGTCTATAAAGCATTTCCTGGACAAAACCAGGGCAGAACAGCTCAAGTCGTCGTGCTAGAAAGACCCAGATGAGCGGAGAAGTGCAGCTCCGCCTCCACCCACCTTAGCCGCATGGTCTGCCTAAGGAACAATATGGAACTGTGAGTGTACTCTCTTTGTTTTCTCCACTTTTATTTTATACCTGTACTGTACATATTTTATGTCTCAATTTTATAGCAACTTTTATCTGTAATCACTGTCCTCTTTCGGAAAATAAATGAAATTATTTAGATCTGTCTCTATGCTCTAAGAATCGAACTATACGCCTTTGTTAGATAATCGCTACTAATTCAAGGGGTTTGCCACGGACCCTCTTAATTTAACACTGTGAATTAAGTAACCGTGACTGGTGGCAGCGCGTTGTGTACGGCTATTGCGGCTTGCTGGCAGTCTAGAAGGGTCTTATATTGCTGAATAAGGGGCTGCGGCCTCAGCATTGATAACTCCCTTACTGCAGAAGCCCAATTGCCGGTTCACAACAGGCAGTCCGTCCGGCGACTACTTATCCTAGGTGCAGTTCCCTGACTGACCTGAGGGTAAGGGGTGCGCCGGAGAGCTGCGACTTCCAAAGTGGAACTGAGAAAGTGGGATATACATAAATCCCCGCAGTACTTGGAAGATTGATAGCAGTGGTGAGGCAACCAAAATACCCCCCTGCGGCAAATTGTAGAGCGAGATTAGCTTGCTGGATATTTTTGGTCACATGGTGCCAGTGGTGGGATAACTAAGATAAGCCCCAACGGTGCCTGTGATAGCCGTGTGCCGGCAGTGTGTCTCGTCCCTCCGTCCGCTGATACACCCGTGTCAGTGGTGGGACTGTGACATAGTGGTGACACAGGGTCCGCTGTCTGTCACGTTTTGGTGGCAGCGGGACCCCCGTTAGTGTCGCCCGTAAGTAGACGAACGGCGGTGGGCTGTTCGTCACAGGTACGACCTTCTATTTGGGAGCAAATCATATCTCAGGTTCTGGACAGGTTAGAACTTCGAAAGATACCCTGTAGCGGTGCCAGGACCGCTCAGATTACCAAAATATGATTTTCATATCTCTACTTTGCACGGTTTTCGCAGGGCAGGCTCTTAAAGGTTTACTTCTAACTCCTGATTTCAGACAGAGTTTTTTCCCGCACTTTTTCTTCTCTTTCAGCTGAGGCTGAGAGAAGCCAAATGGTGTGACAGGAAGTGTCCTGGTTTATAACACTTGGGGGAAAGGAGGCTACTACAGTGTGCAATGTAACTGAGACACTGGCAGGCAGCTTCTCAAGGAAATGGAGGGTTTTTAGCACATTCCAACAGAAAACATATCTTGCAGACATTGTACATCACAGATACTGACTGCTGAGCCGTGTATCTAATCCTATCCTGTGTTATACTGACTGCTGAGATGTGTATCTAATCCTCTCCTGTGTGATAATGACTGCTGAGCCGTGTGTCTAATCCTCGCCTGTGTGATACTGACTGCTGAGCCGTGTATATAATCCTATCCTGTGTGATACTGACTGCTGAGCTGTGTATCTAATCCTCTCCTGTGTGATACTGACTGCTGAGCCGTGTATCTAATCCTCTCTTGTGTGATACTGTCTGCTGAGCCGTGTATCTAATCCTCTCCTGTGTGATACTGACTGCTGAGCCGTGTATGTAATCCTATCCTGTGTGATACTGACTGCTGAGTCGTGTATCTAATACTATCCTGTGTGATACTGGCTGCTGAGCTGTGTATCTAATCCTATCCTGTGTGATACGGTCTGCTGAGCCGTGTATCTAATCCTATCCTGTGTGATACTGACTGCTGAGCCGTGTATCTAATCCTCTCCTGTGTGATACTGACTGCTGAGCAGTGTATCTAATCCTCTCCTGTGTGATACCGTCTGCTGAGCCATGTATCTAATCCTCTGCTGTGTGATACTGACTGTGATATACAATGTCTGTGAGGTACGGGGTCTTGTCTGCAAAAATATGATGTTTTCTGTTGTAACTTTCCAGAAAGATCCGGCACTATATGACAATGCAGGCTGCTAGCTCTGCAGCTTCACCCCTCCTCCCTTCACACACACAGAGCAGTGTCACCTCCCTCCTTTACAGCCTGTGTTCACACTAGTAATAGGAGACCCCCTGCTGTTACAACCATTTGGCTCCTCTTCTCTCAGCTAAAAGAAAAAAAGTGCGGGAAAAGGACTTTGTCTGAAATAAAGGTTAGAAGTAAACCTTTAAGAGCCTGCCCTGCGAAAGCCCTATAACATAGAGATATAATAACCATATCTCTGTGATCCAAGCGGTCCCAGCTCCGCTACAGTGTCACTTCCGAAGTTCTACCCTGTCCAGAACCTGAGATATGATTTGCTCCCAAATGGACGGTCATATCACATAGATGTTTGATGTTTTCTTGATGGGCTCATTACGCTGGGAAACATGATACCACTGATGAGTCCATACCAGCTTCTCCCATAAAGTTATAGCTAATCTAAGTTTAGTAGCCAAATTATAACTTGGATGAGAGAGGTGGGATTAACCCAGAATGCACCTCTCCGTGATGTCACATCGCAGAGTCTATAAGGCATTCCCTTGGCAAAACCAGCAGAAGAGCTCCAATCCTCGTGCTGACAAGAACTCCAGATGAGTGGAGATGTGTGGCTCCGCCTTCTTTCTCCGCCGCATGGTTTTGCCTAAAGAGCCATGAACAACCGTGAGTGTACTTTCTATGTTCATCCATCTTATATTTTACATTTGTAACTGTACATAATTAATGTCTCAACTTTATAGCAACTTTTATCTGTAATCACTGTCCTATTTTTTCGGGGAATAAATGATTTAATATTTAGCCTGTCTCCATGCTCTAAGAATCGAACTATACGCCTTTGATAGATAATCGCTACTAATTCAAGGGGTTTGCCACGGACCCTCTTAATTTAACACTGTGAATTAAGTAACCGTGACTGGTGGCAGCACGTTGTGTATGGTGATTGCGGCTTGCTGGCAGTCTAGAAGGGTCTTATATTGCTGAATGAGGGGCTGCGGCCACAGCATTGATAATTCCCTTACTGCAGAAGCCTAAGTGCCGGTTCACAACAGGCAGCCCGTCCGGCAACTAATTATCCTAGGTGCAGTTCCCTGACCGACCTGAGGGTAAGGGGGGCGCCGGAGAGCTGCGAGTTCCAAAGTGGAACTGAGAAAGTGGGATATACATAAATCCCTGCAGTACTTGGAAGATTGATAGCAGTGGTGGGGCACCCAAAATACCCCCCCTGCGTCAAATTGTAGAGCGAGATTAGCTTGCTGGATATTTTTGGTCACACGGTGCCAGTGGTGGGATAAGTAAGATAAGCACCCACTGCGCCTGTGATAGCCGTGTGCCGGCATTGTGTCACGTCCCTCCATCCGCTGATACACCGGTGTCAGTGGTGGGATTGTGACATAGTGGTGACACAGGGTCCGCTGTCCGTCGCGTTTTGGTGACAGCGGGACCCCCGTCAGTCCTCCATATCGGACGAGCAGCGGTGGGCTGTTCGTCACACTGACTGCTGAGCCGTGTATATAATCCTATCCTGTGTGAAACTGACTGCTGAGCCGTGTACATAATCCTATCCTGTGTGATACTGACTGCTGAGCCGTGTATCTAATCCTATCCTGTGTGATACTGACTGCTGAGCCGTGTACATAATCCTATCCTGTGTGATACTGACTGCTGAGCCGTGTATATAATCCTATCCTGTGTGAAACTGACTGCTGAGCCGTGTACATAATCCTATCCTGTGTGATACTGACTGCTGAGCCGTGTATCTAATCCTATCCTGTGTGATACTGACTGCTGAGCCGTGTACATAATCCTATCCTGTGTGATACTGGCTGCTGAGCCGTGTATCTAATCCTATCCTGTGTTATACTGACTGCTGAGCCGTGTATCTAATCCTCTCCTGTGTGATACTGACTGCTGAGCCGTGTATCTAATCCTATCCTGTGTGAAACTGACTGCTGAGCCGTGTATCTAATCCTATCCTGTGTGAAACTGACTGCTGAGCCGTGTATATAATCCTCTCCTGTGTGAAACTGACTGCTGAGCCGTGTATCTAATCCTATCCTGTGTGATACTGACTGCTGAGCCGTGTATCTAATCCTATCCTGTGAGATACTGACTGCTGAGCCGTGTATCTAATCCTATCCTGTGTGATGCTGTCTGCTGAGCCGTGTATCTAATCATATCCTGTGAGATACTGACTGCTGAGCAGTGTATCTAATCCTCTCCTGTGCGATACTGACTGCTGAGCCGTGTATCTAATCCTATCCTGTGCGATACTGACTGCTGAGCCGTGTATCTAATCCTATCCTGTGCGATACTGACTGCTGAGCCGTGTATCTAATCCTATCCTGTGCGATACTGACTGCTGAGCCGTGTATCTAATCCTATCCTGTGCGATGCTGACTGCTGAGCCGTGTATCTAATCCTATCCTGTGCGATGCTGTCTGCTGAGCCGTGTATCTAATCCTCTCCTGTGCGATACTGACTGCTGAGCCGTGTATCTAATCCTATCCTGTGAGATACTGACTGCTGAGCCGTGTATCTAATCCTCTCCTGTGTGATACTGACTGCTGAGCCGTGTATCTAATCCTATCCTGTGCGATACTGACTGCTGAGCCGTGTATCTAATCCTATCCTGTGCGATACTGACTACTGAGCCGTGTATCTAATCCTATCCTGTGCGATACTGACTGCTGAGCCGTGTATCTAATCCTCTCCTGTGTGATACTGACTGCTGAGTCGTGTATCTAATCCTCTCCTGTGTGATACTGACTGCTGACCGGTGTATCTAATCCTCTCCTGTGCGATACTGACTGCTGAGCCGTGTATCTAATCCTATCCTGTGTGATACTGACTGCTGAGCCGTGTAGCTAATCCTCTCCTGTGTGATACTGACTGCTGAGCCGTGTATCTAATCCTCTCCTGTGTGATACTGACTGCTGACCGGTGTATCTAATCCTATTATGTGTGATACTGACTGCTGAGCCGTGTATCTACTCCTATCCTGTGCGATACTGACTGCTGAGCCGTGTATCTAATCCTATCCTGTGTGATACTGACTGCTGAGCCGTATATCTAATCCTATCCTGTGCGATACGGACTGCTGAGCCGTGTATCTAATCCTCTCCTGTGCGATACTGACTGCTGAGCCGTGTATCTAATCCTCTCCTGTGCGATACTGACTGCTGAGCCGTGTATCTAATCCTCTCCTGTGCGATACTGACTGCTGAGCCGTGTATCTAATCCTCTCCTGTGTGATACTGACTGCTGAGCCGTGTACCTAATCCTCTCCTGTGTGATACTGACAGCTGAGCCGTGTATCTAATCCTCTCCTGTGTGATACAGACTGCTGAGCCGTGTATCTAATCCTATCCTGTGTGATACTGACTGCTGAGCCGTGTATCTAATCCTATCCTGTGTGATACTGACTGCTGAGCCGTGTACGTAATCCTCTCCTGTGTGATACTGACTGCTGAGCCGTGTACCTAATCCTCTCCTGTGTGATACTGACTGCTGAGCCGTGTATCTAATCCTCTCCTGTGTGATACAGACTGCTGAGCCGTGTATCTAATCCTATCCTGTGTGATACTGACTGCTGAGCCGTGTATCTAATCCTATCCTGTGTGATACTGACTGCTGAGCCGTGTATCTAATCCTCTCCTGTGTGATACTGACTGCTGAGCCGTGTATCTAATCCTCTCCTGTGTGATACTGACTGCTGAGCCGTGTATCTAATCCTATCCTGCGGTATGGCTTTACATTTTTGGTCATATCTCGGGCTAGAATTAAGATAAAGAGGTGGGAGAGGCATCGTTCTTCTCAGAACAGTACCGGCTTTCATTTCATATGTCACAAGACTATGTTTCTTTATTTTTTTTTTTTGAGAAATCAAATTCAACATTTTGACGCGCAATTGTGAAAAGAAGTATGTTTGAAATCCGTGCCTGTTACTTGTGTTATTACATTTGTACAGGGATTCCAATTTATATTTTTTTTTAAGCCTTGAATCATCTGATTTTATGTTTGTGAGTTTCTTCCTTTTTTCTTTTCAAATCACAACTTATTGAATTCAACCTTATATTCAGCAATAAAGAAACCCAAAAAAAACAAATCCCGTAAGTGCCGGAATGACTAATAATAAATACTAATACTAATGGCTGCATCTTACTCATCACACATCCTCACGGGTCATTCCTAGACACAGTCTCGCCCTAAAAACCAGCGTAAAAGAAGCAATGTCTGCACCTGTCTCTACAGGGGACAATTTATTTCTCGGAGATCACTGAACCTGTCATCTAGGAGGTGTTTAAGAAGAGTGGGTCAGTGGTTCAATCCAACCATCGTCCGTCTTCAGCCTGGCCTCTCATCATCACTTTGACCCTTCTGGTGGGTGACATGCAACCTTGTCCGTAAGCGCTTACTAGCGATGGCCGTGTCCTTCTGTGTCAGAGAATGTACGGCCGGTCCTGGCGCTCGGCTCCAGCTGGGTTAGTATCTGGTTTTTGAGAACTTTTACAATGTCTGGTTTTCTTGGATACACAAAGCATGGCGCTGGACCAGAAGGTGCAGAGAAGTCCCTTCTACTTCTTCATTTTCCCGGTCTTTGGCGAGTCCAGCAGCCAGGCACCAGCACCATCATATTCACAGTTATGTCATCCATTGCCAATCCTGTGCCGCCTTCCACCACTTCATGGACGTCACGGTCGGTTGTATTTCTGTCTCACTACATGGGATGACAGTCTGGTGTTGCTGAGCCCCTCTGATGGGTTCTGCTTCCTGTACCGCAGTCCTGGTTTGTACAATACATGAACTGGATGTTAGAAATATTTTTCTCACTCCATTTAAAAAGTTGCATGGGTGTTAAGATTTGGTCAGAATATGGCCTCTGAAGGTTAGCTCGAGCTGCAAGGCGTTTCACGGGGCCTTCTAAACCATCACATGCACCTGTGTCAGCTGTCCCCATAAACCAATGCCAGAGAGCACACAAACGGTACCAGAGTGCCCCCTATAAACAGTGGCAGACAGTACATAAACAGTTCCAGAGGGTACACATGAACAAATAGTGCCCAAGGGCCCCTATGAACAGTACCATTGTTGCCCCCATCCTAAACACCCTCCTGGCGTCTGCACTTGTCCCAGCCGGCAGCTCTCTCTTTGTTCCTGTGCAGAGCAGTCACATGGTACCGCTCATTAAGGTAATGAATATGCGCTCCACACCTATGGAAGAGAAGAAGAGTCCATATTCATTACCTTAATGAGCGGGGTCACGTGATCACTCTGCACAGGAACAAGCAGGAAGAGCTGTCAGCCGGGACAACAGAGATGCAGGGAGGATGGAGATCTAGCAACGGAGGGTGAGTACTGATGTCTGACTCATGTATAAGCCGAGGGGGGCATTTTCAGCACAAAAAAGTGTGCTGAAAATCTCGGCTTATACACGAGTATATACGGTACATGAATTTAAATCTCCTTGTCCACATTAATTACATTTTAGGGTACTGAAGGAGGAAATTCCAAAACCATTAGCTAGAATCTTTGAAAAATTCTGGCTAACAGGAGAAGTACCAAAATATTGGAGAAGGGCAAATATTGTCAATATCTTTAAAAAAAAAAAGGAAATTAGATGGAGTCAGAAAATTACAGGGCAGTAAGCCTTACTTCTATACAAGGAAAGATCTTTGAACACATTATTAAACAGCATATATGTAAGTACTTGGATAAGAATACAGTAACTAACCAGAGCTAGCAGGGGTGTGTAGCAATTAAGTCATACCAGACTAATCTAATTTCCTTCTATGATGGAATCACTGACTGGGTGGATCAGGGAAATGTGGTAGATAGAGTATATCTCAACATCAGCAAAGCATTTAATAAAATATCTCATACTATGCTTATTGAAAAAATGGCCAATTATAGGCTTGACAAGGCTACGGTTAGGTGGATTCATAACTGGCTCAGTGATTGTACTCAAAGAGTGGTAATAAATGGTTGCACATCCAATTAGAAAAATGTTTCAAGTGTGATACTGTCAGGAAGATATTAATTATTTTCCATTGTTCTGGGGATGCAACCAAAGCTGGCCTACTGGTCCTCCCACCATTGGTCTCTGTAGGACCAAGTCATACATACAGCCCCCTCTCTCTGTGAATTTCCACCCCCCTCCCAGCAATTGGTCAGTGTGGAATGCAGAATTTTATTGCCTGCCAGCATTAGCAGATCTGAATGTGTTTTCCCTCCAAAAATCTCTTTGTCTTATAGGTATAACAGTCAAAGTCAAATTCAATAATAGACATTAATCTCAGAAATATGAAAATTAGATTTCCAGCATCTGGGCACTCGGGGTTATGCATGGTAGCATTTTGCGGGATTTAAGGCTAACAGAAACCTGGGAAATTAACTTCTGCAAACCAGCAAATCACAGGCATACCGTGTTTGGACTTTAATAAACAGTAAAATCGCAAGGGGAAAAATAATGCCAATATCGTTGGCCTGTGAGCTTCCAGGCCAAAGATATGAAAAGGAGTTATTGATAACTTTCAAAGCTATGTGGACCTCCCAGAAAACAGCCAATATGTGAGGTCAAAAAAATTTGTGTCAGGAACACCGCACTGCACTTGCTCACTGTGCCAGTGCGGGTGTCCTGAGTACAAAGACAGTACTCACAGATACCTGTGGAGCAGGGCAGCAGCGGTGACGATGCGTGCTTCAGAGTAGCAGGACCTGAAGCACATGACTGCTGTGGGCATGGCCTAAGCTCCACAGATCTAGGAGCTGCAGGGAAACTCCTAGAAAGGTAACTACGGGGCAATGTTACCAAGGGGCATAGACAGAGACAGAAACCAGACGAAGCCAGGGTCAAAGCACCAGATAGCAATACAGTACCACGGGGTTTAGACAGAAAGGATAGTCAGGACGTAGCAATAGGTCAGAAAACCAGAACGGGCAATAGACTGTACAATAGGGACAAACTGTAACGGAGTAACGATAGCCAAGCCAGGAGGTCAGAACCGGAGAAGACAGTAGTACGAAAGCGAGAGACGGAGTACAGAGTGAGGGAACAGGCCGGGTCATACACGGGAATCAAACAAGCAACGCAGAATACACGCACACCAGGGGTCAGACACACCAGAACAACAGTATAGCTGACAGAGAACCCTGGTAAAGAGTGAGTATAAATACCCCTCCCAGATCCAGAAAGAGGCCACGAACACTTAACCCTGTGAGTGCAGGGCAAGGTGCGTGTGTAGGGGACACGCCAGGGTTCACAGACTAGACAGGGTGCGTGTGTGGAGACACGCCAAGGCATGAGACAGAGCGCGAGTGTACACACACGCCAAGGCACAAGGTATGAGACAGAGTGCGTGTGTAGAGACACGCCAAGGCATGAGACAGAGTGCGTGTGTAGAGACACGCCAAGGCACAAGACAGAGTCCTGAGCGTGCAAAGGGCACGCCAGGGTCAGGCGAGGCAGAGTCCTGAGCGTGCAGAGGCACGCCAGGAACAGGGTTCAAGGACCAGGTTAGGACCTGTGCGTGCAAGAGGGCACGACAGGGTACATGGCCAAACCTGCGCGTACTATTATAGAAGCACGGGGAGGTATGCCATGGGCAGGCGAGGGCCTGCACGTGCTTTAGAGAGCACGCAGAGCACAGTGCGGAAACAGCGTGAAGTGCAAGGGAGCACAGAGGGCACGGCTGGGGCACTGGCTAGCTGATCGGGCTGCGGCACAGACAGGCATGGCAGGCGACACAGCTGTCACTGACCGACGAGCACGGCTGAGGCACAAGCAGGTGGGCACGGCTAGGGCGCGCACGGCTGAGGCACAAACAGGAGGCTAGGAAGGCCAGGGGCATGCAAAGAGCATACGAAGAAACAGAGCAAGGGAAGACAAGACGAGAAACAAGGCAGGGCTTAAGCAGAGTACAGAACCAGGAACGGAAGCAGATCAGAGCAAGAACAGAGCTAGCAGAGGAGCGTAGGCCGAAGCCCAGAGCCGGGCCAAGGGAGAACCTTGGGACTAGCTTAGAAACGTGCAAGAGAGCATAATAGGAAAGAGTCTAGCAGCGGAGCGTAGGCAAAGCCCAGAGCCGGGCCAAGGGAGAACCTTGGGACTAGACATGGAAAAAGAGAGGAAGGGTGCGTGTGCCAGGGAGCACAACAGAGCACCATAGGAAAGAGCGAGGCAGAGCAAGCAAAGACCATAGGGAGGAACAAGGCAGAGCAAGGCAAGATACGGAACAAAGCATAGCGAAAACAGGCTAGGCAGAGAAACAGAAGGACTACAAGTTCAAGCAGGACAAAGACGAACATGGCACAACAGACAAACATAAGACAAGGCACGGGACAAGAGATGGAGTACGAGCACGGAGCGTGTGCAGAGACGCACGACAGGGCAGAGTGCAAGGGCACAGAATAGAGGGAGCGCCCCACAGACCAAGCAGCCATGCAGGGACACCACACAATACTCAGGCCCTGAGCAAAGGAAGGGGCGGCCTGATATAGGGCATAGCACCTCCTCTTCCAGGTCAGGACCAGGGGAGCACTTCCGGGTTCAGATCCACAGGATAACAGAGCACAGTCACATGATCAGAGTTGCAGACATGACGAGACGACTGCAGATCCAGTGCTGAAACCTAGACAGGTCACATGATCAGAGTTCCAGACATGACGAGATGATTACCGAACCAGACAGTGCAGGATCTTTAGGAAACGTCACATGATCAGCGTTCCAGACATGACGAGATGATTGCAGAACCAGACAGTGCAGGATCCAGGCAGGGACACATGATCAGGGACTCTAGACAAGACGAGAAGATCACAGAAGGCAGAGCAGAAACGCAGGCATCCTGCAGCTCAGACATGAGGCGAGTGTGCACACTGCTCTAGTGAACATGCAGGACAGCAGACAAGATATGCGCATGCACATCGCTCCAGGAGTTCTTGAGACAAAACAGACATGGCAGACATGACAAACATGGCGGACATGACAATTTGACTTCCTAGTCTTATGGCCAAAGCATAAAACAGTAACGTCCATCTTTGGCAATCATTCAGAGCCAGGAGAGACAGCTGAACACTATGCATGCTGTGGTACTGGATCATTTCTTTGGAATCTCTCCAACCCTTTATCGACACATCATACCTGTGACTGAGATTTAGTAAGTTTCGTATTTGTATCATTTTTATTTCATAACCGTTTATACATATTTGTATTTTGTCTATTTTGCATTTATCATTTTTTTTTTATCTTTTGTAAACACTGCCGATTCTTCCAGAGTAAAAATTATAAGCTTGCTAGCTTTGTTTTTCTGCTCTGTGAGCGATCCGCCACGTACTCTGCGCAAATTCACACTACCAGAAAAGTGTCTGATCCACCTATAAGAGGTCGGTGGTGGCAGCATAGTTTTCGTATTTATATATCGACTGGATCGAGGCATATACATGTTCCCATCAGGAACCAGTGGTATATATACATCCTGTCACATCATGTGCTGCAATATTCAACATAAATTAGTGCAGCTGGGCCCTTTTTCTTATCCTCTGGCAATACCCTTATTGGCCAGCAGTGTTAGGGGGCAACAGAGAGCTGCAATTTCCTGACTAAAAAAAAAAAAATATTCCTGACAGGTACTCCAAAGCTCTGTTCTGGCCCCAGTGTTAATCAACATTTTTAGAAATGATCTGGAAAAGGGAACTGCAGCTAAACTAATCAAATTTGCACACGATAGAAAGCTAGGAGGGATAGCTAACACTAGAGAAGACAGAGAAAGGGTTAAGAAAGATCTAGATTAGCTTGAACAATGGGCAGTGACTAAAAGAAAGTTATTTAACAGGAAGAAATGCAAGATTCTACATCTTTGCAAGAAAAACGAAAATTACATGCACAGAATGGGAGGAATAGGGCTAAGCAATAGCACGTGTGAAAAAGACTTGGGTGTACTACTAGATCACAAGATCACAGGCTTCTCATGAGTCAACAGTGTGATGCAGCAGCAAAAAAGGCAAACAGAGTTCTAGGACGTATTAAGAGAAGCAGCAGTGTCTCAAGACTTTTCTCCATCGAGCACATTGGGAACATCATTAGTCAGTGAAGACATAGAAGCTGATGGCAGCACATCCCGATGAGTTGTAGAATCACCGGCAGAATCGTCCTCAGACGACCATTAATAACCTCAGTGACAGCAGCCGAGATTGGAACTGCTGGGGTTTCTGCACGAGGCTCAGACACGAGAAATCCAGATGTTCTGGGAGGTTTCTTTTTTTGTATCATTTGCAGGTCAGTGATGTCATCATCCTGTAACTTATTTCCATGATCCACCACTTCTTTTTCTTGGTCATACAATTTGAATATTGAGGAGTGTATATAGCATATTTCATTACTGTTCGAGGATGTGTCACATAGCTGTGAGGTGAAGAATTACCAGAAGACACCGGTGACCCCATTATTACATACCTGCGGTATCACCTCCTGGACTCTCCTCCTTCACATCGCTCACACACAGCTGATCGCCCATCATCCGCGCTCCTTCATCCTCCACTTTAATGATGGTCAGATCTCCGCCCTGATGTCACATATATAACAGCTCAGTATAATACAGCAGACATCACCAGGAAGACCCCAAATCTCTGAGCGCGGCCCCATATAGATGTGGTGGAGGAGAAGCTTCATCTACCTGGCCACTCTCCGGACAGTCCTGGGAATTCAGAGGAGCCAGACGTCTCTCCGGGGAATTTCTTATATGGAGTCCATCTGTAGGAAACAGCCGGACAAGAGAGGGTTACATGAGATGATGGGAGTGGTATTTAAGTGACCCCCTAACAGACATGACTGTCCCCCTCCTTACACTGAGGCCATCTGTAGGAAACAGCCAAAAGATTGTTATATAGAATGATGGGAGTAGGACCTACAGTTATATGCAAAGCAATAGCAGTCTAACATGAATAATGTGGTTAATTACTGTTTTAAGCAGAAAAGCTCATACAATATGGGAAAACATTCCTTACTAGGTGTAGGCGAGTAATGGGACCCAACAGCAACAGCCTTGACATGTAAAGACCTAGAACGAATATTGAGCTAAATGCCCCAAAAGAGAGTAAAAAGTGTATATGTGTAGGTACCGCAGGTACGCGGGATGCAGTGATGAGGCAGGAGTCGGAGTGAACTTAAAATGTAACTTTTACATATATTTGTATCTATAAGGGCTATCTTGAGTAACCGAAAAGCTAACAGCAGTTATCCTCGCAGGGATCAGGACAATAATACACAGGTAACTCGAACATGACTACCTGGACGGAGCCGGTAATTATGGGGCCGCGGTATGGCCGAATATGGGTCCAGAAACTACAGGTTATCAACTACATCGTCCCAGCCGATGAGGATCTGACGCAGGCTTCTGGCGTTCCTACGCCCAGGTGGAGTGTTGGCACAACAGGCCCTTGTAGAGTTCCTCTGCGCTGCGCCTCCCGGCAGAGGCGGGATGGCGACGGCCGGTGCCCGAGGCGTGTGGGCCAAAGCCGCGGGCCGGACAGCGGCGGCCACGGGTAGCAGCAGACAGGCCGCAGCCACGAACTGGAGCTGGACACGGGCAGCCGCGGGCAGACCACAACCGCGGGCCAGAGACAGGCGGTGGCGGTCGCGGGTGGCAGGCTGCAGCTGCAGGCTGGAGTCGGGCAGTTACGGCCGCGGGAAGCGCGGTCGTGCAGTCGGGGTCCCTCTGCTGGTCGGCTTGATGCCATCTCCGTCCTGTCCATGGAGAGTCTCTCTCCAGTCCCTCTAGTCGTCTCCTTCTAGCTCTGGCTCTCTGGCGCCCTCCAGTCTTCCTGCTCCTTCTCTCCTGCTCTGTCAAGTGCCCCCTGCTGGCGTCCTCGGCTCCTTTTATATTGGCTCCGCTCCCACTCCTTCTAGAACTCTCTCCGGCACGTCCTCTAATTGTGTCCCCCGGAAACAGTCTCCCTAGGAACCTTGGTGAAGTCCCCTTGGTTCCGGCCTGGTTACACAGCGGGGACTCCCCCTCCTACATATGCACCTACTGTAGGTATCTATCAATTGAGATGGACAACACTATGTGTTAATCAACATACAAATATACATATGACATAAACAAGTAATAAATAGTGCCTAACAAAAAATGGTTTAGACGAGTGGACATGGTGAGGACAAAACGCAGAAGCACCGAGTAACAGCAGGTGTCAGACGGCACACACAGAAGACACAGACAATCCCCCTAGAAAGTATGAGTGAAGATATATCCTGAGGACTATAGTCCTCATGCCCCTATCAGGCTGGGAACGGGAACGGACCAAGTCTATCAGAGGTGAATAAAGGGCCGCAATTAGTACTGCCAGAAAGGTGCTCTCCCACGTGGGGAACTAAGAGCTTGCTGCCGTGCGTGTAATTTACTCATTTAATGAAAGGGGGAGTTCACATAATAGCAGTATGGAGTCAATTAGTGCGGTCATTCATTCTGTGAAGACACAGGAGTCAATTATGGCCCTTATTTAAAGCCTTTGGTCAGTGATTAAAATGGGCTGTCCCAGACATTGTATCGAAGGAGAAAAAACTTTGATCAAGAAGTTGATTGGACAGAGGAAAACATATGAAGTGCAGAAAATAATTGGCTGCTGAGTTAAAAAGATTTCCAATGCTTTAAAATGGCAAACAAACCTTTAAACATGTGGTAGGAAAAGAAATCCTACCATCCGCATAGATCATAGAATCACAAGAGTGGCAAAGAAGCGTCCAGTGATCAGCCCCAGGGAGATCAGAGAAGATCTTCAGCTACCGATGAGTCCTTCAGCCACCGATGAGTCCTTCAGCCACTAGAAGACACCTACAAGAAGCAAAACTATCGGCAAGAAGCTCTCATAAAGGATATGTTGAAAAGGTTACAGTTTGCCAAAGAACATCTTGACTGGCCTAAAGAGAAGTGCTAGAACGTTCTATGAACAGAAGAGAGCAAGATTGCTCTTATTGGGTGTAAAGGCGGCAGTTTGTGAGGCGACCCAAAAATGAAGTCCACTGTGAAGACTATAAAACATGGAGGAGCGAGCAGAATGGTTGGGGAATGTTTCTCATGCTATGGAGCTGTGCCCATTTATCGCAGAAGAACCCAGGCAAAAGGCGGGCACCACTTCAATAAAGGCCCCAGGGATCTACCATGTGCATAAAGTACAATACAGTAAACAGCCAAGAAAAAAAGAGAGCTGCACAAATTAAGAGATCAACCGGAGCAAGAAAACTTTATTACAAAAATACAGAGGATATGTATATACAAAAGCACAGAAAACAAATCAATCTAAAAACAATTAAAAGCCAAAAGGGCAGAGAACACAGCACTGAACAGTGCTGGTCTACCCAGGACCATAAAACACAAATAGCACCAAGTAGGAAAGAATGGTTAAGCTGGAAAACATTCGTAAACAGCACTTAGGTCACAAGAACACAAGAAACTACTAGCACACAATCATGGGAGTAACCACATACAAAAGGAGAAGAAGATTATCACGTTACCTAATAAGAACATTTGATATACCGACATAGGGTCAAAAGTACAATAATGCACAATGCCAACAAGAATAACCCATATATAAAAGGCTGATATAGCAAGACCCAAAAAATAGAATTAGACTTAGGCCTGTTTCACACTTCAGTTTTTTGTGTCAGTCAAAATCCGCCAAAATGGCGGAAAGCGGATCCGTTGCTAAACTGATGTGAACGGATGCCACCGGACCGGTTTTTTTTTTACGGATCCGATGAATGAAGAATTTTAAAGGAACCGTAGCCCGGGGAGGAGAGAGAAAGAGAGAGAGTAAGAGAGAGAGAGAGAGAATTTTTTCCGTCCGCCAGACATGATTTCAGGGTTAAATTTCCGGCTGACTTCCTTCCTCCGGGCATGCGCACTCTCTAAAATGCGGATCCTGCAGCAAAAAAAACGTTGCATCGTCCGTCCTGGCATGTCAGCGGACGCAAAACATTTGGCGGATCCGCAAAAAAACGGATCCAACGGATGGCCATCCGTCAAGATCCGCCGGTAATGCATCTCAATGGGGGAAAAAACAGATCAGCCCAAAAAAATGGCGGATCCATTTTTTTTTAAAAACGGCGGCTTTTGACTGATGGTCAAAAACGGAAGTGTGAAACAGGCCTTACCGGTAATTCGGTTTCTAGGAACCTTCCACAACGGTATACGAAGGTTGCCTTTTTGCCCTGATGGGGGACAGGAAACACAGAGAGGTTAAAAGTCCCTCCCACCTGCCAGTGACTTATAACTGAAACCATAGCACTGGTTTGCCTTCCGATTCCCAGATTTTTATCCAGGAGTATAGGGTGGGAATTAGTGCCGTCGTGGAAGGTTCCTAGAAACCGAATTACCAGTAAGTCTAATGCTATTTTCTCTAGTCACCTTCCACGACGGTATACGGAGGAATACCAACTAATTTGGCACTAGGGAGGGACAACGGCCTGGAGAACTTTTCGGACGAAGACTAGATCCCTACTGGATGTTAGCTCCAGTCTATAATGCTGAGAAGGTATAGAGTGAAGACCATGTTGCTGCCCTGCAGATCTGCTCTGGGGATGCACCTGCTTTTTCTGCCCAGGAGACTGAAGTGGATCTGGTTGAATGGGCCTTGATCCCCACTGGGGGAGGCATAGCTTTTTTTATCCAACTGGCTATAGTGCTCTTTGCCACCTTTTTCCCCTTGTTTTGGCCTGAGAAATGGTCGACTCTGTAAAGGACGGGTTTGATCCAAGTAATGCAGAACAATGTGTCGGACGTCCAGAGTATAAAACTTTTCCTCTTTAACGTTTGCGGAGTTTTGGCAAAATGATGGTAGGACAATTTCTTGGGACCGGTGGAACTCAGAGACTACCTTCGGAAGGAAGGACGGGTCGAGACAAAGGACTAATGAGTTGTCTCTAACAAGCAAATAAGGCCCCCTTATTGATACAGCTTGTAATTCGCCCCCCAAAAGAAGCTGGCGGCGAAACGCGCATCGGGGTGAGGGGACGCTGAGCTACACGTGTCTGTTACTAGGTAACATTTTCTTTTTACTTTACATGCAGATTACAATAGTGTTTCTTCACTTGGTGGTGCTTATATGATAGCGGTCACATTTGTACCCGCTTTGTTATTTTCTATGGCACATTAGAATACTTATCTTTCACATGGGGATTTTTTTGCCCGTATCACATGAATGCTGGAAGCGCTTGTGATAAAATCTAGTTATTTGATGGTGCCTATATTGAAGCAGTCATAATTGTGCCTACCTTGCATGTCAGATTTCACATAGTTTATCTTGCCTGTATTATGTATACGTGAAAAGCGCTTGTGAATTGTTTTTTCTCAAATTTCTGCATGCTGTTTTGCAGCCAAAGGGAGACTTGTAATAGTGTACTGGTATAACATATTATAAGATTTTCATGTACTTTTTTGCTCAGTGTCCCCGGACAACATTTTGCCTTTTAACCCTTTCAGTATTGTATTTTAAATAATTTTGAATAAAATTCTTTTTATGTTTTTGGGATCTCTTCGTTTCTCCCTTATTTTTATGATAAATGGGAGGTTAGAGTTACATGAGTCTTTGTTGAAGTGCCCGTTGAGATTTGACACTTTTTGTGGTAACTTGTTGTTATGGCTACCAAGAATACTGTTTTGTATGCCAGGTTTTGAGGAGAGCAGGAAGATAAAGGTTCGAAGGGTGGACCTGTGAGCCCCTGGAGCACCCCGTTCAGATCCCATGGAGAGACTATTGTTTGTTTTTTAGGATTCATTCTGATGGCCGAAATCATGAATCTTCTGATCCAGCGATGACCTGCCAGATCCTGGTCAAAAACAGAGCTGAGCGCTGAGACCTGGACCTTCAGGGTGCTAGGTCTAAGGCCGATCTCTAAGCCCCTCTGTAAAAAATCCAGGAGGGCTTCTTCCACAGCTTTCAGTTCCCTGAAATTGGACGATTTCCCGCTCGTTGTCTGATCCCAGAGTCCTTGGAACGGAATATGATTTATCATCGCCCCTCAGCAACTTCTGCTGGCATCCAACGTGACTGTAGTCAGCGGAACCTGGTTCCAACTTATGCCTCTGCAGAGGTTTCTGGTGTTCATCCACCATGCTAAGGAGGCTCTTACTCGACCCGACGTGTGCACTTTCTTGTTCAGAGTACCGGGATGACCGTTCCAGTTTTCCAAGATGTGAGTCTGAAGGGTTCTGGAGTGAGCTTGAGCCCAGGCTACTGACTGTATAGACGCTGTCATAGAGCCCAAGACCGACCTGCCTTCCCGGAGTGTAGTGGACCTCATGTCCCTGAATTTCCTGACCTTTGATATTAAATTTAGATGGTGGTCGTCTGGAAGGAAGGACATTTGTTTTGTGGAGTCCAAAAGAACCCCCCAGGAACTTCCTTGTCTTGGAGGGCTGCAGCTGAGATTTTTTCAAATTGGGGATCCATCCCAGAGACCTTAACGTATCCAGGGTTTTTGATACTTGGGCTTCCAGGGTTGTCTCGGTGGAAGCTACTATCAGTAGGTCTTCAAGGTAAGGCACTATACAGATACCCTGGCTCCGGATAATGACACTGCTCTGCCATTACCTTGGAGAAAACTCTTGGCGCTGAGGAGATGCCAAATGGAATGACGTTGAACTGACAGTGCTCCACCTGACGACTCCCCTGTACCGCAAACCTCAGATACTTCCTGTGTCTCGGGTGGATTGGAATATGAAAATAGGCGTCCTTTAAGTCGATGGTTGACATAAGGAAGTGTGGTCCGATCAGGGGGATGGCTGACCTTACGGATTCCATCTTGAACTTTTGGTATTTTACGTGCCGGTTCAGTCCCTTCAAATTTATGATAATACGGGCCTCGCCTGATGGTTTGGTTACCAGAAATAACCGAGAGTAATGGCCCTGACCCCACTCTGATTTTGGGACCAGGGAGATTGCGTTTGATCCCATGAGGTCTCTGAGACCTAACCGCAGTGTTGTCTGGTCTTTTGGGGGCGGAAGGCAAGTGACTTTTAGGCCCTGTGGAGGGGAGGAGATGAATCAATTAATAGGCCCTCCCTGATGACGTTGAGGACCCAGTGAGAACTGGTAATGTTTTCCCACTGATGTACGTATTTTGAGAGTCTCCCCCCACTGGGTCGAAGTCATTGCTTCTCCGGTTGGGCCTGCTGCTGCTGTGGGACGAGAATGTTTTTCCCCCTACCCTTCGCGTAGCTCCATCTCCGTTTTGTCTTTGCCTCTTGCTTGGGAGGTTTGAGCCTGTGGGGCACGAAAGGGCCATTTTTTTGAAAGATTTTTGTTCTGGGAGAGCTTTTTTCTTGTTGGTGGCTTTCTCTAGTATCTCGTCTAGGGCTGGCCCGAAGACATATTCCCCTTTAAAGGGTATGGCACATAATTTGGCTTTGGAGGTAAAGTCACCACTCCACATCTTGAGCCAGAGCGCTCTCCTGGCTGAGTTGTATTGTACCAGAGATCTAGCGGTCACCCTAACGGATTCCATGGAAGCATCCGCTAAAAACCCTGTAGCCTTATGCAGGATGGGTAGGGAGTCTAATAACTCACCCCTGGAGGTATCCTGTGATATGTGGGTTTCTAGTTCCTCAAGCCAACGAAACAAAGCTCTAGCGACACAGGTGGAGGCGATGTTAGCCTTTAACGTGGAAGTAGATGTCTCCCAAGATTTCTTTAGGAGACTCTCTATCTTTCTGTCCATCGGGTCCATCAATTCTGAAGAATCCTCGAATGGGAGCGCAGTTCATTTTGCGACTCTCGCCACCTGAACGTCAACTTTGGGGATGTCCCATTTCACAGAATCGCCTTCCATGAGAAACCTATGTTATATTTCTGAGGGAGTGCTGAGGCGTTTTTCCGGCAGTTCCCACTCCTGCGAAATCATGTCCAATATGTTGGCATGCACTGGGAACCCTATGCGTTTTTCAGTTTTAAGCCCACCAAACATTTTGTCTTGAATGGACTGAGGCTAAGGTTCATCTTCTAAACCCATGGTGCTGCGTACTGCGGATTCCAGCTCCTCCATATAGTCAGAGGAGAAGAGGTATTTTCTGATCTCAGCAGCCGTGGGTGAAACGGGTTCCTCCCATCTCCCAGAGGACGATGTATGAGACAGGTCGGACTCAGAATCAGAGTCTTCAACCTGTATTTTTCTCTTCTTTGCTGGAGAATGGGATGGTGGTGGTGGTGGAGTAAAAGCTGCTAGGGAAGACTGCACCTCTTGTTTGAACAGGGAGCGAATCTCGTCTAAAAGGGACGGCTGCTCTGCTCTAACTACTTTGTCGGTGCAGGACCGGCAAAGCTTTTTATCCCATAATGAGGGCATTTTAATGTTACAGATTTTTTTTTTTTTAACCAGGAGAAAATGCCCAAACACAAAAATTGAGCTTGGTCTGAGTTGGTACACATGCAGCATATAAATGCGTGTTCACATGGCCAAAAAGAATACAAAACCTACAAAAGACAAAATGAAAAAAACCCTGCTATAATTAAATAAATAAATAAAAAGCAAAAGTGCATTTAAAATCATACAGAGTTCTTAGTAATACTGTATTTGATCCAAGATAGCATAAAAGCCGTCCCACCATCGACAAGGTGACTCTGTGGTCGGGGCGGTCCTACACTGTCTAGTATTAATAACCTTATCATGTGTCAAAGTTGACGTCTGTGTGAATAAGGGCAGACAAGGACCGGGTCCCAACCAGAGGATGACAGTCAGGGGAAGCCTTTAAATACAATTTCCAGCTCAGGAGAGGGAGGCCACACCCCAACTTGCACAGAATGCAAAAATACAAAGAAAAAACACAAAAATTGAGCTTGGTTTGAGTTGATACACATGCAGCATATACATTTTTTCCTGGTTGCGGCTTTGGGGGTAGACGTTTCTCCCTAAAATAAGAGGGAGAGAGAAGTCAGGATAAAGGGGGCCCCTAAATGAAATCACTACCCCACGGACCCCTTCTCTGCAACACTCACTGTAGCAGGGGCAGCGCTGGGCTCTGCAGACGCAGGGCATGAAGTGCTATCCATGCTGAGGGATTTTCTGTCTTACCTCATGTAGCCTTCGGCAGGGTTTTTATGCTCCTCGGAGCCAGCACCTGCCCTCCAGCGTTGTGGTTTCCCCCCCCTCCTGGGTCCATGTGCCGGCGTAAGGAGCCGGCACCAGGCGCGGTATGGGGGCAGCCATTACCCAGAAGTCGTCATCCTCCTGGAGCGCCTATACCGTAAGTGACGCGAACGGTCTCCCGACGTTACTTCCGAGACACCCGGGCGCCGCGCTGGAGGGGGAGAGGACCGGGGAGCTCCGGGAGGCCCCCGGTCGGGGATCCCTGGCCTGCTTTACCCTCACGGGGGCGCGGGAAGGCCAGAGCGGGTCCCGAGGTCACCCGAGGGGACGACGGGAGCAGCATCACGGAGGAGACCACCAGCTGCCCGGCATTTGACAGAGGTAACCCCCTGTTCCATACTACTGCAGTCGCCGGCCACCACAGCATACGGACCTCTCCCTGCCACATGGGGAACAGGAAAGACACTGGCAAGTGGGAGGGCCTTTTAACCTCTCTGTGTTTCCTGTCCCCCATCAGGGCAAAGAGGCAACCTCCGTATACCGTCGTGGAAGGTGACTAGAGAAATAAAGGGTCAGTATATACAGGCAAAGAATGTTAGTTACCCATAAGCAGTGGCCAGTAAGTGTGGACCTAAGGTGTCAAAGTGGTCAAAAGATCATGCAATAATAAAGTGCTAAGTGCGGTCCATGGGGAGGTCAGGCCCCACGCATATCGACACAAAGTGTCTTCATCAGGGGCAATAGGAATAAATGGTCAAAGCATGCCTTTATATATCTCAATAATCAAAGAAATAATTACCAGGTGTGAGGCGGCGGAGACAAGCTTGGTTATCGCGGCGTCCATACATACACACATCCAAGTTCCGGTTACCGTGTCCAAACATGGAGTCGAAGCCCCACCCCCAATCATCAACTGCGCAAGCGCTAGAGTAATCAGGCCGTCCAGAGACGCTCTGTCATGACGACCAGTGTGGAGAATCCAATATGCGCATGTATCTTTACAATCAGAGAACAACGTCGCGTCACTATAGTCATACTGCGCAAGCGCCAGTGTTACCATGCCCACGAGAGACGCTGGAACTCAACAGTACAACACACTATCCAAGCGCTAATATAGAGGGACAATACCCCCAACTAGGATACAAATAACCACTGTAAACCCAAACCAGAAGGGATTCCCAAAGCGAAAATGGTAAATATAGTTTATACACAATACGCAACGCTATTTTTGTGCTAACATTAGAAACAACTATATTAGATCTATTAGACCACAATTGTCCAAATATCAAGAAATGGCACTTCCAAACACACTTATCAATCTAGAGGACAGCGATTAAAACTATCACTGAACAAGAAGAGAACCATGTACTATTTAAAATAAATTATTTTATTTTGAAACATAATAAAATCCATAAAAATGCTACTTGTACATAATCACTGTCAACATACCCCAACAGGGGACATCAATCACAAAAAAGGTCAAAATAACCTATGAAAATTTAAATTTATTGCTGTGCACATAGTATATCTATGTGGAGAAAGAAATCAACGATGGAGTAAATAGGTGGTATACAGAAATGGATAAAATTTCAAGAAGTTATTGCCTAGGGCATTTCTCATATAACCCATGTATACCTATTTAAATGATCTCCAAGAAAATCTCAATGCAATTCCCTCAACGTGACATCAAGCAAATTGCTTAAGATAAAGTTATCCAGTCCACACTAGAATCTATAAATAGTATATCTGCAAGTTACTTACTAGACTGAGAAGAGTGAAGTGTGCGACCGTGGTGGTTGTGAGCCCCTGTGCCCGTTTCGCCCCTGTGCCCGGAAGAAGCAGTCGAAACGGTTGAAAAGTTCCAGGGGGTCGAATATTTTCGCAATGCACTGTATGTGATCCGTGTGCGGGAAAACCACAGCTTAAAATATTTGGCCTGTAGCTAACAATTTTTGTTTTCAGCAAACTGGCGTCAATAACTAGGCTAAGACAGCAGAAAAACAGTTGAATGAAGGCCTCAAATGCCACAATTTGTAGCCCACAGATAGATGAGGCATGTGACGGAGATACTGCACTGTAAAATATCTGGTCTATATATTTGTTTTTTTGGCCCGTAAAATTGTGTCAATAAGCAGGCTAAGACACAACAAAAGGAATTCTATGGAGGCCTGAAATGGCACAATTTTGACCACAATGATATGCGATCCGTGTGGTGGACAAAACCCCATGGAAAATATCTGCCCTGTAGCTAAATATTTTTTGGGCAGCAAAATGGTGTCAAGAAATTGTATAATCAAACAAAAAAGGAAACACACTGTAGCGCCATAACATGCAAACATGAAATAGGAATAATGAATTGCATTACTGCATTAGAAGTATGAAAAACTGAGAAAGCTTAGCGCATAAAATGGGAAGCCACGGTAAGGCGCCTCTCGTTTTCCAGGACCCTAACCTAATGTCAATCCTCACTTAGACTAAAGTCTTCATCTGTATGGGAACCTATGTAAATCCTCTCCTTAGACTGAAGTCTATATCTCTGTGGAGGGGCGGTGGCCCTGCTGTGATTAAAAACGCCTGCGGCTAACAGGTGGAGTGCTCAGTCAGAAGGTAAATGAATACAAATTTCAAAAAACTGACCGACACATCCAAGCATAAAATAAGAAATTGTATACGACACTCCAAAACTTTTTTTACAGTACCACAAAAATGGCAGAATTTCTGCGCACTCAGATGTGATCGCTGCGACAGGCAAACCTGTTTAAAATAGCTGGATGTTCACGCAGTAATAAGGAAAGGATCTGGCTGTATTCTGCAGTGCCAACAATCAATTGGAGAAAAAAACGTGTGCTCTGGATTGCTTTGGAATAAAATAATCAGGATTAAGATGCAAAAAAATTATTCCTGCCCACTGATACCTGGGTCTATATACAGCTCTAGCAAAAATTAAGAGACCACTTTCAAATGTTCAGTTTGTCTGATTTTTCTCTTTTTTATAGTTATATTTTTTTAGTAAAATGTTAATTGTTCTTTTAGTCTATAAACTTCTGACATCTATTCTATTATTTCTAAACCCTGTTTTTCAGTGATTCCTTTGTATCCCCGTTTATACTCCACCTACAGACACATGATACACCATGTGAAAGGTAAACTTGCTCCCTTCAGCAAGAAAACAGCCAAACAAACCACACATTCACGATTTTATCACTAAATACAGGTTAAACATTCAATTTCATAAACCTGCAGAAAGACACAATGAACTGCAGGTGGCACCTCAACCGGAAGACATTTTTTGGCCTTTACTTATCAAACCAATTGATTGTATTACCAATCTCCATATATAAATACCTGTCTGTGTTCATCATCTCATGAAATACATTTACATTTCACCAGCTTGCTTTTTCTGAAATTGCCTGCACCCCCGACGACCACTGTGCGAAAATTTTGCACGGGCCAAGCTAGTGTCTCCGAATTTCCAAGCAATTGTGATGCAGCGATCACTAGCAGATTGGGGTGTACTTGCTTGGCAGCGATATAACATACAGGAAGACTCAATTTTTCTTATAAGTTCACTTAGGTTTATTGCTCCATATCCCCAGCAGCACAAACACAGAGTAAGTCAGCCTTTAGATCTGGCAAAACAAAATAATGTCCATAAACAGGGCTTTGTACCCTCAGGCCCGTGGGCACACAGCTGTGCCATGTCCAGCATGCAGACTCTATAGCCTAAACACAGTCCCTCACTGACCCCGGTCAGCACAACACGGATTCCTCTCCGTTACCTGTTGGTGTTGGCCACACAGGTTCCCGGATGCCTCTTGTCCTCAGAGGTATCCAATAAACACAGCATAAACACAGTCCCTCACTGACCCCGGTCAGCACAACACGGATTCCTCTCCGTTACCTGTTGGTGTTGGCCACACAGGTTCCCAGATGCCTCTTGTCCTCACAGGTATCCAATAAACACAGCATAAACACAGTCCCTCACTGACCACGGTCAGCACAACACGGATTTCTCTCCGTTACCTGTTGGTGTTGGCCACACCGGTTCCCGGATGCCTCTTGTCCTCAGAGGTATACAATAAACACAGCATAAACACAGTCCCTCACTGACCCCGGTCAGCACAACACGGATTCCTCTCCGTTACCTGTTGGTGTTGGCCACACAGGTTCCCGGATGCCTCTTGTCCTCAGAGGTATCCAATAAACACAGCATAAACACAGTCCCTCACTGACCCCGGTCAGCACAACACGGATTTCTCTCCGTTACCTGTTGGTGTTGGCCACACCGGTTCCTGGATGCCTCTTGTCCTCAGAGGTATCCAATAAACACAGCATAAACACAGTCCCTCACTGACCCCGGTCAGCACAACACGGATTCCTCTCCGTTACCTGTTGGTGTCGGCCACACAGGTTCCCGGATGCCTCTTGTCCTCAGAGGTATCTAATAAACACAGCATAAACACAGTCCCTCACTGACCCCGGTCAGCACAACACGGATTCCTCTCCGTTACCTGTTGGTGCCGGCCACACAGGTTCCCGGATGCCTCTTGTCCTCAGAGGTATCTAATAAACACAGCATAAACACAGTTCCTCACTGACCACGGTCAGCACAACACGGATTCCTCTCCGTTACCTGTTGGTGTTGGCCACACAGGTTCCCGGATGCCTCTTGTCCTCAGAGGTATCTAATAAACACAGCATAAACACAGTTCCTCACTGACCACGGTCAGCACAACACGGATTCCTCTCCGTTACCTGTTGGTGTTGGCCACACAGGTTCCCGGATGCCTCTTGTCCTCAGAGGTATCCCATAAATGTCCCTCACTGACCCCGGTCAGCACAACACGGATTCCTCTCCGTTACCTGTTAGTGTCGGCCACACAGGTTCCCGAATGCCTCTTATCCTCAGAGGTATCCCATAAATGTCTCTCACTAACCCCGGTCAGTATCACTCACGATTATCAGACCGTCCACTCCGGAGGTATCTCATAGCCCTCCTTCCTCTGGCTCAGACTAGCCAGCACTGCCACATGTGCTCAAACACACAGGCTCCATTAGGTAGCCTCTAACCACACCCACAGGTGAGGTAACATCACATACACTGGTCAGGTGACCGTGATATCACCACAGGTCCTCAAACCCACAACAATACAGGCTGCACCTTGGGCATTCAGACACACACCCCTTAGGTGGCTATGTAGGTGATTGGACCCACCCATCTCTCCAGGTCACCTTGAAGCCTCCCAATGTATAGCAAAAACCCTCAGCAGCAGATCTGCTGAGCAAAACACGCCCAGGATTCCATCGCAGGGCCACCCACCTCTGCAATACATACTGCCCATCAATCACATGACCAGTCGCCATGCCTCACAATAAATTTTGTTTTTCTTTCTGACAAAGAAAAATGATCAAAATAAAAAAAGCAAAACAGTGCTTTCAGACCTCAAATAATGCAAAGAAAACAAGTTCATAATCATGTAGAAACAACAATACTAATGCTTTAAATCAGGAAGAGTTCAGAAATCAATACTTTGTGGAATAACCAGGACTTTTAAAAACAGCTTTCATGCGTCTTGGAATGGTTTCCCCAGTCTTTCACACTGCTTCTGGCACAAAAATTTAAGCGGTTGTTCTTTGTTTGATGGCTTGTCCATCATCCTCTTGATTACATTCCAGAGGTTTTCAATGGGGTTCAGGCAAACCTTTATAGTCCTTGAAAGTCTCTTGTGCACATAACTAGCTATATTATTTACGCTGGTTAATCTGATCTATTTATTGTGCCTACAGACACCCAGTTCAGTACTTTATTTACTATATGTCACCCTAACGATATGTCCATTTATCCTTACTTACAGAATATGCTATCAATTCATTTATGCCTAGCAGTGACATTATCGATTTGGTGAAAGCGAATCCTACATTCAATTTAAAGGGGTATGACCGCGTTCCTCCATATTGTTTCTTACATTGTCTTATCTACCGCATTATCTCTCATTCTTACATCTCGAATGTCTCTATATTCTCCCAAATGATTCTAATGCATGTATTCTATTCTCCCGGGATACTACATGTATAAATGTTGTATAAAGTGTACATTTTTTGACATATTTATATATTTTTATGTATGTATTTTATTTTTATTACAGCGACTATTATGATAAAGGCCGATGTGGCCGAAACGTCGATAGATGTCGCTTCCTCACCGTCAAGCAATAAATTTATTTCACATTAAGCATAATCAGCGTGTGCAGTGACTCTATATGGTCTATGCAATTTGGGGACTATCCGTTCCTTTTCACTAGCACCGCTAACTCCAACTCTCAGGCCGAGTGCTAACCATCTATAGTATCCAAATCCCTGGTTAGACCGCACATGGAGGACTGTGTACAGTTTTGGGCACCGGTGCTCAGGAAGGATATAATGGAACTAGAGCGGGTACAAAGGAGGGCAACAAAATTAATAAAGGGGATGGGGGAACTACAATACCTAGAGAGATTAGCAAAATTAGGATTATTTAGTCTAGAAAAAAGACAACTGACGGGCGATCAAATAACCATATATAAGTATATAAGGGGACAATACAAATATCTCTCCGAGGATCTGTTTATACCAAGGAAGGTGACAGTCACAAGGGGGCATTCTCTGCGTCTGGAGGACAGAAGGTTTTTCCACCAACATAGAAGAGGATTCTTTACTGTTAGGGCAGTGAGAATCTGGAATTCCTTCCCTGAGGAGGTGGTGATGGCGAACTCAGCTGAGGGGTTCAGGAGAGGCCTGGATGTCTTCCTGGAGCGTAACGATATTGTATCTTACAGTGATTAGGTTCTTTAGAAGGACGTAGATCTGGGGATTTATTCTGATGGAATATAGGCTGAACTGGATGGACTAATGTCTTTTTTCGACCTTGTTAACTATGTTACGTTACATGACTGCGTCGGCTGAAATATGGAAAATTATAACTGTCTAATTATCGGAATACAAAAGCTAGCTTTTGCACAAAAAAAAGTTTCTTTTAGTGTGTGACAGCAGTCAAACATAAAAATCCAATATTAATCTGGTACCCCTGTAATCGCACCAATCTGAAGAATAATGTCTCCTAAAACAGCACGAGGAACGGTGTAAAAAAATAAATAAAACCAATTCTTCACCTGCTGTTGATTTGTTCATTCTGCCTTCCAAAGATTGCAGTAAGGCTCGGCTCACATTTATCCTGCGCTCTACACAGAGCGCTAATAACAGGATTTCTGCGTAAAACTCTGAAATACGTGATTCAGAAGAAACCCCGGTGGAAGATTCCCTTTAAAGAGGCAGATGGAGGCACTGTGAATGCCATAGGACTTGTCATCCAGAGGTGTCCGTTTTTTTTAGGCACGCATAAATGTGCTGTCCGTCGCAGTTTTGTGCACCTCTTAAGAAAAAAAAAAAAAAGAGAGGACACCGCTGAACAGAGGCCAGATGGAGTCCAGAATTGCCTCATTATTGTGAATGAATCCCTCAGGAGTCTCATGTGAATCATCGCACTCAGAGATTTAGATGTAAGGGATCAGCATAGAACACAGGATAAATGGGATACCAAACATTATGAAAAACAGTTCCTGTCACGATGGGTGAGGAAGAAGCTAGTTAGCTTTTGCTTAGAACCAAGAGACAGGCCCCAATAAAATGTCCTTTTTGCCCACAAAAGAAACACATGCCCTTTTTCTTGCGAATCTCAGGGGAGACATAAGATGCAGAAGCACCTCCTAACTACATGGGTTCCTCTAACTCCATAAGTACCGATTCACCCCCAGACCGTCCACCCAGCACATGACAATTGTCCTGGAAAGAGGGCTCAGTAGAAGGTGGTCTTACCCATTTATTCCACAGTCGTCTATCCACACGTATAGCCAATGACATGGCAGCCTCCAAGAAATCTGGGGTTTCATACACTGTCAAAGCATCTTTCAACCTTTCTGTAAGGCCTTGACAAAATTGGCTTCTAAGAGCTGGGTCATTCCATTTGGTATCAGTTGCGCACCTGCAGAATTCAGAGTCTCCAATGAACAATTACCTTGCTGAAGGCGACACAGCCTGGTGTTGTGAGCTCATTTTCGGGTTTGCCTCTGGCTTCTGGTGATTGGCTGAATCCAGGCTGTTATGTATGAGTCACCGAGGAGGAAAAAAAAAAAAGCAAGCTAAGCCCAGAAAACCGGAGAGGTTGGAAACTAGCGGATTGCAGACCCCTGATCATATCCACAACAACTAGCAATAGCTGTGGAGCGTGTCTACGGTGGTCCTAGACGCCTCGTCACGGCCGGAGAACTAAATAAGCCTAAAGAAAGGGAAAATCTAAAATGCCCCAGCGCAGACCCCAAAGCAATAGACAGCCCCCAACATGTATTGTCGGTGAAACAAGATGAAAACACAGACAAAGGTAGAAAGATAGGCTGAGAAAACGATGGGGCCCTCACTAACTTGAAAGGAAAGCTGCTGTCTGCAATCACACAAAAAACCCTGCCAAAAAGAATGTCCTCCACGTCTGATAGAAAAAGGCCCTGAAGTCGCTAGACTTCAAATCACTATATCAGCACTCAGGTATATTCTGAAGACAGAGCAAAAGAGATCAACTGATCAGAGACAAAATGGGGATTCAGCCCAGTCCCAGACAGGGCTGGCTGAACACAAAAACTAAGTAAACCAGACAAAAAATCATATGAACAATAGCAGAGAAAACTTAGCTTTAGGAAGGCAGGAACCAAACTGGAAACCAGGATCCACAGTAAGGAAAAATCACCAGCAAGAAACTAGGGAGTCGGCTGCCTTAAATCCAATCAGAAACCCCTGATGTCCAATTGCAGTCCTCTTCCTCAGGTGGTCGGTCTCTGCCATTTAGATCAGCTTCATTACCTCCCTTCACCAACAGAGGGAGTCCAGATAGAGAACTCACTACTCCTCTGTCAGCACAGCCAGCTCCATAACCCTCACCAGAAGCCAGAGGCAAACCCGAAAATGAGCTCACAACAGTTTGCAGACCGGTCACTATTCTGGTCGTTCTTTTCTGAACTTGCTCCAGTAAATTTTCGCCAAATTTCCATTTTTTCACAAATAAACACAAGTTATATGAAACACTAACATGAAGTACAATATGTCACGAGAAAACAATGTCAGAATCACCGGGATCCATGGAAGTTCCAGAGTTATTACCTCATAGGGACAGTGGTCAGAATTGTAAAAATTGTCCCGGTCATTTACGTGCAAACCACCACCAGGGGTAAAGGGGTTAATATGATAACCAAGGTGGTAGTGTGGAGAGCGAGGCAACGGCATTAATGTGATGACCGAGGATGTGGAGCACGAGCTCATGTTCAATTTGATGTGGAGTCTAAAGGATCGGCGGTAATATGGCTCCTGAGGTAAAGGTAGTGGTGGAAGCGTGGAGCAAGAGGAGGCGGCATCACTTGTCATCAAGCCACTGTCCTGTACGAGCAGCTGTGTGACAGTCGCCGACCTCTCTGCCAGCTACAGACTGGATTCCTGTGACTCAAAGAATAGGAGGCAGCGGAGATCAGAAAAGGTCACATACTGCCATGTGGAGACGGGCGACGCCGAGACCGACACGTCTGACACGCCGCAGAGGTAGGACCAGAACCAGATGTAAGAGCCGAAACCGGGAGCTTCTAAATGACCGGGCATTGTCCCCTGTGTGTATATGGAGAGAGGGGCCGACAAGACCCCAGAGCACCAGAGCCCGCAGTGAGAATGTACAATACACACGTCTCTACTCACCTGGACGAACCCGGAGCTCCTCCACCACAACGTCCGAGTACAGATCCCGGTGTCCCTCTACATAATCCCACTCCTCCATGGAGAAATAGAGAGCGACGTCCTGACACCGGAGAGGAACCTGACAACCAACGAGAGAGACATCACCCAGAATCCTCCAGTGTACACTGTATAATCTCCCAGCAGTCTCCTCTCATCCCCCAGAATCCTCCAGTGTATACTGTATAATCTCCCAGCAGTCTCCTCTCATCACCCAGAATCCCCCAGTGTACACTGTATAATCTCCCAGCAGTCTCCTCTCATCACCCAGAATCCTCCAGTGTATACTGTATAATCTCCCAGCAGTCTCCTCTCATTACCCAGAATCCTCCAGTGTATACTGTATAATCTCCCAGCAGTCTCCTCTCATCACCCAGAATCCTCCAGTGTATACTGTATAATCTCCCAGCAGTCTCCTCTCATCACCCAGAATCCTCCAGTGTGTACTGTATAATCTCCCAGCAGTCTCCGCTCATCACCCAGAATCCTCCAGTGTATACTGAATAATCTCCCAGCAGTCTCCTCTCATCACCCAGAATCCTCCAGTGTATACTGTATAATCTCCCAGCAGTATCCTTTCCTCATCACCCAGAATCCTCCAGTGTACACTGTATAATCTCCCAGCAGTATCCTTTCCTCATCACCCAGAATCCTCCAGTGTATACTGTATAATCTCCCAGCAGTATCCTTTCCTCATCACCCAGAATCCTCCAGTGTATACTGTATAATCTCCCAGCAGTATCCTTTCCTCATCACCCAGAATCCTCCAGTGTATACTGTATAATCTCCCAGCAGTATCCTTTCCTCATCACCCAGAATCCTCCAGTGTATACTGTATAATCTCCCAGCAGTATCCTTTCCTCATCACCCAGAATCCTCCAGTGTATACTGTATAATCTCCCAGCAGTCTCCTCTCATCACCCAGAATCCTCCAGTGTACACTGTATAATCTCCCAGCAGTCTCCTCTCATCACCCAGAATCCCCCAGTGTATACTGTATAATCTCCCAGCAGTCTCCTCTCATCACCCAGAATCCTCCAGTGTACACTGTATAATCTCCCAGCAGTCACCTCTCCGGTCAGCAGCTCAGTGATCTTGGTGGTGAGTTGTAGGATCTTCTCCTCAGGGGATGGAGAGTGCGGGGGAGGGATTGCGGTGGGTCTCCGTCGTCCAGGCTCGTGGTGGTAGATGATGGGAGTCTCACGGTCGTCGGACAGTTTCCTCACTATGGTGTAATCCTGTGAGGACAGACAGTGGGAGAGAGAAGCCGCCATCAGTATTTTATCGCTGATTCTTTATTTTACTGCAGAAATCAATTTCTCGTTTTAGCAAACTCCATAATGTAAATGATATGCTAATGAGATGCAGGTGCAGTGGACGGGTTCCGCCCTGACAGCTGTCTGGCTCCTCCCATATTCTGCGGCCTTCCTCCAGGTCTTGTCAATGACAGACATGATGCCGGCAGCAGGTGGGAGACGGCAGAGCGGCAGCCCGACCCCGACACGTGTCATCTCCACAAGAAAGGGGAGGATTTCCTCAGCATCATGGCGCGTTCACATTGATGCCATTAGTTGTGGGTGTAGAGTCCTGATGGCAGGTTCTCTCTGAGATAATAATTGGATTATTCGGATGTGATAAGTCCACCAGCAGCACATGGGATTGTCCACTCTCCAATTCATGGGGCTGTCCTGAAAAGGCGGATCCACCAAGCTGCAGATCACAGATCACTCGTACCCAGCAGGCAGGAGGACACGTGGGGCAGTAAGGACCCAGACAGCAGGCAAAGACGACAGGATGCTCGAGAATCGGAGAACGGGTGGCCAAGAAAACATGATGGACACCAGACATAAAGAAAGTAACGCAGCCGTCATGGTGGCTGTACGAAAATCACATTATCAGGAGGTCTAATCCTACCTCCACATGGTAACACAAAGCCCTTTACAGAGACACAAAACACCGATGTATGGGGAATAATGGCCGTGGGGGTTATTTAGAACTGAAATAACCATACATTACAATAATCAATACACCAATAAATGACTCCTAAATACTAAAATCCACCCAGAAAATACTGGACGAAATCTCCCAGAAGGACATGGGCTTAAAAAGCCGTGCCCCCCAAAACCGCACAGCCATTTCTCAGTTATGGACTGATAATCTAAATAAAAAATGTCCAAGTCAGTATGTAAGAGATGAAGAAGATCATTCCTGTAACTCCAGGAGTGAAACCTTCCAAATCTGTATGTCTAAAAGAAAAACAGCTAACAAAAGCATAAACCTCTCCATTCCTCTATGAATCCTCCTACGGATCGTATCCATAAAGATGCATCGCAATCTAGAAACCATCTCTGAAAAAGCCACCACAAGTAGAGTTTCTTTCCATTTTTAATAAAGATAGATCTTTTTTCAGTAATGACAGTAGATCCAATGTACTGTTTTTGACAAGATCGCTGCCGCCTAAGTGACCTATGATTAATTCAGGGGTAGGCCACCGTAACACCCGCGTTCGCTTCCATTTCTTTTCCCGGACACTGGGCCACCAAACCCCAACGGAGGAAGCCCTTAAAGAAAGGTTTCTGTGTAAGACCTCAGGCTTGTTCTCCTCTCAGCCCAGTACATAAATGAGTGTCCAAAACTCCACACTATCAGAGGACCTGAAAAATGAATTCAAATAGTTATAAGTTCTGGACGAATGTTGCATGTACATCTCCTAGACTCCCATCTACCAACGTTCAGGATTCTATCATCCTCTAGACCACAAGCCAGACGTCTCCTATCCTGAAAGCAGGTGATGAAATCTTTTCCCAGTTTGGCCAACCATTTTTTCAAAAAGATTTTTTTTAAGATCGTGGCCAGCTCCTTATTAGAACAAGTAACATGTGAGCCTTGACACCACATTGAACCATCTTCTTACATTGGCTACTGGGCAGGTCGTGGCGTCAGATATGGAACTCAATCTTAGGGCTCATATCCATTCGCGATTAAAAAAACGGTCCGTTTTCTGGATGGAAAAAAACAGACCGATTCTATGTGATTGTCATGCGAGTGTCATGCGATTTCAGTGTGATTTTTCCGTATGACATCCGTATGCAATGTGATTTTTTTTTTCTCCATAAATGTGTTTATTAAACTTTTCAAAATAAAGTACAACAATCCAGAAAGATGATATACATATGAATACATCAGAATATACAGACAGGTAAGATACAACATTGTGAGGGACAAAACAAGCTTGTAATCCTAGACATCTCAAATCAGACACGTCATGTCCATTCACATTTTAGTAACCTTTGGACTAATCATTCTGAGATTGTGTAGGAAAAAGGCAGATATAGAGAAATAAAGTCAAGAAGAGGGAAAGAGAGAAAGTGGGTAAGAAATGGGGGAAGGGGAGGGGAAGCTGAACCAACCTCGGTCACAGCTACCCTACGAAAACTATGGAAACTCAGTTAACCAGCCCGGAAACTCCGAACTCTCCTTGAATGTCTCCCAGAGGAACCACATTTGTCCCTGCTCGGTCACAGATTCATCATCTTGAGCCATCAGCGACTCCATTCGGTTCACTCTATCCATCTCGGACACCCACTCCACCGCAGACGGAACCCCTGTCGCTCTCCAGTACCGGGAAATAATTGTTCTGGCCTCTATTAAGCAGAACCTCATAATTCCTTTCTTTATGGTTGTTATAGACCCAGGAATCAATGAAAGGAGAGCTATTTCAGGGGATGGCTCACAGCGAACGCCCGTCATCAAGTGAAAGGCTCCAAAAATAGCTTCCCAAAATGGACGTAGAAGACTGCAAGACGACCATACATGAAGCATAGACCCCCTCCTCATTGTCACATCTCCAGCATAAGTTTGAAATTGCAGGTTTTATTTTATGGAGGAGCACAAGACACCTATACCAACGTGTTAATATTTTATAATTTTTCTCTTGTGATCTGCAAGATATAGAGGTCTTGTGGGTAAGGGTAAAGATCGTCAGATGGTCTGCCTCAGAGAGGGTGATCCGCAGATCTCTCTCCCAAGCTGTAATAAAGCTGGGGGTGTCAATAGATAACGTTTCCAGGATCAAACTGTAAAGCAAGGAGACTGTGTGGGTAGGACCCTCCGCGGCCAGCATCAAGGACTCAAATCGGGTCGATGTGTTGAAGGAAATACCCGAAAGGAAGTCCTTCAACTGAGCGAATTCAAGCCAAGATAGCGATTTGCTATGGCAGGTGTCTCGCAACCCCCCCACAGTGGAAAGCCCAGAGAGTCTGTCCGCCACCTGGTATGCAATGTGATTTTAACATGAGGTTTTACATACAGCAGCTCTCTCCATGTAAAAACTCATGTTAAAATCGCATTGTAAAAATCAAATTGTACACATCAGTTTAAAACAAAAGAATCTTCAAAACACACACACATATATATATATATATATATATATATATATATATAGTGATAAAACACTCCGGGATCGCCTTTGCTGGGGTCAAAGGTCACGTGCGTTCAGCATGAAACTCAGGCGCAGAGCTGGGATTCGGGTGTAACTGACACTGGGTCAGGTTTATTAATGGTGAAAGCAATGCATAAAGAAAAAAAACATAAAACAAATCCTTGCCTGTCCGGCACTAACTAAACAAGGTACAACCTAACCACCAACTGGCGGGCTTCTCCCATCCAGCCAAACCACAGTTGCAGTGGGCACTGCTCTCACTCACGTGTGTCTCTCACACAGACAGGCTCTCTGTGTTCCCAGGCTGAGACACTCACACAACCACCTGGCATCCTTTTATATCCACCTCCCATTATTCATTAGTCACCAGGTGAGATACGGACCAGACTAGGCCACATAGGAAAGGAATCTGGGCGAGATATACCTGCCCTCATCCACTATTCCCACATGATTCTCACATATCCCCCCCTTCTGCTCAGACCACTCCGGTCGAGCAATGACACCCGCCAAACAGTGCACTCGGGACAGGGCATCTGCATTCCCCATCTGTACCCCTGGGCGGTGCTCCACCGTAAAAAAGTGTAGGCCTGCAGGGCAAGGAACCACCGGGTCACCCGGCTATTCCGTTCCTTGTTCAAGTGCATCCACTTGAGAGGGGCATGGTCAGTGATCAGCCTGAACTTTCGGCCCACCAGGTAATATTTGAGGGCCTCTAGAGCCCACTTAATGGCGAGGCACTCTTTTTCTACGACTGCATACCTTTGCTCGTGTTTATTCAGCTTCCTGCTGAGATAGAGGACTGGGTGTTCCACACCGTCCCTCACTTGTGAGAGTACGGCCCCGATACCGGTATCAGAGGCATCCGTTTGTACCACAAACTCGCTGCGGAAGTCCGGAGTCACCAGTACGGGCTGAGAGCAAAGTGCCCGTTTTAGGCTATGGAAGGCTTCTTCAGCCGCTAAACTCCATTTAATCATGACGGAGTCTTTCCCTTTTGTAAGATCCGTCAGGGGGGTAGCGATGGCTGCAAAATTGGGTATGAACCGGCGATAATAGCCGGCGATCCCCAGGAAGGCTTGCACCTGCTTCTTGTTGACAGGTTGCGGCCAGTCCTGAACCGCCTGAATCTTATCGAGCTGGGGTTTAGCAATACCCCTCCCAATTACATACCCCAAATACCGGGCTTCTTCTAGCCCGATGTGACATTTCTTGGGGTTCGCGGTTAGACCTGCCTCCCACAGGTTGTCAATCACAGCTTGTACTTTCTGGAGATGAGTCTCCCAGTCCAAGCTGTAAATGACAATGTCATCCAAATAGGCCAAAGCATACTGCCTATGTGGCCTCAGGACTCGATCCATCAGTCTCTGGAAGGTCGTCGGTGCCCCGTGCAGTCCAAACGGCATATACACATACTGAAATAAACCTTCCGGCGTAGCAAATGCCGTCTTTTCTCTGGCAGCCTCCGCCAGAGGGATCTGCCAATACCCCTTTGTTAGGTCTAGGGTCGTAATATACCGGGCTTTTCCTAACCGATCTATTAACTCGTCGACCCGGGGCATAGGGTAGGCATCAAATTTTGAGACCGCATTCAGTTTCCTGAAGTCATTGCAGAACCGGATGGTGCCGTCCGGTTTAGGAATTAGCACAATCGGGCTGGACCAAGCACTGTGCGACTCCTCAATGACTCCTAACTCTAACATTGCCTTCACTTCTCGGGAAACGGCTTCACGGCGCACTTCGGTAGGGTTTTACATGAACTGTGACACCAGGTTCCATTACGATGTCATGTTTCATTAGCGTAGTCTGCCCGGGTTTTCTGAGAAAAACTTTTTGTTGTGAAGTAGAAACTGCCTGACCTCAGTCTTTTGCCGCTCCGAGAGAGTCTCTGCAACCCGTACCTCCGGTACGGTATGCGAGCAGATGGGACGGGCCAGCTCCGCTGACAAGGCAGACCGATCTTTCCAGGGTTTTATCAGATTTACATGATAAATCTGTTCAGGTTTACGTTTACCTCCCTGGTATACTTTGTAGTTTACTTCACCAACTCTTTCATTGATCTCAAAGGGGCCCTGCCACTTTGCCAGGAACTTACTGTCCACCACCGTGGGGACCAGGATCAACACCCTATCTCCGGGTGCAAACGTACGGATCTTGGCGCCCCTATCATAGATTCTTTTTTGGGCTCCTTGAGCCTGCATCATGTGTTCTTTGACGATAGGCATAACAGCCGCAATACGGTCCTGCATTTGTGTGACGTGATCTATCACCGTTTTAAACGGAGTGACCTGACCCTCCCAGGTTTCTTTTGCGACGTCTAACAGTCCGCGAGGACGTCGGGCGTACAATAACTCGAAAGGCGAGAATCCCGTGGAAGACTGGGGTACTTCCCTGATGGCAAAAAGCAAATACGGAAGTAAATAGTCCCAGTTCTTCCCATCCTTGTCTATCACCTTTCTCAGCATCTGCTTCAGAGTTTTATTGAACCGTTCGACCAACCCGTCTGTTTGAGGGTGATACACGGTTCGATTTGTAACAACCGGCAGAGCTCCTTCATTACCCTGGACATAAAGGGGGTCCCCTGGTCGGTGAGTATCTGTTTTGGTATACCGACCCGACTAAACACATGCACCAGTTCCTTGGAAATCGTCTTGGTGTCCATGTTACGCAAAGGGATGGCCTCCGGGTAACGAGTGGCATAATCCAAGATGACCAGGATATGTTGGTGTCCACGTGCAGACCGTGGAAGGGGCCCAACTAAATCCATCCCAATCCTCTCAAACGGGACTTCAATAATAGGTAGGGGTACCAAAGGGCTACAGAACCGGGGCATAGGCGAAGAGGCTTGGCAGTCAGGACAAGACTCACAATATACACGAATATCGTGATGCATGCCTGGCCAAACAAAACAGTGTAATATCCTTTCGGTGGTTTTCTGGACTCCCAGGTGACTTCCCATCATATGTCCGTGGGCCAGGTCCAGCACCTGCCGCCGATAGGGTTTTGGCACGACTAATAGTTGCACCGTGTCTTCCCCCTTTTTCTCTATCTGATAGAGTAAATCATTCTCCAGAACCATGTAAGGATATGCCAACCTAGAGCCAGGTTCTACGGGTACCCCATTTATCACTTTTACATTTGTCCTAGCCTGAGAAAGGGTAGGATCCTTTATTTGCTCGTTTTGGAAGTCATCTTTCTGAACTTCTAAATCCGGCAAACGGGGAGGTGGACGGCTGTCGGCCTCCTCCGTATCACCCGCCATGACTGAAAACGGGAACTGCAGGTCATTTCCAGCAGACTCTTCCCCCGAGTCTTCCGGGGAGACCTCTTCCAGGGGTTCGGGACCCACACGCGCCCTGGGAGAAGAATCATGTACACTATTACCCTGGAGTATCAACTGATTCTCCCACAATTGCCAGAAGTGGGGAAAATCCCGGCCCAGGATAACATCATGCAATAACGCCGGGACGAGTCCCACTTTATGTTGCACAGACCCATAGGAAGTAGTAATGCATATGACCGTGGTGAGGTACGAACAGGTGTCTCCATGCACACACGTTACAGAAAATTTGTCTGATGGTCCAGTCGGGGCTGACACCAGACTGGCCTTCACCAGAGTCACCACACTTCCCGAGTCTAACAATGCCACCACATTTTTTCCATCAATAGTTAAATCACACAAGTGTTTTTCCACATCCTTTTGACCAGCATTCACACTCACTACCCATGCAACCATAGACATGCGGTTTTTAGAGTCTGTGACGTCGCACTGCATGGGTTCAGTAGTGAGCGGACAGTTCGCAACAATGTGTCCCATCTCTTGGCAGCGGAAACACCTAACGGGCCCCTTGCTTAGACCATATTTTGTTACTCTCGGCCTCGCATTGCGGGCAGTCCCGGTTTCCTCCCCCACTGTCTTAAGGATTTTTCCTTCTCCCCTACTCCCTGGAACAGTCTTACCGGTTTCACGTGGAGATGATGAAAAACGAGGAGGGGTAGCGTCGTCTAGGAGTCCTTCCGCCACGGAGTAACGTTCACCAGATCCACCAGTTGATCTGCCGTCGTAGGATTTCCATGGCTTAACCACTTCCTCAGGGCTGGCGGTAGAGCTCTCAGGTACTTGTCCATGACGACTCTCTGGATTATCTCTGGCGCTGTCAGCACCTCGGGTTGTAGCCACTTCTTCGTCACGTGGATCAGGTCGAACATCTGTGACTGCGGTGGTTTATCCGGCTGATAAGTCCATTGACGCACTCTCTGTGCACGGACAGCGGTCGTCACTCCCAGCCGGGCAAAGATCTCGGCTTTCAGTTTGTCAAAGTCCTGCGCAGCTTCAGGCTCTAAGTCATAATAAGCCTTTTGGGCCTCACCGGAAAGAAAAGGGGCACTCAGGCCGGCCCATCGTGCCTTCGGCCATTTTTCTCGCAATGCCGTCCGTTCAAACGTGGTCAGGTATGCCTCGACGTCATCTTCGGTCGTCATCTTCTGCCAGTATCGACTCACGTGAATCACTCTCGACTCTGCTTCTAGGTTAACCTCAGGTAAGCTTGACAGGCGCTGCGCCACCTGCTGGAGAAGCAAATGATCGGTAGCTGTCATGTCCACCAACTCCTTCAGCTGGGCCATCATCACCCGATTAGCTTCTTGCTGGACGGCGGTGGACTGTACCAGCGCTTTCATCACGTCCTCCATGCTCATGCTTCCAACGTGATGCCCGCGTTCTCCACCACAATGTGATAAAACACTCCGGGATCGCCTTTGCTGGGGTCAAAGGTCACGTGCGTTCAGCGTGAAATTCAGGCACAGAGCTGGGATTCGGGTATAACTGACACTGGGTCAGGTTTATTAACGGTGAAAGCAATGCATAAAGAAATAAAACATTAAACAAATCCTTGCCTGTCCGGCACTAACTAAACAAGGTACAACCTAACTACCAACTGGCGGGCTTCTCCCGTCCAGCCAAACCACAGTTGCAGTGGGCACTGCTTTCACTCACGTGTGTCTCTCACACAGACAGGCTCTCTGTGTTCCCAGGCTGAGACACTCACACACCCACCTGGCATCCTTTTATATCCACCTCCCATTATTCATTAGTAACCAGGTGCGATACTGACCAGACTAGGCCACATAGGAAAGGCATCTGGGCGAGATATACCTGCCCTCATCCACTATTCCCACATGATTCTCACAGTAAGGAACTTATATCTGGAGAGGGAGGAGGGATTCCGAGAATGACTGTAGGTCAAGGTGGTTAAGATTTCTGCGAGGGTGTGAAAGTTTGTGGGGTGGGGATTGTAGACATGGAGTGGAGAGGGAAGAGAATGTCAGAAGGTTGTGGTCAGAGAGAGGAAGAGGTGAGTAAAGCGGGTTTTACACTAAGCGATATCGCTAGCAAAATCGCTAAAACGTCACTGGTTTTGTGACGTTATAGCGATATTGCTAGCGATATCGCTATGTGTGATACTTACCAGCGACCGGCTCCCCCGCTGTCCATCGCTGATCGCGCGAGAATGTCCGGCTCCATTTCTCGTCGGGCGCTTCCTGCTGAGACGTCCAGCGACGCGTGGAGGCGGGCGGGAGGACGCAGGATCGCTGTGTGTGAATGGTAAGTATCGTGCGCTGCGTCGCTGTGAGATCTTTCAGTATGAAAGCTCACTAGCGATCATTTAGCGATGCACCAGCGATCCTGACCGGGTCGGATCGCTGGTGAATCGCTAAATGTAAAAGGGCCTTTAGAGAGGTTAGATAGGGAGCAGAGGCGGGTGAAGATGAGGTCCAGTGTGTGGCCATCTTTGTGATGCAGATAGTGATAATATAGAGATTACCTCTCCACTCAGCAGATAGAGACAATATAGAGTTTACCTCTCCACTCAGCAGATAATGATAATATAGAAGAGTTTACCTCTCCACTCAGCAGATAGTGATAATATAGAGGAGTTTACCTCTCCACTCAGCAGATAATGATAGTATAGAGGAGTTTACCTGTCCACTCAGCAGATAATGATAGTATAGAAGAGTTTACCTCTCCACTCAGCAGATAATGATAATATAGAAGAGTTTACCTCTCCACTCAGCAGATAGTGATAATATAGAGGAGTTTACCTCTCCACTCAGCAGATAGTGATAATATAGAGGAGTTTACCTCTCCACTCAGCAGATAGTGATAATATAGAGGAGTTTACCTCTCCACTCAGCAGATAATGATAATATAGAGATTACCTCTCCACTCAGCAGAAAGAGACAATATAGAGTTTACCTCTCCACTCAGCAGATAATGATAGTGTAGAGGAGTTTACCTGTCCACTCAGCAGATAATGATAGTATAGAAGAGTTTACCTCACCACTCAGCAGATAATGATAATATAGAGGAGTTTACCTCTCCACTCAGCAGATAATGATAGTATAGAGGAGTTTACCTGTCCACTCAGCAGATAATGATAGTATAGAAGAGTTTACCTCTCCACTCAGCAGATAATGATAATATAGAGGAGTTTACCTCTCCACTCAGCAGATAATGATAGTATAGAGGAGTTTACCTCTCCACTCAGCAGATAATGATAGTATAGAAGAGTTTACCTCACCACTCAGCAGATAGTGATAATATAGAGGAGTTTACCTCTCCGCTCAGCAGATAATGATAATATAGAAGAGTTTACCTCTCCGCTCAGCAGATAATGATAATATAGAGGAGATTACCTCTCCACTCAGCAGATAGTGATAATATAGAGGAGTTTACCTCTCCACTCAGCAGATAATGATAATATAGAGGAGTTTACCTCTCCACTCAGCAGATAATAATAATATAGAGGAGTTTACCTCTCCACTCAGCAGATAATGATAATATAGAGGAGTTTACCTCTCCACTCAGCAGATAATGATAATATAGAAGAGTTTACCTCTCCACTCAGCAGATAATGATAATATAGAGGAGTTTACCTCTCCACTCAGCAGATAATGATAATATAGAGGAGTTTACCTCTCCGCTCAGCAGATAGTGATAATATAGAGGAGTTTACCTCTCCACTCAGCAGATAGTGATAATATAGAAGAGTTTACCTCTCCGCTCAGCAGATAATGATAATATAGAGGAGTTTACCTCTCCGCTCAGCAGATAATGATAATATAGAGGAGTTTACCTCTCCGCTCAGCAGATAATGATAATATAGAAGAGTTTACCTCTCCGCTCAGCAGATAGTGATAATATAGAGGAGTTTACCTCTCCACTCAGCAGATAATGATAATATAGAAGAGTTTACCTCTCCACTCAGCAGATAATGATAATATAGAGGAGTTTACCTCTCCACTCAGCAGATAATGATAATATAGAGGAGTTTACCTCTCCACTCAGCAGATAATGATAATATAGAGGAGTTTACCTCTCCGCTCAGCAGATAGTGATAATATAGAGGAGTTTACCTCTCCGCTCAGCAGATAATGATAATATAGAAGAGTTTACCTCTCCACTCAGCAGATAATGATAATATAGAGGAGTTTACCTCTCCACTCAGCAGATAATGATAATATAGAGGAGTTTACCTCTCCGCTCAGCAGATAGTGATAATATAGAGGAGTTTACCTCTCCGCTCAGCAGATAATGATAATATAGAAGAGTTTACCTCTCCACTCAGCAGATAATGATAATATAGAGGAGATTACCTCTCCACTCAGCAGATAATGATAATATAGAGGAGTTTACCTCTCCACTCAGCAGATAATGATAATATAGAGGAGTTTACCTCTCCACTCAGCAGATAATGATAATATAAAGGAGTTTACCTCTCCGCTCAGCAGATAGTGATAATATAGAGGAGTTTACCTCTCCACTCAGCAGATAGTGATAATATAGAGGAGTTTACCTCTCCACTCAGCAGATAATGATAATATAGAGGAGTTTACCTCTCCACTCAGCAGATAGTGATAATATAGAAGAGTTTACCTCTCCACTCAGCAGATAGTGATAATATAGAGGAGTTTACCTCTCCACTCAGCAGATAGTGATAATATAGAAGAGTTTACCTCTCCACTCAGCAGATAGTGATAATATAGAGGAGATTACCTCTCCGCTCAGCAGATAGTGATAATATAGAGGAGATTACCTCTCCACTCAGCAGATAGTGATAATATAGAGGAGTTTACCTCTCCGCTCAGCAGATAATGATAATATAGAGGAGTTTACCTCTCCACTCAGCAGATAGTGATAATATAGAGGAGTTTACCTCTCCACTCAGCAGATAATGATAATATAGAGGAGTTTACCTCTCCACTCAGCAGATAGTGATAATATAGAGGAGTTTACCTCTCCACTCAGCAGATAATGATAATATAGAGGAGTTTACCTCTCCGCTCAGCAGATAGTGATAATATAGAGGAGTTTACCTCTCCGCTCAGCAGATAGTGATAATATAGAGGAGATTACCTCTCCACTCAGCAGATAATGATAATATAGAGGAGTTTACCTCTCCGCTCAGCAGATAGTGATAATATAGAGGAGTTTACCTCTCCGCTCAGCAGATAGTGATAACATAGAGGAGTTTACCTCTCCGCTCAGCAGATAGTGATAATATAGAGGAGATTACCTCTCCGCTCAGCAGATAGTGATAATATAGAGGAGTTTACCTCTCCGCTCAGCAGATAGTGATAATATAGAGGAGTTTACCTCTCCACTCAGCAGATAGTGATAATATAGAGGAGATTACCTCTCCACTCAGCAGATAATGATAATATAGAGGAGTTTACCTCTCCGCTCAGCAGATAGTGATAATATAGAGGAGTTTACCTCTCCGCTCAGCAGATAGTGATAACATAGAGGAGTTTACCTCTCCGCTCAGCAGATAGTGATAATATAGAGGAGATTACCTCTCCACTCAGCAGATAGTGATAATATAGAGGAGTTTACCTCTCCGCTCAGCAGATAGTGATAATATAGAGGAGTTTACCTCTCCACTCAGCAGATAATGATAATATAGAAGAGTTTACCTCTCCACTCAGCAGATAGTGATAATATAGAGGAGTTTACCTCTCCGCTCAGCAGATAGTGATAATATAGAGGAGTTTACCTCTCCACTCAGCAGATAGTGATAATATAGAGGAGTTTACCTCTCCACTCAGCAGATAATAGAAATATAGAAGAGTTTACCTCTCCACTCAGCAGATAGTGATAATATAGAGGAGTTTACCTCACCACTCAGCAGATAATGATAATATAGAGGAGTTTACCTCTCCACTCAGCAGATAATAGAAATATAGAAGAGTTTACCTCACCACTCAGCAGATAATGATAATATAGAGGAGTTTACCTCTCCACTCAGCAGATAATAGAAATATAGAAGAGTTTACCTCTCCACTCAGCAGATAGTGATAATATAGAGGAGTTTACCTCTCCACTCAGCAGATAATGATAATATAGAGGAGTTTACCTCTCCACTCAGCAGATAATAGAAATATAGAAGAGTTTACCTCTCCGCTCAGCAGATAATAGAAATATAGAAGAGTTTACCTCTCCGCTCAGCAGATAGTGATAATATAGAGGAGTTTACCTCTCCGCTCAGCAGATAGTGATAATATAGAGGAGTTTACCTCTCCACTCAGCAGATAATAGAAATATAGAAGAGTTTACCTCTCCACTCAGCAGATAATGATAATATAGAAGAGTTTACCTCTCCACTCAGAAGATAGTGATAATATAGAGGAGTTTACCTCTCCACTCAGCAGATAGTGATAATATAGAGGAGTTTACCTCTCCACTCAGCAGGGAAATGATCTCCAAGGCGCAGGCGATGATTCTTCTGGTGATGTTACTTCTTCCTTTGTGCATTTTTGGTCTGTGATGCAGGTGCACAGTTTTGGATTAAAACATAAGAATACTGGTTGATGTTGAGTGATTTCTTCCCGCTGGTGCCAATCTTATAGAAGCTAAGTCTGCAGAAAATACAAGGGAAAAATCATCAGTGAGTCACAACTTACAAACCATTCTCTTCAAACTCTCAATTTATATCATTGCAATATATATCAACTCAAAACTGCAGCTCACTAAAATTATTCCTTGTCCTATAATGATGGGTTTGGGGAGAGTTAGAAGATGTGATGTGGCGCTGGCGTCACTTACTATTTCTATGTCCGCTGTGAGTGCAGCGCCGGTGAGGACAGTAGAAGAGTGCCGGCGCTGCTCTCACCTTTTCACAGTTCCACTTAGCGCCGTGGCGCCAGGCCGCATTCAGCAGGCGGCAATGCTTGAATGTGTAAATAACTGCAGAGCCGTCCTATGATGACATCCTGCTCCAAGAGGGGCGAGCGATGCTGCGTGAAGAGAGTACACCCCTACCGCTGTGACGCCTGCTCTGAAAATTGTCTCAAAGGAAGCGTAACAAGAAGTGAAGTAAAAATGAACACATTCTAGGGACAAAACGTTCCATACACTTTGTATATTATTTATTTAATTAGTAGAAATAAGTTACATTTTATGGTCTTCTAGTGAGGGTTTATTTGGGGATCTATCCAATTTGGAAAAATTCTATATATATCCCTCCAAAGACCATCATAGTTCCTCCATTATTTTTGTTATATTGAATGGATGTAGAATGATATATTAGCAATCGATATTTTGTTTTCCCCCCACATATGGGGTATCGGCTCAGGAAAAATTGCACAACTAAGTATATGGCCCAGCTTCTCCTGTTACTCTTGTGAAAATAAAAAAAATAAGTGTCTAAAGTAAAACATTTTGTGAAAGAAAAGTGAATGCTAATATTTTTTTCCACATTTCATTAATTCCTGTGAAGCACCTGAAGGGTTAATAAACTTCTTGAATGTGGTTTTGAGCACCTTGAGGGGTGCAGTTTTTACAATGGTGTCACTTTTGAGGATTTTCTATCATATAAATAGTGTCCCCTCCTCCTCCTCCTCCTCAGGGTCTGTCCTGTGGCAGTGTCCTCCTCCTCCTCCTCAGGGTCTGTCCTGTGGCAGAGTCCCCTCCCCCTCCGGGTCTGTTCTGTGGCAGTGTCCTCCTCCTCCTTCTCAGGGTCTGTCCTGTGGCAGACTCCCCTCCCCCTCCGGGTCTGTTCTGTGGCAGTGTCCTCCTCCTCCTCCTCAGGGTCTGTCCTGTGGCAGACTCCCCTCCCCCTCATCCTCAGATTCTGTCCTGTGGCAGTGTCCCCCTCCTCCTCATCAGGGTCTGTCCTGTGGAAGTCCCCTCCTCCTCAGTGTCTGTCCTGAGGCAGTGTCCCCTCCTCCTCCTCAGTGTCTGTCCTGAGGCAGTGTCCCCTCCTCCTCAGGTTCTGTCCTGAGGCAGTGTCCCCTCCTCCTCAGGGTCTGTCCTGTGGCAGTGTCCCCTCCTCCTCAGGGTCTGTCCTGTGGCAGTGTCCCCCCTCCTCCTCCTCAGGGTCTGTCCTGTGGCAGTGTCCCCTCCCCCTCATCCTCAGAGTACTGTTCTGTGGCATTGTCCCCCCCCCTCCTCCTCAGGGTCTGTCCTGTGGCAGTGTCCCCTCCTCCTCCTCCTCAAGGTCTGTCCTGTGGCAGTGTCCCCTCCCTCTCATCCTCAGAGTCTGTCATGTAGCAGTGTCCCCTCCCCCTCATTCTCAGGGTCTGTCCTTTGGCAGTGTCCCCTCGTCCTCCTCCTCAGGGTCTGTCCTGTGGCAGTGTCCCCTCCTCCTCAGGGTCTGTCCTGTGGCAGTGTTCCCTCCTCCTCAGGGTCTGACCTGTGGCAGTGTTCCCTCCTCCTCAGGGTCTGTCCTGTGGCAGTGTCCCCCTCCTCCTCATCAGGGTCTGTCCTGTGGCAGTGTCCCCTCCTCAGTGTCTGTCCTGAGGCAGTGTCCCCTCCTCCTCAGGTTCTGTCCTAAGGCAGTGTCCCCTCCTCCTCAGGGTCTGTCCTGTGGCAGTGTCCCCTCCTCCTCAGGGTCTGTCCTGTGGCAGTGTCCCCCCTCCTCCTCCTCAGGGTCTGTCCTGTGGCAGTGTCCCCTCCCCCTCATCCTCAGAGTCTGTTCTGTGGCATTGTCCCCCCCCTCCTCCTCAGGGTCTGTCCTGTGGCAGTGTCCCCTCCTCCTCCTCCTCAAGGTCTGTCCTGTGGCAGTGTCCCCTCCCTCTCATCCTCAGAGTCTGTCATGTAGCAGTGTCCCCTCCCCCTCATTCTCAGGGTCTGTCCTTTGGCAGTGTCCCCTCGTCCTCCTCCTCAGGGTCTGTCCTGTGGCAGTGTCCCCTCGTCCTCAGGGTTTGTCCTGTGGCAGTGTTCCCTCCTCCTCAGGGTCTGTCCTGTGGCAGTGTTCCCTCCTCCTCAGGGTCTGTCCTGTGGCAGTGTCCCCTCCCCCCTCATCCTCAGGGTCTGCCCTGTGGCAGTGTCCATTCCTCCTCAGGGTCTGTCCTGTGGCAGTGTCCCCTCCCCCTCCGGGTCTGTTGTTGTGAGCTCATTTTCGGGTTTGCCTCTGGCTTCTGGTGAGGGTTATGGAGCTGGCTGTGCTGACAGAGGAGAAGTGAGTTCTCTATCTGGACTCCCTCTGTTGGTGAAGGGAGGTAATGAAGCTGATCTAAATGGCAGAGACCGGCCACCTGAGGAAGAGGACTGCGATTGGACATCAAGAGTTTCTGACTGGATTTAAGGCAGCCGACTCCCTAGTTTCTTGCTGGTGATTTCTCCTGACTGTGGCTTCTGGTTTCCAGTTTGGTTCCTGCATTCCTAAAGCTAAGTTTTCTCTGCTATTGATCATATGAGTTTTTGTCTGGTTTACTTAGTTTTTGTGTTCAGCCAGCCCTGGCTGGGACTGGGCTGAATCCCCATTTTGTCTCTGATCAGTTGATCTCTTTTGCTCTGTCTTCATAATAGACTTGAGTGCTGATATAGTGATTTGAAGTCTAGCGACTTCAGGGCCTTTTTCTATCAGACGTGTTGGACATTTTTTTTGGCAGGGTTTTTTGCGTGATTGCAGACAGCAGCTTTTCTTTCCTGTCCTTTCTAGTTAGCGAGGGCCCCATCGTTTGCTCAGCCTATTATTTCTACCTGTGTCTGTGTTTTCATCTTGTTTCACCGACAATACATGTTGTACATGTTGGAGGCTGTCTATTGCTTTGGGGTCTGCTCTGGGGCAGTTTAGATTTTCCCTTTCTTTCTCTAGGCTTATTTAGTTCTCCGGCCGTGATGCGGCGTCTAGGACCACCGTAGGCACGCTCCACGGCTACTGCTAGTTGTTGTGGATAGGATCAGGGGTCTGCAATCAGCTAGTTACCAATCTCGCCGATTTTCTGGGCTTAGCTTGCTTTTTGTTTTTCCCTCCTCGGTGACTCATTCATAACAGAACCACCGGCCAGACCGCAGATTCTAGGGTACTCAAAAGCAGGGGAGCATTGTTAAAAAAAAAAAAAAAAAAAGTGTCAGAATTTTTTTTTTATATGTATATTTTCTCCTCTTTTTCTCTGGGGCCATAGGAGGATTTTTTTTCTCCTTGATGTTGATTAAGCAATTGTCTGATCGTGTGGAGCAGCTCGCTGCTGAAGTGCGGGGAATTTCCGCCTATCTCACTCATTCACATGCTGTTGAACCAAGGATCCCTGCTCCTGATGTGTTTTCTGGGGATCGGTCTAAATTTTTGAATTTTAAGAATAATTGTAAATTATTTCTTGCCTTGAAGCCTAACTCATCGGGGAGCTCTGTGCAGCAGGTTAAAATTGTCATCTCCTTGCTGCGCGGCGATCCCCAGGATTGGGCGCTTTCTTTGACACCTGAAGATACTGTTTTGACTAATGTGGATGCATTTTTTCAAGCCTTTGGGTTGTTGTATGATGAACCTAATGCTATTGATCAAGCTGAGAGAGCCCTATTGGCATTGAACCAGGGTCAGGATCCTGCAGAGTTATACTGTCAGAAATTCCGAAAGTGGGCGGTCCTTACTACATGGAATGATAGTGCATTGGCAGCTCTCTTTTGGAAGGGTTTGTCAGAGACCGTAAAAGATGTTATGGTGGGATTTCCTGTTCCCTCTGGTCTGAATGGCTCTATGTCATTAGCCATTCAAGTTGATCGGCGTTTACGTGAACGCAAGACTACACGGGAGGCGCTGCCACATTTTGAACAAATGTCTGAACCTATGCAATGTGATGGAGTTTTGTCTAGGGCGCAACGTCAGGAGTTTAGAAGGCGTAATAAGCTGTGTTTTTTCTGTGGAGCTACCTCTCATGTTATTTCTGTCTGCCCTAAACGACAGAAACGTTTTGCACACACATTTGCTGTGGGTGGTGTACAACCTAAGTTTCTTTTGGCAATTACTCTGATCTGCTCCTTATCCACATTTTCCGCGAAGGCTTTTGAGGATTCAGGAGCGGCCTTGAATCTAATGGACTTGGATTTTGCTAAACGTTGTGGTTTTCCTGACACCTCTGCGGACGCCTATTCCTTTGAGGGGTATGGATGCTACTCCTTTGGCGAAGAATAAACCTCAGTTTTGGACCCAGGTGATAATGCGGGTCGCCCCAGACCACCAAGAAAATTGCAGATTTTTGGTGTTGCATAATTTACATGATACCATTGTTCTGGGTTTTCCCTGGTTGCAAATCCATAATCCAGTTTTGGATTGGAAATCTGCGTCTGTGGTGAGTTGGGATTGTCGGTGTGCTTTTGGTGACACTCCTGTTTTCTCCACCTCTCCTCAGTTGCATGATGTTCCTGACTATTTGGCTGATTTTTATGATGTACTTAGTGAGAGCAAGTCTGTGTCTTTGCCTCCTCATAGGAGTTATGACTGTGCAATTGAGTTGAGACCTAGGTGTAAATTTCCCAATGGTCGACTTTTCAATTTAGCTGTACCTGAACACGAGGCTATGTGATCTTATATTAAGGAGTCATTGGAGAAGGGTCATATTAGACCATCCTCATCACCCTTAGGTGCTGGGGTTTTTTTTGTGGCCAAGAAGGATGGTTCATTAAGGCCTTGTATTGACTATCGTTCCATCAACAAAATTATGGTTAAATTTCAGTATCCGTTACTCCTGATTTCTGATTTATTCTCCAGAGATAAAGGTGCTTGCTGGTTTACTAAGCTTGACCTCAGGGGGGCGTATAATCTTATTCGCATCAAGCATGGGGATGAATGGAAGACGGCGTTTAATACTCCGGAGGGACATTTTGAGTACCTGGTGATGCCATTTGGGCTCACTAATGCCCCTTCTGTCTTCCAATCCTTCATGAATGATATTTTCCGGCACTTTGTGGATAAGTTTTTCATCATCTATCTGGATGATATTTTGATCTTTTCCAGGTATTGGGATTCTCATGTGGAACATGTTCGGACTGTGTTCCGGATTTTGAGGGAGAATTCCTTGTATGTTAAGGGATCGAAATGCCTTTTTGGTGTACAGAGGATTTCATTTTTGGGATTTATTTTGTCAATTATTGAAATGGACCCGGCCAAGGTACATGCCATTTATGATTGGGTTCAACCCACTTCTTTAACGGCTCTCCAGAAGTTTTTGGGTTTTGCTAACTTTTATCGTAAATTTATAGCTAATTTTTTTGGTATTGCTAAACCACTGACTGATTTAACTAAGAAGGGTGCTGATGTGCTGAATTGGTCTCCGGAGGCTGTTTCGGCCTTTCAGGAGCTGAAGCGGAGGTTCACTTCTGCTCCGGTTTTGCGGCAAACTGATGTCTCACTTGCTTTTCAGGTGGAGGTAGACGCTTCAGAGATTGGTGCAGGAGCTGTTTTATCCCAAAAAAATCCGGTGACGTCTTAAATGAATCCCTGTGCCTCCTTTTCCCGAAAGTTCTCCCCATCTGAACGCAACTATGATGTGGGGAATCGGAAATTGTTAGCCATGAAATGGGCATTTGAGGAGTGGAGACATTGGTTGGAGGGAGCTAGACATCAAGTTGTGGTCCTCACTGACCACAAGAATTTGATTTACCTTGAGTCGTCCAAACGCGTGAATCCTAGACAGGCTAGGTGGGCCTTGTTTTTTACGCGTTTTGATTTTGTGGTCTCCTTTCTTCCAGGCACTAAGAATGTTAAGGCAGATGCCCTTTCTAGAAGTTTCTTTGCTGATTCTCCTATTGTGGCCAAGCCTACTACCATCCTAGGTGAGGGGGTAGTTTTTTCTGCCATCTCGCCCGATTTGAGACGCGCCCTGGAGGAATTTCAGGAGGATAAACCTGAGCGTTGTCCTATGGGAAAATTGTATGTTCCTGACCAGTGGAGGAAGAGAGTGATGTCTGAAGTTCATTGCTCCGCATTGGCTGGTCATCCAGGTATTTTTGGTACGTCGGTCTTTTTGGTGGCCCGCCTTATCTCGTGATGTCAGGAACATTGTGCAGTCCTGTGGGATTTGTTCCCGGTCTAAACCCTGTTCTCGCTCTAGTGGGTTGTTGATGCCCTTGCCCGTGCCTAAGAGGCCATGGACCCATATTTCAATGGATGTTATTTCTGATATGCCTGTCTCTCAGAGAATGACTGTTATCTGGGTGATTTGTGATAGATTCTCTAAGATGGTCCATCTTGTACCACTCCCAAAGTTGCCATCTTCCTCAGAGTTGGTACCCTTGTTTTTACAACAGGTGGTTCGGTTGCATGGGATTCCTGAGAACATTGTATCGGACAGAGGAGTTCAGTTTGTTTCCAGATTCTGGAAAGCCTTTTGTTCCACGCTGGGAATTCAGTTGTCCTTCTCCTCTGCGTTTCACCCTCAGACCAATGGGGAGACGGAGAGAACAAACCAGACTTTGGAGTCCTATTTGAGATATTTTATATCTGCTGATCAGGATGATTGGGTTTCATTTTTGCCCTTGGCCGAATTCGCTTTAAATAATAGAGCTAGTTCTGCCACCTTGATGTCGGCCTTTTTCTGTAACTTTGGGTTTCATCCTCGATTTTTTTCAGGGCAAGTGGAATCTTCAGCCTGCCCAGGTGTTGACACTGTGGTAGAGAGAATGCAGGAGATTTGGGACCAAGTAGTGGATAAGTTGTCTCACTCCCAGGAAAGGGCCCAGCGGTTTTCTAACCGGCATAGGACCATTGGTCCCCGGTTTAAAGTGGGTGATATGGTTTGTTTGTCATCAAAGAATATCTCTATGAAGGTGGCTTCTCCAAAGTTCAAGCCAAGATTTATTGGACCTTACAAGATTTTGGAGACTCTTAATCCGGTTTCTTTTCGATTGGCTCTTCCTGTTACATTTAAGATCCATAACGTGTTTCATAAGTCGCTGTTGAAGAGATATGTTGAAGAGATATGTTGAGCCAGTAGTTCCTGTGGTGGCACCTCCTGACCTTGTATTGGTTGAAGGTAATGTGGAATATGAGGTAGAGAAAATACTGGATTCTCGTCTGGCTAGACGGAGACTCCAGTATTTGGTCAAGTGGAAGGGTTATGGCCAGGAGGACAATTCTTGTGTCTCTGCCTCTGATATTCATGCCAATAGATTGGTACGTGCTTTTCATCGGGCCCATCCTGATCAGCCCGGTGGCGTGGATGAGGGCTTGATGACCACTCCTCAAGGGGGGGGTACTGTTGTGAGCTCATTTTCGGGTTTGCCTCTGGCTTCTGGTGAGGGTTATGGAGCTGGCTGTGCTGACAGAGGAGAAGTGAGTTCTCTATCTGGACTCCCTCTGTTGGTGACGGGAGGTAATGAAACTGATCTAAATGGCAGAGACCGGCCACCTGAGGAAGAGGACTGCGATTGGACATCAGGAGTTTCTGATTGGATATAAGGCAGCTGACTCCCTAGTTTCTTGCTGGTGATTCTTCCTGACTGTGGCTCCTGGTTTTCAGTTTGGTTCCTGCCTTCCTAAAGCTAAGTTTTCTCTGCTATTGTTCATATGAGTTTTTGTCTGGTTTACTTAGTTTATGTGTTCAGACAGCCCTGGCTGGGACTGGGCTGAATCCCCATTTTGTCTCTGATCAGTTGATCTCTTTTGCTCTGTCTTCAGAATATACCTGAGTGCTGATATAGTGATTTGAAGTCTAGCGACTTCAGGGCCTTTTTCTATCAGACGTGTTGGACATTCTTTTTGGCAGGGATTTTTGCGTGATTGCAGACAGCAGCTTTTCTTTCCTGTCCTTTCTAGTTAGCGAGGGCCCCATCGTTTGCTCAGCCTGTCTTTCTATCTGTGTCTGTGTTTTCATCTTGATTCACCGACAATTCATGTGGGGGCTGTCTATTGCTTTGGAGTCTGCTCTGGGGCAGTTTAGATTTTCCCTTTTCTTGCTTTAGGCTTATTGAGTCCTCCGGCCGTGACGAGGCGTCTAGGTTCATCGTAGGTACGCTCCACGGTTACTGTTAGTTGTTGTGGATAGGATCAGGGGTCTGCAATCCGCTAGTTACCAACCTCTCCGGTTTTCTGTGGCTTAGCTTGTTTGCTTTTCTCTCCACGGTGACCCATTCATAACAGGGGACACTGCCACAGGATAGACCCTGAGGATGAGGAGGATGGGACACTGCCACAGGACAGACCTGAGGATAAGGGGGAGGGGACAATGCCACAGGACAGATCCTGAGGATGAGGGGGAGGGGACACTGCAACAGGACAGATCCTGAGGATGAGGGGGAGGGGACACTGCAACAGGACAGACCCTGAGGATGAGGGGGAGGGGACACTGCCGCAGGACAGACTCTGAGGATGAGGAGGAGGGGACACTGCCACAGGACAGACCCTGAGAATGAGGGGGAGGGGACACTGCCACAGGACAGACCCGGAGGAGGAGGAGGGGACACTGCCACTGGACAGACCCTGAGGAGGAGGAGGGGACACTGCCACAGGACAGACCCTGAGGAGGAGGAGGTGGGGACAATGCTAAAGGACAGACCCTGAGGAGGGGGGGACACAGCCACAGGACAGACGGAGGGGGAGGGGACACTGCCACAGGACAGACCCTGAGGAGGAGGAGGGGACACTGCCACAGGACAGACCCTGAGGAGGGGACACTGCCACAGGACAGACCATGAGAAGGAGGAGGGTACACTGCCACAGGACAGAGCCTGAGGAGGAGGAGGAGGGGACACTGCCACAGGACAGACACTGAGGAGGAGGGGGAGGGGAAACTGTCACAGGACAGACCCTGAGGAGGAGGAGGAGACACTGCCACAGGACAGACCCTGAGGAGGAGGAGGAGGAGGGGACACTGCCACAGGACAGACCCTGAGGAGGAGGGGACACTGCTACAGGAAAGACCCTGAGGAGGAGACACTGCCACAGGACACACCCTGAGGAGGAGGAGGAGGGGACACTGCCACAGGACTGTTCCTGAGGAGGAGGGGACACTGCCACAGGACAGACCCTGAGGTGGAGGAGGAGGGGACACTGCCACAGGACAGACCCTGAGGAGGAGGGGACACTGCCACAGGACAGACCCTGAGGAGGAGGGGACACTGCCACAGGACAGACCCTGAGGAGGAGGGGGAGGGGACACTGCCACAGGACAGACCCTGAGGAGGAGGGGGAGGGGACACTGCCACAGGACAGACCCTGAGGAGGAGGAGGGGACACTGCCACAGGACAGATCCTGAGGAGGAGGGGACACTGCCACAGGACAGACCCTGAGTTGGAGGAGGGGACACTGCCACAGGACAGACCTGAGGAGGAGGGAACACTGCCACAGGACAGACTGTTATGATTGAGTCACCGTAGGAGGCAAAAATAGAAATGCTATCTAAGTCCAGAAAACCAGAGAAGTTGGCAGCTATCGGATTGCAGACCCCTGAACCTATCAACACAACTAGCAGTAGCCGTGGGGGGCTCCTACGATGCCCTAGGCCCCTCGATCACAGCCGGAGAACTACATAGCCTAAAGACAGAAAGGGAAATCTAAACTGCCCCAGAGCAGACCCCAAAGCAAAAGGCAGCCCCCCCACATATAATGACGGTGAAGCAAGAAGAAAGAACAAAACACAGACAGAAAGATAGACTGAGCAAAGATGGGGCCCACGCTAGCTAAGATAGGAAAGGACAGGAAGGCTGCTGTCTGCAATCCGTGAAAAACCCTATGAAAATAAGAGCCAACAAACTGACAGTAAAAAGGCCCTGAAGACGCTAGGCTTCAAAAAAGGCTATGTCAGTACTCAGGAATATTCTGAAGACAGAGCAACAGGCAAAAGGAGATTCAGCTCACCCCAGCAGGTAATGGCAGAATCCAGAAAAGCAAGGAAAACAAAACACTAATGCAAAAAGGCAAAGCAGAAATCTTAGCTTTAGATGAGCAGGAATCAGACTGGTTTCCTAGAAGTCCACAGAGAAATCACCCGCAGGCCAGAAGGGCGTCAGCAGCCTTATATTCAGTCATTAACTCCACTCAGCCAGTCATCATCATCAGCCCCAGGTGTTTGACTATCAGGCTCACTACCTTTCTTCACCAGAAGAGGGAGTTCCTCGGGCCTCAGTAGTGAAGGGGAAAATGAACTCACAACAGTACCTCCCCCTTGAGGAGGGGTCACCGAACCCTCAACCACGCCACCAGGGCGATCAGGGTGAGCCCGAAGAAAGGCACGCACCAATCTTTTGGCATGAATATCAGAGGCAGAGACCCAGGAATTATCCTCCTGACCATAACCCTTCCACTTAACCAAATACTGGAGTCTCCGTCTAGCCAGACGGGAATCCAGTACTTTCTCTACATCATATTCCATGTTACCTTCAACCAATACAGGGTCCGGAGGTGCCACCCCAGGAACAACAGGTTCAACAAACCTCTTCAACAAAGATTTATGGAACACATTATGGATTTTAAATGTGACAGGAAGAGCCAAACGAAAAGAGACCGGATTAATAATCTCCAAAATCTTGTAAGGTCCAATAAATCTAGGCTTAAACTTAGGAGAAGCCACCTTCATAGCAATATTTTTTGATGATAACCACACCATATCACCAAAATTAAATTGGGGACCAATGGTCCTATGTCGGTTGGAAAACCGCTGGGCCTTTTCCTGGGAGAGAGATAACTTATCCACCACTTGGTCCCAGATCTGGTGCATTCTCTCCACCACAGTGTCAACCCCTGGGCAGGCAGAGGGCTCCACCTGCCCTGAAGAAAATCGAGGATGAAACCCAAAGTTACAAAAAAAAGGAGACATCAAAGTGGCAGAACTAGCTCTATTATTTAAAGCAAATTCGGCCAAGGGCAAAAATGAAACCCAATCATCCTGATCAGCAGAAATAAAACATCTCAAATATGACTCCAAGGTCTGGTTTGTTCTCTCTGTCTGCCCATTGGTCTGAGGGTGAAAAGCAGAGGAGAAGGACAACTGAATTCCCAGCTTGGAACAGAAAGTTCTCCAAAATCTAGACACAAACTGGACTCCTCTGTCAGATACAATGTTCTCAGGAATCCCGTGCAAGCGAACCACCTGTTGTAAAAACAGGGGCACCAATTCAGAGGAAGACGGCAACTTAGGGAGTGGTACAAGATGAACCATCTTAGAGAACCTATCACAAATCACCCAAATAACAGTCATCCTTTGAGAGACAGGCATATCAGAGATGAAATCCATTGAAATATGGGTCCATGGCCTCTTGGGGACAGGCAAAGGCATCAACAACCCACTAGAGCGAGAACACGATTTAGACCGGGAGCACGTCCCACAGGACTGCACAAAATTCCTGACATCACGAGACAAGGAGGGCCACCAAAAAGACCGACTCACCAGATCTCTAGTACCAAAAATACCTGGATGACCAGCCAAAGCAGAGCAATGAACTTCAGACATCACTCTCTTCTTCCACTGGTCAGGAACATACAACTTTCCACTGGGACAATGCTCAGGTTTGTCCTCCTGGAACTCTTCCAGAGCACATCTCAAATCGGGCGAGATGGCAGAAAGAACTACCCCTTCGCCTAAGATGGTAGCAGGCTTGGTCACCACAGGAGAATCAGCAAAGAAGCTCCTAGAGAGGGCGTCAGCCTTGACATTCTTAGTTCCAGGAAGAAAAGAAACCATAAAATCAAAATGTGTAAAAAACAAGGCCCACCTAGCCTGTCTAGGGTTCAAGCGCTTAGCCGACTCTAGGTAAATCAAATTTTTGTGGTCAGTGAGGACCACGACTTGATGCTTAGCTCCCTCCAACCAATGTCTCCACTCCTCAAATGCCCATTTCATAGCTAACAGTTCCCGATTCCCCACATCATAGTTACGTTCAGATGGAGAGAACTTTCGGGAAAAGAAAGCACAGGGATTCATTTTAGATGTTACAGGATCCTTTTGGGACAAAACAGCTCCTGCACCAATCTCAGAAGCGTCCACCTCTACCTGGAACGGGAGTGAGACATCAGGTTGCCGCAAAACCGGAGCAGAAGTGAATCTTCGCTTCAGCTCCTGAAAGGAAGAAACAGCCTCCGGAGACCAATTTAACACATCAGCACCCTTCTTAGTCAAATCAGTCAATGGCTTGGCAATACTAGAAAATTTTGCTATAAATTTCCGATAAAAATTAGCAAAACCCAAAAACTTCTGGAGGGCCTTCAAAGAAGTGGGCTGAACCCAATCATAAATGGCCTGCACCTTGGCCGGGTCCATTTCAATAGTTGACGGGGACAAAATAAATCCCAAAAATGAAATCCTCTGTACTCCAAAAAGGCATTTAGATCCTTTGACATACAGGGAATTCTCCCTCAAGATCCAGAACACAGTCCGAATATGTTCCACATGAGAATCCCAATCCTTGTAGAAGATCAAAATATCATACAGATAGATAATCAAAAATTCATCGACAAAATCTCGGAAAATATCGTTCATGAAGCACTGGAAGACAGAAGGGGCATTAGTGAGCCCAAAAGGCATCACCAGGTACTCAAAATGTCCCTCCGGAGTATTAAACGCCGTCTTCCATTCATCCCCACGCTTAATGCGGATAAGATTATACGCCCCCCTGAGGTCAAGCATGGTAAACCAGCAAGCACCTTTAACTCTGGAGAATAGATCAGAAATCAGGGGTAACGGATACTGATATTTAACAGTAATTTTGTTGAGGGAACGATAATCTATACAAGGCCTTAATGAACCATCCTTTTTGGCTACAAAAAAAAAAAACGGCACCTAAGGGTGACGAGGATGGTCTAATATGACCCTTCTCCAACGCCTCCTTAATATAGGACCGCATAGCCTCGTGCTCGGCTACAGATAAATTGAAGAGCCGACCCTTGGGACATTTACACCCCGGGCTCAGTTCAATTGCACAGTCATAACTCCTATGAGGAGGCAAAGATGCAGACTCATTCTCACTAAATACATCATAAAAATCCGCCAAATAATCAGGAACATCATGCGACTGAGGAGAGGTGGAAAACACCGGAGCCTCACTAAGGGCACACCGACAACCCCAACTCACCACAGACACAGATTTCCAATACAAAACTGGATTATGAATTTGTAACCAGGGAAACCCCAGAACAATAGTATCATGCAGATTATGTAACACCAAAAACCTGCAATTTTCTTGATGGTCTGGGGCGACCCGCATTACCACCTGGGTCCAAAACTGAGGTTTATTTTTAGCCAAAGGAGTAGCATCAATACTCCTCAAAGGGATAGGCGTCTGCAGAGGTGTCATCGGAAATCCACAACGTTTAGCAAAATCCAAGTCCATTAGGTTTAGCGCTGCTCCCGAATCCACAAAAGCCTTGGCGGAAAATGTGGACAGGGAGCAGATCAGAGTAATTGCCAGAAGAAACTTAGGTTGAACACCACCAACAGAAAACGTGTGTGCAAAACGTTTCTCACGTTTAGGACAAACAGAAATAATATGCGAGGCATCTCCACAAAAAAACACAGCTTATTACGCCTACTGAACTCCTGACGTTGCACCTTAGACAAAACTCTATCACATTGCATAGGTTCAGACGTCTGTTCAACCGGTGGCAACACCTCTCGTGCAGTCCTGCGTTCACGTAAACGCCGATCAACCTGAATGGCTAATGACATAGAATCGTCAAGACCAGAGGGAACAGGAAATCCCACCATAGTATCTTTTACGGCTTCTGACAAACCCTTCTGAAAGAGAGCAGCCAAGGCATTATCATTCCAGGTAGTAAGTACTGCCCACTTTCGGAATTTTTGACAGTACAATTCTGCAGAATCACAACCCTGGCTCAATGCCAGCAGGGTCTTTTCAGCCTGATCAATGGCATTAGGTTCGTCATACAACAACCCCAAAGCTTGAAAGAATGCGTTCACATTAGTCAGAATAGGATCATCTGGTTTCAAAGAAAACGCCCAATCCTGGGGATCGCCACGCAGCAAAGAGATGACAATTTTAACCTGCTGCGCGGAGCTCCCTGACGAGTTAGGCTTCAAGGCAAAAAATAATTTACAATTATTTTTGAAATTCAAAAATTTAGACCGATCCCCAAAAAATACATCAGGTGTAGGAATCTTCGGTTCAGCAGCATGTGAATGAGCAAGGTAGGCGGAAATTCCCCGCACTTCCGCAGCGAGCTGCTCCACACGATCAGACAATTGCTTAATCTCCATTGAGAGAAAAAAAAATTCCCCCTACGGCCTCAGAGATATAGAGGAAAGAATATACACACTTTTTTTTTTTTTATACAATTCTTTCCTGCTATTGAGTACCCTAGAATCTGCGGTATGGCGGGTGATTCTGTTATGATTGAGTCACCGTAGGAGGCAAAAATAGAAATGCTAGCTAAGTCCAGAAAACCAGAGAAGTTGGCAGCTATCGGATTGCAGACCCCTGAACCTATCAACACAACTAGCAGTAGCCGTGGGGGGCTCCTACGATGCCCTAGGCCCCTCGATCACAGCCGGAGGACTACATAGCCTAAAGACAGAAAGGGAAATCTAAACTGCCCCAGAGCAGACCCCAAAGCAAAAGGCAGCCCCCCCACATATAATGATGGTGAAGCAAGAAGAAAGAACAAAACACAGACAGAAAGATAGACTGAGCAAAGATGGGGCCCACGCTAGCTTAGATAGGAAAGGACAGGAAGGCTGCTGTCTGCAATCCGTAAAAAACGCTATGAAAATAAGGGCCAACAAACTGACAGTAAAAAGGCCCTGAAGACGCTAGGCTTCAAAAAAGCTATGTCAGTACTCAGGAATATTCTGAAGACAGAGCAACAGGCAAAAGGAGATTCAGCTCACCCCAGCAGGGAATGGCAGAATCCAGAAAAGCAAGGAAAACAAAACACTAATGCAAAAAGGCAAAGCAGAAATCTTAGCTTTAGATGAGCAGGAATCAGACTGGTTTCCTAGAAGTCCACAGAGAAATCACCCGCAGGCCAGAAGGGCGTCGGCAGCCTTATATCCAGTCATTAACTCCACTCAGCCAGTCATCATCATCAGCCCCAGGTGTTTGACAATCAGGCTCACTACCTTTCTTCACCAGCAGAGGGAGTTCCTCGGGCCTCAGTAGTGAAGGGGAAAATGAACTCACAACACAGACCCTGAGGAGGAGGGGGAGGGGACACTGCCTCAGGACAGACCCTGAGGAGGAGGGGACACTGCCACAGGACAGACCCTGAGGAGGAGGGGACACTGCCACAGGACAGACCCTGAGGAGGAGGAGGAGGAGGGGACACTGCCACAGGACAGACTCTGAGGATGAGGGGACACTGCCACAGGACAGACCCTGAGGAGGGGGGGGACAGCTGGAGGAGGAGGGGACACTGCCACAGGACAGACCCTTAGGAGGAGGGGACTGTTGTGAGTTCATTCTCACCAGTTGTGAGTTCCCCTTCTGGACTCCATCTGGTGGTCACGGGAGGTGGTGCGGCTGGTTTGATTGGTGGAGATCTGCCACCTGAGAATGAGGATGATGATTGGATCTCGGGATTCTCAGTTTGGATTTAAGACAGCCGACGCCCTATTCAGTTGCTGGTGATTCCTTCTGGCTTGTCAGCTCTTGGTTCTCAGCTCTGTTACAGTCATCTAAAGCTAAGTTTTTCTGCTAATGTTCACACTTGATTTTGTGTGGTCTATTCAGTTTTTTGTGTGGTCTGCCAGCCACGGCTGGGGGCTGTGCTGAATTTACACTCTTATTTATCAGTATTTTGCCAATTGGCTTTTTGCCCCTTACTAGTTCGGTCTCTTTTTGCTCTATCTCAGAATATTTCAGAGTGCTGATATAGTGGGAGAAGTCTAGTGACTTCAAGGTTAATTTTGCTATCAGAAGTGTTGGACATTATTTTTGCAGGGTTTTTTGCAGGTTGCAGATAGTGTCTTCCCTTTCCTTTCCAGTCTAGTTAGTTTGGCCCCATCGTTTGCTCAGCCTATATACCTGAGTGCTGATATAGTGATTGAAGCCTAGTGTCCCCTCCTCCTCAGCGTCTGTCCTCTGGCAGTGTCCCCTCCCCCTCCTCCTCAGGGTCTGTCCTGTGGCAGTGTCCCCTCTTCATCCTCAGGGTCTGTCCTTTGGCAGTGTCCCCTCCTCCTCAGGGTCTGTCCTGTGGCAGTGTCCCCTCCTCCTCCTCAGGTCTGTCCTGTGGCAGAGTCCCCTCCTCCTCCTCAGGGTCTGTCCTGTAGCAGTGTCCCCCTCCCCCTCCTCCTCAGGGTCTGTCCTGTGGCAGTGTCCCCCTCCTCCTCCTTCTCTGGGTCTGTCCTGTGGCAGTGTCCCCCTCCTCCTCCTCCTCCGAGTCTGTCCTGTAGCAGTGTCCCCCTCCTCCTCAGGGTCTGTCCTGTGGCAGTGTCCCCTCCTCCTCCTCAGGGTCTGTCGTGTGGCAGTGTCTCCTCCTGCTTCTCCTCAGGGTCTGTCCTGTGGCAGTGTTCCCTCCTCCTCCTCAGGGTCTGTCCTGTAGCAGTGTCCCCCTCCTCAGGGTCTGTCCTGTGGCAGTGTCCCCCTCCTCCTCCGGGTCTGTCCTGTGGCAGTGTCCCCTCCTCCTCCTCAGGGTCTGTCCTGTGGCAGTGTCCCCTCCTCCTCAGGGTCTGTCCTGTGGCAGTGTCCCCTCCTCCTCCTCCTCAGGGTCTGTCCTGTGGCAGTGTCTCCTCCTGCTTCTCCTCAGGGTCTGTCCTGTGGCAGTGTCCCCTCCTCCTCAGGGTCTGTCCTGTGGCAGTGTCCCCTCCTCCTCCTCAGGGTCTGTCCTGTGGCAGTGTCTCCTCCTGCTTCTCCTCAGGGTCTGTCCTGTGGCAGAGTCCCCTCCTCCTCCTCCTCAGGGTCTGTCCTGTGGCAGTGTCTCCCTCCTCCTCCTCCTCAGGGTCTGTCCTGTGGCAGTGTCCCCCTCCTCCTCCTCCTCAGGGTCTGTCCTGTGGCAGTGTCCCCTTCTCATCCTCCTCAGGGTCTGTCCTGTGGCAGTGTCCCCTCCTCCTCAGGGTCTGTCCTGTGGCAGTGTCCCCTCCTCCTCCTCCTCAGGGTCTGTCCTGTGGCAGTGTCCCCTCCTCCTCCTCCTCAGGGTCTGTCCTGTGGCAGTGTCCCCTCCTCCTCCTCCTCAGGGTCTGTCCTGTGGCAGTGTCCCCTTCTCATCCTCCTCAGGGTCTGTCCTGTGGCAGTGTCCCCTCCTCCTCAGCGTCTGTCCTGTGGCAGTGTCCCCTCCTCCTCAGCGTCTGTCCTGTGGCAGTGTCCCCTCCTCCTCAGGGTCTGTCCTGTGGCAGTGTCCCCTCCTCCTCCTCCTCAGGGTCTGTCCTGTGGCAGTGTCCCCTCCTCCTCCTCCTCAGGGTCTGTCCTGTGGCAGTGTCCCCTCCTCCTCCTCCTCAGGGTCTGTCCTGTGGCAGTGTCCCCTCCTCCTCCTCCTCAGGGTCTGTCCTGTGGCAGTGTCCCCTCCTCCTCCTCCTCAGGGTCTGTCCTGTGGCAGTGTCCCCTCCTCCTCCTCCTCAGGGTCTGTCCTGTGGCAGTGTCCCCTTCTCCTCCTCCTCAGGGTCTGTCCTGTGGCAGTGTCCCCTCCTCCTCCTCCTCAGGGTCTGTCCTGTGGCAGTGTCCCCTCCTCCTCCTCCTCAGGGTCTGTCCTGTGGCAGTGTCCCCCTCCTCCTCCTCCTCAGGGTCTGTCCTGTGGCAGTGTCCCCTCCTCCTCCTCCTCAGGGTCTGTCCTGTGGCAGTGTCCCCTCCTCCTCCTCCTCAGGGTCTGTCCTGTGGCAGTGTCCCCTTCTCCTCCTCCTCAGGGTCTGTCCTGTGGCAGTGTCCCCTCCTCCTCCTCCTCAGGGTCTGTCCTGTGGCAGTGTCCCCTCCTCCTCCTCCTCAGGGTCTGTCCTGTGGCAGTGTCCCCTCCTCCTCCTCCTCAGGGTCTGTCCTGTGGCAGTGTCCCCCTCCTCCTCCTCCTCAGGGTCTGTCCTGTGGCAGTGTCCCCTCCTCCTCCTCCTCAGGGTCTGTCCTGTGGCAGTGTCCCCCTCCTCCTCCTCCTCAGGGTCTGTCCTGTGGCAGTGTCCCCTCCTCCTCAGGGTCTGTCCTGTGGCAGTGTCCCCTCCTCCTCCTCCTCAGGGTCTGTCCTGTGGCAGTGTCCCCTCCTCCTCCTCCTCAGGGTCTGTCCTGTGGCAGTGTCCCCTTCTCATCCTCCTCAGGGTCTGTCCTGTGGCAGTGTCCCTTCCTCCTCCTCCTCAGGGTCTGTCCTGTGGCAGTGTCCCCTCCTCCTCAGGGTCTGTCCTGTGGCAGTGTCCCCTCCTCCTCAGGGTCTGTCCTGTGGCAGTGTCCCCTCCTCCTCAGGGTCTGTCCTGTGGCAGTGTCCCCTCCTCCTCCTGTAGTCATCACCTGTTTTTCTGTAGTAAATGCAGCCGCTGCCTTATCCCTTGCAGCAGGAGACAGGAGGAGCCGTGTGCGGATACCGTAGATAAAGAAGAGACGACAGGTCCTGTGTGTACAGCAGCTGACACCAGAGACAACAGCCTGCACCTCCCGCACAGGAGCAGCTACAGGACCTGCCATGACGTCACCACCATGTGACCATAATGGGCGGAGTTCTATCTCTAAGTCAGATCACATGTACTGACGTCACCACAGGTCCTTCACCTACAGTGCAGCAGCTGCAGGTTGTTGTCTGTGGTGTCAGCCGTTATTATACAGAAGCCTGAAGGTCTCCATCCCCCGACACCATCCACCGCCTGTGACCGGAGCGACGTCCGAGGATGGAGGCAGAGACGGCCCGAAGAATCATCGCCTGCGCCCTGGAGATCATCTCCCTGCTGAGTGGAGAGGTAAACTCCTCTATATTATCATTATCTGCTGAGTGGAGAGGTAATCTCCTCTATATTATCACTATCTGCTGAGTGGAGAGGTAATCTCCTCTATATTATCATTATCTGCTGAGCGGAGAGGTAATCTCCTCTATATTATCATTATCTGCTGAGTGGAGAGGTAAACTCCTCTATATTATCACTATCTGCTGAGTGGTGAGGTAAACTCCTCTATATTATCACTATCTGCTGAGCGGAGAGGTAAACTCCTCTATATTATCACTATCTGCTGAGTGGAGAGGTAATCTCCTCTATATTATCATTATCTGCTGAGTGGAGAGGTAATCTCCTCTATATTATCATTATCTGCTGAGTGGAGAGGTAATCTCCTCTATATTATCACTATCTGCTGAGTGGAGAGGTAATCTCCTCTATATTATCACTATCTGCTGAGTGGAGAGGTAATCTCCTCTATATTATCATTATCTGCTGAGCGGAGAGGTAATCTCCTCTATATTATCATTATCTGCTGAGTGGAGAGGTAAACTCCTCTATATTATCATTATCTGCTGAGTGGAGAGGTAATCTCCTCTATATTATCATTATCTGCTGAGTGGAGAGGTAAACTCCTCTATATTATCACTATCTGCTGAGTGGAGAGGTAAACTCCTCTATATTATCACTATCTGCTGAGTGGAGAGGTAAACTCCTCTATATTATCATTATCTGCTGAGTGGAGAGGTAATCTCCTCTATATTATCACTATCTGCTGAGTGGAGAGGTAAACTCCTCTATATTATCACTATCTGCTGAGTGGAGAGGTAATCTCCTCTATATTATCACTATCTGCTGAGCGGAGAGGTAAACTCCTTTATATTATCACTATCTGCTGAGTGGAGAGGTAATCTCCTCTATATTATCATTATCTGCTGAGCGGAGAGGTAATCTCCTCTATATTATCATTATCTGCTGAGTGGAGAGGTAAACTCCTCTATATTATCACTATCTGCTGAGTGGAGAGGTAAACTCCTCTATATTATCACTATCTGCTGAGTGGAGAGGTAAACTCCTCTATATTATCATTATCTGCTGAGTGGAGAGGTAATCTCCTCTATATTATCATTATCTGCTGAGTGGAGAGGTAATCTCCTCTATATTATCATTATCTGCTGAGTGGAGAGGTAATCTCCTCTATATTATCACTATCTGCTGAGCGGAGAGGTAAACTCCTTTATATTATCACTATCTGCTGAGTGGAGAGGTAATCTCCTCTATATTATCATTATCTGCTGAGCGGAGAGGTAATCTCCTCTATATTATCACTATCTGCTGAGTGGAGAGGTAATCTCTATATTATCACTATCTGCTGAGTGGAGAGGTAAACTCCTCTATATTATCACTATCTGCTGAGTGGAGAGGTAAACTCCTCTATATTATCATTATCTGCTGAGCGGAGAGGTAATCTCCTCTATATTATCACTATCTGCTGAGTGGAGAGGTAATCTCCTCTATATTATCACTATCTGCTGAGCGGAGAGGTAATCTCCTCTATATTATCACTATCTGCTGAGTGGAGAGGTAAACTCCTCTATATTATCATTATCTGCTGAGCGGAGAGGTAATCTCCTCTATATTATCACTATCTGCTGAGTGGAGAGGTAATCTCCTCTATATTATCACTATCTGCTGAGTGGAGAGGTAAACTCCTCTATATTATCACTATCTGCTGAGTGGAGAGGTAATCTCCTCTATATTATCATTATCTGCTGAGTGGAGAGGTAATCTCCTCTATATTATCATTATCTGCTGAGTGGAGAGGTAATCTCCTCTATATTATCACTATCTGCTGAGTGGAGAGGTAATCTCCTCTATATTATCACTATCTGCTGAGTGGAGAGGTAAACTCCTCTATATTATCATTATCTGCTGAGTGGAGAGGTAAACTCCTCTATATTATCACTATCTGCTGAGTGGAGAGGTAATCTCCTCTATATTATCACTATCTGCTGAGTGGAGAGGTAATCTCCTCTATATTATCACTATCTGCTGAGTGGTGAGGTAAACTCCTCTATATTATCACTATCTGCTGAGTGGAGAGGTAAACTCCTCTATATTATCATTATCTGCTGAGTGGAGAGGTAAACTCCTCTATATTATCACTATCTGCTGAGTGGAGAGGTAATCTCCTCTATATTATCACTATCTGCTGAGTGGAGAGGTAATCTCCTCTATATTATCACTATCTGCTGAGTGGTGAGGTAAACTCCTCTATATTATCACTATCTGCTGAGTGGAGAGGTAATCTCCTCTATATTATCATTATCTGCTGAGTGGTGAGGTAATCTCCTCTATATTATCATTATCTGCTGAGTGGTGAGGTAATCTCCTCTATATTATCACTATCTGCTGAGTGGTGAGGTAATCTCCTCTATATTATCACTATCTGCTGAGTGGTGAGGTAATCTCCTCTATATTATCATTATCTGCTGAGTGGTGAGGTAATCTCCTCTATATTATCACTATCTGCTGAGTGGTGAGGTAATCTCCTCTATATTATCACTATCTGCTGAGTGGAGAGGTAATCTCCTCTATATTATCATTATCTGCTGAGCGGAGAGGTAAACTCCTCTATATTATCATTATCTGCTGAGTGGAGAGGTAAACTCCTCTATATTATCATTATCTGCTGAGTGGAGAGGTAATCTCCTCTATATTATCATTATCTGCTGAGTGGAGAGGTAATCTCCTCTATATTATCACTATCTGCTGAGTGGAGAGGTAATCTCCTCTATATTATCACTATCTGCTGAGTGGAGAGGTAATCTCCTCTATATTATCATTATCTGCTGAGTGGAGAGGTAAACTCCTCTATATTATCATTATCTGCTGAGTGGTGAGGTAATCTCCTCTATATTATCACTATCTGCTGAGCGGAGAGGTAAACTCCTCTATATTATCACTATCTGCTGAGTGGAGAGGTAATCTCCTCTATATTATCACTATCTGCTGAGTGGAGAGGTAATCTCCTCTATATTATCACTATCTGCTGAGTGGAGAGGTAATCTCCTCTATATTATCATTATCTGCTGAGTGGTGAGGTAATCTCCTCTATATTATCACTATCTGCTGAGCGGAGAGGTAAACTCCTCTATATTATCATTATCTGCTGAGTGGAGAGGTAAACTCCTCTATATTATCACTATCTGCTGAGTGGTGAGGTAATCTCCTCTATATTATCATTATCTGCTGAGTGGAGAGGTAAACTCCTCTATATTATCACTATCTGCTGAGCGGAGAGGTAATCTCCTCTATATTATCACTATCTGCTGAGTGGAGAGGTAAACTCCTCTATATTATCATTATCTGCTGAGTGGTGAGGTAATCTCCTCTATATTATCATTATCTGCTGAGTGGTGAGGTAATCTCCTCTATATTATCATTATCTGCTGAGTGGAGAGGTAAACTCCTCTATATTATCATTATCTGCTGAGTGGAGAGGTAAACTCCTCTATATTATCATTATCTGCTGAGTGGAGAGATAATCTCCTCTATATTATCACTATCTGCTGAGTGGAGAGGTAATCTCCTCTATATTATCACTATCTGCTGAGCGGAGAGGTAATCTCCTCTATATTATCACTATCTGCTGAGTGGTGAGGTAATCTCCTCTATATTATCACTATCTGCTGAGTGGAGAGGTAATCTCCTCTATATTATCATTATCTGCTGAGTGGAGAGGTAATCTCCTCTATATTATCACTATCTGCTGAGTGGAGAGGTAATCTCCTCTATATTATCATTATCTGCTGAGTGGAGAGGTAATCTCCTCTATATTATCATTATCTGCTGAGCGGAGAGGTAAACTCCTCTATATTATCACTATCTGCTGAGCGGAGAGGTAATCTCCTCTATATTATCATTATCTGCTGAGTGGTGAGGTAATCTCCTCTATATTATCATTATCTGCTGAGTGGAGAGGTAAACTCCTCTATATTATCATTATCTGCTGAGTGGAGAGGTAATCTCCTCTATATTATCACTATCTGCTGAGTGGTGAGGTAATCTCCTCTATATTATCACTATCTGCTGAGTGGAGAGGTAATCTCCTCTATATTATCACTATCTGCTGAGTGGTGAGGTAAACTCCTCTATATTATCATTATCTGCTGAGTGGTGAGGTAATCTCCTCTATATTATCACTATCTGCTGAGTGGTGAGGTAATCTCCTCTATATTATCATTATCTGCTGAGTGGAGAGGTAAACTCCTCTATATTATCATTATCTGCTGAGTGGTGAGGTAATCTCCTCTATATTATCACTATCTGCTGAGTGGTGAGGTAATCTCCTCTATATTATCATTATCTGCTGAGTGGAGAGGTAAACTCCTCTATATTATCATTATCTGCTGAGTGGAGAGGTAATCTCCTCTATATTATCACTATCTGCTGAGTGGTGAGGTAATCTCCTCTATATTATCACTATCTGCTGAGTGGAGAGGTAATCTCCTCTATATTATCACTATCTGCTGAGTGGTGAGGTAAACTCCTCTATATTATCATTATCTGCTGAGTGGTGAGGTAATCTCCTCTATATTATCACTATCTGCTGAGTGGTGAGGTAAACTCCTCTATATTATCATTATCTGCTGAGTGGTGAGGTAATCTCCTCTATATTATCACTATCTGCTGAGTGGTGAGGTAAACTCCTCTATATTATCACTATCTGCTGAGTGGAGAGGTAAACTCCTCTATATTATCATTATCTGCTGAGTGGTGAGGTAATCTCCTCTATATTATCACTATCTGCTGAGTGGTGAGGTAATCTCCTCTATATTATCATTATCTGCTGAGTGGAGAGGTAAACTCCTCTATATTATCATTATCTGCTGAGTGGAGAGGTAATCTCCTCTATATTATCACTATCTGCTGAGTGGTGAGGTAATCTCCTCTATATTATCACTATCTGCTGAGTGGAGAGGTAATCTCCTCTATATTATCACTATCTGCTGAGTGGTGAGGTAAACTCCTCTATATTATCATTATCTGCTGAGTGGTGAGGTAATCTCCTCTATATTATCACTATCTGCTGAGTGGTGAGGTAATCTCCTCTATATTATCATTATCTGCTGAGTGGAGAGGTAAACTCCTCTATATTATCATTATCTGCTGAGTGGAGAGGTAATCTCCTCTATATTATCACTATCTGCTGAGTGGTGAGGTAATCTCCTCTATATTATCACTATCTGCTGAGTGGAGAGGTAATCTCCTCTATATTATCATTATCTGCTGAGTGGAGAGGTAATCTCCTCTATATTATCATTATCTGCTGAGTGGTGAGGTAATCTCCTCTATATTATCATTATCTGCTGAGTGGAGAGGTAATCTCCTCTATATTATCATTATCTGCTGAGTGGAGAGGTAATCTCCTCTATATTATCATTATCTGCTGAGTGGAGAGGTAATCTCCTCTATATTATCACTATCTGCTGAGTGGAGAGGTAATCTCCTCTATATTATTACTATCTGCTGAGTGGAGAGGTAATCTCCTCTATATTATCATTATCTGCTGAGTGGTGAGGTAATCTCCTCTATATTATCACTATCTGCTGAGTGGAGAGGTAATCTCCTCTATATTATCATTATCTGCTGAGTGGAGAGGTAATCTCCTCTATATTATCATTATCTGCTGAGTGGTGAGGTAATCTCCTCTATATTATCATTATCTGCTGAGTGGAGAGGTAATCTCCTCTATATTATCATTATCTGCTGAGTGGAGAGGTAATCTCCTCTATATTATCATTATCTGCTGAGTGGAGAGGTAATCTCCTCTATATTATCATTATCTGCTGAGTGGAGAGGTAATCTCCTCTATATTATCACTATCTGCTGAGTGGAGAGGTAATCTCCTCTATATTATCACTATCTGCTGAGTGGAGAGGTAATCTCCTCTATATTATCATTATCTGCTGAGTGGTGAGGTAATCTCCTCTATATTATCACTATCTGCTGAGTGGAGAGGTAATCTCCTCTATATTATCACTATCTGCTGAGTGGAGAGGTAATCTCCTCTATATTATCACTATCTGCTGAGTGGAGAGGTAAACTCCTCTATATTATCATTATCTGCTGAGCGGAGAGGTAATCTCCTCTATATTATCACTATCTGCTGAGTGGAGAGGTAATCTCCTCTATATTATCATTATCTGCTGAGTGGTGAGGTAATCTCCTCTATATTATCACTATCTGCTGAGTGGAGAGGTAATCTCCTCTATATTATCATTATCTGCTGAGTGGAGAGGTAATCTCCTCTATATTATCACTATCTGCTGAGTGGAGAGGTAATCTCCTCTATATTATCACTATCTGCTGAGTGGAGAGGTAATCTCCTCTATATTATCATTATCTGCTGAGTGGTGAGGTAATCTCCTCTATATTATCACTATCTGCTGAGTGGAGAGGTAAACTCCTCTATATTATCATTATCTGCTGAGCGGAGAGGTAATCTCCTCTATATTATCATTATCTGCTGAGTGGAGAGGTAATCTCCTCTATATTATCACTATCTGCTGAGTGGAGAGGTAATCTCCTCTATATTATCACTATCTGCTGAGTGGTGAGGTAATCTCCTCTATATTATCACTATCTGCTGAGTGGAGAGGTAAACTCCTCTATATTATCATTATCTGCTGAGCGGAGAGGTAATCTCCTCTATATTATCACTATCTGCTGAGTGGAGAGGTAATCTCCTCTATATTATCACTATCTGCTGAGTGGAGAGGTAATCTCCTCTATATTATCATTATCTGCTGAGTGGAGAGGTAATCTCCTCTATATTATCATTATCTGCTGAGCGGAGAGGTAATCTCCTCTATATTATCACTATCTGCTGAGTGGAGAGGTAAACTCCTCTATATTATCACTATCTGCTGAGTGGAGAGGTAAACTCCTCTATATTATCACTATCTGCTGAGTGGAGAGGTAAACTCCTCTATATTATCACTATCTGCTGAGTGGTGAGGTAATCTCCTCTATATTATCACTATCTGCTGAGTGGAGAGGTAATCTCCTCTATATTATCACTATCTGCTGAGTGGTGAGGTAATCTCCTCTATATTATCATTATCTGCTGAGTGGAGAGGTAAACTCCTCTATATTATCATTATCTGCTGAGTGGAGAGGTAAACTCCTCTATATTATCATTATCTGCTGAGTGGAGAGGTAAACTCCTCTATATTATCATTATCTGCTGAGTGGAGAGGTAATCTCCTCTATATTATCACTATCTGCTGAGTGGAGAGGTAATCTCCTCTATATTATCACTATCTGCTGAGTGGTGAGGTAATCTCCTCTATATTATCACTATCTGCTGAGTGGAGAGGTAAACTCCTCTATATTATCATTATCTGCTGAGCGGAGAGGTAATCTCCTCTATATTATCACTATCTGCTGAGTGGAGAGGTAATCTCCTCTATATTATCACTATCTGCTGAGTGGAGAGGTAATCTCCTCTATATTATCATTATCTGCTGAGTGGAGAGGTAATCTCCTCTATATTATCATTATCTGCTGAGCGGAGAGGTAAACTCCTCTATATTATCACTATCTGCTGAGTGGAGAGGTAATCTCCTCTATATTATCATTATCTGCTGAGCGGAGAGGTAATCTCCTCTATATTATCATTATCTGCTGAGTGGAGAGGTAATCTCCTCTATATTATCATTATCTGCTGAGCGGAGAGGTAAACTCCTCTATATTATCACTATCTGCTGAGTGGTGAGGTAATCTCCTCTATATTATCACTATCTGCTGAGCGGAGAGGTAATCTCCTCTATATTATCACTATCTGCTGAGCGGAGAGGTAATCTCCTCTATATTATCATTATCTGCTGAGTGGAGAGGTAATCTCCTCTATATTATCACTATCTGCTGAGTGGAGAGGTAATCTCCTCTATATTATCATTATCTGCTGAGCGGAGAGGTAATCTCCTCTATATTATCATTATCTGCTGAGCGGAGAGGTAATCTCCTCTATATTATCACTATCTGCTGAGTGGAGAGGTAATCTCCTCTATATTATCACTATCTGCTGAGTGGAGAGGTAATCTCCTCTATATTATCACTATCTGCTGAGTGGAGAGGTAATCTCCTCTATATTATCACTATCTGCTGAGTGGAGAGGTAATCTCCTCTATATTATCACTATCTGCTGAGCGGAGAGGTAATCTCCTCTATATTATCATTATCTGCTGAGTGGAGAGGTAATCTCCTCTATATTATCACTATCTGCTGAGTGGAGAGGTAATCTCCTCTATATTATCACTATCTGCTGAGTGGAGAGGTAATCTCCTCTATATTATCATTATCTGCTGAGCGGAGAGGTAATCTCCTCTATATTATCATTATCTGCTGAGCGGAGAGGTAATCTCCTCTATATTATCACTATCTGCTGAGTGGAGAGGTAATCTCCTCTATATTATCACTATCTGCTGAGTGGAGAGGTAATCTCCTCTATATTATCACTATCTGCTGAGTGGAGAGGTAATCTCCTCTATATTATCACTATCTGCTGAGCGGAGAGGTAATCTCCTCTATATTATCATTATCTGCTGAGTGGAGAGGTAATCTCCTCTATATTATCACTATCTGCTGAGTGGAGAGGTAATCTCCTCTATATTATCACTATCTGCTGAGTGGAGAGGTAATCTCCTCTATATTATCATTATCTGCTGAGCGGAGAGGTAATCTCCTCTATATTATCATTATCTGCTGAGCGGAGAGGTAATCTCCTCTATATTATCACTATCTGCTGAGTGGAGAGGTAATCTCCTCTATATTATCACTATCTGCTGAGTGGAGAGGTAATCTCCTCTATATTATCACTATCTGCTGAGTGGAGAGGTAATCTCCTCTATATTATCACTATCTGCTGAGTGGAGAGGTAAACTCCTCTATATTATCATTATCTGCTGAGTGGAGAGGTAATCTCCTCTATATTATCACTATCTGCTGAGTGGAGAGGTAATCTCCTCTATATTATCACTATCTGCTGAGTGGAGAGGTAATCTCCTCTATATTATCACTATCTGCTGAGTGGAGAGGTAATCTCCTCTATATTATCACTATCTGCTGAGTGGAGAGGTAATCTCCTCTATATTATCACTATCTGCTGAGTGGAGAGGTAAACTCCTCTATATTATCATTATCTGCTGAGTGGTGAGGTAATCTCCTCTATATTATCACTATCTGCTGAGTGGAGAGGTAATCTCCTCTATATTATCACTATCTGCTGAGTGGAGAGGTAATCTCCTCTATATTATCACTATCTGCTGAGTGGAGAGGTAAACTCCTCTATATTATCACTATCTGCTGAGTGGTGAGGTAATCTCCTCTATATTATCACTATCTGCTGAGTGGAGAGGTAATCTCCTCTATATTATCACTATCTGCTGAGTGGTGAGGTAATCTCCTCTATATTATCACTATCTGCTGAGTGGTGAGGTAATCTCCTCTATATTATCATTATCTGCTGAGTGGTGAGGTAATCTCCTCTATATTATCATTATCTGCTGAGTGGAGAGGTAAACTCCTCTATATTATCACTATCTGCTGAGTGGAGAGGTAATCTCCTCTATATTATCACTATCTGCTGAGCGGAGAGGTAAACTCCTCTATATTATCACTATCTGCTGAGTGGTGAGGTAATCTCCTCTATATTATCACTATCTGCTGAGCGGAGAGGTAATCTCCTCTATATTATCACTATCTGCTGAGCGGAGAGGTAAACTCCTCTATATTATCACTATCTGCTGAGTGGTGAGGTAATCTCCTCTATATTATCACTATCTGCTGAGCGGAGAGGTAATCTCCTCTATATTATCACTATCTGCTGAGCGGAGAGGTAAACTCCTCTATATTATCACTATCTGCTGAGTGGAGAGGTAAACTCCTCTATATTATCACTATCTGCTGAGCGGAGAGGTAATCTCCTCTATATTATCACTATCTGCTGAGTGGAGAGGTAAACTCCTCTATATTATCATTATCTGCTGAGTGGAGAGGTAAACTCCTCTATATTATCATTATCTGCTGAGTGGAGAGGTAAACTCCTCTATATTATCACTATCTGCTGAGCGGAGAGGTAATCTCCTCTATATTATCACTATCTGCTGAGCGGAGAGGTAAACTCCTCTATATTATCACTATCTGCTGAGTGGAGAGGTAAACTCCTCTATATTATCACTATCTGCTGAGCGGAGAGGTAATCTCCTCTATATTATCACTATCTGCTGAGTGGAGAGGTAAACTCCTCTATATTATCATTATCTGCTGAGTGGAGAGGTAAACTCCTCCATATTATCACTATCTGCTGAGTGGAGAGGTAATCTCCTCTATATTATCACTATCTGCTGAGCGGAGAGGTAAACTCCTCTATATTATCACTATCTGCTGAGCGGAGAGGTAAACTCCTCTATATTATCATTATCTGCTGAGCGGAGAGGTAAACTCCTCTATATTATCACTATCTGCTGAGTGGTGAGGTAAACTCCTCTATATTATCACTATCTGCTGAGTGGAGAGGTAATCTCCTCTATATTATCACTATCTGCTGAGTGGAGAGGTAAACTCCTCTATATTATCACTATCTGCTGAGCGGAGAGGTAAACTCCTCTATATTATCATTATCTGCTGAGCGGAGAGGTAAACTCCTCTATATTATCACTATCTGCTGAGCGGAGAGGTAAACTCCTCTATATTATCACTATCTGCTGAGTGGTGAGGTAAACTCCTCTATATTATCACTATCTGCTGAGTGGAGAGGTAAACTCCTCTATATTATCACTATCTGCTGAGTGGTGAGGTAAACTCCTCTATATTATCATTATCTGCTGAGCGGAGAGGTAAACTCCTCTATATTATCATTATCTGCTGAGCGGAGAGGTAAACTCCTCTATATTATCACTATCTGCTGAGTGGAGAGGTAAACTCCTCTATATTATCACTATCTGCTGAGTGGAGAGGTAAACTCCTCTATATTATCACTATCTGCTGAGTGGAGAGGTAAACTCCTCTATATTATCATTATCTGCTGAGCGGAGAGGTAAACTCCTCTATATTATCATTATCTGCTGAGCGGAGAGGTAAACTCCTCTATATTATCATTATCTGCTGAGCGGAGAGGTAAACTCCTCTATATTATCACTATCTGCTGAGTGGAGAGGTAAACTCCTCTATATTATCACTATCTGCTGAGTGGAGAGGTAAACTCCTCTATATTATCATTATCTGCTGAGCGGAGAGGTAAACTCCTCTATATTATCACTATCTGCTGAGCGGAGAGGTAAACTCCTCTATATTATCACTATCTGCTGAGCGGAGAGGTAAACTCCTCTATATTATCATTATCTGCTGAGCGGAGAGGTAATCTCCTCTATATTATCACTATCTGCTGAGTGGAGAGGTAATCTCCTCTATATTATCACTATCTGCTGAGCGGAGAGGTAATCTCCTCTATATTATCACTATCTGCTGAGCAGAGAGGTAATCTCCTCTATATTATCACTATCTGCTGAGCGGAGAGGTAAACTCCTCTATATTATCACTATCTGCTGAGCGGAGAGGTAAACTCCTCTATATTATCATTATCTGCTGAGCGGAGAGGTAAACTCCTCTATATTATCATTATCTGCTGAGTGGAGAGGTAAACTCCTCTATATTATCATTATCTGCTGAGCGGAGAGGTAATCTCCTCTATATTATCACTATCTGCTGAGCGGAGAGGTAAACTCCTCTATATTATCACTATCTGCTGAGCGGAGAGGTAAACTCCTCTATATTATCACTATCTGCTGAGTGGAGAGGTAAACTCCTCTATATTATCATTATCTGCTGAGCGGAGAGGTAATCTCCTCTATATTATCACTATCTGCTGAGCGGAGAGGTAATCTCCTCTATATTATCACTATCTGCTGAGCGGAGAGGTAATCTCCTCTATATTATCACTATCTGCTGAGCGGAGAGGTAATCTCCTCTATATTATCACTATCTGCTGAGCGGAGAGGTAAACTCCTCTATATTATCACTATCTGCTGAGCGGAGAGGTAAACTCCTCTATATTATCACTATCTGCTGAGTGGAGAGGTAAACTCCTCTATATTATCATTATCTGCTGAGCGGAGAGGTAATCTCCTCTATATTATCACTATCTGCTGAGCGGAGAGGTAATCTCCTCTATATTATCACTATCTGCTGAGCGGAGAGGTAATCTCCTCTATATTATCACTATCTGCTGAGCGGAGAGGTAAACTCCTCTATATTATCACTATCTGCTGAGTGGAGAGGTAAACTCCTCTATATTATCATTATCTGCTGAGTGGAGAGGTAAACTCCTCTATATTATCATTATCTGCTGAGTGGAGAGGTAAACTCCTCTATATTATCATTATCTGCTGAGTGGAGAGGTAATCTCCTCTATATTATCATTATCTGCTGAGTGGAGAGGTAAACTCCTCTATATTATCATTATCTGCTGAGTGGAGAGGTAAACTCCTCTATATTATCATTATCTGCTGAGTGGAGAGGTAAACTCCTCTATATTATCATTATCTGCTGAGTGGAGAGGTAAACTCCTCTATATTATCATTATCTGCTGAGCGGAGAGGTAAACTCCTCTATATTATCACTATCTGCTGAGCGGAGAGGTAAACTCCTCTATATTATCACTATCTGCTGAGCGGAGAGGTAAACTCCTCTATATTATCATTATCTGCTGAGCGGAGAGGTAAACTCCTCTATATTATCACTATCTGCTGAGTGGAGAGGTAAACTCCTCTATATTATCACTATCTGCTGAGTGGAGAGGTAAACTCCTCTATATTATCATTATCTGCTGAGCGGAGAGGTAAACTCCTCTATATTATCATTATCTGCTGAGTGGAGAGGTAATCTCCTCTATATTATCACTATCTGCTGAGTGGAGAGGTAATCTCCTCTATATTATCATTATCTGCTGAGTGGAGAGGTAATCTCCTCTATATTATCATTATCTGCTGAGTGGAGAGGTAAACTCCTCAATATTATAATTATCTGCTGAGCGGAGAGGTAAACTCCTCTATATTATCACTATCTGCTGAGTGGAGAGGTAAACTCCTCTATATTATCACTATCTGCTGAGTGGAGAGGTAATCTCCTCTATATTATCACTATCTGCTGAGTGGAGAGGTAATCTCCTCTATATTATCATTATCTGCTGAGTGGAGAGGTAAACTCCTCTATATTATCACTATCTGCTGAGTGGAGAGGTAAACTCCTCTATATTATCACTATCTGCTGAGTGGAGAGGTAAACTCCTCTATATTATCACTATCTGCTGAGTGGAGAGGTAATCTCCTCTATATTATCACTATCTGCTGAGTGGTGAGGTAATCTCCTCTATATTATCATTATCTGCTGAGTGGAGAGGTAATCTCCTCTATATTATCATTATCTGCTGAGTGGAGAGGTAATCTCCTCTATATTATCACTATCTGCTGAGCGGAGAGGTAAACTCCTGTATATTATCACTATCTGCTGAGCGGAGAGGTAAACTCCTGTATATTATCACTATCTGCTGAGCGGAGAGGTAAACTCCTCTATATTATCACTATCTGCTGAGCGGAGAGGTAAACTCCTCTATATTATCATTATCTGCTGAGCGGAGAGGTAAACTCCTCTATATTATCATTATCTGCTGAGCGGAGAGGTAAACTCCTCTATATTATCACTATCTGCTGAGCGGAGAGGTAAACTCCTCTATATTATCATTATCTGCTGAGCGGAGAGGTAAACTCCTCTATATTATCACTATCTGCTGAGTGGAGAGGTAAACTCCTCTATATTATCACTATCTGCTGAGCGGAGAGGTAAACTCCTCTATATTATCACTATCTGCTGAGTGGAGAGGTAAACTCCTCTATATTATCATTATCTGCTGAGTGGAGAGGTAAACTCCTCTATATTATGCCAAAAATGTGATCAGCTCTCCTCCTGTCTCTGTTTACACAGGATTACACAATAGTGAAGAAGTTATCTGGTGACTGTGTGACTCCCATCATCCATCTCCACTGGTCCCTAGAACAAAGCAAGAACCTTACTACAGAATCTGCGCATTCATCAATTTCAGAATCAAAGATCCTTGAACTCACCAACAAAATCACTGAGCTGCTGACCAGAGAGGTGACTGGTGGGAGATTATACAGTATACACTGGAGGATTCTGGGTGATGAGAGGAGACTGCTGGGAGATTATACAGTATACACTGGAGGATTCTGGGTGATGAGAGGAGACTGCTGGGAGATTATACAGTATACACTGGAGGATTCTGGGTGATGAGAGGAGACTGCTGGGAGATTATACAGTATACACTGGAGGATTCTGGGTGATGAGAGGAGACTGCTGGGAGATTATACAGTGTACACTGGAGGATTCTGGGTGAGGAGAGGAGACTGCTGGGAGATTATACAGTATACACTGGAGGATTCTGGGTGATGAGAGGAGACTGCTGGGAGATTATACAGTATACACTGGGGGATTCTGGGTGATGAGAGGAGACTGCTGGGAGATTATACAGTATACACTGGAGGATTCTGAGTGATGAGAGGAGACTGCTGGGAGATTATACAGTATACACTGGGGGATTCTGGGTGATGAGAGGAGAATGCTGGGAGATTATACAGTATACACTGGAGGATTCTGGGGGATGAGAGGAGACTGCTGGGAGATTATACAGTATACACTGGAGGATTCTGAGTGATGAGAGGAGACTGCTGGGAGATTATACAGTATACACTGGAGGATTCTGGGTGATGAGAGGAGACTGCTGGGAGATTATACAGTATACACTGGAGGATTCTGGGTGATGAGAGGAGACTGCTGGGAGATTATACAGTGTACACTGGAGGATTCTGGGTGAGGAGAGGAGACTGCTGGGAGATTATACAGTATACACTGGAGGATTCTGGGTGATGAGAGGAGACTGCTGGGAGGTTATACAGTATACACTGGAGGATTCTGGGTGATGAGAGGAGACTGCTGGGAGATTATACAGTATACACTGGAGGATTCTGAGTGATGAGAGGAGACTGCTGGGAGATTATACAGTATACACTGGGGGATTCTGGGTGATGAGAGGAGACTGCTGGGAGATTATACAGTATACACTGGAGGATTCTGGGTGATGAGAGGAGACTGCTGGGAGATTATACAGTATACACTGGAGGATTCTGGGTGATGAGAGGAGACTGCTGGGAGATTATACAGTATACACTGGAGGATTCTGGGTGAGGAGAGGAGACTGCTGGGAGATTATACAGTGTACACTGGAGGATTCTGGGTGATGAGAGGAGACTGCTGGGAGATTATACAGTATATACTGGAGGATTCTGGATGATGAGAGGAGACTGCTGGGAGATTATACAGTGTACACTGGAGGATTCTGGGTGAGGAGAGGAGACTGCTGGGAGATTATACAGTATACACTGGAGGATTCTGGGTGATGAGAGGAGACTGCTGGGAGATTATACAGTGTACACTGGAGGATTCTGGGTGAGGAGAGGAGACTGCTGGGAGATTATACAGTATACACTGGAGGATTCTGGGTGATGAGAGGAGACTGCTGGGAGGTTATACAGTATACACTGGAGGATTCTGGGTGATGAGAGGAGACTGCTGGGATATTATACAGTGTACACTGGAGGATTCTGGGTGATGAGAGGAGACTGCTGGGAGATTATGCAGTATACACTGGAGGATTCTGAGTGATGAGAGGAGACTGCTGGGAGATTATACAGTGTACACTGGAGGATTCTGGGTGAGGAGAGGAGACTGCTGGGAGATTATACAGTGTACACTGGAGGATTCTGGGTGAGGAGAGGAGACTGCTGGGAGATTATACAGTGTACACTGGAGGATTCTGGGTGAGGAGAGGAGACTGCTGGGAGATTATACAGTGTACACTGGAGGATTCTGGGTGAGGAGAGGAGACTGCTGGGAGATTATACAGTGTACACTGGAGGATTCTGGGTGAGGAGAGGAGACTGCTGGGAGATTATACAGTGTACACTGGAGGATTCTGGGTGAGGAGAGGAGACTGCTGGGAGATTATACAGTATACACTGGAGGATTCTGGGTGATGAGAGGAGACTGCTGGGAGATTATACAGTATACACTGGAGGATTCTGGGTGATGAGAGGAGACTGCTGGGAGATTATACAGTATACACTGGAGGATTCTGGGTGATGAGAGGAGACTGCTGGGAGATTATACAGTATACACTGGAGGATTCTGGGTGATGAGAGGAGACTGCTGGGAGATTATACAGTATAAACTGGAGGATTCTGGGTGATGAGAGGAGACTGCTGGGAGATTATACAGTGTACACTGGAGGATTCTGGGTGATGAGAGGAGACTGCTGGGAGATTATACTGTCTACACTGGAGGATTCTGAGTGATGAGAGGAGACTGCTGGGAGATTATACAGTATACACTGGAGGATTCTGGGTGAGGAGAGGAGACTGCTGGGAGATTATACAGTATACACTGGAGGATTCTGGGTGAGGAGAGGAGACTGCTGGGAGATTATACAGTATACACTGGAGGATTCTGGGTGATGAGAGGAGACTGCTGGGAGATTATACAGTATACACTGGAGGATTCTGGGTGATGAGAGGAGACTGCTGGGAGATTATACAGTATACACTGGAGGATTCTGGGTGATGAGAGGAGACTGCTGGGAGATTATACAGTGTACACTGGAGGATTCTGGGTGATGAGAGGAGACTGCTGGGAGATTATACAGTATACACTGGAGGATTCTGGGTGATGAGAGGAGACTGCTGGGAGATTATACTGTGTACACTGGAGGATTCTGGGTGAGGAGAGGAGACTGCTGGGAGATTATACAGTATACACTGGAGGATTCTGGGTGAGGAGAGGAGACTGCTGGGAGATTATACAGTATACACTGGAGGATTCTGGGTGATGAGAGGAGACTGCTGGGAGATTATACAGTATACACTGGAGGATTCTGGGTGATGAGAGGAGATTGCTGGGAGATTATACAGTGTACACTGGAGGATTCTGGGTGATGAGGGGAGACTGCTGGGAGATTATACAGTATACACTGGAGGATTCTGGGTGATGAGAGGAGACTGCTGGGAGATTATACAGTATACACTGGAGGATTCTGAGTGATGAGAGGAGACTGCTGGGAGATTATACAGTATACACTGGAGGATTCTGGGTGAGGAGAGGAGACTGCTGGGAGATTATACAGTATACACTGGAGGATTCTGGGTGAGGAGAGGAGACTGCTGGGAGATTATACAGTATACACTGGAGGATTCTGGGTGATGAGAGGAGACTGCTGGGAGATTATACAGTATACACTGGAGGATTCTGAGTGATGAGAGGAGACTGCTGGGAGATTATACAGTATACACTGGAGGATTCTGGGTGAGGAGAGGAGACTGCTGGGAGATTATACAGTATACACTGGAGGATTCTGGGTGAGGAGAGGAGACTGCTGGGAGATTATACAGTATACACTGGAGGATTCTGGGTGATGAGAGGAGACTGCTGGGAGATTATACAGTATACACTGGAGGATTCTGGGTGATGAGAGGAGACTGCTGGGAGATTATACAGTATACACTGGAGGATTCTGGATGATGAGAGGAGACTGCTGGGAGATTATACAGTATACACTGGAGGATTCTGGGTGATGAGAGGTGACTGCTGGGAGATTATACAGTATACACTGGAGGATTCTGGGTGATGAGAGGAGACTGCTGGGAGATTATACAGTATACACTGGAGGATTCTGGGTGATGAGAGGAGACTGCTGGGAGATTATACAGTGTACACTGGAGGATTCTGGGTGAGGAGAGGAGACTGCTGGGACATTATACAGTGTACACTGGAGGATTCTGGGTGAGGAGAGGAGACTGCTGGGAGATTATACAGTGTACACTGGAGGATTCTGGGTGAGGAGAGGAGACTGCTGGGAGATTATACAGTGTACACTGGAGGATTCTGGGTGAGGAGAGGAGACTGCTGGGAGATTATACAGTGTACACTGGAGGATTCTGGGTGAGGAGAGGAGACTGCTGGGAGATTATACAGTATACACTGGAGGATTCTGGGTGATGAGAGGAGACTGCTGGGAGATTATACAGTATACACTGGAGGATTCTGGGTGATGAGAGGAGACTGCTGGGAGATTATACAGTATACACTGGAGGATTCTGGGTGATGAGAGGAGACTGCTGGGAGATTATACAGTATACACTGGAGGATTCTGGGTGATGAGAGGAGACTGCTGGGAGATTATACAGTATACACTGGAGGATTCTGGGTGATGAGAGGAGACTGCTGGGAGATTATACAGTATACACTGGAGGATTCTGGGTGATGAGAGGAGACTGCTGGGAGATTATACAGTGTACACTGGAGGATTCTGGGTGAGGAGAGGAGACTGCTGGGAGATTATACAGTATACACTGGAGGATTCTGGGTGATGAGAGGAGACTGCTGGGAGATTATACAGTATACACTGGGGGATTCTGGGTGATGAGAGGAGACTGCTGGGAGATTATACAGTATACACTGGAGGATTCTGAGTGATGAGAGGAGACTGCTGGGAGATTATACAGTATACACTGGGGGATTCTGGGTGATGAGAGGAGAATGCTGGGAGATTATACAGTATACACTGGAGGATTCTGGGGGATGAGAGGAGACTGCTGGGAGATTATACAGTATACACTGGAGGATTCTGAGTGATGAGAGGAGACTGCTGGGAGATTATACAGTATACACTGGAGGATTCTGGGTGATGAGAGGAGACTGCTGGGAGATTATACAGTATACACTGGAGGATTCTGGGTGATGAGAGGAGACTGCTGGGAGATTATACAGTGTACACTGGAGGATTCTGGGTGAGGAGAGGAGACTGCTGGGAGATTATACAGTATACACTGGAGGATTCTGGGTGATGAGAGGAGACTGCTGGGAGGTTATACAGTATACACTGGAGGATTCTGGGTGATGAGAGGAGACTGCTGGGAGATTATACAGTATACACTGGAGGATTCTGAGTGATGAGAGGAGACTGCTGGGAGATTATACAGTATACACTGGGGGATTCTGGGTGATGAGAGGAGACTGCTGGGAGATTATACAGTATACACTGGAGGATTCTGGGTGATGAGAGGAGACTGCTGGGAGATTATACAGTATACACTGGAGGATTCTGGGTGATGAGAGGAGACTGCTGGGAGATTATACAGTATACACTGGAGGATTCTGGGTGAGGAGAGGAGACTGCTGGGAGATTATACAGTGTACACTGGAGGATTCTGGGTGATGAGAGGAGACTGCTGGGAGATTATACAGTATATACTGGAGGATTCTGGATGATGAGAGGAGACTGCTGGGAGATTATACAGTGTACACTGGAGGATTCTGGGTGAGGAGAGGAGACTGCTGGGAGATTATACAGTATACACTGGAGGATTCTGGGTGATGAGAGGAGACTGCTGGGAGATTATACAGTGTACACTGGAGGATTCTGGGTGAGGAGAGGAGACTGCTGGGAGATTATACAGTATACACTGGAGGATTCTGGGTGATGAGAGGAGACTGCTGGGAGGTTATACAGTATACACTGGAGGATTCTGGGTGATGAGAGGAGACTGCTGGGATATTATACAGTGTACACTGGAGGATTCTGGGTGATGAGAGGAGACTGCTGGGAGATTATGCAGTATACACTGGAGGATTCTGAGTGATGAGAGGAGACTGCTGGGAGATTATACAGTGTACACTGGAGGATTCTGGGTGAGGAGAGGAGACTGCTGGGAGATTATACAGTGTACACTGGAGGATTCTGGGTGAGGAGAGGAGACTGCTGGGAGATTATACAGTGTACACTGGAGGATTCTGGGTGAGGAGAGGAGACTGCTGGGAGATTATACAGTGTACACTGGAGGATTCTGGGTGAGGAGAGGAGACTGCTGGGAGATTATACAGTGTACACTGGAGGATTCTGGGTGAGGAGAGGAGACTGCTGGGAGATTATACAGTGTACACTGGAGGATTCTGGGTGAGGAGAGGAGACTGCTGGGAGATTATACAGTATACACTGGAGGATTCTGGGTGATGAGAGGAGACTGCTGGGAGATTATACAGTATACACTGGAGGATTCTGGGTGATGAGAGGAGACTGCTGGGAGATTATACAGTATACACTGGAGGATTCTGGGTGATGAGAGGAGACTGCTGGGAGATTATACAGTATACACTGGAGGATTCTGGGTGATGAGAGGAGACTGCTGGGAGATTATACAGTATAAACTGGAGGATTCTGGGTGATGAGAGGAGACTGCTGGGAGATTATACAGTGTACACTGGAGGATTCTGGGTGATGAGAGGAGACTGCTGGGAGATTATACTGTCTACACTGGAGGATTCTGAGTGATGAGAGGAGACTGCTGGGAGATTATACAGTATACACTGGAGGATTCTGGGTGAGGAGAGGAGACTGCTGGGAGATTATACAGTATACACTGGAGGATTCTGGGTGAGGAGAGGAGACTGCTGGGAGATTATACAGTGTACACTGGAGGATTCTGAGTGATGAGAGGAGACTGCTGGGAGATTATACAGTGTACACTGGAGGATTCTGGGTGATGAGAGGAGACTGCTGGGAGATTATACAGTATACACTGGAGGATTCTGGGTGATGAGAGGAGACTGCTGGGAGATTATACAGTATACACTGGAGGATTCTGGGTGATGAGAGGAGACTGCTGGGAGATTATACAGTATACACTGGAGGATTCTGGGTGATGAGAGGAGACTGCTGGGAGATTATACAGTGTACACTGGAGGATTCTGGGTGATGAGAGGAGACTGCTGGGAGATTATACAGTATACACTGGAGGATTCTGGGTGATGAGAGGAGACTGCTGGGAGATTATACTGTGTACACTGGAGGATTCTGGGTGAGGAGAGGAGACTGCTGGGAGATTATACAGTATACACTGGAGGATTCTGGGTGAGGAGAGGAGACTGCTGGGAGATTATACAGTATACACTGGAGGATTCTGGGTGATGAGAGGAGACTGCTGGGAGATTATACAGTATACACTGGAGGATTCTGGGTGATGAGAGGAGATTGCTGGGAGATTATACAGTGTACACTGGAGGATTCTGGGTGATGAGGGGAGACTGCTGGGAGATTATACAGTATACACTGGAGGATTCTGGGTGATGAGAGGAGACTGCTGGGAGATTATACAGTATACACTGGAGGATTCTGAGTGATGAGAGGAGACTGCTGGGAGATTATACAGTATACACTGGAGGATTCTGGGTGAGGAGAGGAGACTGCTGGGAGATTATACAGTATACACTGGAGGATTCTGGGTGAGGAGAGGAGACTGCTGGGAGATTATACAGTATACACTGGAGGATTCTGGGTGATGAGAGGAGACTGCTGGGAGATTATACAGTATACACTGGAGGATTCTGAGTGATGAGAGGAGACTGCTGGGAGATTATACAGTATACACTGGAGGATTCTGGGTGAGGAGAGGAGACTGCTGGGAGATTATACAGTATACACTGGAGGATTCTGGGTGAGGAGAGGAGACTGCTGGGAGATTATACAGTATACACTGGAGGATTCTGGGTGATGAGAGGAGACTGCTGGGAGATTATACAGTATACACTGGAGGATTCTGGGTGATGAGAGGAGACTGCTGGGAGATTATACAGTATACACTGGAGGATTCTGGATGATGAGAGGAGACTGCTGGGAGATTATACAGTATACACTGGAGGATTCTGGGTGATGAGAGGTGACTGCTGGGAGATTATACAGTATACACTGGAGGATTCTGGGTGATGAGAGGAGACTGCTGGGAGATTATACAGTATACACTGGAGGATTCTGGGTGATGAGAGGAGACTGCTGGGAGATTATACAGTGTACACTGGAGGATTCTGGGTGAGGAGAGGAGACTGCTGGGACATTATACAGTGTACACTGGAGGATTCTGGGTGAGGAGAGGAGACTGCTGGGAGATTATACAGTGTACACTGGAGGATTCTGGGTGAGGAGAGGAGACTGCTGGGAGATTATACAGTGTACACTGGAGGATTCTGGGTGAGGAGAGGAGACTGCTGGGAGATTATACAGTGTACACTGGAGGATTCTGGGTGAGGAGAGGAGACTGCTGGGAGATTATACAGTATACACTGGAGGATTCTGGGTGATGAGAGGAGACTGCTGGGAGATTATACAGTATACACTGGAGGATTCTGGGTGATGAGAGGAGACTGCTGGGAGATTATACAGTATACACTGGAGGATTCTGGGTGATGAGAGGAGACTGCTGGGAGATTATACAGTATACACTGGAGGATTCTGGGTGATGAGAGGAGACTGCTGGGAGATTATACAGTATAAACTGGAGGATTCTGGGTGATGAGAGGAGACTGCTGGGAGATTATACAGTGTACACTGGAGTATTCTGGGTGATGAGAGGAGACTGCTGGGAGATTATACTGTGTACACTGGAGGATTCTGAGTGATGAGAGGAGACTGCTGGGAGATTATACAGTATACACTGGAGGATTCTGGGTGAGGAGAGGAGACTGCTGGGAGATTATACAGTGTACACTGGAGTATTCTGGGTGATGAGAGGAGACTGCTGGGAGATTATACTGTGTACACTGGAGGATTCTGAGTGATGAGAGGAGACTGCTGGGAGATTATACAGTATACACTGGAGGATTCTGGGTGAGGAGAGGAGACTGCTGGGAGATTATACAGTATACACTGGAGGATTCTGGGTGAGGAGAGGAGACTGCTGGGAGATTATACAGTATACACTGGAGGATTCTGGGTGATGAGAGGAGACTGCTGGGAGATTATACAGTATACACTGGAGGATTCTGAGTGATGAGAGGAGACTGCTGGGAGATTATACAGTATACACTGGAGGATTCTGGGTGAGGAGAGGAGACTGCTGGGAGATTATACAGTATACACTGGAGGATTCTGGGTGATGAGAGGAGACTGCTGGGAGATTATACAGTATACACTGGAGGATTCTGAGTGATGAGAGGAGACTGCTGGGAGATTATACAGTATACACTGGAGGATTCTGGGTGATGAGGGGATACTGCTGGGAGATTATACAGTATACACTGGAGGATTCTGGGGGATGAGAGGATACTGCTGGGAGATTATACAGTATACACTGGAGGATTCTGGGTGAGGAGAGGAGACTGCTGGGAGATTATACAGTATACACTGGAGGATTCTGGGTGATGAGAGGAGACTGCTGGGAGATTATACAGTATACACTGGAGGATTCTGGGTGATGAGAGGAGACTGCTGGGAGATTATACAGTATACACTGGAGGATTCTGAGTGATGAGAGGAGACTGCTGGGAGATTATACAGTATACACTGGAGGATTCTGGGTGATGAGAGGAGACTGCTGGGAGATTATACAGTATACACTGGAGGATTCTGGGTGAGGAGAGGAGACTGCTGGGAGATTATACAGTATACACTGGAGGATTCTGGGTGATGAGAGGAGACTGCTGGGAGATTATACAGTATACACTGGAGGATTCTGGGTGATGAGAGGAGACTGCTGGGAGATTATACAGTATACACTGGAGGATTCTGAGTGATGAGAGGAGACTGCTGGGAGATTATACAGTATACACTGGAGGATTCTGGGTGAGGAGAGGAGACTGCTGGGAGATTATACAGTATACACTGGAGGATTCTGGATGATGAGAGGTGACTGCTGGGAGATTATACAGTATACACTGGAGGATTCTGGGTGATGAGAGGAGACTGCTGGGAGATTATACAGTATACACTGGAGGATTCTGGGTGATGAGAGGAGACTGCTGGGAGATTATACAGTATACACTGGAGGATTCTGGGTGATGAGAGGAGACTGCTGGGAGATTATACAGTGTACACTGGAGGATTCTGGGTGAGGAGAGGAGACTGCTGGGAGATTATACAGTGTACACTGGAGGATTCTGGGTGATGAGAGGAGACTGCTGGGAGATTATACAGTGTACACTGGAGGATTCTGGGTGATGAGAGGAGACTGCTGGGAGATTATAGAGTATACACTGGAGGATTCTGGGTGATGAGAGGAGACTGCTGGGAGATTATACAGTATACACTGGAGGATTCTGGGTGATGAGAGGAGACTGCTGGGAGATTATACAGTATACACTGGAGGATTCTGGGTGATGAGAGGAGACTGCTGGGAGATTATACAGTATACACTGGAGGATTCTGGGTGATGAGAGGAGACTGCTGGGAGATTATACAGTATACACTGGAGGATTCTGGGTTATGAGAGGAGACTGCTGGGAGATTATACAGTATGCACTGGAGGATTCTGAGTGATGAGAGGAGACTGCTGGGAGATTATACAGTGTACACTGGAGGATTCTGGGTGAGGAGAGGAGACTGCTGGGAGATTATACAGTGTACACTGGAGGATTCTGGGTGATGAGAGGAGACTGCTGGGAGATTATACAGTATACAGTGGAGGATTCTGGGTGAGGAGAGGAGACTGCTGGGAGATTATACAGAGTACACTGGAGGATTCTGGGTGAGGAGAGGAGACTGCTGGGAGATTATACAGTATACACTGGAGGATTCTGGGTGATGAGAGGAGACTGCTGGGAGATTATACAGTGTACACTGGAGGATTCTGGGTGATGAGAGGAGACTGCTGGGAGATTATACAGTATACACTGGAGGATTCTGGGTGATGAGAGTAGACTGCTGGGAGATTATACAGTATGCACTGGAGGATTCTGGGTGATGAGAGGAGACTGCTGGGAGATTATACAGTATACACTGGAGGATTCTGGGTGATGAGAGGAGACTGCTGGGAGATTATACAGTATACACTGGAGGATTCTGGGTGATGATAGGAGACTGCTGGGAGATTATACAGTATACACTGGAGGATTCTGGGTGATAAGAGGAGACTGCTGGGAGATTATACAGTATACACTGGAGGATTCTGGGTGATGAGAGGAGACTTCTGGGAGATTATACAGTGTACACTGGAGGATTCTGGGTGATGAGAGGAGACTGCTGGGAGATTATACAATATACACTGGAGGATTCTGGGTGATGAGAGGAGACTGCTGGGAGATTATACAGTATACACTGGAGGATTCTGGGTGATGAGAGGAGACTGCTGGGAGATTATACAGTATACACTGGAGGATTCTGGGTGATGAGAGGAGACTGCTGGGAGATTATACTGTATACACTGGAGGATTCTGGGTGATGAGAGGAGACTGCTGGGAGATTATACAGTGTACACTGGAGGATTCTGGGTGAGGAGAGGAGACTGCTGGGAGATTATACAGTGTACACTGGAGGATTCTGGGTGATGAGAGGAGACTTCTGGGAGATTATACAGTATACACTGGAGGATTCTGGGTGATGAGAGGAGACTGCTGGGTGATTATACAGTATACACTGGAGGATTCTGGGTTGTGAGGAGACTGCTGGGAGATTATACAGTGTACACTGGAGGATTCTGGGTGATGAGAGGAGACTGCTGGGAGATTATACAGTATACACTGGAGGATTCTGGGTGATGAGAGGAGACTGCTGGGAGATTATACAGTGTACACTGGAGGATTCTGGGTGATGAGAGGAGACTGCTGGGAGATTATACAGTATACACTGGAGGATTCTGGGTGATGAGAGGAGACTGCTGGGAGATTATACAGTATACACTGGAGGATTCTGGGTGATGAGAGGAGACTGCTGGGAGATTATACAGTGTACACTGGAGGATTCTGGGTTGTGAGAGGAGACTGCTGGGAGATTATACAGTATACACTGGAGGATTCTGGGTGATGAGAGGAGACTGCTGGGAGATTATACAGTATACACTGGAGGATTCTGAGTGATGAGAGGAGACTGCTGGGATATTATACAGTATACACTGGAGGATTCTGGGTTGTGAGAGGACACTGCTGGGAGATTATACAGTGTACACTGGAGGATTCTGGGTGGTGAGAGGAGACTTCTGGGAGATTATACAGTATACACTGGAGGATTCTGGGTGATGAGAGGAGACTGCTGGGTGATTATACAGTATACACTGGAGGATTCTGGGTTGTGAGAGGAGACTGCTGGGAGATTATACAGTGTACACTGGAGGATTCTGGGTGATGAGAGGAGACTACTGGGATATTATACAGTATACACTGGAGGATTCTGGGTTGTGAGAGGACACTGCTGGGAGATTATACAGTGTACACTGGAGGATTCTGAGTGATGAGAGGAGACTGCTGGGAGATTATACAGTATACAGTGGAGGATTCTGGGTGAGGAGAGGAGACTGCTGGGAGATTATACAGAGTACACTGGAGGATTCTGGGTGAGGAGAGGAGACTGCTGGGAGATTATACAGTGTACACTGGAGGATTCTGGGTGAGGAGAGGAGACTGCTGGGAGATTATACAGTGTACACTGGAGGATTCTGGGTGATGAGAGGAGACTGCTGGGAGATTATACAGTATACAGTGGAGGATTCTGGGTGAGGAGAGGAGACTGCTGGGAGATTATACAGAGTACACTGGAGGATTCTGGGTGAGGAGAGGAGACTGCTGGGAGATTATACAGTATACACTGGAGGATTCTGGGTGATGAGAGGAGACTGCTGGGAGATTATACAGTGTACACTGGAGGATTCTGGGTGATGAGAGGAGACTGCTGGGAGATTATACAGTATACACTGGAGGATTCTGGGTGATGAGAGTAGACTGCTGGGAGATTATACAGTATGCACTGGAGGATTCTGGGTGATGAGAGGAGACTGCTGGGAGATTATACAGTATACACTGGAGGATTCTGGGTGATGAGAGGAGACTGCTGGGAGATTATACAGTATACACTGGAGGATTCTGGGTGATGAGAGGAGACTGCTGGGTGATTATACAGTATACACTGGAGGATTCTGGGTTGTGAGAGGAGACTGCGGGGAGATTATACAGTGTACACTGGAGGATTCTGGGTGATGAGAGGAGACTGCTGGGAGATTATACAGTATACACTGGAGGATTCTGGGTGATGAGAGGAGACTGCTGGGTGATTATACAGTATACACTGAAGGATTCTGGGTTGTGAGAGGAGACTGCTGGGAGATTATACAGTGTACACTGGAGGATTCTGGGTGATGAGAGGAGACTACTGGGATATTATACAGTATACACTGGAGGATTCTGTGTGATGAGAGGAGACTACTGGGAGATTATACAGTGTACACTGGAGGATTCTGGGTGATGAGAGGAGACTGCTGGGAGATTATACAGTATACACTGGGGGATTCTGTATGATGAGAGGAGACTGCTGGGAGATTATACAGTATACACTGGAGGATTCTGGGTGATGAGAGGAGACTGCTGGGAGATTATACAGTGTACACTGGAGGATTCTGGGTGATGAGAGGAGACTGCTGGGAGATTATACAGTGTACACTGGAGGATTCTGAGTGATGAGAGGAGACTGCTGGGAGATTATACAGTATATACTGGAGGATTCTGGGTGATGAGAGGAGACTGCTGGGAGATTATACAGTATACACTGGAGGATTCTGGGTGATGAGAGGAGACTGCTGGGAGATTATACAGTATACACTGGAGGATTCTGGGTGATGAGAGGAGACTGCTGGGAGATTATACAGTATACACTGGAGGATTCTGGGTGATGAGAGGAGACTGCTGGGAGATTATACAGTATACACTGGAGGATTCTGGATGATGAGAGGAGACTGCTGGGAGATTATACAGTATACACTGGAGGATTCTGGGTGATGAGAGGTGACTGCTGGGAGATTATACAGTATACACTGGAGGATTCTGGGTGATGAGAGGAGACTGCTGGGAGATTATACAGTATACACTGGAGGATTCTGGGTGATGAGAGGTGACTGCTGGGAGATTATACAGTATACACTGGAGGATTCTGGGTGATGAGAGGAGACTGCTGGGAGATTATACAGTATACACTGGAGGATTCTGGGTGATGAGAGGAGACTGCTGGGAGATTATACAGTGTACACTGGAGGATTCTGGGTGAGGAGAGGAGACTGCTGGGAGATTATACAGTATACACTGGAGGATTCTGGGTGATGAGAGGAGACTGCTGGGAGATTATACAGTGTACACTGGAGGATTCTGGGTGAGGAGAGGAGACTGCTGGGAGATTATACAGTGTACACTGGAGGATTCTGGGTGATGAGAGGTGACTGCTGGGAGATTATACAGTATACACTGGAGGATTCTGGGTGATGAGAGGAGACTGCTGGGAGATTATACAGTGTACACTGGAGGATTCTGGGTGATGAGAGGAGACTGCTGGGAGATTATACAGTATACACTGGAGGATTCTGGGTGATGAGAGGTGACTGCTGGGAGATTATACAGTATACACTGGAGGATTCTGGGTGATGAGAGGAGACTGCTGGGAGATTATACAGTATACACTGGAGGATTCTTGGTGATGAGAGGAGACTGCTGGGAGATTATACAGTGTACACTGGAGGATTCTGGGTGAGGAGAGGAGACTGCTGGGAGATTATACAGTGTACACTGGAGGATTCTGGGTGAGGAGAGGAGACTGCTGGGAGATTATACAGTGTACACTGGAGGATTCTGGGTGATGAGAGGAGACTGCTGGGAGATTATACAGTGTACACTGGAGGATTCTGGGTGAGGAGAGGAAACTGCTGGGAGATTATACAGTATACACTGGAGGATTCTGGGTGATGAGAGGAGACTGCTGGGCGATTATACAGTATACACTGGAGGATTCTGGGTAATGAGAGGAGAATGCTGGGAGATTATACAGTGTACACTGGAGGATTCTGGGTGAGGAGAGGAGACTGCTGGGAGATTATACAGTGTACACTGGAGGATTCTGGGTGTTGAGAGGAGACTGCTGGGAGATTATACAGTGTACACTGGAGGATTCTGGGTGATGAGAGGAGACTGCTGGGAGTTTATACAGTATACACTGGAGGATTCTGGGTGAGGAGAGGAAACTGCTGGGAGATTATACAGTATACACTGGAGGATTCTGGGTGATGAGAGGAGACTGCTGGGCGATTATACAGTATACACTGGAGGATTCTGGGTAATGAGAGGAGAATGCTGGGAGATTATACACTATACACTGGAGGATTCTGGGTGATGAGAGGAGACTGCTGGGATATTATACAGTGTACATTGGAGGATTCTGGGTGATGAGAGGAGACTGCTGGGAGATTATGCAGTATACACTGGAGGATTCTGAGTGATGAGAGGAGACTGCTGGGAGATTATACAGTATACACTGGAGGATTCTGGGTGAGGAGAGGAGACTGCTGGGAGATTATACAGTGTACACTGGAGGATTCTGGGTGAGGAGAGGAGACTGCTGGGAGATTATACAGTGTACACTGGAGGATTCTGGGTGAGGAGAGGAGTCTGCTGGGAGATTATACAGTGTACACTGGAGGATTCTGGGTGAGGAGAGGAGACTGCTGGGAGATTATACAGTGTACACTGGAGGATTCTGGGTGAGGAGAGGAGACTGCTGGGAGATTATACAGTGTACACTGGAGGATTCTGGGTGAGGAGAGGAGACTGCTGGGAGATTATACAGTGTACACTGGAGGATTCTGGGTGAGGAGAGGAGACTGCTGGGAGATTATACAGTATACACTGGAGGATTCTGGGTGATGAGAGGAGACTGCTGGGAGATTATACAGTATACACTGGAGGATTCTGGGTGATGAGAGGAGACTGCTGGGAGATTATACAGTATACACTGGAGGATTCTGGGTGATGAGAGGAGACTGCTGGGAGATTATACAGTATACACTGGAGGATTCTGGGTGATGAGAGGAGACTGCTGGGAGATTATACAGTATAAACTGGAGGATTCTGGGTGATGAGAGGAGACTGCTGGGAGATTATACAGTGTACACTGGAGGATTCTGGGTGATTAGAGGAGACTGCTGGGAGATTATACTGTGTACACTGGAGGATTCTGAGTGATGAGAGGAGACTGCTGGGAGATTATACAGTGTACACTGGAGGATTCTGGGTGAGGAGAGGAGACTGCTGGGAGATTATACAGTGTACACTGGAGGATTCTGAGTGATGAGAGGAGACTGCTGGGAGATTATACAGTATACACTGGAGGATTCTGGGTGATGAGAGGAGACTGCTGGGAGATTATACAGTATACACTGGAGGATTCTGGGTGATGAGAGGAGACTGCTGGGAGATTATACAGTATACACTGGAGGATTCTGGGTGATGAGAGGAGACTGCTGGGAGATTATACAGTATACACTGGAGGATTCTGAGTGATGAGAGGAGACTGCTGGGAGATTATACAGTGTACACTGGAGGATTCTGGGTGATGAGAGGAGACTGCTGGGAGATTATACAGTATACACTGGAGGATTCTGGGTGATGAGAGTAGACTGCTGGGAGATTATACAATATACACTGGAGGATTCTGGGTGATGAGAGGAGACTGCTGGGAGATTATACTGTATACACTGGAGGATTCTGGGTGATGAGAGGAGACTGCTGGGAGATTATACAGTGTACACTGGAGGATTCTGGGTGAGGAGAGGAGACTGCTGGGAGATTATACAGTGTACACTGGAGGATTCTGGGTGATGAGAGGAGACTTCTGGGAGATTATACAGTATACACTGGAGGATTCTGGGTGATGAGAGGAGACTGCTGGGTGATTATACAGTATACACTGGAGGATTCTGGGTTGTGAGAGGAGACTGCTGGGAGATTATACAGTGTACACTGGAGGATTCTGGGTGATGAGAGGAGACTGCTGGGAGATTATACAGTATACACTGGAGGATTCTGGGTGATGAGAGGAGACTGCTGGGAGATTATACAGTGTACACTGGAGGATTCTGGGTGATGAGAGGAGACTGCTGGGAGATTATACAGTATACACTGGAGGATTCTGGGTGATGAGAGGAGACTGCTGGGAGATTATACAGTATACACTGGAGGATTCTGGGTGATGAGAGGAGACTGCTGGGAGATTATACAGTGTACACTGGAGGATTCTGGGTTGTGAGAGGAGACTGCTGGGAGATTATACAGTATACACTGGAGGATTCTGGGTGATGAGAGGAGACTGCTGGGAGATTATACAGTATACACTGGAGGATTCTGAGTGATGAGAGGAGACTGCTGGGATATTATACAGTATACACTGGAGGATTCTGGGTTGTGAGAGGACACTGCTGGGAGATTATACAGTGTACACTGGAGGATTCTGGGTGGTGAGAGGAGACTTCTGGGAGATTATACAGTATACACTGGAGGATTCTGGGTGATGAGAGGAGACTGCTGGGTGATTATACAGTATACACTGGAGGATTCTGGGTTGTGAGAGGAGACTGCTGGGAGATTATACAGTGTACACTGGAGGATTCTGGGTGATGAGAGGAGACTACTGGGATATTATACAGTATACACTGGAGGATTCTGGGTTGTGAGAGGACACTGCTGGGAGATTATACAGTGTACACTGGAGGATTCTGAGTGATGAGAGGAGACTGCTGGGAGATTATACAGTATACAGTGGAGGATTCTGGGTGAGGAGAGGAGACTGCTGGGAGATTATACAGAGTACACTGGAGGATTCTGGGTGAGGAGAGGAGACTGCTGGGAGATTATACAGTGTACACTGGAGGATTCTGGGTGATGAGAGGAGACTGCTGGGAGATTATACAGTGTACACTGGAGGATTCTGGGTGATGAGAGGAGACTGCTGGGAGATTATACAGTATACACTGGAGGATTCTGGGTGATGAGAGTAGACTGCTGGGAGATTATACAGTATACACTGGAGGATTCTGGGTGATGAGAGGAGACTGCTGGGAGATTATACAGTATACACTGGAGGATTCTGGGTGATGAGAGGAGACTGCTGGGAGATTATACAGTATACACTGGAGGATTCTGGGTGATGAGAGGAGACTGCTGGGTGATTATACAGTATACACTGGAGGATTCTGGGTTGTGAGAGGAGACTGCGGGGAGATTATACAGTGTACACTGGAGGATTCTGGGTGATGAGAGGAGACTGCTGGGAGATTATACAGTATACACTGGAGGATTCTGGGTGATGAGAGGAGACTGCTGGGTGATTATACAGTATACACTGAAGGATTCTGGGTTGTGAGAGGAGACTGCTGGGAGATTATACAGTGTACACTGGAGGATTCTGGGTGATGAGAGGAGACTGCTGGGAGATTATACAGTATACACTGGGGGATTCTGTATGATGAGAGGAGACTGCTGGGAGATTATACAGTATACACTGGAGGATTCTGGGTGATGAGAGGAGACTGCTGGGAGATTATACAGTGTACACTGGAGGATTCTGGGTGATGAGAGGAGACTGCTGGGAGATTATACAGTGTACACTGGAGGATTCTGAGTGATGAGAGGAGACTGCTGGGAGATTATACAGTATATACTGGAGGATTCTGGGTGATGAGAGGAGACTGCTGGGAGATTGTACAGTATACACTGGAGGATTCTGGGTGATGAGAGGAGACTGCTGGGAGATTATACAGTATACACTGGAGGATTCTGGGTGATGAGAGGAGACTGCTGGGAGATTATACAGTATACACTGGAGGATTCTGGGTGATGAAAGGAGACTGCTGGGAGATTATACAGTGTACACTGGAGGATTCTGGGTGATTAGAGGAGACTGCTGGGAGATTATACAGTGTACACTGGAGGATTCTGGGTGATGAGAGGAGACTGCTGGGAGATTGTACAGTATACACTGGAGGATTCTGGGTGATGAGAGGAGACTGCTGGGAGATTATACAGTATACACTGGAGGATTCTGGGTGATGAGAGGAGACTGCTGGGAGATTATACAGTATACACTGGAGGATTCTGGGTGATGAGAGGAGACTGCTGGGAGATTATATAGTATACACTGGAGGATTCTGACTGATGAGAGGAGACTGCTGGGAGATTATACAGTATACACTGGAGGATTCTGGGTGATGAGAGGAGATTGCTGGGAGATTATACAGTATACACTGGAGGATTCTGGGTGATGAGAGGAGACTGCTGGGAGATTATACAGTATACACTGGAGGATTCTGGGTGATGAGAGGAGACTGCTGGGAGATTATACAGTGTACACTGGAGGATTCTGGGTGATGAGAGGAGACTGCTGGGAGATTATACAGTATACACTGGAGGATTCTGGGTGATGAGAGGAGACTGCTGGGAGATTATACAGTGTACACTGGAGGATTCTGGGTGAGGAGAGGAGACTGCTGGGAGATTATACAGTATACACTGGAGGATTCTGGGTGATGAGAGGAGACTGCTGCGAGATTATACAGGATACACTGGACGATTCTGGGTGATGAGAGGAGACTGCTGGGAGATTATACAGTGTACACTGGAGGATTCTGGGTGATGAGAGGAGACTGCTGGGAGATTATACAGTATACACTGGAGGATTCTGGGTGATGAGAGGAGACTGCTGGGAGATTATACAGTATACACTGGAGGATTCTGAGTGATGAGAGGAGACTGCTGGGAGATTATACAGTATACACTGGAGGATTCTGAGTGATGAGAGGAGACTGCTGGGAGATTATACAGTATACACTGGAGGATTCTGAGTGATGAGAGGAGACTGCTGGGAGATTATACAGTGTACACTGGGGGATTCTGTATGATGAGAGGAGACTGCTGGGAGATTATACAGTATACACTGGGGGATTCTGTATGATGAGAGGAGACTGCTGGGAGATTATACAGTATACACTGGAGGATTCTGGGTGATTAGAGGAGACTGCTGGGAGATTATACAGTATATACTGGAGGATTCTGTATGATGAGAGGAGACTGCTGGGAGATTATACAGTATACACTGGAGGATTCTGGGTGATGAGAGGAGACTGCTGGGAGATTATACAGTATACACTGGGGGATTCTGGGTGATGAGAGGAGACTGCTTGTATATTATACAGTATACACTGGAGGATTCTGGGTGATGAGAGGAGACTGCTGGGAGATTATACAGTGTACACTGGAGGATTCTGAGTGATGAGAGGAGACTGCTGGGAGATTATACAGTATACACTGGAGGATTCTGGGTGATGAGAGGAGACTGCTGGGAGATTATACAGTATACACTGGAGGATTCTGGGTGATGAGAGGAGACTGCTGGGAGATTATACAGTATACACTGGAGGATTCTGGGTGATGAGAGGAGACTGCTGGGAGATTATACAGTATACACTGGAGGATTCTGGGTGATGAGAGGAGACTGCTGGGAGATTATACAGTATACACTGGAGGATTCTGGGTGATGAGAGGAGACTGCTGGGAGATTATACAGTATACACTGGAGGATTCTGGGTGATGAGAGGAGACTGCTGGGAGATTATACAGTATACACTGGAGGATTCTGGATGATGAGAGGAGACTGCTGGGAGATTATACAGTATACACTGGAGGATTCTGGGTGATGAGAGGAGACTGCTGGGAGATTATACAGTATACACTGGAGGATTCTGGGTGATGAGAGGAGACTGCTGGGAGATTATACAGTATATACTGGAGGATTCTGAGTGATGAGAGGAGACTGCTGGGAGATTATACAGTATACACTGGAGGATTCTGGGTGATGAGAGGAGACTGCTGGGAGATTATACAGTATATACTGGAGGATTCTGAGTGATGAGAGGAGACTGCTGGGAGATTATACAGTATACACTGGAGAATTCTGGGTGATGAGAGGAGACTGCTGGGAGATTATACAGTATACACTGGAGGATTCTTGGTGATGAGAGGAGACTGCTGGGAGATTATACAGTATACACTGGAGGATTCTGGGTGATGAGATGAGACTGCTGGGAGATTATACAGTATACACTGGAGGATTCTTGGTGATGAGAGGAGACTGCTGGGAGATTATACAGTATACACTGGAGGATTCTTGGTGATGAGAGGAGACTGCTGGGAGATTATACAGTATACACTGGAGGATTCTGGGTGATGAGATGAGACTGCTGGGAGATTATACAGTATACACTGGAGGATTCTGGGTGATGAGAGGAGACTGCTGGGAGATTATACAGTATACACTGGGGGATTCTGGATGATGAGAGGAGACTGCTGGGAGATTATACAGTGTACACTGGAGGATTCTGAGTGATGAGAGGAGACTGCTGGGAGATTATACAGTATACACTTGAGGATTCTGGGTGCTGAGAGGAGACTGCTGGGAGATTATACAGTATACACTGGGGGATTCTGGATGATGAGAGGAGACTGCTGGGAGATTATACAGTATACACTGGAGGATTCTGGGTGATGAGAGGAGACTGCTGGGAGATTATACAGTATACACTGGAGGATTCTGGGTGATGAGAGGAGACTGCTGGGTGATTATACAGTATACACTGGAGGATTCTGGTTGATGAGAGGAGACTGCTGGGAGATTATACAGTATACACTGGAGGATTCTGGGTGATGAGAGGAGACTGCTGGGTGATTATACAGTATACACTGGAGGATTCTGGGTGATGAGAGGAGACTGCTGGGAGATTATACAGTATACACTGGAGAATTCTGGGTGATGAGAGGAGACTGCTGGGAGATTATACAGAATACACTGGAGGATTCTGAGGGATGAGAGGAGACTGCTGGGAGATTATACAGTATACACTGGGGGATTCTGGGTGATGAGAGGAGACTGCTGGGAGATTATACAGTATACACTGGGGGATTCTGGATGATGAGAGGAGACTGCTGGGAGATTATACAGTATACACTGGAGGATTCTGGATGATGAGAGGAGACTGCTGGGAGATTATACAGTATACACTGGAGGATTCTGGGTGATGAGAGGAGACTGCTGGGAGATTATACAGTATACACTGGGGGATTCTGGATGATGAGAGGAGACTGCTGGGAGATTATACAGTATACACTGGAGGATTCTGGGTGATGAGAGGAGACTGCTGGGTGATTATACAGTATACACTGGAGGATTCTGGGTGATGAGAGGAGACTGCTGGGAGATTATACAGTGTACACTGGAGGATTCTGAGTGATGAGAGGAGACTGCTGGGAGATTATACAGTGTATACTGGAGGATTCTGGGTGATGAGAGGAGACTGCTGGGAGATTATACAGTATACACTGGAGGATTCTGGATGATGAGAGGAGACTGCTGGGAGATTATACAGTATACACTGGAGGATTCTGGGTGATGAGAGGAGACTGCTGGGAGATTATACAGTATACACTGGAGGATTCTGGGTGATGAGAGGAGACTGCTGGGAGATTATACAGTATACACTGGGGGATTCTGGATGATGAGAGGAGACTGCTGGGAGATTATACAGTATACACTGGAGGATTCTGTGTGATGAGAGGAGACTGCTGGGAGATTATATAGTATACACTGGAGGATTCTGGGGGATGAGAGGAGACTGCTGGGAGATTATACAGTAGACACTGGAGGATTCTGGGTGATGAGAAGAGACTGCTGGGTGATTATACAGTATACACTGGAGGATTCTGGGTGATGAGAGGAGACTGCTGGGAGATTATACAGTGTACACTGGAGGATTCTGGGTGATGAGAGGAGACTGCTGGGAAATTATACAGTATACACTGGAGGATTCTGGGTGATGAGAGGAGACTGCTGGGAGATTATACAGTATACACTGGAGGATTCTGGGTGATGAGAGGAGACTGCTGGGTGATTATACAGTATACACTGGAGGATTCTGGGTGATGAGAGGAGACTGCTGGGAGATTATACAGTGTACACTGGAGGATTCTGAGTGATGAGAGGAGACTGCTGGGAGATTATACAGTATACACTGGAGGATTCTGGGTGATGAGAGGAGACTGCTGGGAAATTATACAGTATACACTGGAGGATTCTGGGTGATGAGAGGAGACTGCTGGGAAATTATACAGTATACACTGGAGGATTCTGGGTGATGAGAGGAGACTGCTGGGAGATTATATAGTATACACTGGAGGATTCTGGGTGATGAGAGGAGACTGCTGGGAGATTATATAGTATACACTGGGGGATTCTGGGTGATGAGAGGAGACTGCTGGGAGATTATACAGTATACACTGGAGGATTCTGGGTGATGAGAGGAGACTGCTGGTAGATTATACAGTATACACTGGAGGATTCTGGGTGATGAGAGGAGACTGCTGGGAGATTATACAGTATACACTGGAGGATTCTGGGTGATGAGAGGAGACTGCTGGGAGATTATATAGTATACACTGGAGGATTCTGGGTGATGAGAGGAGACTGCTGGGTGATTATACAGTGTACACTGGAGGATTCTGGGTGATGAGAGGAGACTGCTGGGAGATTATACAGTATACACTGGGGGATTCTGGGTGATGAGAGGAGACTGCTGGGAGATTATACAGTATACACTGGAGGATTCTGGGTGATGAGAGGAGACTGCTGGGAAATTATATAGTATACACTGGAGGATTCTGGGTGATGAGAGGAGACTGCTGGGTGATTATACAGTGTACACTGGAGGATTCTGGGTGATGAGAGGAGACTGCTGAGAGATTATACAGTATACACTGGGGGATTCTGGATGATGAGAGGAGACTGCTGGGAGATTATACAGTATACACTGGAGGATTCTGGGTGATGAGAGGAGACTGCTGGGAAATTATACAGTATACACTGGAGGATTCTGAGTGATGAGAGGAGACTGCTGGGAGATTATACTGTGTACACTGGAGGATTCTGGGTGATGAGAGGAGACTGCTGGGAGATTATACAGTATACACTGGGGGATTCTGGATGATGAGAGGAGACTGCTGGGAGATTATACAGTATACACTGGAGGATTCTGAGTGAGGAGAGGAGACTGCTGGGAGATTATACAGTATACACTGGAGGATTCTTAGTGATGAGAGGAGACTGCTGGGAGATTATACAGTATACACTGGAGGATTCTGAGTGAGGAGAGGAGACTGCTGGGAGATTATACAGTATACACTAGAGGATTCTGGGTGATGAGAGGAGACTGCTGGGAGATTATACAGTATACACTGGAGGATTCTGGATGATGAGAGGAGACTGCTGGGGGATTATACAGTATACACTGGGGGATTCTGGATGATGAGAGGAGACTGCTGGGGGATTATACAGTATACACTGGGGGATTCTGGATGATGAGAGGAGACTGCTGGGAGATTATACAGTATACACTGGAGGATTCTGGATGATGAGAGGAGACTGCTGGGAGATTATACAGTATACACTGGAGGATTCTGGGGGATGAGAGGAGACTGCTGGGAGATTATACAGTATACACTGGAGGATTCTGGGTGATGAGAGGAGACTGCTGGGAGATTATACAGTATACACTGGAGGATTCTGGGTGATGAGAGGAGACTGCTGGGAGATTATAATGTATACACTGGAGGATTCTGGGTGAGGAGAGGAGACTGCTGGGAGATTATACAGTATACACTGGAGGATTCTGGGTGAGGAGAGGAGACTGCTGGGAGATTATACAGTATACACTGGAGGATTCTGGTTGAGGAGAGGAGACTGCTGGGAGATTATACAGTATGCACTGGAGGATTCTGGGTTAGGAGAGGAGACTGCTGGGAGATTATACAGTATACACTGGAGGATTCTGGGTGATGAGAGGAGACTGCTGGGAGATTATACAGTATACACTGGAGGATTCTGGGTGATGAGAGGAGACTGCTGGGAGATTATACAGTATACACTGGAGGATTCTGGGTGAGGAGAGGAGACTGCTGGGAGATTATACAGTGTACACTGGAGGATTCTGAGTGATGAGAGGAGACTGCTGGGAGATTATACAGTATACACTGGAGGATTCTGGGTGATGAGAGGAGGCTGCTGGGAGATTATACAGTATACACGGGAGGATTCTGGGTGATGAGCGGAGACTGCTGGGAGATTATACAGTGTACAGTGGAGGATTCTTGGGGAGGAGACTGCTGGGAGATTATACAGTATACACTGGAGGATTCTGGTGATGAGAGGAGACTGCTGGGAGATTATACAGTATACACTGGAGAATTCTGGGTGATGAGAGGAGACTGCTAGGAGATTATACAGTGTACACTGGAGGATTCTGGGTGATGAGAGGAGACTGCTGGGAGACTACAGATTATACACTGGAGGATTCTGGGTGATGAGAGGAGACTGCTGGGAGATTATACAGTGTACACTGGAGGATTCTGGGTGATGAGAGGAGACTGCTGGGAGACTATACAGTATACACTGGAGGATTCTGGGTGATGAGAGGAGACTGCTGGGAAATTATACAGTATACACTGGGGGATTCTGGGTGATGAGAGGAGACTGCTGGGAGACTATACAGTATACACTGGAGGATTCTGGGTGATGAGAGGAGACTGCTGGGAGATTATACAGTATACACTGGGGGATTCTGGGTGATGAGAGGAGACTGCTGGGAGATTATACAGTATACACTGGGGGATTCTGGGTGATGAGTGGAGACTGCTGGGAGATTATACAGTAGACACTGGAGGATTCTGGGTGATGAGAGGAGACTGCTGGGAGATTATACAGTATACACTGGAGGATTCTGGGTGATGTGAGGAGACTGCTGGGAGATTATACAGTATACACTGGAGGATTCTGGGTGAGGAGAGGAGACTGCTGGGAGATTATACAGTGTACACTGGGGGATTCTGGGTGATGAGAGGAGACTGCTGGGAGATTATACAGTGTACACTGGGGGATTCTGGGTGATGAGAGGAGACTGCTGGGAGATTATACAGTGTACACTGGAGGATTCTGGGTGATGAGAGGAGACTGCTGGGAGATTATACAGTGTACACTGGAGGATTCTGGGTGATGAGAGGAGACTGCTGGGAGATTATACAGTGTACACTGGAGGATTCTGGATGATGAGAGGAGACAGCTGGGAGATTATACAGTATACACTGGAGGATTCTGGGTGATGAGCGGAGACTGCTGGGAGATTATACAGTGTACACTGGAGGATTCTGGGTGATGAGCGGAGACTGCTGGGAGATTATTCAGTGTACACTGGAGGATTCTGGATGATGAGAGGAGACTGCTGGGAGATTATACAGTGTACACTGGAGGATTCTGGGTGATGAGCGGAGACTGCTGGGAGATTATACAGTGTACACTGGAGGATTCTGAGTGATGAGAGGAGACTGCTGGGATATTATACAGTGTACACTGGAGGATTCTGGATGATGAGAGGAGACTGCTGGGAGATTATACAGTATACACTGGGGGATTCTGGGTGATGAGGAGACTGCTGGGAGATTATACAGTATACACTGGAGGATTCTGGGTGATGAGAGGAGACTGCTGGGAGATTATACAGTATACACTGGAGGATTCTGGATGATGAGAGGAGACTGCTGGGCGATTATACAGTATACACTGGAGGATTCTGGATGATGAGAGGAGACTGCTGGGAGATTATACAGTATACACTGGAGGATTCTGTATGATGAGAGGAGACTGCTGGGAGATTATACAGTATACACTGGAGGATTCTGGGTGAGGAGAGGAGACTGCTGGGAGATTATATAGTATACACTGGAGGATTCTGGGTGATGAGAGGAGACTGCTGGGAGATTATACAGTGTACACTGGAGGATTCTGGATGATGAGAGGAGACTGTTGGGAGATTATACAGTATACACTGGAGGATTCTGGGTGAGGAGAGGAGACTGCTGGGAGATTATATAGTATACACTGGAGGATTCTGGGTGATGAGAGGAGACTGCTGGGAGATTATACAGTGTACACTGGAGGATTCTGGATGATGAGAGGAGACTGCTGGGAGATTATACAGTATACACTGGAGGATTCTGGATGATGAGAGGAGACTGCTGGGAGATTATACAGTATACACTGGAGGATTCTGGATGATGAGAGGAGACTGCTGGGAGATTATATAGTATACACTGGAGGATTCTGGGTGATGAGAGGAGACTGCTGGGAGATTATACAGTATACACTGGAGGATTCTGGATGATGAGAGGAGACTGCTTGGCGATTATACAGTATACACTGGAGGATTCTGGGTGATGAGAGGAGACTGCTGGGAGATTATATAGTATACACTGGAGGATTCTGGATGATGAGAGGAGACTGCTGGGAGATTATACAGTATACACTGGAGGATTCTGGGTGATGAGAGGAGACTGCTGGGAGATTATACAGTATACACTGGAGGATTCTGGATGATGAGAGGAGACTGCTGGGCGATTATACAGTATACACTGGAGGATTCTGGGTGATGAGAGGAGACTGCTGGGAGATTATACAGTGTACACTGGAGGATTCTGAGTGATGAGAGGAGACTGCTGAGAGATTATACAGTGTACACTGGAGGATTCTGGGTGATGAGATGAGACTGCTGGGAGATTATATAGTATACACTGGAGATTTCTGGGTGATGAGAGGAGACTGCTGGGATATTATACAGTGTACACTGGAGGATTCTGGATGATGAGAGGAGACTGCTGGGAGATTATACAGTATACACTGGGGGATTCTGGGTGATGAGAGGAGACTGCTGGGAGATTATACAGTATACACTGGAGGATTCTGGGTGATGAGAGGAGACTGCTGGGAGATTATACAGTAAACACTGGAGGATTCTGGGTGATGAGAGGAGACTGCTGGGAGATAATACAGTGTACACTGGAGGATTCTGGGTGAAGAGAGGAGACTGCTGGGAGATCATACAGTGTACACTGGAGGAATCTGGGTGATGAGAGGAGACTGCTGGGAGATTATACAGTATACACTGGGGGATTCTGGATGATGAGAGGAGACTGCTGGGAGATTATACAGTATACACTGGAGGATTCTGAGTGAGGAGAGGAGACTGCTGGGAGATTATACAGTATACACTGGAGGATTCTTAGTGATGAGAGGAGACTGCTGGGAGATTATACAGTATACACTGGAGGATTCTGAGTGAGGAGAGGAGACTGCTGGGAGATTATACAGTATACACTAGAGGATTCTGGGTGGGAGATTATACAGTATACACTGGAGGATTCTGGGTGATGAGAGGAGACTGCTGGGAGATTATACAGTATACACTGGGGGATTCTGTGTGATGAGAGGAGACTGCTGGGAGGTTATACAGTATACACTGGAGGATTCTGGGTGATGAGAGGAGACTGCTGGGAGATTATACAGTATACACTGGAGGATTCTGGGTGATGAGAGGAGACTGCTGGGAGGTTATACAGTATACACTGGAGGATTCTGGGTGATGAGAGGAGACTGCTGGGAGATTATACAGTATACACTGGAGGATTCTGGGTGATGAGAGGAGACTGCTGGGTGATTATACAGTATACACTGGAGGATTCTGGGTGATGAGAGGAGACTGCTGGGAGATTATACAGTATACACTGGAGGATTCTGGGTGATGAGAGGAGACTGCTGGGAGGTTATACAGTATACACTGGAGGATTCTGGGTGATGAGAGGAGACTGCTGGGAGATTATACAGTATACACTGGAGGATTCTGGGTGATGAGAGGAGACTGCTGGGAGGTTATACAGTATACACTGGAGGATTCTGGGTGATGAGAGGAGACTGCTGGGTGATTATACAGTATACACTGGAGGATTCTGGGTGATGAGAGGAGACTGCTGGGAGATTATACAGTGTACACTGGAGGATTCTGGGTGATGAGAGGAGACTGCTGGGCGATTATACAGTGTACACTGGAGGATTCTGGGTGATGAGAGGAGACTGCTGGGAGATTATACAGTGTACACTGGAGGATTCTGGGTGATGAGAGGAGACTGCTGGGAGATTATACAGTATACACTGGAGGATTCTGGGTGATGAGAGGAGACTGCTGGGAGGTTATACAGTATACACTGGAGGATTCTGGGTGATGAGAGGAGACTGCTGGGTGATTATACAGTATACACTGGAGGATTCTGGGTGATGAGAGGAGACTGCTGGGAGATTATACAGTATACACTGGAGGATTCTGGGGGATGAGAGGAGACTGCTGGGAGATTATACAGTGTACACTGGAGGATTCTGGGTGATGAGAGGAGACTGCTGGGCGATTATACAGTGTACACTGGAGGATTCTGGGTGATGAGAGGAGACTGCTGGGAGATTATACAGTGTACACTGGAGGATTCTGGGTGATGAGAGGAGACTGCTGGGAGATTATACAGTATACACTGGAGGATTCTGGGTGATGAGAGGAGAATGCTGGGTGATTATACAGTGTACACTGGAGGATTCTGGGTGATGAGAGGAGACTGCTGGGAGATTATACAGTATACACTGGAGGATTCTGGGTGATGAGAGGAGACTGCTGGGAGATTATACAGTATACACTGGAGGATTCTGGGTGATGAGAGGAGAATGCTGGGTGATTATACAGTATACACTGGAGGATTCTGGGTGATGAGAGGAGAATGCTGGGAGATTATACAGTGTACATTGGAGGATTCTGGGTGATGAGAGGAGACTGCTGGGTGATTATACAGTATACACTGGAGGATTCTGGGTGATGAGAGGAGACTGCTGGGAGATTATACAGTGTACATTGGAGGATTCTGGGTGATGAGAGGAGACTGCTGGGCGATTATACAGTATACACTGGAGGATTCTGGGTGATGAGAGGAGACTGCTGGGCGATTATACAGTATACACTGGAGGATTCTGGGTGATGAGAGGAGACTGCTGGGAGATTATACAGTATACACTGGAGGATTCTGGGTGATGAGAGGAGAATGCTGGGAGATTATACAGTGTACATTGGAGGATTCTGGGTGATGAGAGGAGACTGCTGGGCGATTATACAGTATACACTGGAGGATTCTGGGTGATGAGAGGAGACTGCTGGGTGATTATACAGTATACACTGGAGGATTCTGGGTGATGAGAGGAGACTGCTGGGAGATTATACAGTGTACATTGGAGGATTCTGGGTGATGAGAGGAGACTGCTGGGCGATTATACAGTATACACTGGAGGATTCTGGGTGATGAGAGGAGACTGCTGGGAGATTATACAGTGTACATTGGAGGATTCTGGGTGATGAGAGGAGACTGCTGGGAGATTATACAGTATACACTGGAGGATTCTGGGTGATGAGAGGAGACTGCTGGGAGATTATACAGTATACACTGGAGGATTCTGGGTGATGAGAGGAGACTGCTGGGCGATTATACAGTATACACTGGAGGATTCTGGGTGATGAGAGGAGACTGCTGGGAGATTATACAGTATACACTGGAGGATTCTGGGTGATGAGAGGAGACTGCTGGGAGATTATACAGTGTACACTGGAGGATTCTGGGTGATGAGAGGAGAATGCTGGGTGATTATACAGTATACACTGGAGGATTCTGGGTGATGAGAGGAGAATGCTGGGTGATTATACAGTATACACTGGAGGATTCTGGGTGATGAGAGGAGAATGCTGGGAGATTATACAGTGTACATTGGAGGATTCTGGGTGATGAGAGGAGACTGCTGGGCGATTATACAGTATACACTGGAGGATTCTGGGTGATGAGAGGAGACTGCTGGGTGATTATACAGTGTACACTGGAGGATTCTGGGTGATGAGAGGAGACTGCTGGGCGATTATACAGTATACACTGGAGGATTCTGGGTGATGAGAGGAGACTGCTGGGAGATTATACAGTGTACACTGGAGGATTCTGAGGGATGAGAGGAGACTGCTGGGCGATTATACAGTATACACTGGAGGATTCTGGGTGATGAGAGGAGACTGCTGGGAGATTATACAGTGTACATTGGAGGATTCTGAGGGATGAGAGGAGACTGCTGGGCGATTATACAGTATACACTGGAGGATTCTGGGTGATGAGAGGAGACTGCTGGGAGATTATACAGTGTACACTGGAGGATTCTGGGTGATGAGAGGAGACTGCTGGGCGATTATACAGTATACACTGGAGGATTCTGGGTGATGAGAGGAGACTGCTGGGAGATTATACAGTGTACACTGGAGGATTCTGGGTGATGAGAGGAGACTGCTGGGAGATTATACAGTATACACTGGAGGATTCTGGGTGATGAGAGGAGACTGCTGGGCGATTATACAGTGTACACTGGAGGATTCTGGGTGATGAGAGGAGACTGCTGGGAGATTATATAGTATACACTGGAGGATTCTGGATGATGAGAGGAGACTGCTGGGCGATTATACAGTATACACTGGAGGATTCTGAGTGATGAGAGGAGACTGCTGGGCGATTATACAGTATACACTGGAGGATTCTGGGTGATGAGAGGAGACTGCTGGGAGATTATACAGTATACACTGGAGGATTCTGAGTGATGAGAGGAGACTGCTGGGCGATTATACAGTATACACTGGAGGATTCTGGGTGATGAGAGGAGACTGCTGGGAGATTATACAGTATACACTGGAGGATTCTGAGTGATGAGAGGAGACTGCTGGGAGATTATACAGTATACATTGGAGGATTCTGAGTGATGAGAGGAGACTGCTGGGCGATTATACAGTATACACTGGAGGATTCTGGGTGATGAGAGGAGACTGCTGGGAGATTATACAGTATACACTGGAGGATTCTGGGTGATGAGAGGAGACTGCTGGGAGATTATACAGTATACACTGGAGGATTCTGGGTGATGAGAGGAGACTGCTGGGCGATTATACAGTATACACTGGAGGATTCTGGGTGATGAGAGGAGACTGCTGGGAGATTATACAGTATACACTGGAGGATTCTGGGTGATGAGAGGAGACTGCTGGGAGATTATACAGTATACACTGGAGGATTCTGGGTGATGAGAGGAGACTGCTGGGCGATTATACAGTATACACTGGAGGATTCTGGGTGATGAGAGGAGACTGCTGGGAGATTATACAGTATACACTGGGGGATTCTGGGTGATGAGAGGAGACTGCTGGGCGATTATACAGTATACACTGGAGGATTCTGGGTGAGGAGAGGAGACTGCTGGGAGATTATACAGTATACACTGGAGGATTCTGGGTGAGGAGAGGAGACTGCTGGGAGATTATACAGTATACACTGGAGGATTCTGGGTGAGGAGAGGAGACTGCTGGGAGATTATACAGTATACACTGGAGGATTCTGGGTGATGAGAGGAGACTGCTGGGAGATTATACAGTATACACTGGAGGATTCTGGGTGATGAGAGGAGACTGCTGGGAGATTATACAGTATACACTGGAGGATTCTGGGTGATGAGAGGAGACTGCTGGGAGATTATACAGTATACACTGGAGGATTCTGGGTGATGAGAGGAGACTGCTGGGAGATTATACAGTATACACTGGAGGAATCTGGGTGATGAGAGGAGACTGCTGGGCGATTATACAGTATACACTGGAGGATTCTGGGTGATGAGAGGAGACTGCTGGGAGATTATACAGTGTACACTGGAGGATTCTGGGTGATGAGAGGAGACTGCTGGGAGATTATACAGTATACACTGGAGGATTCTGGGTGATGAGAGGAGACTGCTGGGAGATTATACAGTATACACTGGAGGATTCTGGGTGATGAGAGGAGACTGCTGGGAGATTATACAGTATACACTGGAGGATTCTGGGTGATGAGAGGAGACTGCTGGGAGATTATACAGTATACACTGGAGGATTCTGGGTGATGAGAGGAGACTGCTGGGAGATTATACAGTATACACTGGAGGATTCTGGGTGATGAGAGGAGACTGCTGGGAGATTATACAGTATACACTGGAGGATTCTGGGTGATGAGAGGAGACTGCTGGGAGATTATACAGTGTACACTGGAGGATTCTGGGTGATGAGAGGAGACTGCTGGGAGATTATACAGTATACACTGGAGGATTCTGGGTGATGAGAGGAGACTGCTGGGAGATTATACAGTATACACTGGAGGATTCTGGGTGATGAGAGGAGACTGCTGGGAGATTATACAGTATACACTGGAGGATTCTGGGTGATGAGAGGAGACTGCTGGGAGATTATACAGTATACACTGGAGGATTCTGGGTGATGAGAGGAGACTGCTGGGCGATTATACAGTATACACTGGAGGATTCTGGGTGATGAGAGGAGACTGCTGGGAGATTATACAGTATACACTGGGGGATTCTGGGTGATGAGAGGAGACTGCTGGGAGATTATACAGTATACACTGGAGGATTCTGGATGATGAGAGGAGACTGCTGGGAGATTATACATTATACACTGGAGGATTCTGGGTGATGAGAGGAGACTGCTGGGAGATTATACAGTGTACACTGGAGGATTCTGAGTGATGAGAGGAGACTGCTGGGAGATTATACAGTATACACTGGAGGATTCTGGGGGATGAGAGGAGACTGATGGGAGATTATACAGTATACACTGGAGGATTCTGGGTGATGAGAGGAGACTGCTGGGAGATTATACAGTGTACACTGGGGGATTCTGGATGATGAGAGGAGACTGCTGGGAGATTATACATTATACACTGGAGGATTCTGGGTGATGAGAGGAGACTGCTGGGAGATTATACAGTGTACACTGGAGGATTCTGAGTGATGAGAGGAGACTGCTGGGAGATTATACAGTATACACTGGAGGATTCTGGGGGATGAGAGGAGACTGATGGGAGATTATACAGTATACACTGGAGGATTCTGGGTGATGAGAGGAGACTGCTGGGAGATTATACAGTGTACACTGGAGGATTCTGGGTGATGAGAGGAGACTGCTGGGAGATTATACAGTGTACACTGGAGGATTCTGGGGGATGAGAGGAGACTGCTGGGAGATTATACAGTATACACTGGAGGATTCTGGGTGATGAGAGGAGACTGCTGGGAGATTATACAGTATACACTGGAGGATTCTGGGTGATGAGAGGAGACTGCTGGGAGATTATATAGTATACACTGGAGGATTCTGGGTGATGAGAGGAGACTGCTGGGAGATTATATAGTATACACTGGAGGATTCTGGGTGATGAGAGGAGACTGCTGGGAGATTATACAGTGTACACTGGAGAATTCTGGGTGATGAGAGGAGTCTGCTGGGAGATTATACAGTATACACTGGAGGATTCTGGGTAATGAGAGGAGTCTGCTGGGAGATTATACAGTATACACTGGAGGAATCTGGGTGATGAGAGGAGACTGCTGGGAGATTATACAGTATACACTGGAGGATTCTGGATGATGAGAGGAGACTGCTGGGAGATTATACAGTATACGCTGGAGGATTCTGGGTGATGAGAGGAGACTGCTGGGAGATTATACAGTATACACTGGAGGATTCTGGGTGATGAGAGGAGACTGCTGGGAGATTATACAGTATACACTGGAGGATTCTGAGTGATGAGAGGAGACTGCTGGGAGATTATACAGTGTACATTGGAGGATTCTGGGTGATGAGAGGAGACTGCTGGGAGATTATACAGTATACACTGGAGGATTCTGGGTGATGAGAGGAGACTGCTGGGAGATTATACAGTATACACTGGGGGATTCTGGGTGAGGAGAGGAGACTGCTGGGAGATTATACAGTATACACTGGAGGATTCTGGGTGATGAGAGGAGACTGCTGGGAGATTATACAGTATACACTGGGGGATTCTGGGTGATGAGAGGAGACTGCTGGGAGATTATACAGTGTACACTGGAGGATTCTGGGTGATGAGAGGATACTGCTGGGAGATTATACAGTATACACTGGAGGATTCTGGGTGATGAGAGGAGACTGCTGGGAAATTATACAGTATACACTGGAGGATTCTGGGTGATGAGAGGAGACTGCTGGGAGATTATACAGTATACACTGGAGGATTCTGGGTGATGAGAGGAGACTGTTGGGAGATTATACAGTATACACTGGAGGATTCTGGATGATGAGAGGAGACTGCTGGGAGATTATACAGTATACACTGGAGGATTCTGGGTGATGAGAGGAGACTGCTGGGAGATTATACAGTGTACACTGGAGGATTCTGGATGATGAGAGGAGACTGCTGGGAGATTATACAGTATACACTGAAGGATTCTGGGTGATGAGAGGAGACTGCTGGGAGATTATACAGTATACACTGGAGGATTCTGGATGATGAGAGGAGACTGCTGGGAGATTATACAGTATACACTGGAGGATTCTGGGTGATGAGAGGAGACTGCTGGGAGATTATACAGTATACACTGGAGGATTCTGGATGATGAGTGGAGACTGCTGGGAGATTATACAGTGTACACTGGAGGATTCTGGGTGATGAGAGGAGACTGCTGGGAGATTATACAGTATACACTGGAGGATTCTGGGTAATGAGAGGAGAATGCTGGGAGATTATACAGTGTACACTGGAGGATTCTGATTGATGAGAGGAGACTGCTGGGAGATTATACAGTATACACTGGAGGATTCTGGGTGATGAGAGGAGACTGCTGGGAGATTATACAGTATACACTGGAGGATTCTGGGTGATGAGAGGAGACTGCTGGGAGATTATACAGTATACACTGGAGGATTCTGGATGATGAGTGGAGACTGCTGGGAGATTATACAGTGTACACTGGAGGATTCTGGGTGATGAGAGGAGACTGCTGGGAGATTATACAGTATACACTGGAGGATTCTGGATGATGAGAGGAGACTGCTGGGAGATTATACAGTATACACTGGAGGATTCTGGGTAATGAGAGGAGAATGCTGGGAGATTATACAGTGTACACTGGAGGATTCTGATTGATGAGAGGAGACTGCTGGGAGATTATACAGTATACACTGGAGGATTCTGATTGATGAGAGGAGACTGCTGGGAGATTATACAGTGTACACTGGAGGATTCTGGATGATGAGAGGAGACTGCTGGGAGATTATACAGTGTACACTGGAGGATTCTGATTGATGAGAGGAGACTGCTGGGAGATTATACAGTGTACACTGGAGGATTCTGGGTAATGAGAGGAGAATGCTGGGAGATTATACAGTGTACACTGGAGGATTCTGATTGATGAGAGGAGACTGCTGGGAGATTATACAGTGTACACTGGAGGATTCTGGATGATGAGAGGAGACTGCTGGGAGATTATACAGTATACACTGGAGGATTCTGGATGATGAGAGGAGAATGCTGGGAGATTATACAGCGTACACTGGAGGATTCTGATTGATGAGAGGAGACTGCTGGGAGATTATACAGTATACACTGGAGGATTCTGGGTGAGGAGAGGAGACTGCTTGGAGATTATACAGCATACACTGGAGGATTCTGAGTGATGAGAGGAGACTGCTGGGAGATTATACAGTATACACTGGAGGATTCTGGTTGATGAGAGGAGACTGCTGGGAGATTATACAGTATACACTGGAGGATTCTGGGTGATGAGAGGAGACTGCTGGGAGATTATACAGTGTACACTGGAGGATTCTGGGTGAGGAGAGGAGACTGCTGGGAGATTATACAGTATACACTGGGGGATTCTGGTTGAGGAGAGGAGACTGCTGGGAGATTATACTGTATACACTGGAGAATTCTGGGTGATGAGGAGACTGCTGGGAGATTATACAGTATACACTGGAGGATTCTGGGTGATGAGAGGAGACTGCTGGGAGATTATACAGTATACACTGGAGGATTCTGGGTGATGAGAGGAGACTGCTGGGAGATTATACAGTATACACTGGGGGATTCTGGGTGATGAGAGGAGACTGCTGGGAGATTATACAGTGTACACTGGTGGATTCTGGGTGATGAGAGGATACTGCTGGGAGATTATACAGTATACACTGGGGGATTCTGGGTGATGAGAGGAGACTGCTGGGAGATTATACAGTGTACACTGGAGGATTCTGGGTGATGAGAGGATACTGCTGGGAGATTATACAGTATACACTGGAGGATTCTGGGTGATGAGAGGAGACTGCTGGGAAATTATACAGTATACACTGGGGGATTCTGGGTGATGAGAGGAGACTGCTGGGAGATTATACAGTGTACACTGGAGGATTCTGGGTGATGAGAGGATACTGCTGGGAGATTATACAGTATACACTGGGGGATTCTGGGTGATGAGAGGAGACTGCTGGGAGATTATACAGTGTACACTGGAGGATTCTGGGTGATGAGAGGATACTGCTGGGAGATTATACAGTGTACACTGGAGGATTCTGGGTGATGAGAGGATACTGCTGGGAGATTATACAGTATACACTGGAGGATTCTGGGTGATGAGAGGAGACTGCTGGGAGATTATACAGTATACACTGGAGGATTCTGGGTGATGAGAGGAGACTGTTGGGAGATTATACAGTATACACTGGAGGATGAGAGGAGACTGCTGGGAGATTATACAGTATACACTGGAGGATTCTGGGTGATGAGAGGAGACTGCTGGGAGATTATACAGTGTACACTGGAGGATTCTGGATGATGAGAGGAGACTGCTGGGAGATTATACAGTATACACTGGAGGATTCTGGGTGATGAGAGGAGACTGCTGGGAGATTATACAGTATACACTGGAGGATTCTGGATGATGAGAGGAGACTGCTGGGAGATTATACAGTGTATACTGGAGGATTCTGGGTGATGAGAGGAGACTGCTGGGAGATTATACAGTATACACTGGAGGATTCTGGATGATGAGTGGAGACTGCTGGGAGATTATACAGTGTACACTGGAGGATTCTGGGTGAAGAGAGGAGACTGCTGGGAGATTATTCAGTGTACACTGGAGGATTCTGGGTGATGAGAAGAGACTACTGGGAGATTATACAGTATACACTGGAGGATTCTGGGTAATGAGAGGAGACTGCTGGGAGATTATACAGTATACACTGGAGTTTTCTGGATGATGAGAGGAGACTGCTGGGAGATTATACAGTGTACACTGGAGGATTCTGATTGATGAGAGGAGACTGCTGGGAGATTATACAGTATACACTGGTGGATTCTGGTTGAGGAGAGGAGACTGCTGGGAGATTATACAGCATACACTGGAGGATTCTGGGTGATGAGAGGAGACTGCTGGGAGATTATACAGTGTACACTGGAGGATTCTGGATGATGAGAGGAGACTGCTGGGCGATTATACAGTATACACTGGAGGATTCTGGGTGATGAGAGGAGACTGCTGGGAGATTATACAGTATACACTGGAGGATTCTGGGTGATGAGAGGAGACTGCTGGGAGATTATACAGTATACACTGGAGGATTCTGAATGATGAGAGGAGACTGCTGGGAGATTATACAGTGTACACTGGAGGATTCTGGGTGATGAGAGGAGACTGCTGGGAGATTATACAGTGTACACTGGAGGATTCTGGGTGAGGAGAGGAGACTTCTGGGAGATTATACAGTATACACTGGAGGATTCTGGTTGAGGAGAGGAGACTGCTGGGAGATTATACTGTATACACTGGAGGATTCTGGGTGATGAGGAGACTGCTGGGAGATTATACAGTATACACTGGAGGATTCTGGGTGATGAGAGGAGACTGCTGGGAGATTATACAGTATACACTGGAGGATTCTGGGTGATGAGAGGAGACTGCTGGGAGATTATACAGTGTACACTGGAGGATTCTGGGTGAGGAGAGGAGACTGCTTGGAGATTATATAGTATACACTGGAGGATTCTGGGTGATGAGAGGAGACTGCTGGGAGATTATACAGTGGAGGATTCTGGGTGAGGAGAGGAGACTGCTGGGAGATTATACAGTATACACTGGAGGATTCTGGGTGAGGAGAGGAAACTGCTGGGAGATTATACAGTATACACTGGAGGATTCTGGGTGATGAGAGGAGACTTCTGGGAGATTATACAGTACACACTGGAGGATTCTGGGTGATGAGAGGAGACTGCTGGGAGATTATACAGTGTACACTGGAGGATTCTGGGTGATGAGAGGAGACTGCTGGGAGATTATACAGTACACACTGGAGGATTCTGGGTGATGAGAGGAGACTGCTGGGAGATTATACAGTACACACTGGAGGATTCTGGGTGATGAGAGGAGACTGCTGGGAGATTATACAGTGTACACTGGAGGATTCTGGGTGAGGAGAGGAGACTGCTGGGAGATTATACACTGGAGGATTCTGGGTGATGTCGCTCTCGTTGGTTGTCAGGTTCCTCTCCGGTGTCAGGACGTCGCTCTCTATTTCTCCGTGGAGGAGTGGGATTTTTTAGAAGGACACCGGGATCTGTACATGGACATCTTGTGTGAGGAGCACCAGTCGGTCACATCACTCGGTAGGTGTAGAGCTGCCTTTCTGTCGCTTCTCTCCCTTTGGGTAAGATTACATTAGTAGAGTACATGAATACAGTGTGCACACTGGGTGCGTTCCACTGGCTATTACACCGTGTGCCTTCTAGTCATCCAGTGAAAACCATTATGTCTGGTACGTTTGAATATCGAGTTGCTCAGTGCCTCAGGAGTGGTGACCCTGGCAAGGATGGGGGAAGTTTTACATTTCCCGGGAGTCGGTCCGGTCAGTTTCTTACTTTAAAAATCTATCACTATTTATTTTAATTGTTTTTCACTATGTTCCTTCTTGCATGTGTCCTGTGTCATGGACTTCTTGGGATGCTGTTCCGTTATGGGTTCCATTTTGAACAGTCTAGGGGGGAAGTGTGTGGCTATCTGGTTCCACTCCCTTCTGCGCAATCCCAGGCTCCCCTCCTTCAAGATAGGAGCCAGTTGTAGATGTTGGCTTCTGATTTGACTTGGGTAGCAGCCTGGGTTATTGGTGGGAACACGTTTTGGGCTTTCCTTGATCTTGGGCAAAACAGAATCCTGTAGTCCTGGTTCCTCACTGTGATTGCAATGCAGAATAAAAGGGAGTACAGGTCTTGGACAAGGTATTTGACAAAACCTGCTGGGCTTTAATTTTGAAACGGACTACAGGATGGTAGTGGGGCAGTCCATCTTCTCCTCCTGCTCAGGTTTTCCATGTGGCCCTTGGCAACAGATTCCAGTTCAAAACCCTGCAGTAAAGGGTTTGGGTGTGTCGGTGTCAGGTTGATTTTGCAAGTGTGCAGAGCAGAAGGCTCTGCAGAGTTCCACCTGTGTGAGGCAACACAGGCAAGCGGAGCCAAACACTGCCAATGGAGCGTAAAGGTCTGGCACCCACAGCGTGCACAGTGGTGCAGTCACCCATGGTAACCGGTCTCTGAGGTAGACTGTCCTGTGCCCGGATGTAAATCGGAGGTGGACTGGCGAGTTAATTGGCTGCAATCTGAAGGATATGGTTCTTGGCTGAGATCCGGAGGATATCGTGTGCTGTGTTGTACTGTGGGTTGGACATTAAAACACATTTGCTGTGAACTTTGCTGGGTCACTGCCCCATCACTGCTCAGAGTGGATGCTGCTGGTTAATCATCAGTTCTATGGACGACACTTTTCGGCTGGATGACCATGTTACTGTTTTCAGGGTCTTGATTTTTCTTTCAATGATCCAGTTGTGGGGGTTTAGCAGAAAAGCTTAGTGGGATAAGAAGTACAAGTTGACTCTCCTCCAGATGTAGAAATGTTCAGTGCATTTCCCACAGGGTTCTTTAATGGGCTGAGCTATGACTTGAGGGGTATCTATCTATTTGAGGCACCATGGTGTGTTTCTTCTGGAGTCAAGGTGATTAGTCTCCTCAGAGTACCAGCTTACCATGAAGGACCAATTTTTCTCTTCACCACATGTGAAGGAACACACCTAATGGGATCCCTTATCAATCAGAGACCATAGTCTCTTCAAAAACATTCACTCCCACATCAAGGCTGTGTGCCCACGTAAGCGTTTTTTAAGCGTTTGTCCTGGTGAAAACGCTTCAAAAATGCATAAAAGAAGCATCCTGTTCATTTTAAATGAATTCCGCACTTTTTGTGCACACGGATGCGTTTTTTTCCGCTCAAGAAACGCTTAGCTGTCAAAAACGTAGCATGCTCATTAATTTTTCGGAAAAGTCAGTGTTTTTGCTATTTTCTATAAGTCAAAAAACGCGCGGAAAAAAACGCATAAAAAACGAGCGGATTTTAAGCAAAAAAAGTGCGGGCATAAAACGCGCGTTTTCTGGGAAGGTGTCCAGTTTTGAAGCAGAAATTTTCTGCATACGTGGGCACATAGCCTAAAGGATCCTCATGGTTTACAACAATATCACTGCAAACTTTACAATCACATAGACAACATATAACAATCCTCCTGAAATATACAGGCAGAACTGCAGAGGCCCCTGACCAAAATCATTGGGCAAGATTGGCTCCTCGTCACTTCATTCAATATTCATTCAAACGTCATTTAATGGTCAGTTTGTCTGTCACTAAAGACATTGAAAAAAAGGGGGAGACAAAAAAGCGCAATAGGGTCTTATCCACGTTACAAAAGACAGTATATCATGAAATCTGCTCACCTGGTTAGGATGAGATAAGAGCGTGTAGGGAGCGGCTGCTGCAGATCCACAGGTCTTCAGTGACCAAAGAAATGATGAATCCAAAGGGAGTTTGTAGCTATATTCCGCGCTGCCGCTTTAGACAAATTCCAGGAGAACGCTGTATGATTGCAGTGGTTTTATTCTACGCGTTTCAGGGGTCTCATGCCCCCTTCATCAGGAAATACCACAAATACATACAGGTATCACAGACATAAATAGGTTAGAAAGGATGCTGGATTTCAAAAAAATGAGCGCCAACAAGTCAGATGGTGCAGTGTCCAAGATCAATGACACCACATGATTAACAGTTCACCTAAGATATATTACAAAATAATACGTATTTTAAAAGATTTTTTGATTAAACTTTCGTTTACAAAACAGATGATAAAGTCAAATTTACGATTTAAACAAAAAAAAAAAAAAAAAGGGAGGGGGGAGTTTATTCCTGTTTAGAGGTGGATACCTTACAAGTGGACTATCGTATGGAAACAGCAAACCGCTTTTTTTTCATTGAAAGCATTGCAATATTTATACAAAAAAGGGGAAAAAAGTAAAAACATAATTTTAATTCTTTACCAATAAAAAATATGTAATTTTAGTTAAATTCTAAAAAATTAAATATAAAATTATTTTTTAGTATAGAGGAAATGGGTTAAAAAATAATAAAGGATGCTAAAAGCAGCAACACACGAGAAGCTGCACAGCAGTCAGCGCGGCTCAGAATGAGAACGCAGACAGCATGGATTCATTACTTCACTGATACAAAGATCATGGGCAAATTTTAGATATAACATGAAGCACATAAAAAAAGGGGGTTAATATCAGATGCAGCAACACACAGGACGCTGTGCAGGAGCCAACTACTGCTCAAAGTAAAAATGCAGGATAAAGCGGCAGAGTGAATGGGTGGCTTCATTAATAGATAAGATCGCAGGCAGTTCTTGTGTTCACCCCCTGACACATAAGTCTTTTCACTGGGAAGGAGAGGCAGTAACATTCTTGTACTGTTCACTAATCTCTATGACTAGGCAATATATGCATGGGAGCTGAGATACTATTATCAGCCGGGGTCATTCTTTCATGTCAGACTAGTAGAATTAGTAGCGCTTACCCGGGCTTAATTAAAGAAGAAAAAAAAAAACTCTTCAAAAAATTCTTCAAAAAATGCAACTAACAGAGATAATGTTTAAGACAGAGGTGTGAAAGTGATTGCTCCCAAGGGCAAAAGGAGCTAAACCTGATAGGAGGCTATACAGGATTTTCATATATATAACACTCTTTTAGAATTAACGCACAAGCAATATTTAAGCAAATACATAAATAATTTTTTTCCATTAGACCAAGGAGGCACAGTATTGTAAAATTAATTATAAATATAAATATAAAATTGCAATTAGGTATTGCATTAAGTGCAAACAAATCTATAAAAAACATATAAAAACCACAAGGCACAAAACCACAAAATGAGGATGAAACCCATAATTGCAGAAAAAGGGAGATGTACCCGTAGACTGGTTAATGCGGTTGTTAAATGCAAACTCGGCCAACGGTAACACAGAACACCAATCATCCTGTCGGGCTGAGGTCAAGCAACGTAGAATTTGCTCCAGAGACTGATTGGTCCGTTCGGTCTGCCCATTAGTCTCAGGATGATAAGCGGATGAAAAGGACAGACCAATACCCAACCTCTTACAAAAAGCCCTTTTTTTTCTTCTTTAATTAAGCCCGGGTAAGCGCTACTAATTCTACTAGTCTGACATGAAAGAATGACCCCGGCTGATAATAGTATCTCATTTCTCCTTTAACTCAGCTCCCATGCATATATTGCCTAGCCATAGAGATTAGTGAACAGTACAAGAATGTTACTGCCACTCCTTCACAGTGAAAAGACTTATGTGTCAGGGGGTGAACACAAGAACTGCCTGCGATCTTATCTATTAATGAAGCCACCCATTCACTCTGCCGCTTTATCCTGCGTTTTTACTTTGAGCAGTAGTGGGCTCCTGCACAGCGTCCTGTGTGTTGCTGCATCTGATATTAACCCCTTTTTTTTTATGTGCTTCATGTTATATCTAAAATTTGCCCATGATCTTTGTATCAGTGAAGTAATGAATCCATGCTGTTTGCGTTCTCATTCTGAGCAACGCTGACTGCTGTGCAGCTTCTCGTGTGTTGCTGCTTTTAGCATCCTTTATTATTTTTTAACCCATTTCCTCTATACTAAAAAATAATTTTATATTTAATTTTTTAGAATTTAACTAAAATTACATAATTTTAATTCTTTACCAATAAAAAATATGTTTTTACTTTTTTCCCCTTTTTGTATAAATATTGCAATGCTTTCAATGAAAAAAAAGCGGTTTGCTGTTTCCATACGATAGTCCACTTGTAAGGTATCCACCTCTAAACAGGAATAAACTCCCCCCTCCCTTTTTTTTTTTTTTTTTTTTTTTTTTTTTTGTTTAAATCGTAAATTTGACTTTATCATCTGTTTTGTAAACGAAAGTTTAATCAAAAAATCTTTTAAAATACATATTCTTTTGTAATATATCTTAGGTTAACTGTTAATCATGTGGTGTCATTGAACTTTGACACTGCACCATCTGACTTGTTGGCGCTCATTTTTTTGAAATCCAGCATCCTTTCAAACCTATTTATGTCTGTGATACCTGTATGTATTTGTGGTATATCCTGATGAAGGGGGCATGAGACCCCTGAAACGCGTAGAATAAAACCACTGCAATCATACAGCATTCTCCTGGAATTTGTCTAAAGCGGCAGCGCAGAATATAGCTACAAACTCCCTTTGGATTCACTAAAGACATTGAAACACATAGCAGACCACAAATGATACATTCAAAAATTCAAATATCGGCAAAGGTTCAACCGAGATTGTCTTGTTCAAACCACCAATTACCCGTCCTAGACCCCTCTAGGTAACACTGATTCTTTTAGTAACACAATTGGTTACTCACTGTCGCTCATTCAGTGATTCCAAGAGAGTTCCTTGCTGTCGGGTCCAGAGGAGGTCCAGTTCTGACAATCCGGGTTTTCGGCACGATGTACTTTTCAGGAACACCGCACTACACTTGCTCACTGAGCCAGTGCGCGTGTCCTGAGTACAGAAACAGTGCTAAACGATACCTGCGGAGCAGGGCAGCAGAGGTGACAATGCGTGCTTCAAACTATCGGTGTCAGGATCCTGTCAGCGCCGGAAAGTAAAGAGGCACAGAACCTGAGGACACTGAAGTTAGCAAACTGGCACAGGACCTATGGTCATGTGACTGCAAGGGGGAGGGGCTTAGCGTCCTGTTTTCAGAGATGACAGGACACCATACAACAACTCAGTCAGGCAAAACGGAGGTCACAACAGTACGGGCAAAAGAGGCACAGGAGGAATAAACAGACGGGTGGTCAGACAAAGCCAAAGGTCATACACAAGAGGGCGACGTGGTACCAAGGTTACGAGCAGAGAGATGTCGGGTCACAAGCAGAGAGTCATACACGAGAGGTAGCACAGTACAACAGGGACAGGCAGAACTCGTAACAGGGACAGAACCGGATCAAAACCAAACAAGCAAGCTAGATATCAGGCACACGTGCGCATAAGGTCCACAAACTCAGCCGAGGGCAGGAGTATAACTGACACCGGACCTAGGTCCAGTGAGCATTAAATAGCCGCCCTCTGCCTGAGAGAGGCGGGACAATTAACCCCCAGTCTGATCAGGACGGGCCAAAGCGAAACCCCGTCCTGGATCATGACAGTACCCTCCTCTCAGTGGGGGGCCGGGGGGCCACCGGACCCCCAGGTCTCTCAGGGTACTTGGCGTGAAAGGCCCGGACCAACCAATCCGCATGGACCGATCGAACAGGAACCCACGACTGTTCTTTAGGACCGTAGCCTTTCCAATGTACCAGATATTGAAGAGCACGACGGACCAACCTGGATTCGACAATTCGTTCCACCTCGTACTCCGACTGCCCATCTACCAAAACCGGTGGTGGGGAAGCTGATGATCCCTCCCCACCGGACCTCACAGGTTTCAAAAGGGCCCTATGGAAAACATTTGGGATCCGCAGAGATGGCGGGAGACACAACCGAAAAGCCACCGGGTTAACTGCTACGGTAATTTTATAGGGACCTATAAACTTGGTTCCAAGCTTCGCAGAGGGGACCTTGAGCCTTATATTCCTGATGGACAACCATACCTTATCCCCAATCTGAAACACCGGTCCCGCGGATTGTTTTTTGTCCGCAAAAAATGTAAATTTGTCCTGGGCCTTCGTAATGTTAATCTGGACCTCCCGCCATACCTCCCCCAACCGCTGGATCGTCTTATCCGCCCCAGGAGACCCAGAATTCAAACGGGAAAATTCTCCAAAATGAGGATGAAACCCATAATTGCAGAAAAAGGGAGATGTACCCGTAGACTGGTTAATGCGGTTGTTAAATGCAAACTCGGCCAACGGTAACACAGAACACCAATCATCCTGTCGGGCTGAGGTCAAGCAACGTAGAATTTGCTCCAGAGACTGATTGGTCCGTTCGGTCTGCCCATTAGTCTCAGGATGATAAGCGGATGAAAAGGACAGACCAATACCCAACCTCTTACAAAAAGCCCTTTAAAATCTGGAAACAAATTGCACTCCTCTATCAGACACCACATTCAAGGGTACCCCATGCAACCGCACCACATGCTCAACGAACAATCTGGACAATGTTTCCGCATTAGGTAGAGCTGCCAAAGGTACAAAATGTGCCTGCTTACTAAACCTGTCCACCACAACCCAAACTACAGTATTACCCTTGGAGGGGGAGGGGGGGGGGGAAGGTTGGTGATGAAATCCATGGACATATGAGTCCATGGTCTCTCAGGAATTGGCAGTGGTACCAGTTCCCCGGCCGGCCAGTTATGGGGGGTTTTTGCACGGGCACAAGCATCACAAGCAGACACATATTCCCCAACATCAGAGGCTAAAGCAGACCACCAGAATACTCTAGCAATGGCCTTCCGGGTAGCCGAGATCCATGGATGTCCACCCAGAACTGAGTCATGAAACTCCCGGAGGACCTTGAGGCGAAACTGAGCTGGCACGAAAAGTTTATCCACCGGCTTAGTCGGAGGTGCAAGAGACTGAGCTTCCCGAATCTCCCGTTCCAACATATTAGAAATATCTGCCACCACCACCCCAGGCTGAAGAATGGAGGTTCCGGGGGGGACGTCAGATCTAGACTGCGTGACAAGGCATCCACTCTGACATTTTTAGATCCTGGCCGAAAAGTGATCGAGAAGTTGAATAGGGGAAAAAAAAGTGACCATCTAGCCTGTCTGGGAGTCAACCTTTTGGCTGACTCAATGTAAGCTAGGTTTTTGTGGTCGTAATTACGGTTATAGGATGGACAGCCCCCTCCAAAAAATGCCTCCATTCTTCAAAGGCCAACTTTATGGCCAGAAGTTCTCGATTCCCCACATCATAGTTTCTCTCCGCAGGGGAGAACTTCTTCGAGAAAAAGGCACAAGGTCTCAATTTGGTCAAAGTGGCAGGTCCCTGGGACAATACCGCCCCTACCCCCACCTCTGAGACGTCTATCTCAACAATAAATGGTTCAGACGGGTCCGGGTGAATAAGAACCGGGGCAGACGAAACATTTTTTTAAAAACTGAAACGCCGCTACCGCTGCGGTTGACCAATTCTTGATTTCGCCCCCCTTTTGAGTCATGTCTGTGAGGGGTTAAACCACCTGTGAGAACCCCCTTATAAATTTACGGGAGTAATTGGCGAATCCTAGGAAACGCTGCAGAGCCTTCAAATCACAAGGTTGAACCCACTCGACAATGGCCTGCACCTTATTAGGATCCATGCGATACCCTTCAGCAGACACAATGAACCCCAGAAAAGACAGTTCTTGGACGAAAAATAAGCATTTTTCTAATTTAGCAAAGAGACAGTTCTCCCGGAGCCTTTGGAGAACTGCCCGAACATGGCCAATGTGAGCCTGTTTATCAGGAGAGTAGATCAATATGTCATCCAACTATACCACCATAAAACGTCCAATGAAATCAGAGAACACATGATTAATGAAGTTTTGGAAAACCGCTGAAGCATTGGTCAGGCCGAAAGGCATGACCAAATTTTCAAACAACCCTTCAGTAGTGAGAAAAGCGGTTTTCCACTTATATCCGTCCCGGAGTCGAATAAGGTTATATGCTCCCCGTAGATCTAACTTTGAAAACCACTTAGCTTCGGACAACTGGTTGTATAAATCAGAAATAAGTGGAAGGGGATACGTATTCCTCACAGTTATCTTATTTAACTCACGAAAATCGAGGCATGGGCGTAAACCACCGTCTTTTTTCTTTACAAAAAAGAACCCCGCCGCCACGGGAGAAACAGAAGGACGAATGTGTCCCTTACGGAGGCTCTCGGAAATATGTTCTTTCATCGCGGCCCGTTCTGGACCCGAAAGGTTATACAAGCGGGCTTTGGGCAATTAGCACCTGGAACCAGGTCAATGGCACAATCAAATGGGCGGTGTGGTGGTAAAACCTCAGCCTCCTTTTCGGAGAAAACATCCATATAGTCTTTTAGGCACTCCGAAATACCATCCAGACCCACGGACGACACAGACACCGTAACAAGACATTTTGCAGAACAATAGGGACCCCATTTAACTATGTCCCGAGATTCCCAATTAATCACGGGATTATGCAATTGTAACCAGGGGAACCCCAACGCCAGTCCCGCAGGCAGGTTGTCCATCACAAAACATGAAATGTGTTCCTGGTGCAAGGAACTCACTTTAAGGAGAAACTCTTCAGTACGAAACATAACGTTATTCTTAACCAGTGGTGTTTTGTCAATGGCAACAATGTGAATAGGAGTCTCCAACCTAACTGTCCCTAACTTACACCTGGCCACCAAGTCAGAGTCAATAAAGTTCAATGATGATCCGCAATCCACGAAGGCAGAAGTGGATGTAGAGACACTCCCACAACAAAGTTCCACTTGCAACAACATTTTTGAAAAGGCAGAAAAGGGTACCTGAGAGCCTGGGTGACTTCCACGACAATCACCCGGGCTCAGTCGCTTGTTGTTCAGTGGACGGGAGAGGCAATCCTTTTTCCAATGTCCAGCATCGCCACAGTGAAAACAACATTTTCCCACGCGCCGTTGTCTCCTTTCGTTCCCTTTGGAGGTCGATGGTTCCCATCTCCATGGTTTCCAATGTAGGACAGGCTCCCCTTCATTGGGAGAATAACGGTGTCTCAATTTGCATCACTCCCCTCGCCCGTAGCCTGCAATCCATTCGGACGGACTGTGTCATAGCCTCCTCCAAGTAATCAGGCGGAGGGTGGAGAGCCAAGGCGTCTTTCAGATGTTCAGACAGGCCTCTACGGAACAAACCCCGGAGGGCGGCATCATTCCAGCAGACCTCAACAGCCCAGCGCCTGAACTCTGAACAAAACCACTCGGCTGAGTGCTTCCCCTGGCACACACTAATCACCATGTCCTCAGCCATACGCATCTGATCAGGCTCATCATAAATATGCCACAGGGCCTCAAAAAATGCATCCACATTCATACGCTATGGGGCCGTGGTCGAAAGGGAGAAAGCCCAAGCTTGGGGGGCTCCCCTTAATAGAGACATAATGACCCCCACTCTCTGACCTTCATCCCCAGAAGAGTGTGAAAAAAAAAAAGCTTACAGCCCTCCTTGAAAACGCTGAACTTCTTTTTATCTCCAGAAAAGGTATCTGGTAACTTAACCGGAGACTCAGGGAAAACTAATGTAACATCCCGAGCCCCCGATGATAAAACCCCCTGCACAGTGTCAGCGATCAGCTGCTGAGACTGAGCCAGGACTCGTTGTTCTACAAGGAGTTTCTGAGACATCCGAGTCAGGTGTCTCACCTGCTCAGAAAGAGCGTGCATATGATCCATCACATACACAGGAGAAGGGGAGCGGAGAGAAAAAAATGGTAATGGTCAGTTATAATGTCAGGAACACCGCACTACACTTGCTCACTGAGCCAGTGCGCGTGTCCTGAGTACAGAAACAGTGCTAAAAGATACCTGTGGAGCAGGTCAGCAGAGGTGACAATGCGTGCTTCAAACTATTGGTGTCAGGGTCCAGTCAGCGCCGGAAAGTAAAGAGGCACAGAACCTGAGGACACTGAAGTTAGCAAGTTGGCACAGGACCTATTGTCATGTGACTGCAAGGGGGAGGGGCTTAGCGTCCTGCTTTCAGAGATGACAGGACACCATACAACAACTCAGTCAGGCAAAACGGAGGTCACAACAGTACGGGCAAAAGAGGCACAGGAGGGACAAACAGACGGGTGGTCAGACAAAGCCAAAGGTCATACACAAGAGGGCGACGTGGTACCAAGGGGATGAGCAGAGAGAAGTCGGGTCACAAGCAGAGTGTCATACACGAGAGTTAGCGCAGTACAAGAGGGACAGGCTGAACTCGTAACATGGACCGAACCGGATCAAAACCAAACAAGCAAACAAGATATCAGGCACAAGGCACACGTACGCACAAGGTCAACTAACTCAGCCGAGGGCAGGAGTATAACTGACACCGGACCTAGGTCCAGTGAGCATTAAATAGCCGCCCTCTGCCGGAGAGAGGCGGAACAATTAACCCCAGTCTGATCAGGATGGGCCAAAGCGAAACCCCGTCCTGGATCATGACAGTACTGATGTGGAAACCTATATGGAAAGATTTAGGAGAAATTCAGAAGATTTCACATGTTTGCCAGCTTTGATCAAATCAGGGTGTCGTTCCATCAGAGACAAGGGCACACAGGTCTCTGCTGTACTTTCTTGTGTGAGCTCAGAAGCTCAGTCACAAGTTTTTATTACAAGCACAGACAAGAAAAGTGCAATGGCTTCTGACATTATCGAAGACCGAAGATATTTAAGTTGGGGAAAAACAAAATCGTAAGTTATGAATTCTATCAAATTATTTTCCAACCAGTTCTACCCAGATTACTAGACTTTCAGAACCAAAGGATTGTTTAACACACAGACACCTCTATTATAAGATACAGCGTCCTGTGTTATTGCTTTTATGAATAACACTTATAAAACCAATACTGAAAGACTAAATTAAAAGATATATAAAAGTAGATGTAATTGTCTAAAATTTTAATCAAAGCAAAGTATAAATATTTACCATAACAGTAGGCAAGTGTCCTTACACACGGTAAGAAGGGACGGATGGGGCAGACGAACGGAAGCTCTAGAAGAGACGGATACTGATGTGTAATAATTCCATTAAATGGGCCACAAGTCACTGATCTGAGGCTCCTACTCCAGTCCCATTTCCCTGTGTACGACCCCCCACAAGTGACCCTATTTTAAAATCTTGTCCCCCTCAAGGACTCAATATGGCAGCGGTGAAAATTTTGATCCAACTGTTGTCTCTCATAAATTTGTAACATTTTGCCAGGAAAATGAAAGATTACATTTTGTATTTGTATAGTTCACCGCGCTATGCTGAGAAGGTGTGCAAAAACTTGGCTGTCGGTAAATAAAAGTATTATTGGTTAGTAAAGTTCTTGGTACTTAGAGGAGTTGCAGAGTATTCTGTGCAGGTTGTGATGTCTAGATATAATTCGCAGATTATCTTGTGCTGATTTCTTTTGGTAGCCAGTAGTGCTGGTGGAGTAGTAATAATGATAGTATAAAGTACCAACACTGAAAGATTACGTTTTCCCACTGAATTTTTATATAATTTGCACATTTTTAATTTTCTTAAGAAGAAGTAAGTGAACATGGACTCACAATTTGTCACTCAATTTCTCTGAGCACAGTGAGGCTCCATTTGTCTTCAGAAACTACTGTTTGTCCACTCGCCAGAGCTCAGAAGAAAGGCGAACCACAATTCACTTTTGGAACACAGACTTTCCTGTAATAGTTTTTGGGTACAGAGCCTCTAAAGTGTTAGCACAGCAGAAAACCCCCCAAAAGTGAGCGCACATTGGAAATAACACTCTCTTGATGAAGTACTCTATGGATGCAGTGAATATTTTGATCAGACAGGTTATTTCCATGCAAAGAATAAGACAGTGGATACTGCGGGATGATAATTCGAAATATGCCACGGTAGCGCCCCCCATACATTATAGTGCCTATCTTGGGCTTCTGGAAATGTGCCCCCTGTAGATTCAGTGCGCTCTCCCAGCAGGTAATGCCAAGCATCATGACGTCATCTGCAGTTTAGGACACCATGCATGTCATTTCCCATGATTTGGGAATCATACAGACAGTTTTGTATTATCAATCTGTTGTGAAATTGTGCTGTTTCGTTGCAATAAGGTTTGCCCTCTTCAGAAGTTTGTCCTTCCTCTCTCCCTGTCTCTCTTAAAAGCACACATGTAGCTCTGATCTCAGTAATCTCTCCATTCTTTTCCCTCACTCACTGTCTGTCAACCATCTTAGAAGCCCATGTGTTTGCAGCTCTGATCTCAGTAATCCCTCCATTCTTCTCCCTCACTCACTGTCTGTCAACCATCTTAGAAGCCCATGTGTTTGCAGCTCTGATCTCAGTAATCTCTCCATTCTTCTCCCTCACTCACTGTCTGTCAACCATCTTAGAAGCCCATGTGTTTGCAGCTCTGATCTCAGTAATCTCTCCATTCTTCTCCCTCACTCACTGTCTGTCAACCATCTTAGAAGCCCATGTGTTTGTAGCTCTGATCTCAGTAATCCCTCCATTCTTCTCCCTCACTCACTGTCTGTCAAACATCTTAGAAGACCATGTGTTTGTAGCTCTGATCTCAGTAATCTCTCCATTCTTCTCCCTCACTCACTGTCTGTCAACCATCTTAGAAGCTGATGTGTTTGCAGCTCTGATCTCAGTAATCTCTCCATTCTTCTCCCTCACTCACTGTCTGTCAACCATCTTGGAAGACCATGTGTTTGCAGCTCTGATCTCAGTAATCTCTCCATTCTTCTCCCTCACTCACTGTCTGTCAACCATCTTAGAAGACCATGTGTTTGCAGCTCTGATCTCAGTAATCCCTCCATTCTTCTCCCTCACTCACTGTCTGTCAACCATCTTAGAAGCCCATGTGTTTGCAACTCTGATCTCAGTAATCTCTCCATTCTTCTCCCTCACTCACTGTCAACCATCTTAGAAGCCCATGTGTTTGCAGCTCTGATCTCAGTAATCTCTCATTCTTCTCCCTCACTCACTGTCTGTCAACCATCTTAGAAGCCCATGTGTTTGTAGCTCTGATCTCAGTAATCTCTCCATTCTTCTCCCTCACTCACTGTCTGTCAACCATCTTAGAAGCCCATGTGTTTGCAACTCTGATCTCAGTAATCTCTCCATTCTTCTCCCTCACTCACTGTCTGTCAACCATCTTAGAAGCCCATGTGTTTGTAGCTCTGATCTCAGTAATCCCTCCATTCTTCTCCCTCACTCACTGTCAACCATCTTAGAAGCCCATGTGTTTGCAGCTCTGATCTCCGTAATCTCTCCATTCTTCTTCCTCACTCACTGTCTGTCAACCATCTTAGAAGCCCATGTGTTTGCAGCTCTGATCTCAGTAATCCCTCCATTCTTCTCCCTCACTCACTGTCTGTCAACCATCTTAGATGCCCATGTGTTTGCAGCTCTGAGCTCAGTAATCCCTCCATTCTTCTCCCTCACTCACTGTCTGTCAACCATCTTAGAAGCTGATGTGTTTGCAGCTCTGATCTCAGTAATCTCTCCATTCTTCTCCCTCACTCACTGTCTGTCAACCATCTTAGAAGCTGATGTGTTTGCAGCTCTGAGCTCAGTAATCTCTCCATTCTTCTCCCTCACTCACTGTCTGTCAACCATCTTAGAAGACCATGTGTTTGCAGCTCTGATCTCAGTAATCTCTCCATTCTTCTCCCTCACTCACTGTCTGTCAACCATCTTAGAAGACCATGTGTTTGCAGCTCTGATCTCAGTAATCTCTCCATTCTTCTCCCTCACTCACTGTCTGTCAACCATCTTAGAAGACCATGTGTTTGCAGCTCTGATCTCAGTAATCCCTCCATTCTTCTCCCTCACTCACTGTCTGTCAACCATCTTAGAAGCCCATGTGTTTGCAACTCTGATCTCAGTAATCTCTCCATTCTTCTCCCTCACTCACTGTCAACCATCTTAGAAGCCCATGTGTTTGCAGCTCTGATCTCAGTAATCTCTCCATTCTTCTCCCTCACTCACTGTCTGTCAACCATCTTAGAAGCCCATGTGTTTGTAGCTCTGATCTCAGTAATCTCTCCATTCTTCTCCCTCACTCACTGTCTGTCAACCATCTTAGAAGCCCATGTGTTTGCAACTCTGATCTCAGTAATCTCTCCATTCTTCTCCCTCACTCACTGTCTGTCAACCATCTTAGAAGCCCATGTGTTTGTAGCTCTGATCTCAGTAATCCCTCCATTCTTCTCCCTCACTCACTGTCTGTCAACCATCTTAGAAGCCCATGTGTTTGCAGCTCTGATCTCAGTAATCCCTCCATTCTTCTTCCTCGCTCACTGTCTGTCAACCATCTTAGAAGCCCATGTGTTTGTAGCTCTGATCTCAGTAATCCCTCCATTCTTCTCCCTCACTCACTGTCAACCATCTTAGAAGCCCATGTGTTTGCAGCTCTGATCTCAGTAATCTCTCCATTCTTCTTCCTCGCTCACTGTCTGTCAACCATCTTAGAAGCCCATGTGTTTGTAGCTCTGATCTCAGTAATCCCTCCATTCTTCTCCCTCACTCACTGTCAACCATCTTAGAAGCCCATGTGTTTGCAGCTCTGATCTCAGTAATCTCTCCATTCTTCTTCCTCACTCACTGTCTGTCAACCATCTTAGAAGCCCATGTGTTTGCAGCTCTGATCTCAGTAATCCCTCCATTCTTCTCCCTCACTCACTGTCTGTCAACCATCTTAGATGCCCATGTGTTTGCAGCTCTGAGCTCAGTAATCCCTCCATTCTTCTCCCTCACTCACTGTCTGTCAACCATCTTAGAAGCTGATGTGTTTGCAGCTCTGATCTCAGTAATCTCTCCATTCTTCTCCCTCACTCACTGTCTGTCAACCATCTTAGAAGCTGATGTGTTTGCAGCTCTGAGCTCAGTAATCTCTCCATTCTTCTCCCTCACTCACTGTCTGTCAACCATCTTAGAAGACCATGTGTTTGCAGCTCTGATCTCAGTAATCTCTCCATTCTTCTCCCTCACTCACTGTCTGTCAACCATCTTAGAAGCCCATGTGTTTGTAGCTCTGATCTCAGTAATCTCTCCATTCTTCTCCCTCACTTGCTGTCTGTCAACCATCTTAGAAGCCCATGTGTTTGCAGCTCTGATCTCAGTAATCCCTCCATTCTTCTCCCTCACTCACTGTCTGTCAACCATCTTAGATGCCCATGTGTTTGCAGCTCTGAGCTCAGTAATCCCTCCATTCTTCTCCCTCACTCACTGTCTGTCAACCATCTTAGAAGCTGATGTGTTTGCAGCTCTGATCTCAGTAATCTCTCCATTCTTCTCCCTCACTCACTGTCTGTCAACCATCTTAGAAGACCATGTGTTTGCAGCTCTGATCTCAGTAATCTCTCCATTCTTCTCCCTCACTCACTGTCTGTCAACCATCTTAGAAGCCCATGTGTTTGCAGCTCTGATCTCAGTAATCTCTCCATTCTTCTCCCTCACTCACTGTCTGTCAACCATCTTAGAAGCCCATGTGTTTGCAGCTCTGATCTCAGTAATCCCTCCATTCTTCTCCCTCACTCACTGTCTGTCAACCATCTTAGAAACTGATGTGTTTGCAGCTCTGATCTCAGTAATCTCTCCATTCTTCTCACTCACTCACTGTCTGTCAACCATCTTAGAAGCCCATGTGTTTGCAACTCTGATCTCAGTAATCCCTCCATTCTTCTCCCTCACTCACTGTCTGTCAACCATCTTAGAAACTGATGTGTTTGCAGCTCTGATCTCAGTAATCCCTCCATTCTTCTCCCTCACTCACTGTCTGTCAACCATCTTAGAAGCTGATGTGTTTGTAGCTCTGAGCTCAGTAATCCCTCCATTCTTCTCCCTCACTCACTGTCTGTCAACCATCTTAGAAGCTGATGTGTTTGCAGCTCTGATCTCAGTAATCTCTCCATTCTTCTCCCTCACTCACTGTCTGTCAACCATCTTAGAAGACCATGTGTTTGCAGCTCTGATCTCAGTAATCTCTCCATTCTTCTCCCTCACTCACTGTCTGTCAACCATCTTAGAAGACCATGTGTTTGCAGCTCTGATCTCAGTAATCCCTCCATTCTTCTCCCTCACTCACTGTCTGTCAACCATCTTAGAAACTGATGTGTTTGCAGCTCTCTTCTCAGTAATCTCTCCATTCTTCTCCCTCACTCACTGTCTGTCAACCATCTTAGAAGACCATGTGTTTGCAGCTCTGATCTCAGTAATCTCTCCATTCTTCTCCCTCACTCACTGTCTGTCAACCATCTTAGAAGCCCATGTGTTTGCAGCTCTGATTTCAGTAATCTCTCCATTCTTCTTCCTCACTCACTGTCTGTCAACCATCTTAGAAGCCCATGTGTTTGCAGCTCTGATCTCAGTAATCCCTCCATTCTTCTCCCTCACTCACTGTCTGTCAACCATCTTAGAAGCCCATGTGTTTGCAGCTCTGATCTCAGTAATCCCTCCATTCTTCTTCCTGGCTCACTGTCTGTCAACCATCTTAGAAGCCCATGTGTTTGTAGCTCTGATCTCAGTAATCTCTCCATTCTTCTCCCTCACTCGCTGTCTGTCAACCATCTTAGAAGCCCATGTGTTTGCAGCTCTGATCTCAGTAATCCCTCCATTCTTCTCCCTCACTCACTGTCTGTCAACCATCTTAGATGCCCATGTGTTTGCAGCTCTGAGCTCAGTAATCCCTCCATTCTTCTCCCTCACTCACTGTCTGTCAACCATCTTAGAAGCTGATGTGTTTGCAGCTCTGATCTCAGTAATCTCTCCATTCTTCTCCCTCACTCACTGTCTGTCAACCATCTTAGAAGACCATGTGTTTGCAGCTCTGATCTCAGTAATCTCTCCATTCTTCTCCCTCACTCACTGTCTGTCAACCATCTTAGAAGCCCATGTGTTTGCAGCTCTGATCTCAGTAATCTCTCCATTCTTCTCCCTCACTCACTGTCTGTCAACCATCTTAGAAGCCCATGTGTTTGCAGCTCTGATCTCAGTAATCCCTCCATTCTTCTCCCTCACTCACTGTCTGTCAACCATCTTAGAAACTGATGTGTTTGCAGCTCTGATCTCAGTAATCCCTCCATTCTTCTCCCTCACTCACTGTCTGTCAACCATCTTAGAAGCTGATGTGTTTGTAGCTCTGAGCTCAGTAATCCCTCCATTCTTCTCCCTCACTCACTGTCTGTCAACCATCTTAGAAGACCATGTGTTTGCAGCTCTGATCTCAGTAATCTCTCCATTCTTCTCCCTCACTCACTGTCTGTCAACCATCTTAGAAGACCATGTGTTTGCAGCTCTGATCTCAGTAATCCCTCCATTCTTCTCCCTCACTCACTGTCTGTCAACCATCTTAGAAACTGATGTGTTTGCAGCTCTCTTCTCAGTAATCTCTCCATTCTTCTCCCTCACTCACTGTCTGTCAACCATCTTAGAAGACCATGTGTTTGCAGCTCTGATCTCAGTAATCCCTCCATTCTTCTCCCTCACTCACTGTCTGTCAACCATCTTAGAAGCCCATGTGTTTGCAACTCTGATCTCAGTAATCTCTCCATTCTTCTCCCTCACTCACTGTCTGTCAACCATCTTAGAAGCCCATGTGTTTGCAGCTCTGATCTCAGTAATCTCTCCATTCTTCTCCCTCACTCACTGTCTGTCAACCATCTTAGAAGCCCATGTGTTTGTAGCTCTGATCTCAGTAATCTCTCCATTCTTCTCCCTCACTCACTGTCTGTCAACCATCTTAGAAGCCCATGTGTTTGTAGCTCTGATCTCAGTAATCCCTCCATTCTTCTCCCTCACTCACTGTCTGTCAACCATCTTAGAAGCCCATGTGTTTGCAGCTCTGATCTCAGTAATCCCTCCATTCTTCTTCCTTGCTCACTGTCTGTCAACCATCTTAGAAGCCCATGTGTTTGTAGCTCTGATCTCAGTAATCCCTCCATTCTTCTCCCTCACTCACTGTCAACCATCTTAGAAGCCCATGTGTTTGCAGCTCTGATCTCAGTAATCTCTCCATTCTTCTTCCTCGCTCACTGTCTGTCAACCATCTTAGAAGCCCATGTGTTTGTAGCTCTGATCTCAGTAATCCCTCCATTCTTCTCCCTCACTCACTGTCAACCATCTTAGAAGCCCATGTGTTTGCAGCTCTGATCTCAGTAATCTCTCCATTCTTCTTCCTCACTCACTGTCTGTCAACCATCTTAGAAGCCCCTGTGTTTGCAGCTCTGATCTCAGTAATCCCTCCATTCTTCTCCCTCACTCACTGTCTGTCAACCATCTTAGATGCCCATGTGTTTGCAGCTCTGAGCTCAGTAATCCCTCCATTCTTCTCCCTCACTCACTGTCTGTCAACCATCTTAGAAGCTGATGTGTTTGCAGCTCTGATCTCAGTAATCTCTCCATTCTTCTCCCTCACTCACTGTCTGTCAACCATCTTAGAAGCTGATGTGTTTGCAGCTCTGAGCTCAGTAATCTCTCCATTCTTCTCCCTCACTCACTGTCTGTCAACCATCTTAGAAGACCATGTGTTTGCAGCTCTGATCTCAGTAATCTCTCCATTCTTCTCCCTCACTCACTGTCTGTCAACCATCTTAGAAGCCCATGTGTTTGCAGCTCTGATTTCAGTAATCTCTCCATTCTTCTTCCTCACTCACTGTCTGTCAACCATCTTAGAAGCCCATGTGTTTGCAGCTCTGATCTCAGTAATTCCTCCATTCTTCTCCCTCACTCACTGTCTGTCAACCATCTTAGAAGCCCATGTGTTTGCAGCTCTGATCTCAGTAATCCCTCCATTCTTCTTCCTGGCTCACTGTCTGTCAACCATCTTAGAAGCCCATGTGTTTGTAGCTCTGATCTCAGTAATCTCTCCATTCTTCTCCCTCACTCGCTGTCTGTCAACCATCTTAGAAGCCCATGTGTTTGCAGCTCTGATCTCAGTAATCCCTCCATTCTTCTCCCTCACTCACTGTCTGTCAACCATCTTAGAAGCTGATGTGTTTGCAGCTCTGATCTCAGTAATCTCTCCATTCTTCTCCCTCACTCACTGTCTGTCAACCATCTTAGAAGACCATGTGTTTGCAGCTCTGATCTCAGTAATCTCTCCATTCTTCTCCCTCACTCACTGTCTGTCAACCATCTTAGAAGCCCATGTGTTTGCAGCTCTGAGCTCAGTAATCCCTCCATTCTTCTCCCTCACTCACTGTCTGTCAACCATCTTAGAAACTGATGTGTTTGCAGCTCTCATCTCAGTAATCTCTCCATTCTTCCTCCTAGCTCACTGTCTGTCAACCATCTTAGAAGCCCATGTGTTTGCAGCTCTGATCTCAGTAATCTCTCCATTCTTCTCACTCACTGTCTGTCAACCATCTTAGAAGATCATGTGTTTGCAGTTCTGATCTCAGTAATCCCTTCATTCTTCTTCCTCACTCACTGTCTGTCAACCATCTTAGAAGATCATGTGTTTGCAGCTCTGATCTCAGTAATCCCTCCATTCTTCTCCCTCACTCACTGTCTGTCAACCATCTTAGAAGATCATGTGTTTGCAGCTCTGATCTCAGTAATCTCTCCATTCTTCTTCCTCACTCACTGTCTGTCAACCATCTTAGAAGATCATGTGTTTGCAGCTCTGATCTCAGTAATCCCTCCATTCTTCTCCCTCACTCACTGTCTGTCAACCATCTTAGAAGCCCATGTGTTTGTAGCTCTGATCTCAGTAATCCCTCCATTCTTCTCCCTCACTCACTGTCTGTCAACCATCTTAGAAGATCATGTGTTTGCAGCTCTGATCTCAGTAATCTCTCCATTCTTCTTCCTCACTCACTGTCTGTCAACCATCTTAGATGCCCATGTGTTTGTAGCTCTTATCTCAGTAATCCCTCCATTCTTCTCCCTCACTCACTGTCTGTCAACCATCTTAGAAGCCCATGTGTTTGCAGCTCTGATCTCAGTAATCCCTCCATTCTTCTCCCTCACTCACTGTCTGTCAACCATCTTAGAAGACCATGTGTTTGCAGCTCTGATCTCAGTAATCCCTCCATTCTTCTCCCTTGCTCACTGTCTGTCAACCATCTTAGATGCCCATGTGTTTGCAGCTCTGATCTCAGTAATCCCTCCATTCTTCTCCCTTGCTCACTGTCTGTCAACCATCTTAGATGCCCATGTGTTTGCAGCTCTGATCTCAGTAATCCCTCCATTCTTCTCCCTCACTCACTGTCTGTCAACCATCTTAGAAGACCATGTGTTTGCAGCTCTGATCTCAGTAATCCCTCCATTCTTCTCCCTTGCTCACTGTCTGTCAACCATCTTAGAAGCCCAAGTGTTTGCAGCTCTGATCTCAGTAATCTCTCCATTCTTCTTCCTTGCTCACTGTCTGTCAACCATCTTAGAAGCCCATGTGTTTGCAGCTCTGATCTCGGTAATCTCTCCATTCTTCTCCCTCACTCACTGTCTGTCAACCATCTTAGATGCCCATGTGTTTGTAGCTCTGATCTCAGTAATTCCTCCATTCTTCTCCCTCACTCACTGTCTGTCAACCATCTTAGAAGCCCATGTGTTTGCAGCTCTGATCTCAGTAATCCCTCCATTCTTCTCCCTCACTCACTGTCTGTCAACCATCTTAGAAGCCCATGTGTTTGCAGCTCTGATCTCAGTAATCTCTCCATTCTTCTCCCTTGCTCACTGTCTGTCAACCATCTTAGATGCCCATGTGTTTGCAGCTCTGATCTCAGTAATCCCTCCATTCTTCTCCCTTGCTCACTGTCTGTCAACCATCTTAGATGCCCATGTGTTTGCAGCTCTGATCTCAGTAATCCCTCCATTCTTCTCCCTTGCTCACTGTCTGTCAACCATCTTAGATGCCCATGTGTTTGCAGCTCTGAGCTCAGTAATCCCTCCATTCTTCTCCCTCACTCACTGTCTGTCAACCATCTTAGAAGCTGATGTGTTTGCAGCTCTGATCTCAGTAATCTCTCCATTCTTCTCCCTCACTCACTGTCTGTCAACCATCTTAGAAGCTGATGTGTTTGCAGCTCTGAGCTCAGTAATCTCTCCATTCTTCTCCCTCACTCACTGTCTGTCAACCATCTTAGAAGACCATGTGTTTGCAGCTCTGATCTCAGTAATCTCTCCATTCTTCTCCCTCACTCACTGTCTGTCAACCATCTTAGAAGCCCATGTGTTTGCAGCTCTGATTTCAGTAATCTCTCCATTCTTCTTCCTCACTCACTGTCTGTCAACCATCTTAGAAGCCCATGTGTTTGCAGCTCTGATCTCAGTAATCTCTCCATTCTTCTTCCTTGCTCACTGTCTGTCAACCATCTTAGAAGCCCATGTGTTTGCAGCTCTGATCTCAGTAATCTCTCCATTCTTCTCCCTCACTCACTGTCTGTCAACCATCTTAGATGCCCATGTGTTTGTAGCTCTGATCTCAGTAATTCCTCCATTCTTCTCCCTCACTCACTGTCTGTCAACCATCTTAGAAGACCATGTGTTTGCAGCTCTGATCTCAGTAATCCCTCCATTCTTCTCCCTCACTCACTGTCTGTCAACCATCTTAGAAGCCCATGTGTTTGCAGCTCTGATCTCAGTAATCTCTCCATTCTTCTCCCTCACTCACTGTCTGTCAACCATCTTAGATGCCCATGTGTTTGCAGCTCTGATCTCAGTAATCCCTCCATTCTTCTCCCTTGCTCACTGTCTGTCAACCATCTTAGAAGCCCATGTGTTTGCAGCTCTGATCTCAGTAATCTCTCCATTCTTCTCCCTCACTCACTGTCTGTCAACCATCTTAGATGCCCATGTGTTTGCAGCTCTGATCTCAGTAATCCCTCCATTCTTCTCCCTTGCTCACTGTCTGTCAACCATCTTAGAAGCCCATGTGTTTGCAGCTCTGATCTCAGTAATCCCTCCATTCTTCTCCCTCACTCACTGTCTGTCAACCATCTTAGAAGCTGATGTGTTTGCAGCTCTGATCTCAGTAATCCCTCCATTCTTCTCCCTTGCTCACTGTCTGTCAACCATCTTAGAAGCCCATGTGTTTGCAGCTCTGATCTCAGTAATCTCTCCATTCTTCTCCCTTGCTCACTGTCTGTCAACCATCTTAGAAGCCCATGTGTTTGCAGCTCTGATCTCAGTAATCCCTCCATTCTTCTCCCTCACTCACTGTCTGTCAACCATCTTAGAAGCCCATGTGTTTGCAGCTCTGATCTCAGTAATCTCTCCATTCTTCTCCCTTGCTCACTGTCTGTCAACCATCTTAGAAGCCCATGTGTTTGCAGCTCTGATCTCAGTAATCCCTCCATTCTTCTCCCTCACTCACTGTCTGTCAACCATCTTAGAAGCCCATGTGTTTGCAGCTCTGATCTCAGTAATCCCTCCATTCTTCTCCCTTGCTCACTGTCTGTCAACCATCTTAGAAGCCCATGTGTTTGCAGCTCTGATCTCAGTAATCTCTCCACTCTTCTCCCTTGCTCACTGTCTGTCAACCATCTTAGAAGCCCATGTGTTTGCAGCTCTGATCTCAGTAATCTCTCCATTCTTCTCCCTTGCTCACTGTCTGTCAACCATCTTAGAAGACCATGTGTTTGCAGCTCTGATCTCAGTAATCTCTCCATTCTTCTCCCTTGCTCACTGTCTGTCAACCATCTTAGAAGCCCATGTGTTTGCAGCTCTGATCTCAGTAATCTCTCCATTCTTCTCCCTTGCTCACTGTCTGTCAACCATCTTAGAAGCCCATGTGTTTGTAGCTCTGATCTCAGTAATCCCTCCATTCTTCTCCCTCACTCACTGTCTGTCAACCATCTTAGATGCCCATGTGTTTGCAGGTCTAATTTAGAACAGTCTTTTTTTACCTACTTTATGTGTGCATATCTAAAAGAATTCAGCTGTAAAATAAGTCTTCTTCTGGAATCTTCATATTATCGTACCTCCTGCAGTCAAGTTCAAGATGACGATATTGCTTCGCGAGTAATGGTGCATAGAGACAGCCATAGAAATGGTGCCTCAGGCGCCCCGCACTCTCCACTTAGTTATGGAGTCAGAGCAATAAAAAACTTTTGCCAAAAACATCTGTAAAGCCAGAGTACAGCTTGTGTAAAGCTACATAACATACAGCAAAGCATCTGATGTTACCATATATGAAATCCTTGTGTGTAAGCATCATGGCACAGCCCTCCTCGAGCTTTCACCCTGCTACAAGCCAGCATCTCACCTCACTGTACAGTGGTGAGGGGAAGACTACGTGGTTTTTACCAGATCCACTGTCAGATGAAGAACGTGGAGAGTGTAAATCCAGCGAGAAGGCTAAAGGCTCCACAAAGGCTACGTGGACAGTTAGAGAGAACTATTAATGCAATAAACATGAACTTTCTTGTGATACATCTGACTTCTGGCGCAAGTGTCTGAGTCCCATCACCAGCATCTCCCAGATGGCTTCTCTCCAAATACCACCAGTGGGATTCTTAGGACAACTATGTTCTGTCTAAGAGATCTGGACCAGAGAGGCGAACAAAGCTTCACAGCACTGCTGAGGCTTCATACACCTGATTGTCTTGAAGATCTGCAAGGTTTTTAACAACTTAATTCTGAGAAAGAATGCCTAGTGCGTGATATTAAACAGAGGCGAGACTTGCACAAAGACCTGAGACGTCACTTCAGATTCCCGGTCTGCCAGGCAGTCAAAACGGTCATCTAAGGCTACTTTCACACTTCAGTTTTTTCCTGTCAGTTAAAATCCGCCAAAATGGCGGAAAGCGGATCCGTTGGTAACTGAAGCTAACGGATGCCAGCGGACCGGTTTTTTGACGGATCTGTTGGTTGAAGAATTTTAAAGGAACCGTAGTCCGGGGACGAGAGAGAGAGAGAGAACGCAAAAAAATTGGCGGATCCGCAAAAATCGGATCCGACGGATGGCCATCCGTCAAGATCCGCCAGTAATGCAAGTCAATGGGAAAAAAAACGGATCCGCCAAACAAAATGGCGGATCCGTTTTTTTAGGAAAACGGCGGATCTTGACTGATGGAAAAAAACTGAAGTGTGAAACAGGCCTAAGGCTACTTTCACACTAGCATTTTTTTGCGCTGCGTGCGCGGTCCAAACGCATACAAAAAAACGCATCAAGCGTTTTGCATGCGTTTGCTTATTTTATGCGCATGCATTTTAACCAGTTTGTAGCCATATTGACTATTAAAACACATGCAATTTTAAACGCTGACGTGCGCATGTCTTTGCGCACGTCTGCGTTCCCATAGGCTGTATTGTGTTATTTTGTCGCATTCCGTGCACACGCATGCGCATGCGTTTTTTGAGACAGGTCGGACGGACCAAAAATGCAACAGGTTGCGTCCGGCGCGCCTGGGCGCACACCACACCATGCGCATGCATGTACGCGCACGATGCGCTGTGTTACAAAGCGCTAGTGTGAAACCTACGTCATGCTCTTCGTAATCTTTGAACTCTCAGTGAAACAGTTTATAAGAGCACATGCCAAAGCTGAGGCTACTAAGAGAAGAGCGCCCAGCGGTCGGTGCGCATAGCAAGTGAGCATTTCTGCTGCATCCTTGCTGTGTGTAGCACAAGCGATCGGATGGTCGCCGCTTATAGTCTCCTATGGAAACAATAATAATAATAAAACCTAGAGAGATTTGGTATCGCTGAGTTCAGAATCGCCTGATCTATCAAGATATAAAAAGAATTAATCCGATCAATAAATGGCATAGCGAGATAAAAATCAAAATGCCAGAACTTTGTTTTTTTTAGTCACCTCAACTTTGCATTAAAATGCAATAACAGGTGATCAAAAGATCGTACCTGCACCAAAATGGTGTCAATGAAAACATCTGCCCAGCACACAACGAATAAGCCCTCACCTGACCCGAGATCACGAAAAATGGAGACGCTACGGGAATCGGAAAAAGGCAATTTTTGTTATTTTAGAATGTTTGGATTTTTTTTCACCCTAGACATGTTTGGTGTCTGCAAACTCGAAATGACCTGGAGAATCAGAATGGCAGCTCAGTTTTAGCATTTAATGAACATGGTAAAAAAAAAAATTGTGGAATTGCATTTTTTTTTTTTGCAATTTCACCGCACTTTGAATTTTTTTCCCATTTTGCAGGACAGTATATGGCAAAACCATTGCTATCACTCACAAGTACAACTCATCCCACAAAAATGAGCCATCACATGGCCATAGTGACGGAAAAAAATGTTATGGCTCTGGGAAGAAGGGGAGCGAAAAACAAACTCAAAAACGGAAAAACCCAAGGTGGTGAAGGGGTTAAACCAGAGACTGGACTAAATGCCTATGCTGCATCACACTTTCACATGTTTCTAGGTCAAGATGCTCCAGGCAATATGACTAGCACTACTCAGCCAGCAGTTGTTTTTCCAAAAGCAGCTGACGTGTTTGGCTTTGCCACGTCGATATTTCGCTGTAAACTTACTAAGATTGGTCTCAAAAGGTTTGATGATCAACTGAAAACTACAGAGGTTGGAAATGTGCCACCGTAACTAATGAGCTTGGCATCACTGCTGCTGAAGAGCGAGATCTGCTGATCAGGTGGCGCGGATCTCAATTCACAGGGCGGGTGAGGGGACTCAGATCCGTCCACATCAGTAATCCAGCGGCTGGCCTCATGGCTGCATGGGAGAGACTAGACCAAAGCTTTGGTAGTGCCGAAGTCATAGAGAATGCACTGTTCATAGTATCGTCTCTTGATAATTAAGTGAATACACCACTACCCAATCATGTTGAGTGCAACCATATACCCTCCAACAGAGAGGAGATCCCAAACCCCAGAGGATGCTCTTCACCCTCATCTAAAGACAAGAGCCAGCAAAATACCAGCCCGTGAAAACAGCCAGATATCCCGATTCTCCTTGGCAGAAACATTCTCCGACTACACAAGGTAAGTCTGCAAATCAAGGAACCACATAATGTTCCATTTGCCCAACAGTTTGATCTAGGCTGGATTATCATAGGTAATGTCTGCATAGATATGAGGATGAGGCCTACAAAGATTTCCTCATTTCAATCTCCTATCTTTACAAATGGTCATACCATTTACTTTCAGCCATGTCCACATAATTACTGGATGAAGGTGAAGCTGATTGACAGTGACAGCAAGAAACCCCTGACAACATGAACACATTCCTGTCCTGTGATGGCAACCTCTCTGCTCAATCCTGCAAGTGAAGGCCACAAGCTGGCACCTGCTGGAATAACTGCTCTGTATCAACTCGCATCAGCAGAGCAAAAACGCAGTCACAGATATACTTTGCCCAAGCCACCATTGCTAGGCAAGCCCGTACTGGCCGGGATATTCTTCACCCACACGGAAGGAGAATGGAGCTTTGCAGAGCCCTTCCCAGACTGCTGTCGTAGGGAAGCTGGCATCTGATGATGTGGACAATGTGGAGTCAGGTACAAGAGTAAATACAAAGCTAGCAGCATAAAACCCAAATGAAAACCAAAGGAAAACCCAGGGACAGTAGCTAATAAAGAAGAGCTAATAAGGACCATAACAGCTGCTGGTGTGGCGCCCCTGAGGCTCAGTCGCCACAGAGGTACTGCACCTTCTACTAAGGTGTAGTGCCCCACCATCCAGGTAAGATGGGAACTCCTTTCCACGCTCCAACACTCGCATCCCACACAACAGGGTAGTTCTGCACACCCACATTGCGGCTCAGTGCTTAGAGAGTAGCAGAGCACCTCTGGTAGTTCCCTGCATGCAACACTGGATGTGCTGGGAGGTGGGTAGAGTTGAGATATATAAAAGAGTGGGATAGTTGAGGATAGAAGTTCAGTCAGTCAGTCAGATGGAGAGTCTGGGAGAGGAAGCCACTCGGGAGGAGTGGGGATCCCTGGAAGAAGGGATGGAGGAAGGAGTGCTGCAGCTGCCTCAGTGATCTGAGCCAGCTGGCACGGGAAAGGAACAGAAAGAGAAAGACGTAGAACTGCAACCTAAGCTTCCATAAGAGAGAGAAGGATCAGTACAGAATGAAGGAGTAGGAGAATAGAGAGGAGACGTGGGTTGGAAGAGGAACCCTGCTTATAGGTTCTCAGCGCGAGGCCGGGGCCCGGTCCCCGAGGTTGTATGGACACTTATGGTTCTGCAGCAGACACCGGTGGAGTAGTTGGCTGTAAATGCACTACTCCCAACTAAGACTTGGGGCACAACAGCAATTGAATAGAGAGCCAGGACTCCGGAGAAGGGAGTCACAGAGAGAGGCTACAGCTGTCTGCCAGGAGGAACTCCAGAGTACCACGGTACTGGAGCTCTTCACACTTTAAGGCGCAATAGAGGAGTCGTTCAGGAAAGGTACATGTTGGGCGGAGTGTTGGAGAGGAGCTTTCCATCTGGCCTGAAGGTTGGCTGAGTCTCTGACCCGGAGGCAGGCACCCTTGTGTACCGCAGACTGTGAGTAAAGCTTTGGAACTGCAAGCCTCGGTGTCCTCCATTCATTCTCGCGCCAACCCATTCAGCACCGCTACATCTGGGTACCATCCTTTACACTGCCTGCGCCTTTCCACAACCATTACAACTACACTGCCCTGGGACATCAGCCCTGCCTGTGGAGGGCTATGCCATTACTGCTGCATCCTACCATCAGTCCCAGCGGATCTGTCTGCAGCGTCAGCTTAACACCTCCCTTGCCGAGCACCACAGGTGGCGTCACAAACTATTCCATTCCACTTAATCTACATTACATTCCCCCATTACTTGGGCGCCCAGGGCCCCGGACCGGGTCATCGCTGCTGTGACACACTCCCCTGACACCGGCCCGGTACCGAGTACCCCACAGCCCTGGGAGGGCGACCCACTGGGAAGCAACCAAAGCCCAGCCAGGAAGCCTTCACCATACCAGCACTGAACTGGATTAGAAGCAGGCCTTTAATAGCTAGCTAAAATCCAAGGATAACAGTCAGGTGATGCATTCCTCCCAGTCATGTGCAGGGAGCCACTCCCTGTCCATTTGAACTGCAGGTTGCACAAAGTCTCACCATTGGCTAACACCAGACAAGGACAGCTTCCTGTGTTGCCGGGCAACACAGAATCCCACATCTTCTGGGCTGCAAAACGAGTGGGAATCACAGCATCCCATGTTCCTACTTCACTCACCACTTCCACACATGAGACACCATTGTGTGTAGTCACCTTGGGTCACCAATGAAATTGCTACCTTCTTAAGCAACCTCTTATGAAACACATTGGGAATGTGCATGAATGTTGGAAGATCAACCCGAAAGGCTATGCCATTGATTCAATAATGTGGACCGGTCCAGTAAACCTGGGTGCTAACTTGTGGGAAGGCACCTTAACCCCTTTCCTACATTAGACGTACTATTCCATCCATGTGACCTGGGACCTAAGTCCCAAGGATGGAATAGTCCGTCTTAACGAGGTCAGCGGCGCTCACGTGCGGGGAGCGCCGTACATCGCGGCCAGGCGTCAGCTGATTATCACAGCTGACACCCGGCACTATGTGTCAGGGGCGGTCACGGACCGCCCCCGGCACATTAACCCCTGGCACACTGCGATCAAACATGAGGGGAGTGCTCCCTTTGTGCTTCCCTGACACCCCCGGAGCGACGCGATGTGCTGCAATGCTCCAAGGGTCCTCCTCCTTGCAGGCCCCCGGATCCAATATGGCCACGGGGGCCTTTGGGGTCATGCAGGGAGGCGTCTTTCTCAGTGCCTTTTGAGAGAAAGCCTGTCACATCGCTGATCTGTCAGATCAGCAATCTGACATATTACAGTGATGTCCCCCCTGGGACAATGTTATAAAGTAAAAAAAAAAAAAAAAGTGTAAAAATAATTTATAAAAAATCGCTAAATAAAAAAAAAATATTCCCTAATAAATTCATTTTTTGGAAATAAAAACAAACAATAAAAGTACGCATATTTAATATCGCCCCTTCTGTAACGACCCGCCCTATAAAACTGCCCCACTAGTTAACTCCTTTAGTGAACCCCTTCAAAAAAAAAACAAAGCAAAAAACAATGCTTTATCATCATACCGCCGAACAAAAAGTGCAATAACGCACAATCAAAAAAATGGATATAAATATCCATGGTACCGCTGAAAACGTCATCTTGTCCCGCAAAAAACGAGCCGCCATACAGCGTCATTAGCAAAAAAATAAAAAGTTATAGCTCGCAGAATAAAGCGATACAAAAATAATTATTTTTTATATAAAACGGTTTTCATTCTATAAAAGCGCCAAAACATAAAAAAACGACCTAAATGAGGTATCGCTGTAACCGTACCGACCCGAAGAATAAAACCACTTTATCAATTTTACCGCACGCGGAACGGTGTAAACGCACTCCCCAAAAGAAATTCATGAAACGCTGGTTTTTGTTCATTCTGCGTCCCAAAAATCTGAATAAAAAGCGATCAAAAAAGTAATGTGCCCGAAAATGGTACCAATAAAAACATCAACTCGTCCCGCAAAAAATAAGACCTCACATGACTCGGTGGGTCAAAATACGGAAAAATTATAGCTCTCAATATGTGGTGATGCAAAAACTATTTTTACAATAAAAAGCGTCTTTTAGCTTGTGACAGCCGCCAAACATAAAAACCGCCATAAATAGTAACTCAAACCCCCCGTTATCACCCCCTTAGTTAGGGAAAAATAATAAAATAAAAAAAATGTATTTCCATTTTCCCATTAGGGCTGAGATTAGGGTTAGGGGTGTGTTGGGGTTCAGGTTGGAGTTATAATTGGGGGTTTCCACTGTTTAGGTACATCAGTGGCTCTCCACACGCAACATGGCGTCTGATCTGAATTCCAGCCAATTCTGCGCTGAAAAAGTCAAACGGCGCTCCTTCCCTTCTGAGCTCTGCCATGAGCCCAAACAGTGTTTTACCCCCACATATCAGGTATCAGCGTAATCAGGACATATTGCACAATAACTCTTACAGTCCAATTTCTCCTGTTACCCTTGGTAAAATAAAAAAAATTGAACCTGAAGTAATTTTTTTGTGAAAAAAAAGTTAAATGTTCATTTTTTTTAAACATTGAAAAAAAATTCCTGTGACGCACCTGAACGGTTAATAAACTTCTTGAATGTGGTGTTGAGCACCTTGAGGGGTGCAGTGTTTAGAATGGTGTCACTTTTGGGTATTTTCTATCATATAGACCCCTCAAAGTGGCTTCAAATGTGATGTGGTCCCTAAAAAAAATGGTGTTATAAAAATGAGAAATCGCTGGTCAACTTTTAACCCTTATAACTTTCTAACAAAAAAAAAAAATTTGGTTCCCAAATTGTGCTGATGTAAAGTAAACATGTGGGAAATGTTACTTATTAAGTTTTTTGTGTGCCGTATCTCTGTGATTTAAGGGCATAAAAATTCAAAGTTGGAAAATTGCGAAATTTTCAAATTTTTCGCCAAATTTCGTGTTTTTTTCACAAATAATCGCAAGTTATTTGAATGAAATTTTACCACTAACATGAAGTACAATATGTCACGAGAAAACAATGTCAGAATCACCGGGATCCATGGAAGCTCCAGAGTTATGACCTCATAAAGGGACAGTGGTCAGAATTGTAAAAATTGGCCCGGTCATTAACATGCAAACCACCCTTGGGGGTGAAGGGGTTAATTTTAAGGTTCTTGGTTGACACCTAGATTCTATCCCCAACCCTGAGCTCGAGTCCTTGCTGTCTACATTTATCTGCCTGCCTCTTCATGCTCAGTGTCCCCTGCTTTCCTAAGATGCAGCCAAGCCTCCCGCCAGACCTTCCTGAGATCGTGGAGTGAATCAGGAACTGCCAGAAGTGTACCACAGCCTCCTTCAAAGCATGGGACCCTAGGATGGAAACCTACATTAAAGAAGAAAGCGGATGTGCCAAGAGCCTCATGTTGCTTATTGTTTAAAGTGAATTCAGCCAAGTAAGCCCCTCATTTTTCTGGTTATGGGAGACAAACACCTTAATATTGACTCCAAACATGGAGGGTGGTACGCGGTTTACAATGACAGCTCCATCCCAAGGCTCTTACAGAACGCTCTGCAAAACCTTGAAACTGGGGGGCTTTGATCAGCGACAATAGTCATACGAGCACTATGCAGTCGTACCACCTGAGTGAGAAACTGATCTACCATCTCCTGAGCATTGGGCAGCTTGGCGACGTGAACCACATGACATTGTTTAGAAAAGCGGTTAGCAATTACCCAAACAGTGGTCATACCCTTGGACATTGGGAGATCCGTTATGAAATCCATAGATATTTAAGGCCAAGGAAATACAAAGATCGGTAAGAGAAAGAGCTTCTGTTTTTGGCACAAATGTCACATGCTTTAACATAAGCCTCTATATCCTGACCCAAGGACAGCCACCGATACCCTCTGTCTATAACATAGCATGTACCCTTGATTCACAGGTGACCCAAAATTACAGTCATGGCACCTTCTGAGCAACTCAGGTGCACAGGAGCAAACAACTTGTCATGCGCGTACAAGATGGTGCCAATCTCTGTGCCTTAGCCACCTCCAATGCCACATTGACTGAAGACACTACAACCCCCTTGGGAAGAGCTCAATGAGCGCAGACTGAGTGGGGCAAAGACTTTGAGAGAAAGCATCTGCCTGTACGTTCTTTGTCCAGGGAAGTAAGAAATAGAAAAATTAAACCTGGTAAAGAACAAGGCCCACCATGCTTGCCTAGAATTTAATTTCTTGGTGTTTTCAAAATAAATCAGGATCTTGTAGTCCGTAAGTACAGTAAATGGATTTTTAGCCCCCTCAAGGAAATGTCTCCACTTCTCCAGAGCTAACTTAGTGGTGAGGAGTTCTCAGTTGCCGACATCAGGCCATGTGCACACGTTGCGCATTCTGCTGCGGTGTACAGTACCACTATAGTCAATGGAAAATGAACAACACTGTGCACATGCTGCAGATTTTTCCGCGCAGACTTGCTGTGGTTTTAAATCCGCAGCATGTCAATTCTTTGTGCGGAATCCGCAGCGGTTTTACACCTACTCCATTGTCCAAGTGTCAAACCGCAGGGGAAAACCGCAGGCTAATCTGCAGGTAAAACGCAGGTCTTTTGACCTGCGGATTTTTCCAAATACGCGGGGAAAAATCCGCAGCACAATCCGCAACGTGTGCACATGGCCTCATAGTTCAGCTATGGGGGAGAAAGTTTAAGAGAGAAAAAGGTGCATGGTCTCAAATTAGTTATGGTAGGGGGTCCCTGGGAGAGCAGTGCCCTGACCCCTACCTCAGAGGCATCCTTCTCCACCACAAAAAAGACTATTAACATCTGGCTGAGCCAGAATGGGAGCAGAGGAAAAGGCTTTTTTCAGACTGTTAAATGCCTTGATAGCAGTATGGGGTTTCACCACCTTGGAGAACTTCCTGATAAACCTCCTGTAAGAATTAGCAAGAAGAAGCGCTGTAAGGCTTTGAGATTGCATGGTTGGGACCAATTGAGAACCACATTTACCTTTTGCGGTGTCCATTTGAAACCCTCCCCCGACAAAGAGAATAACTCTCAGGAACCCCAACTCTTGCCATTTAAATACACATTTCTCTAGTTTGACATACAAGTGATAATCCTCAAATCTCTTCAGTATGGCTAGCACATGGGCGCTATGTGTCGCAAAGTCCTTGGAAAATATGAGGATATCATCAATGTAAACGTTGACACAGATACCCAAGAGGCCCCTTAAAACATCATTGACTAGTGCCCTAAATACAGCTGGGACACTGCAAATGGCATGACCCAATATTTATAGTGGCCTTCCGGGGTATTAAAGGCTGTTTTCCACTCACCGCCCCTTTAATGCGGACAAGGTTATAGGCTCCCCTGAGATCCAGCTTGGTGAAACAATTAGCCTTTATAATTTGGTCAAAAAATTCGGAAATGAGTGGAAGGGGGGTACTGGTTATGTACAGTAATACAATTAAGTTCCCAATAATCAATACAAGGGCACAAACCCCCATCTTTTTTGGAAACTAAAATGAACCCTGCTCCCACAGGGGATTTGGAGGGGTAAATGAACCCATTGTCCAAATTCTCCTTAATATAATCTCATGTGGCAAGTCTCTCAGGTTCTAACAGATTAAAAATTCTAGCCTTAAGCAATTTCACCCCCTTTTTAAGTTGGGTGGAGCAATCGTAAGTTCTCTGTGGTGGCAGCTTCCATGTGGCCTCCTCAGAAAATGCATGTGGAAACTCTGCCAAGTACCAAGGGACCCGTGAGTCCACCTTCTGGGACACCACTGGCATACAGTGAGACCTAGACCTTGAGGACCTCCTGACAATATCCCCTCCCTCAAAGTGAATAATAGGATTGTGAGCACAAAGCCATGAAAGACCCCAAACCACTGCAGCAGGGAGGTCTACTAGGATGAAGAAAGGATACCTCCTCCTTGTGAAAACAACCAATGGTGAGCGACACACGCTCCGCAATACGGAACCCAAAAATCTGACTAAGAGGAGAATTATCCAAGGAGGATAGCTTTATAGAAGCATCTAAGGAGATTAGGGGAACGCCCAGTTTATTAGCTACAGCACCATCCAAAAAACGTATCTCAACCCCAACAATCCACAAAAGCATAATCAAGATGTTTATTAGAAAAAGAAACCTCCTTCCGCTGATTGAATTGAGTGATCTCTTGGCCTCCTCGAGCTTCACTTTTCTCCACTAAAATTCCTTGAGAGCGCTATTGAAACGTTTACAATATTGCCCGGATAATCCATGCAAGCTGACACCATATGAAGTTCTCTGCTCCAGAGCATCGAGACCAACCAAGGTCCTCTCTACAATTTACCAGACACTTATCTAAAGACTGCGAAAAGGAGATGAATCCAGCGAGCCAAGTTAGAAGTACCGTATATACTCGAGTATAAGCCGACCCGAGTATAAGCCGACCCCCCTAATTTTGCCACAAAAAACTGGGAAAACTTATTGACTCGAGTATAAGCCTAGGGTGGGATATGCTCCATAGATTATTCCCCCATATGCTGCCCCCATAAGAAGCTCCATAGATTATTCCCCCATATACTGCCCCCATAAGAAGCTCCATAGATTGTTCCCCCATATGCTGCCCCCATTAGAAGCTCCATATTGTTCCCCCATATACTGCCCCCATTAGAAGCTCCATATTGTTCCCCCATATACTGCCCCCATTAGAAGCTCCATATTGTTCCCCCATATGCTGCCCCCATTAGAAGCTCCATATTGTTCCCCCATATGCTGCCCCCATTAGAAGCTCCATATTGTTCCCCCATATGCTGCCCCCATAAGAAGCTCCATAGATTATTCCCCCATATGCTGCCCCCATAAGAAGCTCCTTAGATTGTTCCCCCATATGCTGCCCCCATAAGAAGCTCCTTAGATTGTTCCCCAATATACTGCCCCCATAAGAAGCTCCTTAGATTGTTCCCCCATATACTGCCCCCATAAGAAGCTCCTTAGATTGTTCCCCCATATACTGCCCCCATAAGAAGCTCCTTAGATTGTTCCCCAATATACTGCCCCCATAAGAAGCTCCTTAGATTGTTCCCCCATATACTGCCCCCATAAGAAGCTCCTTAGATTGTTCCCCCATATACTGCCCCCATAAGAAGCTCCTTAGATTGTTCCCCCATGCTGCTGCTGCATGTAAAAATAAAAAAAATGACATACTCACCTCTCCGTCGCTGGGTGTCAGATTCTCACCTGTCCTGCGTCCATGGCTGCTCACCGCTATCTGCAACGTCATCAGTCAGTGACGTTCAGACTGCAGGGGGCGTGGCGCACACTAATCACGTCACCGCGCCCTCTGCTGTCTCAAGTCACTGACCGATGACAGACAGCAGCAAGCAGCCATGGACGCAGGACAGGTGAGTATCGCTATACTTACCCGTCCTGACGCTGTGTCTTGAGCCCCCAGCTTCTCCGCGCTCTCTCTTCCTGCCTTCAGCGGTCACGTGGTGCCGCTCATTAAAACTCATGAATATGCGCATATTCATGAGTTTTAATGAGCTGCACCACGTGACCGCTGAAGGCAGGAAGAGAGAGCACGGGGAAAAGCTGGGGGCTCAAGACACAGCGTCAGGACGGGTAAGTATGACCTGACACCCCCGCCCCCCTCCCCCTCTGACCCCCCGGTGTATATGACTCGAATATAAGCCGAGAGGGGGACTTTCAGCCCAAAAAAACGGGCTGAAAATCTTGGCTTATATTCGAGTATATACGGTATATAAAAAATCTTTTTCTTTATTTCAAACGTAGATTAAAAATATTTATCCATAGCAGCATATTATAGATATAGGCAGAGATGGGAAAAATTACTGCTGTAAAGCGCACGGCAAGACGCGTTTCGGCTAAACCTTTATCATTGCCATAATACACATTGCTATTTTTCTGGGATATAAGAAGGAAAAGATCCTGAGATAGGTGGTGCTATAGTTGATGCAGGATTGTATGAAAAGTTGAATTTATTAGACCTCGAGAATTCTAATGCCTATCAAGAAATATTCTATGATCCTACTATTGAATTTAATGGGGAGCTTAAAGCCTTTAATCTACATTTGAAATAAAGAAGATTTTTTACGTACTTCAAACTTGGCTCGCTGGATTCATCTCCTTTTCGCATTTATTGTTGACGAGCTCCTGTCTTTTATCCGCTGCGGCGAGCCTATACAGTATAGCAGCTCATCTTTTGAACCAACCGGGTAAGCTGGCATTTGTTCTTTTTTATTTATCTAAAGACCTATCCCTGAAAAGAGCATACATTGCCCTCTGGGGAAAAAGACCTAGGATACAAATTCTCACAATCATAAATAGACCACATCCATGCGCATTCGGACGGCCCAACGAGCTGCGCGAAAACCCAAGAAAACGCTTTTAAAATAGTTACACTATGGTACATTACACCGGCACAGACTTGTACCTTGCGGTCGGGAGCTCAGGCCAGGTGTTGGTGTTGTGAGGAAGAGGGGGGTGACTACCTTCACATACAGTGGGGCAAAAAAGTATTTAGTCAGTCAGCAATAGTGCAAGTTCCACCACTTAAAAAGATGAGAGGCGTCTGTAATTTACATCATAGGTAGACCTCAACTATGGGAGACAAACTGAGAAAAAAAATCCAGAAAATCACATTGTCTGTTTTTTTTTCCTTTTATTTGCATATTATGGTGGAAAATAAGTATTTGGTCAGAAACAAAATTTCATCTCAATACTTTGTGATATATCCTTTGTTGGCAATGACAGAGGTCAAACGTTTTCTGTAAGTCTTCACAAGGTTGCCACACACTGTTGTTGGTATGTTGGCCCATTCCTCCATGCAGATCTCCTCTAGAGCAGTGATGTTTTTGGCTTTTCGCTTGGCAACACGGACTTTCAACTCACTCCAAAGGTTTTCTATAGGGTTGAGATCTGGAGACTGGCTAGGCCACTCCAGGACCTTGAAATGCTTCTTACGAAGCCACTCCTTCGTTGCCCTGGTGGTGTGCTTTGGATCATTGTCATGTTGAAAGACCCAGCCACGTTTCATCTTCAATGCCCTTACTGATGGAAGGAGGTTTGCACTCAAAATCTCACGATACATGGCCCCATTCATTCTTTCATGTACCCGGATCAGTCGTCCTGGCCCCTTTGCAGAGAAACAGCCCCAAAGCATGATGTTTCCACCACCATGCTTTACAGTAGGTATGGTGTTTGATGGATGCAACTCAGTATTCTTTTTCCTCCAAACACGACAAGTTGTGTTTCTACCAAACAGTTCCAGTTTGGTTTCATCAGACCATAGGACATTCTCCCAAAACTCCTCTGGATCATCCAAATGCTCTCTAGCAAACTTCAGACGGGCCCGGACATGTACAGGCTTAAGCAGTGGGACACGTCTGGCACTGCAGGATCTGAGTCCATGGTGGCGTAGTGTGTTACTTATGGTAGGCCTTGTTACATTGGTCCCAGCTCTCTGCAGTTCATTCACTAGGTCCCCCCGCGTGGTTCTGGGATTTTTGCTCACCGTTCTTGTGATCATTCTGACCCCACGGGGTGGGATTTTGCGTGGAGCACCAGATCGAGGGAGATTATCAGTGGTCTTGTATGTCTTCCATTTTCTAATTATTGCTCCCACAGTTGATTTCTTCACTCCAAGCTGGTTGGCTATTGCAGATTCAGTCTTCCCAGCCTGGTGCAGGGCTACAGTTTTCTTTCTGGTGTCCTTTGACAGCTCTTTGGTCTTCACCATAGTGGAGTTTGGAGTCAGACTGTTTGAGGGTGTGCACAGGTGTCTTTTTATACTGATAACAAGTTTAAACAGGTGCCATTACTACAGGTAATGAGTGGAGGAAAGAGGAGACTCTTAAAGAAGAAGTTACAGGTCTGTGAGAGCCAGAAATCTTGATTGCTTGTTTCTGACCAAATACTTATTTTCCACCATAATATGCAAATAAAATGAAAAAAAAAACAGACAATGTGATTTTCTGGATTTTTTTTTCTCAGTTTGTCTCCCATAGTTGAGGTCTACCTATGATGTAAATTACAGACGCCTCTCATCTTTTTAAGTGGTGGAACTTGCACTATTGCTGACTGACTAAATACTTTTTTGCCCCACTGTATGGTGGACTTGCCCTGTCCTCCGACCCTTTTGGGCAGCAACAGAGAAATTCATCAGAGATATCGCAGAGTCCCCAGTGTCGCTGACACCCGAGACGGCTCTGCTGAACCTCCCTATATACTTCAAACAAAAGAAGACTCCCACCATAGTCCACATTATTATAGCTGCGGCCAAACTCCTGATCCCGACTTACTGGGGTACAACCCGGATACGCACTTCTCATCAACTGCTGACAAAAATTGACCAACTATATCGTATGGCTGAGATTGTTGCCTCGGTGAACCACTCACCGTTATCTTTTGAAGAGAACTGGCGCTCCTGGATTAAGTATAGATCTACCCTCAAGCCTCTGCAAGTATGAATAGTTGATTAACTCGAAACTTGGTCTGTGATGTTTCAGAACACTTGTCCTCTCTCTCTCTCCTCTACTTTCCTCCCCCCTCGCCTCTTTCTTTCCTTCTCTCTTTCCCCCATTTTCTTTACGGCTCTCTTCCCCCCTCATCTCTATTGTTAGTTCTACTCTTTCATAAATGAAAATATTTTGCATTTGCTAAATGTTTTACACCATTTCAATCCATGTTACCTTAAATTGGTTATTTCTACAGTTGTGGCCAAAAGTATTGACACCCCTGCAATTCTGTCAGATAATACTCCGTTTCTTCCTGAAAATGATTGCAAACACAAATTCTTTGGTATTATCTTCATTTAATTTGTCTTAAATGAAAAAACACAAAAGAGAATGAAGCAAAAAGCAAAACATTGATCATTTCACACAAAACTCCAAAAATGGGCCAGACAAAAGTATTGGCACCCTCAGCCTAATACTTGGCTGCACAACCTTTAGCCAAAATAACTGCGACCAACCGCTTCCGGTAACCATCAATGAGGTTCTTACAATGCTCTGCTGGAATTTTAGACCATTCTTCTTTGGCAAACTGCTCCAGGTCCCTGATATGTGAAGGGTGCCTTCTCCAAACTGCCATTTTTAGATCTCTCCACAGGTGTTCTATGGGATTCAGGTCTGGACTCATTGCTGGCCACCTTAGAAGTCTCCAGTGCTTTCTCTCAAACCATTTTCTAGTGCTTTTTGAAGTGTGTTTGGGTCATTGTCCTGCTGGAAGACCCATGACCTCTGAGGGAGACCCATCTTTCTCTGGGCCCTACATTATGCTGCAAGATTTGTTGGTAATCTTCTGACTTCATAATGCCATGCACACGGTCAAGCAGTCCAGTGCCAGAGGCAGCAAAGCAACCCCAAAACATCAGGGAACCTCCGCCATGTTTGACTGTAGGGACCGTGTTCTTTTCTTTGAATGCCTCTTTTTTTCTCCTGTAAACTCTATGTTGATGCCTTTGCCCAAAAAGCTCTGCTTTTGTCTCATCTGACCAGAGAACATTCTTCCAAAGCGTTTTAGGCTTTTTCAGGTAAGTTTTGGCAAACTCCAGCCTGGCTTTTTTATGTCTCGGGGTAAGAAGTGGGGTCTTCCTGGGTCTCCTACCATACAGTCCCTTTTCATTCAGACGCCGACGGATAGTACGGGTTGACACTGTTGTACCTCGGACTGCAAGGCAGCTTGAACTTGTTTGGATGTTAGTCGAGGTTCTTTATCCAACATCCGCACAATCTTGCGTTGAAATCTCTTGTCAATTTTTCTTTTCCGTCCACATCTAGGGAGGTTAGCCACAGTGCCATGGGCTTTACACTTCTTGATGATGCTGCGCACGGTAGACACAGGAACATTCAGATCTTTGGAGATGGACTTGTAGCCTTGAGATTGCTCATGCTTCCTCACAATTTGGTTTCTCAAGTCCTCAGACAGTTCTTTGGTCTTCTTTCTTTTCTCCATGCTCAATGTGGTACACACAAGGACACAGGACAGAGGTTGAGTCAACTTTAATCCATGTCAGCTGGCTGCAAGTGTGATTTAGTTATTGCCAACACCTGTTAGGTGCCACAGGTAAGTTACAGGTGCTGTTAGTTACACAAATTAGAGAAGCATCACATGATTTTTCGAACAGTGCCAATACTTTTGTCCACCCTCTTTTTATGTTTGGTGTGGAATTATATCCAATTTGGCTTTAGGACAATTCTTTTTGTGTTTTTTTTATTTAAGACAAATTAAATGAAGATAATACCAAAGAATTTGTGTTTGCAATCATTTTCAGGAAGAAACTGAGTATTATCTGACAAAATTGCAGGGGTGTCAATACTTTTGGCCACAACTGTATGTGGTGTTATCTTTTGATTAATCAATAAAAAGATCACTGAAAAGAAAGAAAAGAAAAAGAAACAATAATTGGCAGAAATTTTTATAATCTAGGGGTACCTCAGACTGAGCGCCTATCTAGGTAGCCCCTGTCCCGACTAGACATGGTTGTTTCCGCCGGCTCCAGGTTTGGATACTCATGAACCAGGTGAAGTGGTGAGCCACCGAGATGACATTGCCGCTGATGCCATGATTGTGGTCTCAATTTTCGAGAGGTACCCACTCTGCTAATCTGTATAGGTTCACCAATGACCTCCGGGAATACAGAGGGTAGGATAAATTCTGTACAGAAGATGATTTCTTCCCGAAGCTGTTCTCGTCTTCACCTGTCCAGATGGACCACTAAAGTCATGGCGGCTTCAAGTGACCCTGGGGGAGAATAATGGACTAGCATATCTTTAGCCTGATTATTCAAATCACTCAGGAACATACTGTGGACTAGAGGCATCATTTCACCCTGTTTCTATAGACCATCTCTGAAATTGGGAGCAATAATCCTTCATGGTGAGGTCTCCATGGTATAGAGCCCTGAGGTTGGACTTAGCTAAAGATGCATGCTCTAGTTCACCATATATTTGCCCCATGGCCTCAAAAAATTCCCTTCTGAGGAGAGAAATTATAAGGTTAACCCGAGTTTATTTGCCCCCAGAGGACAGAGTTGGAAATAGTTTTCAACTTCCTTAAAATTAGTAAATTGCTGACAATCCCCTTCAAAAAGATCTGTAAGGGGAACCTTAGATTTTTCACTGATGCCCCTATGGTTGCAATAGAATCAGGATACTGCTGCACCATAGGTAACCCGTGAACAAGTGTCTTACTATGCTGACCCACGGTATTAGCCAGATTCTGGAATATTTACAAGAGACCATTAATTGGTCAGCAAGCTGCTTGACAGGGTCCATTTTTTTAAAGGTTGTTGTGGAGAATATGGGGGGATTTATTGGCAGCTTACAATCCTCCTTCAGCATGTGTAGCTGTAACAGGACACCTGGCTCACCAGGGTGGTCCAGCCACTCCAGCTAGTAACCAAGTCATACACGATGACTTCCTGCAGACCCCACGCTGTGTAACGGCTTTGTCTAGTCAGAGGGGAATTTCATAAGTAGATTTAAGGAGAATATGGAGTTATTGTACATCCTAGCCGCATACCGGTTACATTTTCGAGATCTCTGTAAACACCTTCCAGGATCTCCATCCGTTCTGGCACGCCAGGATGGGGAGATACACAGAATGGGTAGTTGAAGCCAGGTAGCGAAGCCGTATTTGGTCACCAAAAGTGTAACAGGGGCCCAGCTGGATCCGATGGCACCAGAAGCGCCACCCTATAATCTTCATAGGTTTTGGGAGTGTTATCTCCCTCCCGTGGGTTTTTGAAGCTAAGGCCCCTCACAGGGGTGAAAAGGGTTTGACCAAACAAGGGGATAAATGCTTGTGCAAGGCCATGTGTTCTCTTTGTCAAGCAGGCTGTTCACTTCTAAAGGGGGGCCACGTCATGTAATGTGCTGGAAGGAACTGAATCAGTTGGCAGCCCATGCAGCCCAGCATACATGGTGGAACAGCAAACCAGTAATTGACATGATTCATCTACTTTATATCTTTTGTCCTGTATTTGCATATCTGACCCCTGTATATGTATTACCATTGTGTATGTAGTGTTTTGTCTAGTGTGCCCTTAAGGTATAATTTAACCTTGGGCTTCTCTTTTATCTTGATCCACAAATCCACATGTCCGTGTTCTTGGTTCTATCTAAAGGTACTGTCACACTAAGAGATATCACTAGCAATATCGCTATAACTAGTGACGTTATAGCGATATTGCTAGCGATATCGCTGTGTCTGATACTTACCTACAACCCGCTCCCCCGCTGGTTATCGCTGATCGCGCGAGAACAGGTTGGACTGTTTGTCATCAGCTTCCTGCTGGGCTTCCTGCTGTGACGACGAGCGACGCGTGGAGCCGGGCAGGAGGACGCACGATCGCCTGGTGTGACAGGTTAAGTAGCGACCCCCGTCCCCAGCAATGTCGCTGGTGAGATCTGCCTGTGTGGCAGCTCACTAGCGACCACTTAGCGATGTACCAGCGATCCTGACAGCATCATATCGCTGGTCGGGATCGCTGGTACATCGCTAAGTGTGACAGTACCCTAACTTTCCATGCTGTCGGGGCTAGTTTCTGGCATGACAATCCCGTTAATGGCAGTCCTACCGGGTTGATAAGGTTCTGTTTCACTGATGCTAGTGAAAAGGTCCTCTCAGTCTGTCAGGGTTGTGAGCAAGGGTGGTGCCATGTCCTCTCACTCCTCGTGTCTCCCTGGGCCTGTGTTGGCAAGGGGTGTCTGTATTAAACTGTTCCAAGTTGACCTTGCGTGTCCCCAGGGGGTGCAGAAAGTCACTTTGGTACAATTGAGGACACCGTACCACGTGATCCCTCTGGCGTAATAATGATGTCTGGCGGAGTTTCAAGGTGCAGGTTCATCACAGCTGTTTATTATGGTTTGCGCAGGAAGAACTACTCTGTACCGACTTGCATCAGACCAGCAAAAGTGCAGTCACAGATGCACTTTAGGCAAGCCACCACTGCACATCCCAGTTTGCTGTTGCAGAGAAGCTGGCATCTGGTGTCACGGATGATGTGGAGTCAGGTACAAGAGTAAATCCCACCCTACAATATAAAACCCAAAGGAAAACCAAAGGAAAACACCGAGACAAAAGCTAATAAAGAAGAACCAATAACGACCATTAGCAGCTACTGAGAAGCAACCAAAACCCAACCTGGAAGTACTCGCCATACCAGTACATGAAGGAGCTGAATAAACAGTACTGAAGGATTAGAAGCAGGCCTTTAATAGCTAGTAGATTAAAATCAGGTGATACATTCCTCCCAGTCATGTCCCGAGAGCCACTCATTGCTTACCTGAACAGCAGGATGTACCATGTTCCCGCATCGCTCACCACTTCCACACGTGTGCCACCACTGTGTGTAGTCGTACCACCCAAGTGCTTAACAACTCCTTCTCCAGTGCGGACAGACCAGCCAAGCAGTCAGGAAATCAGAGGTGATGTATCCACTGCAGGTATTCCTAACACAAGAGCGGACAAAGAATTCATAAGGGTTATGGAATGGGGGTTAGCACCTTTACCCTTTCATTCTCTAAAAACAGATTTCCCAAACAATCAGCAGAAAGCTGGTTTTCACCTTTAAAATGCACTATAAAGAGGAAAAGGGCAGAGAAGTACGCCTGCACAGGAGCGTGATGCGGGTGAGCCTGTGTGGATGATGCAGGGTCGCATTGTGAAAGCCTGCGGGTACGGAGGATGTCACCATGGATCTGAGACAGACCAAGAGTTAAAAGTTTTATTTACAGGGATATTTACTTCACGCAGGGAGGAGCAACAGGGGAATAATTGCAACAAGCAAACGGTAATACGGTATTTAAGGAACTAAACGAATGCAGGAATAAACTTATCAGTGTGAGCAAGGCTTTATTGAAGGGTCTAATTCTCCAACGTTGGCACCGTCAACAGCGGCACATGCAGTCTCTCAAGTCTCTGTCCGCGATGAAGAAATGGCCTCCGGGGGAAAACAACAGGATGCTGGGCGGTGAGAGGGGGTCCTGCTGTCACCAATCTTAGTCAAAAGTTTACACTCAGGACTCATCACCGCCGGAACGATGCTGCGCTTCTCAGTCAGTCCAGCTACTTCTCTCAGAGGCTCAGGCCTGGTACTGCGTACGCCAGGCCTGCACACACTAGCGACTGTCTCTGACATGTCAGGGCAATCTCCTCTGTTCAAGGAGGCTGGCGAGTCCACGTTCACACAAAGGGTGCTCACAGCTTACTGCCTGTCTGTCTCAGTCCTCAGCCGGAGGGCCCTCACGCTTAGGGAATGCGGCGCAACTGACAGCTCTCTCTCCTGCACACTGTACTTTCTCGCCCTGACTCTGCCCGCAGCCACTTTTACCAGGTCATCGCCTCCTGCTGTCACATGGAAAGGTCGGTCCAGGTCCAATAACCTTTCCCCAGGAAACACTGCTGCCTGGCCAGGTGGTTCCAGACACGGAGCAGGAGAAGTAACTCCATTTAAGTTCTCCCTTCTCTTCACCCCCCTTACATTCCCCCTCTCTTTTCACTCGCCATTCCACAGGCGAGATCTTCTGCAGCTCCCGTCGGCAATCTTCCAGTCATTGAACAATTTGTTGCCAAATGAATTGATCTTGATTATAGCGGATGGGGGGGTACACCGGCAGTTGAACGCTCAGAGTGTCGCAAATCAGAAGGACCAATCGTATCAGGCTGCATGGGAGGAACAGTGGGTTGAGTCCCTTCCGCTGGGCTGTCAATCTCAGGCACCAACCTCTCTTCGGTGTCCTTCAGGGGAGGTTATTATTATTATTTATTTATATAGCGCCATTAATTCCATGGTGCTGTACATGAGAAGGGGGTTACATACAAAGTTATAGATAGCGTTAACAGTAAAAAAATTTACAATGACAGACTGGTACAGAGGGGAGAGGACCCTGTCCTTGCGGACTTACATTCTATCGTTGTGAGTCTTCCTCGTCTCCAAAATCAACGACAGCCGATGGAGTTGCCTGTGGGACATTAATTCCTGTACTTGATCAGGATCCCGAGACAGACAAGGTCGTAACATATTCCGATGGTGGAGAGTCTGCAGCCGATGGCGGTGTTCTCAAACCCAGGAGGACACCCCCATCCGTGGGTAGTCCTCCTCAGGCTCGAACTCCACTTCAGGCATTTCTTTCCCGGGCCGTCCAAAGAGAAGAGAGTAGGGTGTAAAGCCGGTGGTGCTGTGCTTACGATTGTTGTACACCCATACCAGCTCAGGGACATGCTCAGGCCATCGTGCCTTCTCCTCCTCCAGGTTTCTTAGCATCTGGATCAGGATACGGTTAAATCTCGCAAGCCCCGTTCCCCTGTGGATGATAAGGCGTTGTCCGAGACTTCCCGATCTTACACAACTGGTGCAGTTCCTCCATCACTCTGCTGAGAAATCAGGCACCTTGGTCAGAGTGGATATGCTTAGGACATCCATACACCTGGATGAAGTACTTGCAGATGGCATGAGCAGCGGATTCGGCGGTCTGATCTTGTGTCAGGGTTACGACAGCAAATTTCGTGAAGTGGTCCACCATCACCAAGCAGTGTTCATAGCCCTGATGTGCTGCCTGATCGTCAGATAGTCTATCATAGCAATTCTAGAGGACCGGATGACATTACCGTCTGCGTGCAAGACCGCTGTTCAGGTGGTTTGGTCAGCTCACAGCTCCGGCACTGCTGACAGATTTTCTCCACCACACCTTTCAGATTTGGATGATAGATCAGGCGCTGCAATCATTGAAAGGTCTTCTCTGGGCCAAAGTGAGTTTTTTCATGAGCCTCCGTAGCTATCTGGGATAACAGGGATGAGGGAACCACTGTCTGCCAAGTAACACTGAGTTCTGACTGAAGGAATATCTTCCGATACAATATGACGTCCCGCAGTTGAAGTCTCTCCCATTGCCGTAACATCCGCAGCATTTCGGGCGACGCAGTACTCCTCTCCTGATGACTGGGCACTTGTTCAGCTGCGACCTACCACCTCAGCTGAGCTATTTCCTGATACTCTTGCTGTGCTCGGACCCACTCGTCACAGGGTTGATCCATCAAACATACACGAGGCATCCCCTGCCTTTGCTCCCGCGTGGCTGCCACCGTCCTGGCAGTCCCCCCAAATTTTGGGACTTCCACAGCCTCTAGCTCTTAATCCCGATTAGGCGCTGACCTGCGATAGTTTATTCGGGAAAGGGCATCAGCATGGGTATTCTCTGCTCCTCCTTTTATAGGTGATCTTGTACCGGAATTTCGCCATTAGAGCTATCCAGCGTTGTTCTAGTGCCCCGAGCTTCGCTTTTTCCAGATGAGCCAACGGATTGTTGTCCGTGCGCACGTGAACTTCGTAGCCGGCCAGGTACTCTGCAAATTTCTCCATTATAGCCCACACTAAGGCAACAACTCCAGCTTGAAGGAACTGTAGTTATCTGGGTTCTTCTCTGAGTTGTGTAACGACCGATTCGCATACACTATGACACGTTTGTTCCCATTCTGTATCTGAGATAGCACTGCTCCAAGCCCATGCAGACTCCCATCGGTATGCAAGATGAACGGTTGGGTGAAGTCAGCATAGGCTAGCATGGGGGCCGCCGTCAAAGCTTTCTTCGAAGCTAGAAATGCTTCCTCCTGGCGCTCAACCCACTGCACGTTCCTGTTTATAGCAAAGGAGGGCACCCCTTTCATCTGCTCGAGAAGGGGATTTGCGATGCGTGTAAAGTCCTTTACGCTCGTACATCCTTCTCTGTTTTTAAGAGAGGCCACTCCTGCACCGCAGCGATCTTCTCTTGAGAGGGCCTCACTCCTTCTGCTGAGACAATGTGCCCAAAATACTCGATCTGAGTTTGGAAGAGATGGCACTTTTGAGACTTTACTTTCAGTCCTTTTGTAGCCGACTCAGGACCTGCTCCAGTCTCTATAGATGTTCCTCAAATGTGGGGACAAAGACAATGATGTCGTCCAGATAGATCAGGGTAGCTTCAAAGTTCAAGTCCCCTAAACATCTTTCCATGAGACGTTGGAACGTTCCTGGGGTGTTGGCAAGACCGAATGGCATGTGGTTGAACTTGTATAGTCCCATTGGGAGAATGAAAGCTGTCTTGGCTCGGTCTTGCTCGGACATTGGTACTTGCCAATAATCACTGGCTAGGTCTAGTGTAGAAAAGTACCTGGCATTTTCTAACACGGACAGGGACTCCTCTATTCTTGGCAACGCATACGAATCTTGCACCGTACAGGCGTTGAGCCAACGGTAGTCCACACAGAAGCGTAAAGTCCTGTCCTTCTTCCATACCAGGACGATGGAAGCGGCCCACGGGATTTTTTTCTTTTTTTCTTTTTCCTCTGTTGAGGTTCCCGGCTGGAGCTGCACCTTTTCCTTAATCACGCCTGGTTGGCGCTCCTTTTTGGACTGTCTCACTTACCATGGGTTTTGGCTCTCTCGTATTACCCCTTTTTTTAATATTTGCGACAGCATCCCCTTCACTTCCTGGTACATTTGTGGAGGTATTGACGGTACCATTCTCTGATAAGCGCTGCATCCCCGGTGGGTATCTCATGTGTTATTGCGGTGGTGTGCCCAAAATCGTCCTCATGCTTTGCAAACACATCCTGGTATTTTCCTAGCAGGGAATCCACCCTGGGAATCTGTTGGGGGGTCCGTTTCGAGAGTTCCGCCAACATGTGTTCCAGTATCCGTCGTCCCTCCTTCAGCAATCGGGGGTCCAGTGTCACTTCAGCATCTACAGTCACCATCCATGGATCTGGCTTCACAGTCAGCTGCACTGCTTCAGATTGGACTAGTTTATCGGGCATGCATAGGATGTGGGCCTCTTCACTTCTGGGGGGCAAGGTCACGTCATTCTCTCCCAAATTCACTCATTGCATGAGGACAGTTCCATTTCGCACCGTAGCCAGTGTCCGTGCAACCAATATTCCTGACGATAGCTGGTCAGCCCTGCTAGGGTCAACTTGCAGTTTGACCCCCTCCAGAGGGGTACAAGCCCGGACGGACAGGGGAAGCACGGTCTGTCTAGGAGGCAACACTCGATTTGACAGAAGCAGGCACAATTATTTTGCCGAGTGACTTCCCATCACCGCATGTTTCCTGGGCCTGTGCTGTCCATATCAGTTGCTGGAAAATCCTCCTATGAGGTGTATGGATTCTCCACTGTCGCAGGAACTGATCTGGGGACTCATTGATGAGAAGGCTCCCGAAGTCTTTAAGCACGTTCATTCCCAAGGATACGGTATGATTTTTGGCCGCTTCTCCATCTACCAGCACCAGGGCCGGTTTTAGGCAAAGTGGGGCCCTAGGCAAAGTTTAAAATGGGGCCCCAAATGCTAACATATTGCACATCACACAGAAGCATTTCGGTTGTAGTTACATGCGCTGAGTTCAGGACGCCAAATGAGTGTGATCGACAATATTGAAGTCGTTCAACACTTGTTTCCCGGACTCTTTCCACCATCTGAGAAAGAATGATGGGGACAGAACGATCACTAATGGATCACTAACAAATCACCATACAGTAACATGTTATCAGCAGCACATCTACAGTTTACACCCCATAGTCCTCCATATAGTATAATCTGCCCCATAGTACTCTATATAGTATAATACATTGCTCAGTCCTCCATATAGTAAATACACTCCTCATAGTTCTTCATATAGTATAATGCACCGCCATAGTCATCCATGTAGTACAATTCACTACCCATAGTATAATGCACCCCATAGTTCTTCATATAATGTATTCCCCATAGTTCTCGATACAGTATAATGCAGCCCACATAAAGTATAATGCAGCCACCCCATAGAGCATAATGCAGCCACCCCACAGAGTATAATGCAGCCCTGCCATACAATATAATGTAACCTCCATAGAATATAATGCAGCCACCCCTTAGAGCATAATGCAGCCACCCCACAGAATATAATGTGACCCCCATAGAATATAATGCAGCCACCCCAGAGTATAATGCAGCCACTCCACAGAATATAATGTAACCCCCCATAGAATATAATGCAGCCCCTTATATAGTAAAATGTAGCCCCTCCATAGAATACAGTGTAGCCCTCCTCATATAGTATAATGCAGCCCCATAGAATATAATGTAGCCCGCTCATAGTATAATGAAGTCCCCCTACAATATAATCTAGCCCCCATAGAATATAATGCAGCCCCCTATAGAATACAATGTAGCCACCTCATATAGTATAATGTAGCCACCTCATAGGGTATGATGCAATCAGCCCCAATAGAATATAATATAATACAGCCCCCATAAAATATAATGTAGCCCCAAATAGAATATAATGTAGTCCACCTCCCCATAGAATATAATGTAGCCCCCATCTCTATATATGAAACTGAATGTGTGTGTGTGTATCACCAACCTATCACGAAGCATCTTTCATTTCACCAGAGCTGTTCAAAAGAAGCTGAGCTGTGATTGGTTGCTATGAGCAAGTTTTCCCACTTGACAACACCTACACTGACATGGTGGGAGAAATCTAGCATCTTTGGGAACATAAGCTCCCAGCCATTGTCTGCCCCCCTGAAAGGAGCAGAGAGCACATGACAGAAATTAATCCCCCCCTCCTGTGCCCATATACACATCACACATCCTCCATCCCATAGGCATCATCTTCCCTCTTACAGGGATCATTGGTATGGAAGTCAGGGCAGGGCAAATCCACTCTGCGCTCTAGTTCTGACTCCAGGCTGACGGGATGATGTGGGATATTAGTGGTAGTAGTCCGGTGGCTCTGGCTGAAGGGATGATGCGGGATATTAGGGGTAGTAGTCCGGTGGCTCTGGCTGACGGGATGATGTGGGATATTAGGGGTAGTAGTCCGGTGGCTCTGGCTGATGGGATGATGTGGGATATTAGGGGCAGTAGTCCGGTGGCTCTGACTGACGGGATGATGTGGGATATTAGGGGTAGTAGTCCGGTGGCTCTGGCTGACGGGATGATGTGGGATATTAGTGGTAGTAGTCCGGTGGCTCTGGCTGATGGGATGATGTGGGATATTAGGGGTAGTAGTCCGGTAGCTCTGGCTGACGGGATGATGTGGGATATTAGTGGTAGTAGTCCGGTGGCTCTGGCTGACGGGATGATGTGGGATATTAGTGGTAGTAGTCCGGTGGCTCTGGCTGATGGGATGATGTGGGATATTAGGGGTAGTAGTCCGGTAGCTCTGGCTGACGGGATGATGTGGGATATTAGTGGTAGTAGTCGGTAGCTCTGGCTGACGGGATGATGTGGGATATTAGGGGCAGTAGTCCGGTGGCTCTGGCTGATGGGATGATGTGGGATATTAGGGGCAGTAGTCCGGTGGCTCTGGCTGACGGGATGATGTGGGATATTAGGGGTAGTAGTCCGGTGGCTCTGGCTGATGGGATGATGTGGGATATTAGGGGTAGTAGTCCGGTAGCTCTGGCTGACGGGATGATGTGGGATATTAGTGGTAGTAGTCGGTAGCTCTGGCTGACGGGATGATGTGGGATATTAGTGGTAGTAGTCGGTAGCTCTGGCTGACGGGATGATGTGGGATATTAGGAGTAGTAGTCCGGTGGCTCTGGCTGACGGGATGATGCGGGATATTAGTGGTAGTAGTCCGGTGGCTCTGGCTGACGGGATGATGTGGGATATTAGGGGTAGTAGTCCGGTGGCTCTGGCTGACGGGATGATGCGGGATATTAGTGGTAGTAGTCCGGTGGCTCTGGCTGAAGGGATGATGCGGGATATTAGTGGTAGTAGTCCGGTGGCTCTGGCTGATGGGATGATGTGGGATATTAGGGGTAGTAGTCCGGTGGCTCTGGCTGAAGGGATGATGCGGGATATTAGTGGTAGTAGTCCGGTGGCTCTGGCTGAAGGGATGATGCGGGATATTAGTGGTAGTAGTCCGGTGGCTCTGGCTGATGGGATGATGTGGGATATTAGGGGTAGTAGTCCGGTGGCTCTGGCTGAAGGGATGATGCGGGATATTAGTGGTAGTAGTCCGGTGGCTCTGGCTGACGGGATGATGTGGGATATTAGGGGTAGTAGTCCGGTGGCTCTGGCTGACGGGATGATGTGGGATATTAGGGGTAGTAGTCCGGTGGCTCTGGCTGACGGGATGATGTGGGATATTAGTGGTAGTAGTCCGGTGGCTCTGGCTGACGGGATGATGTGGGATATTAGGGGTAGTAGTCCGGTGGCTCTGGCTGACGGGATGATGTGGGATATTAGGAGTAGTAGTCCGGTGGCTATGGCTGACGGGACGATGTGGGATATTAGTGGTAGTAGTCCGGTGGCTCTGGCTGACGGGACGATGTGGGATATTAGAGGTAGTAGTCCGGTGGCTCAGGCTGAAGGGATGATGTGGGATATTAGGGGTAGTATTCCGGTGGCTCAGGCTGACGGGATGATGTGGGATATTAGGGGTAGTAGTCCGGTGGCTCAGGCTGACGGGATGATGTGGGATATTAGGGGTAGTATTCCGGTGGCTCTGGCTGACGGGATGATGTGGGATATTAGTGGTAGTATTCCGGTGGCTCAGGCTGACGGGATGATGTGGGATATTAGGGGTAGTAGTCCGGTGGCTCTGGCTGAAGGGATGATGCGGGATATTAGGGGTAGTAGTCCGGTGGCTCTGGCTGACGGGATGATGTGGGATATTAGTGGTAGTAGTCCGGTGGCTCTGGCTGAAGGGATGATGCGGGATATTAGTGGTAGTAGTCCGGTGGCTCAGGCTGACGGGATGATGTGGGATATTAGGGGTAGTAGTCCGGTGGCTCTGGCTGAAGGGATGATGCGGGATATTAGGGGTAGTAGTCCGGTGGCTCTGGCTGACGGGATGATGTGGGATATTAGGGGTAGTAGTCCGGTGGCTCTGGCTGAAGGGATGATGTGGGATATTAGGGGTAGTAGTCCGGTGGCTCTGGCTGACGGGATGATGTGGGATATTAGGGGTAGTAGTCCGGTGGCTCTGGCTGACGGGATGATGTGGGATATTATTGGTAGTAGTCCGGTGGCTCTGGCTGACGGGATGATGTGTGATATTAGGGGTAGTAGTCCGGTGGCTCTGGCTGATGGGATGATGTGGGATATTAGGAGTAGTAGTCCGGTGGCTCTGGCTGACGGGATGATGTGGGATATTAGGGGTAGTAGTCCGGTGGCTCTGGCTGATGGGATGATGTGGGATATTAGGGGTAGTAGTCCGGTGGCTCTGGCTGATGGGATGATGTGGGATATTAGGGGTAGTAGTCCGGTGGCTCTGGCTGACGGGATGATGTGGGATATTAGGGGTAGTAGTCCGGTGGCTCTGGCTGACGGGATGATGTGGGATATTAGTGGTAGTAGTCCGGTGGCTCTGGCTGACGGGATGATGTGTGATATTAGGGGTAGTAGTCCGGTGGCTCTGGCTGACGGGATGATGTGGAATATTAGGAGTAGTAGTCCGGTGGCTCTGGCTGACGGGACGATGTGGGATATTAGAGGTAGTAGTCCGGTGGCTCAGGCTGACGGGATGATGTGGGATATTAGGGGTAGTATTCCGGTGGCTCAGGCTGACGGGATGATGTGGGATATTAGGGGTAGTAGTCCGGTGGCTCTGGCTGACGGGATGATGTGGGATATTAGGGGTAGTAGTCCGGTGGCTCTGGCTGAAGGGATGATGCGGGATATTAGGGGTAGTAGTCCGGTGGCTCTGGCTGAAGGGATGATGCGGGATATTAGGGGTAGTAGTCCGGTGGCTCAGGCTGACGGGATGATGTGGGATATTAGTGGTAGTATTCCGGTGGCTCTGGCTGACGGGATGATGTGGGATATTAGTGGTAGTATTCCGGTGGCTCAGGCTGACGGGATGATGTGGGATATTAGGGGTAGTAGTCCGGTGGCTCTGGCTGAAGGGATGATGCGGGATATTAGGGGTAGTAGTCCGGTGGCTCTGGCTGACGGGATGATGTGGGATATTAGTGGTAGTATTCCGGTGGCTCAGGCTGACGGGATGATGTGGGATATTAGGGGTAGTAGTCCGGTGGCTCTGGCTGAAGGGATGATGCGGGATATTAGTGGTAGTAGTCCGGTGGCTCTGGCTGATGGGATGATGTGTGATATTAGGGGTAGTAGTCCGGTGGCTCTGGCTGACGGGATGATGTGTGATATTAGGGGTAGTAGTCCGGTGGCTCTGGCTGACGGGATGATGTGTGATATTAGGGGTAGTAGTCCGGTGGCTCTGGCTGACGGGATGATGTGGGATATTAGGAGTAGTAGTCCGGTGGCTATGGCTGACGGGACGATGTGGGATATTAGTGGTAGTAGTCCGGTGGCTCTGGCTGACGGGACGATGTGGGATATTAGGGGTAGTAGTCCGGTGGCTCTGGCTGACGGGACGATGTGGGATATTAGAGGTAGTAGTCCGGTGGCTCAGGCTGACGGGATGATGTGGGATATTAGGGGTAGTAGTCCGGTGGCTCTGGCTGATGGGATGATGTGGGATATTAGGGGTCGTAGTCCGGTAGCTCTGGCTGACGGGATGATGTGGGATATTAGAGGTAGTAGTCCGGTGGCTCAGGCTGACGGGATGATGTGGGATATTAGGGGTAGTAGTCCGGTGGCTCTGGCTGATGGGATGATGTGGGATATTAGGGGTAGTAGTCCGGTGGCTCTGGCTGACGGGATGATGTGGGATGTTAGGGGTAGTAGTCCGGTGGCTCTGGCTGACGGGATGATGTGGGATATTAGGGGTAGTAGTCCGGTGGCTCTGGCTGACGGGATGATGTGGGATATTAGTGGTAGTAGTCCGGTGGCTCTGGCTGACGGGATGATGTGGGATATTAGTGGTAGTAGTCCGGTGGCTCTGGCTGACGGGATGATGTGGGATATTAGTGGTAGTAGTCCGGTGGCTCTGGCTGACGGGATGATGTGGGATATTAGGGGTAGTAGTCCGGTGGCTCTGGCTGACGGGATGATGTGGGATATTAGGGGTAGTAGTCCGGTGGCTCTGGCTGACGGGATGATGTGGGATATTAGGGGTAGTAGTCCGGTGCCTCTGGCTGACGGGATGATGTGGGATATTAGTGGTAGTAGTCCGGTGGCTCTGGCTGACGGGATGATGTGGGATTTTAGGGGTAGTAGTCCGGTGGCTCTGGCTGACGGGATGATGTGGGATATTAGGGGTAGTAGTCCGGTGGCTCTGGCTGATGGGATGATGGGGGATATTAGTGGTAGTAGTCCGGTGGCTCTGGCTGACGGGATGATGTGGGATATTAGGGGTAGTAGTCCATTAGTTCTGGGTGACGGGATGATGTGGGATATTAGGGGTAGTAGTCCATTAGTTCTGGGTGACGGGATGATGTGGGATATTAGGGGTAGTAGTCCGGTGGCTCTGGTTGACGGGATGATGTGGGATATTAGTGGTAGTAGTCCGGTGGCTCTGGCTGACGGGATGATGTGGGATATTAGGGGTAGTAGTCCGGTGGCTCTGGCTGACAGGATGATGTGGGATATTAGTGGTGGTAGTCCATTAGTTCTGGCTGACGGGATGATGTGGGATATTAGGGGTAGTAGTCCATTAGTTCTGGGTGACGGGATGATGTGGGATATTAGGGGTAGTAGTCCGGTGGCTCTGGTTGACGGGATGATGTGGGATATTAGTGGTAGTAGTCCGGTGGCTCTGGCTGACGGGATGATGTGGGATATTAGGGGTAGTAGTCCGGTGGCTCTGGCTGACGGGATGATGTGGGATATTAGGGGTAGTAGTCCGGTGACTCTGGCTGACGGGATGATGTGGGATATTATGGGTAGTAGTCCTGTGACTCTGACCGACGGGATGATGTGGGATATTATGGGTAGTAGTCCGGTGACTCTGGCTGACGGGATGATGTGGGATATTAGGGGTAGTAGTCCGGTGACTCTGGCTGACGGGATGATGTGGGATATTATGGGTAGTAGTCCTGTGACTCTGACCGACGGGATGATGTGGGATATTAGGGGTAGTAGTCCGGTGACTCTGGCTGACGGGATGATGTGGGATATTAGTGGTAGTAGTCCTGTGACTCTGACCGACGGGATGATGTGGGATATTATGGGTAGTAGTCCGGTGGCTCTGGCTGTCGGGATGATGTGGGATATTAGTGGTAGTAGTCCGGTGGCTCTGACTGATGGGATGATGTGGGATATTAGGGGTAGTAGTCCGGTGGCTCTGGCTGACGGGATGATGTGGGATATTAGTGGTAGTAGTCCGGTGGCTCTGGCTGATGGGATGATGTGGGATATTTGTGGTAGTAGTCCGGTGGCTTTGGCTGACGGGATGATGTGGGATATTAGTGGTAGTAGTCCGGTGGCTCTGGCTGATGGGATGATGTGGGATATTAGGGGTAGTAGTCCGGTAGCTCTGGCTGACGGGATGATGTGGGATATTAGGGGTAGTAGTCCAGTGACTCTGGCTGACGGGATGATGTGGGATATTGGGGGTAGTAGTCCATTAGTTCTGGGTGACGGGATGATGTGGGATATTAGTGGTAGTAGTCCGGTGGCTCTGGCTGACGGGATGATGTGGGATATTAGGGGTAGTAGTCCGGTGGCTCTGGCTGACGGGATGATGTGGGATATTAGTGGTAGTAGTCCGGTGGCTCTGGCTGACGGGATGATGTGGGATATTAGGGGTAGTAGTCCGGTGGCTCTGACTGACGGGATGATGTGGGATATTAGTGGTAGTAGTCCGGTGGCTCTGGCTGACGGGATGATGTGGGATATTAGGGGTAGTAGTCCGGTGGCTCTGGCTGACGGGATGATGTGGGATATTAGGGGTAGTAGTCCGGTGGCTCTGGCTGACGGGATGATGTGGGATATTAGGGGTAGTAGTCCGGTGCCTCTGGCTGACGGGATGATGTGGGATATTAGTGGTAGTAGTCCGGTGGCTCTGGCTGACGGGATGATGTGGGATTTTAGGGGTAGTAGTCCGGTGGCTCTGGCTGACGGGATGATGTGGGATATTAGGGGTAGTAGTCCGGTGGCTCTGGCTGACGGGATGTTGTGGGATATTAGTGGTAGTAGTCCGGTAGCTCTGGCTGACGGGATGATGGGGGATATTTGTGGTAGTAGTCCGGTGGCTCTGGCTGACGGGATGATGTGGGATATTAGTGGTAGTAGTCCGGTGGCTGTGACGGGATGATGTGGGATATTAATGGTAGTAGTCTGTGGCTCTGGCTGACGGGATGATGTGGGATATTAGTGGTAGTAGTCCGGTGGCTGTGACGGGATGATGTGGGATATTAGTGGTAGTAGTCGGTAGCTCTGGCTGACGGGATTTTGTGGGATATTAGGGGTAGTAGTCCGGTGGCTCTGGCTGACGGGATGTTGTGGGATATTAGTGGTAGTAGTCCGGTAGCTCTGGCTGACGGGATGATGTGGGATATTAGTGGTAGTAGTCCGGTGGCTCTGGCTGACGGGATGATGGGGGATATTTGTGGTAGTAGTCCGGTGGCTCTGGCTGACGGGATGATGTGGGATATTAGTGGTAGTAGTCCGGTGGCTCTGGCTGATGGGATGATGTGGGATATTAGGGGTAGTAGTCCGGTAGCTCTGGCTGATGGGATGATGTGGGATATTAGGGGTAGTAGTCCGGTGGCTCTGGCTGACGGGATGATGTGGGATATTAGTGGTAGTAGTCCGGTGGCTCTGGCTGACGGGATGATGTGGGATATTAGGGGTAGTAGTCCGGTAGCTCTGGCTGATGGGATGATGTGGGATATTAGGGGTAGTAGTCCAGTGACTGTGGCTGACGGGATGATGTGGGATATTAGTGGTAGTAGTCCGGTGGCTCTGGCTGACGGGATGATGTGGGATATTAGGGGTAGTAGTCCGGTGGCTCTGGCTGACGGGATGATGTGGGATATTAGTGGTAGTAGTCCGGTGGCTCTGGCTGACGGGATGATGTGGGATATTAGGGGTAGTAGTCCGGTGGCTCTGACTGACGGGATGATGTGGGATATTAGTGGTAGTAGTCCGGTGGCTCTGGCTGACGGGATGATGTGGGATATTAGGGGTAGTAGTCCGGTGGCTCTGGCTGACGGGATGATGTGGGATATTAGGGGTAGTAGTCCGGTGGCTCTGGCTGACGGGATGATGTGGGATATTAGGGGTAGTAGTCCGGTGGCTCTGGCTGACGGGATGATGTGGGATATTAGTGGTAGTAGTCCGGTGGCTCTGGCTGACGGGATGATGTGGGATTTTAGTGGTAGTAGTCCGGTGGCTCTGGCTGACGGGATGATGTGGGATATTAGGGGTAGTAGTCCGGTGGCTCTGGCTGACGGGATGATGGGGGATATTTGTGGTAGTAGTCCGGTGGCTCTGGCTGACGGGATGATGGGGGATATTTGTGGTAGTAGTCCGGTGGCTCTGGCTGACGGGATGATGTGGGATATTAGTGGTAGTAGTCCGGTGGCTGTGACGGGATGATGTGGGATATTAGTGGTAGTAGTCTGTGGCTCTGGCTGACGGGATGATGTGGGATATTAGTGGTAGTAGTCCGGTGGCTGTGACGGGATGATGTGGGATATTAGTGGTAGTAGTCGGTAGCTCTGGCTGACGGGATTTTGTGGGATATTAGGGGTAGTAGTCCGGTGGCTCTGGCTGACGGGATGATGTGGGATATTAGGGGTAGTAGTCCGGTGGCTCTGGCTGACGGGATGTTGTGGGATATTTGTGGTAGTAGTCCGGTGGCTCTGGCTGACGGGATGATGGGGGATATTTGTGGTAGTAGTCCGGTGGCTCTGGCTGACGGGATGATGTGGGATATTAGTGGTAGTAGTCCGGTGGCTGTGACGGGATGATGTGGGATATTAGTGGTAGTAGTCTGTGGCTCTGGCTGACGGGATGATGTGGGATATTAGTGGTAGTAGTCCGGTGGCTGTGACGGGATGATGTGGGATATTAGTGGTAGTAGTCGGTAGCTCTGGCTGACGGGATTTTGTGGGATATTAGGGGTAGTAGTCCGGTGGCTCTGGCTGACGGGATGTTGTGGGATATTAGTGGTAGTAGTCCGGTAGCTCTGGCTGACGGGATGATGTGGGATAATAGTGGTAGTAGTCCGGTGGCTCTGGCTGACGGGATGATGGGGGATATTTGTGGTAGTAGTCCGGTGGCTCTGGCTGACGGGATGATGTGGGATATTAGTGGTAGTAGTCCGGTGGCTCTGGCTGATGGGATGATGTGGGATATTAGGGGTAGTAGTCCGGTAGCTCTGGCTGATGGGATGATGTGGGATATTAGGGGTAGTAGTCCGGTGGCTCTGGCTGACGGGATGATGTGGGATATTAGTGGTAGTAGTCCGGTGGCTCTGGCTGATGGGATGATGTGGGATATTAGGGGTAGTAGTCCGGTAGCTCTGGCTGATGGGATGATGTGGGATATTAGGGGTAGTAGTCCAGTGACTGTGGCTGACGGGATGATGTGGGATATTAGTGGTAGTAGTCCGGTGGCTCTGGCTGACGGGATGATGTGGGATATTAGGGGTAGTAGTCCGGTGGCTCTGGCTGACGGGATGATGTGGGATATTAGTGGTAGTAGTCCGGTGGCTCTGGCTGACGGGATGATGTGGGATATTAGGGGTAGTAGTCCGGTGGCTCTGACTGACGGGATGATGTGGGATATTAGTGGTAGTAGTCCGGTGGCTCTGGCTGACGGGATGATGTGGGATATTAGGGGTAGTAGTCCGGTGGCTCTGGCTGACGGGATGATGTGGGATATTAGGGGTAGTAGTCCGGTGGCTCTGGCTGACGGGATGATGTGGGATATTAGGGGTAGTAGTCCGGTGGCTCTGGCTGACGGGATGATGTGGGATATTAGTGGTAGTAGTCCGGTGGCTCTGGCTGACGGGATGATGTGGGATTTTAGTGGTAGTAGTCCGGTGGCTCTGGCTGACGGGATGATGTGGGATATTAGGGGTAGTAGTCCGGTGGCTCTGGCTGACGGGATGATGGGGGATATTTGTGGTAGTAGTCCGGTGGCTCTGGCTGACGGGATGATGGGGGATATTTGTGGTAGTAGTCCGGTGGCTCTGGCTGACGGGATGATGTGGGATATTAGTGGTAGTAGTCCGGTGGCTCTGGCTGATGGGATGATGTGGGATATTAGGGGTGGTAGTCCGGTGGCTGTGACGGGATGATGTGGGATATTAGTGGTAGTAGTCGGTGGCTCTGGCTGACGGGATGATGTGGGATATTAGAGGTAGTAGTCCGGTGGCTGTGACGGGATGATGTGGGATATTAGTGGTAGTAGTCGGTGGCTCTGGGTGACGGGATGATGTGGGATATTAGGGGTAGTAGTCCGGTGGCTCTGGCTGACGGGATGTTGTGGGATATTAGTGGTAGTAGTCCGGTAGCTCTGGCTGACGGGATGATGTGGGATATTAGGGGTAGTAGTCCGGTGGCTCTGGCTGACGGGATGATGGGGGATATTTGTGGTAGTAGTCCGGTGGCTCTGGCTGATGGGATGATGTGGGATATTAGGGGTAGTAGTCCGGTAGCTCTGGCTGATGGGATGATGTGGGATATTAGTGGTAGTAGTCCGGTGGCTCTGGCTGACGGGATGATGTGGGATATTAGGGGTAGTAGTCCGGTGGCTCTGGCTGACGGGATGATGTGGGATATTAGGGGTGGTAGTCCGGTGGCTCTGACTGATGGGATGATGTGGGATATTAGTGGTAGTAGTCCGGTGGCTCTGGCTGACGGGATGAAGTGGGATATTAGGGGTAGTAGTCCGGTGGCTCTGGCTGACGGGATGATGTGGGATATTAGGGGTAGTAGTCCGGTAGCTCTGGCTGATGGGATGATGTGGGATATTAGTGGTAGTAGTCCGGTGGCTCTGGCTGACGGGATGATGTGGGATATTAGTGGTGGTAGTCCATTAGTTCTGGGTGACGGGATGATGTGGGATATTAGTGGTAGTAGTCCGGTGGCTCTGGCTGACGGGATGATGTGGGATATTAGTGGTAGTAGTCCGGTGGCTCTGGCTGACGGGATGATGTGGGATATTAGGGGTAGTAGTCCATTAGTTCTGGGTGACGGGATGATGTGGGATATTAGGGGTAGTAGTCCGGTGGCTCTGGTTGACGGGATGATGTGGGATATTAGTGGTAGTAGTCCGGTGGCTCTGGCTGACGGGATGATGTGGGATATTAGGGGTAGTAGTCCGGTGGCTCTGGCTGACAGGATGATGTGGGATATTAGTGGTAGTAGTCCGGTGGCTCTGGCTGACGGGATGATGTGGGATATTAGGGGTAGTAGTCCGGTGGCTCTGGCTGACGGGATGATGTGGGATATTAGGGGTAGTAGTCCATTAGTTCTGGGTGACGGGATGATGTGGGATATTAGGGGTAGTAGTCCGGTGGCTCTGGTTGACGGGATGATGTGGGATATTAGTGGTAGTAGTCCGGTGGCTCTGGCTGACTGGATGATGTGGGATATTAGGGGTAGTAGTCCGGTGGCTCTGGCTGACGGGATGATGTGGGATATTGGGGGTAGTAGTCCATTAGTTCTGGGTGACGGGATGATGTGGGATATTAGGGGTAGTAGTCCGGTGGCTCTGGCTGACGGGATGATGTGGGATATTAGGGGTAGTAGTCCGGTGGCTCTGGCTGACGGGATGATGTGGGATATTAGGGGTAGTAGTCCGGTGGCTCTGGCTGACGGGATGATGTGGGATATTAGGGGTAGTAGTCCGGTGACTCTGGCTGACGGGATGATGTGGGATATTATGGGTAGTAGTCCTGTGACTCTGACCGACGGGATGATGTGGGATATTATGGGTAGTAGTCCGGTGACTCTGGCTGACGGGATGATGTGGGATATTAGGGGTAGTAGTCCGGTGACTGGCTGACGGGATGATGTGGGATATTATGGGTAGTAGTCCTGTGACTCTGACCGACGGGATGATGTGGGATATTAGGGGTAGTAGTCCGGTGACTCTGGCTGACGGGATGATGTGGGATATTAGTGGTAGTAGTCCTGTGACTCTGACCGACGGGATGATGTGGGATATTATGGGTAGTAGTCCGGTGGCTCTGGCTGTCGGGATGATGTGGGATATTAGTGGTAGTAGTCCGGTGGCTCTGACTGATGGGATGATGTGGGATATTAGGGGTAGTAGTCCGGTGGCTCTGGCTGACGAGACGATGTAGGATATTAGTGGTAGTAGTCCGGTGGCTCTGGCTGACGGGATGATGTGGGATATTAGGGGAGTAGTCTGGTGGCTCTGGCTGATGGGATGATGTGGGATATTAGGGGAGTAGTCTGATGGCTCTGGCTGATGGGATGATGTGGGATATTAGTGGTAGTAGTCCGGTGGCTCTGGCTGACGGGACGATGTGGGATATTAGTGGTGGTAGTCCATTAGTTCTGGCTGACGGGATGATGTGGGATATTAGTGGTAGTAGTCCGGTGGCTCTGGCTGACGGGATGATGTGGGATATTAGGGGTAGTAGTCCGGTGGCTCTGGCTGACGGGATGATGTGGGATATTAGGGGTAGTAGTCCATTAGTTCTGGGTGACGGGATGATGTGGGATATTAGTGGTAGTAGTCCGGTGGCTCTGGCTGACGGGATGATGTGGGATATTAGGGGTAGTAGTCCATTAGTTCTGGCTGACGGGATGATGTGGGATATTAGTGGTAGTAGTCCGGTGGCTCTGGCTTACGGGATGATGTGGGATATTAGGGGTAGTAGTCCGGTTGCTCTGGCTGACGGGATGATGTGGGATATTAGGGGTAGTAGTCCGGTGGCTCTGGCTGACGGGATGATGTGGGATATTAGGGGTAGTACTCCGGTGGCTCTGGCTGACGGGATGATGTGGGATATTAGGGGTAGTAGTCTGGTGGCTCTGGCTGATGGGCTGATGTGGGATATTAGTGGTAGTAGTCCGGTAGCTCTGGCCGACGGGATGATGTGGGATATTAGTGGTAGTAGTCCGGTGGCTCTGGCTGACGGGATGATGTGGGATATTAGTGGTAGTAGTCCGGTAGCTCTGGCAGACGGGATGATGTGGGATATTTGTGGTAGTAGTCCGGTGGCTCTGGCTGACGGGATGATGTGGGATATTAGTGGTAGTAGTCCGGTGGTTCTGGCTGACGGGATGATGGGGGATATTTGTGGTAGTAGTCCGGTGGCTCTGGCTGACGGGGTGATGTGGGATATTAGTGGTAGTAGTCCGGTGGCTCTGGCTGATGGGATGATGTGGGATATTAGGGGTAGTAGTCCGGTGGCTCTGGCTGACGGGATGATGTGGGATATTAGTGGTAGTAGTCCGGTAGCTCTGGCTGACGGGATGATGTGGGATATTAGGGGTAGTAGTCCGGTGGCTCTGGCTGACGGGATGATGGGGGATATTTGTGGTAGTAGTCCGGTGGCTCTGGCTGACGGGATGATGTGTAATATTAGTGGTAGTAGTCGGTGGCTCTGGCTCACGGGATGATGTGGGATATTAGGGGTAGTAGTCCGGTGGCTCTGACTGATGGGATGATGTGGGATATTAGGGGTAGTAGTCCGGTGGCTCTGGCTGACGGGATGATGGGGGATATTTGTGGTAGTAGTCCGGTGGCACTGGCTGACGGGATGATGTGGGATATTAGTGGTAGTAGTCCGGTAGCTCTGGCTGATGGGATGATGTGGGATATTAGGGGTAGTAGTCCGGTGGCTCTGGCTGACGGGATGATGTGGGATATTAGGGGTAGTAGTCCGGTGGCTCTGGCTGACGGGATGATGTGGGATGTTAGGGGTGGTAGTCCGGTGGCTCTGACTGACGGGATGATGTGGGATATTAGTGGTAGTAGTCCGGTGGCTCTGGCTGACGGGATGATGTGGGATATTAGGGGTAGTAGTCCGGTGGCTCTGGCTGACGGGATGATGTGGGATATTAGGGTTGGTAGTCCGGTGGCTCTGACTGACGGGATGATGTGGGATATTAGTGGTAGTAGTCCGGTGGCTCTGGCTGATGGGATGATGTGGGATATTAGGGGAAGTAGTCCGGTGGCTCTGGCTGACGGGATGATGTGGGATATTAGTGGTAGTAGTCCGGTGGCTCTGGCTGATGGGATGATGTGGGATATTAGGGGAAGTAGTCCGGTGGCTCTGACTGACGGGATGATGTGGGATATTAGTGGTAGTAGTCCGGTGGCTCTGGCTGATGGGATGATGTGGGATATTAGGGGTAGTAGTCCGGTGGCTCTGGCTGACGGGATGATGTGGGATATTAGGGGTAGTAGTCCGGTGGCTCTGGCTGATGGGATGATGTGGGATATTAGGGGTAGTAGTCCGGTAGCTCTGGCTGATGGGATGATGTGGGATATTAGTGGTAGTAGTCCGGTGGCTCTGGCTGACGGGATGATGTGGGATATTAGTGGTAGTAGTCCGGTGGCTCTGGCTGACGGGATGATGTGGGATATTAGTGGTAGTAGTCCGGTGGCTCTGGCTGACAGGATGATATGGGATATTAGTGGTGGTAGTCCATTAGTTCTGGCTGACGGGATGATGTGGGATATTAGTGGTAGTAGTCCGGTGGCTCTGGCTGACGGGATGATGTGGGATATTAGGGGTAGTAGTCCATTAGTTCTGGGTGACGGGATGATGTGGGATATTAGGGGTAGTAGTCCGGTGGCTCTGGTTGACGGGATGATGTGGGATATTAGTGGTAGTAGTCCGGTGGTTCTGGCTGACGGGATGATGTGGGATATTAGGGGTAGTAGTCCGGTGGCTCTGGCTGACGGGATGATGTGGGATATTAGGGGTAGTAGTCCATTAGTTCTGGCTGACGGGATGATGTGGGATATTAGGGGTAGTAGTCCGGTGACTCTGGCTGACGGGATGATGTGGGATATTATGGGTAGTAGTCCGGTGACTCTGACTGACGGGATGATGTGGGATATTAGTGGTAGCAGTCCGGTGGCTCTGGCTGTCGGGATGATGTGGGATATTAGTGGTAGTAGTCCGGTGGCTCTGGCTGACGGGATGATGTGGGATATTAGGGGTAGTAGTCCGGTGGCTCTGGCTGACGGGATGATGTGGGATATTAGGGGTATTAGTCCGGTATCTCTGGTTGACGGGATGATGTGGGATATTAGCGGTAGTAGTCCGGTGGCTCTGACTGACGGGATTATGTGGGATATTAGGGGTAGTAGTCCGGTGGCTCTGGCTGACGAGACGATGTAGGATATTAGTGGTAGTAGTCCGGTGGCTCTGGCTGACGGGATGATGTGGGATATTAGGGGAGTAGTCTGGTGGCTCTGTCTGATGGGATGATGTGGGATATTAGTGGTAGTAGTCCGGTGGCTCTGGCTGACGGGATGATGTGGGATATTAGTGGTAGTAGTCCGGTGGCTCTGGCTGACGGGACGATGTGGGATATTAGTGGTGGTAGTCCGGTGGCTCTGGCTGACGGGATGATGTGGGATATTAGGGGTAGTAGTCCGGTGGCTCTGGCTGACGGGATGATGTGGGATATTAGGGGTAGTAGTCCATTAGTTCTGGCTGACGGGATGATGTGGGATATTAGGGGTAGTAGTCCGGTGGCTCAGGCTGACGGGATGATGTGGGATATTAGTGGTAGTAGTCCGGTGGCTCTGGCTGACGGGATGATGTGGGATATTAGGGGTAGTAGTCCATTAGTTCTGGCTGACGGGATGATGTGGGATATTAGTGGTAGTAGTCCGGTGGCTCTGGCTGACGGGATGATGTGGGATATTAGGGGTAGTAGTCCATTAGTTCTGGCTGACGGGATGATGTGGGATATTAGGGGTAGTAGTCCGGTGGCTCTGGCTGACGGGATGATGTGGGATATTAGGGGTAGTAGTCCGGTGGCTCTGGCTGACGGGATGATGTGGGATATTAGGGGTAGTAGTCCGGTGGCTCTGGCTGACGGGATGATGTGGGATATTAGGGGTGGTAGTCCGGTGGCTCTGGCTGACGGGATGATGTGGGATATTAGTGGTAGTAGTTCGGTGGCTCTGGCTGACGGGATGATGTGGGATATTAGGGGTAGTAGTCCGGTGGCTCTGGCTGACGGGATGATGTGGGATATTAGTGGTAGTAGTCCGGTGGCTCTGGCTGACGGGATGATGTGGGATATTAGGGGTAGTAGTCCGGTGGCTCTGACTGACGGGATGATGTGGGATATTAGTGGTAGTAGTCCGGTGGCTCTGGCTGACGGGATGATGTGGGATATTAGGGGTAGTAGTCCGGTGGCTCTGGCTGACGGGATGATGTGGGATATTAGTGGTAGTAGTCCGGTGGCTCTGGCTGACGGGATGATGTGGGATATTAGGGGTAGTAGTCCGGTAGCTCTGGCTGATGGGATGATGTGGGATATTAGGGGTAGTAGTCCGGTGACTCTGGCTGACGGGATGATGTGGGATATTAGGGGTAGTAGTCTGGTGGCTCTGACTGACGGGATGATGTGGGATATTAGTGGTAGTAGTCCGGTGGCTCTTGCTGACGGGATGATGTGGGATATTAGGGGTAGTAGTCCGGTGGCTCTGGCTGACGGGATGATGTGGGATATTAGTGGTAGTAGTCCGGTGGCTCTGGCTGACGGGATGATGTGGGATATTAGGGGTAGTAGTCCATTAGTTCTGGGTGACGGGATGATGTGGGATATTAGGGGTAGTAGTCCGGTGGCTCTGGTTGACGGGATGATGTGGGATATTAGTGGTAGTAGTCCGGTGGTTCTGGCTGACGGGATGATGTGGGATATTAGGGGTAGTAGTCCGGTGGCTCTGGCTGACGGGATGATGTGGGATATTGGGGGTAGTAGTCCATTAGTTCTGGGTGACGGGATGATGTGGGATATTAGGGGTAGTAGTCCGGTGGCTCTGGTTGACGGGATGATGTGGGATATTAGTGGTAGTAGTCCGGTGGCTCTGGCTGACGGGATGATGTGAGATATTAGTGGTAGTAGTCCGGTGACTCTGACTGACGGGATGATGTGGGATATTATGGGTAGTAGTCCGGTGGCTCTGGCTGTCGGGATGATGTGGGATATTAGTGGTAGTAGTCCGGTGACTCTGACTGACGGGATGATGTGGGATATTATGGGTAGTAGTCCGGTGGCTCTGGCTGTCGGGATGATGTGGGATATTAGTGGTAGTAGTCCGGTGGCTCTGGCTGACGGGATGATGTGGGATATTAGGGGTAGTAGTCCGGTATCTCTGGCTGACGGGATGATGTGGGATATTAGTGGTAGTAGTCCGGTGGCTCTGACTGACGGGATTATGTGGGATATTAGGGGTAGTAGTCCGGTGGCTCTGGCTGACGGGATGATGTGGGATATTAGGGGTAGTAGTCCGGTGGCTCTGGCTGATGGGATGATGTGGGATATTAGGGGTAGTAGTCTGGTGGCTCTGGCTGATGGGATGATGTGGGATATTAGTGGTAGTAGTCCGGTAGCTCTGGCTGACGGGATGATGTGGGATATTATGGGAGTAGTCTGGTGGCTCTGGCTGATGGGATGATGTGGGATGTTAGGGGTAGTAGTCCGGTAGCTCTGGCTGACGGGATGATGTGGGATATTAGGGGTAGTAGTCCGGTGGCTCTGGCTGACGGGAAGATGTGGGATATTAGTGGTAGTAGTCTGGTGGCTCTGGCTGATGGGATGATGTGGGATATTAGTGGTAGTAGTCCGGTGGCTCTGGCTGACGGGACGATGTGGGATATTAGTGGTGGTAGTCCGGTGGCTCTGGCTGACGGGATGATGTGGGATATTAGGGGTAGTAGTCCGGTGGCTTTGGCTGACGGGATGATGTGGGATATTAGGGGTAGTAGTCCGGTGGCTCTGGCTGACGGGATGATGTGGGATATTAGGGGTAGTAGTCCGGTGGTTCTGGCTGACGGGATGATGTGGGATATTGGGGGTAGTAGTCCGGTGGCTCTGGCTGACGGGATGATGTGGGATATTAGGGGTAGTAGTCCGGTGGCTCTGGCTGACGGGATGATGTGGGATATTAGGGGTAGTAGTCCATTAGTTCTGGCTGACGGGATGATGTGGGATATTAGGGGTAGTAGTCCGGTGGCTCAGGCTGACGGGATGATGTGGGATATTAGTGGTAGTAGTCCGGTGGCTCTGGCTGACGGGATGATGTGGGATATTAGGGGTAGTAGTCCATTAGTTCTGGCTGACGGGATGATGTGGGATATTAGTGGTAGTAGTCCGGTGGCTCTGGCTGACGGGATGATGTGGGATATTAGGGGTAGTAGTCCATTAGTTCTGGCTGACGGGATGATGTGGGATATTAGGGGTAGTAGTCCGGTGGCTCTGGCTGACGGGATGATGTGGGATATTAGGGGTAGTAGTCCGGTGGCTCTGGCTGACGGGATGATGTGGGATATTAGGGGTAGTAGTCCGGTGGCTCTGGCTGACGGGATGATGTGGGATATTAGGGGTGGTAGTCCGGTGGCTCTGGCTGACGGGATGATGTGGGATATTAGGGGTAGTAGTCCGGTGGCTCTGGCTGACGGGATGATGTGGGATATTAGTGGTAGTAGTCCGGTGGCTCTGGCTGACGGGATGATGTGGGATATTAGGGGTAGTAGTCCGGTGGCTCTGACTGACGGGATGATGTGGGATATTAGTGGTAGTAGTCCGGTGGCTCTGGCTGACGGGATGATGTGGGATATTAGGGGTAGTAGTCCGGTAGCTCTGGCTGATGGGATGATGTGGGATATTAGGGGTAGTAGTCCGGTGACTCTGGCTGACGGGATGATGTGGGATATTAGGGGTAGTAGTCTGGTGGCTCTGACTGACGGAATGATGTGGGATATTAGTGGTAGTAGTCCGGTGGCTCTTGCTGACGGGATGATGTGGGATATTAGGGGTAGTAGTCCGGTGGCTCTGGCTGACGGGATGATGTGGGATATTAGTGGTAGTAGTCCGGTGGCTCTGGCTGACGAGATGATGTGGGATATTAGGGGTAGTAGTCCATTAGTTCTGGGTGACGGGATGATGTGGGATATTAGGGGTAGTAGTCCGGTGGCTCTGGTTGACGGGATGATGTGGGATATTAGTGGTAGTAGTCCGGTGGTTCTGGCTGACGGGATGATGTGGGATATTAGGGGTAGTAGTCCGGTGGCTCTGGCTGACGGGATGATGTGGGATATTGGGGGTAGTAGTCCATTAGTTCTGGGTGACGGGATGATGTGGGATATTAGGGGTAGTAGTCCGGTGGCTCTGGTTGACGGGATGATGTGGGATATTAGTGGTAGTAGTCCGGTGGCTCTGGCTGACGGGATGATGTGAGATATTAGTGGTAGTAGTCCGGTGACTCTGACTGACGGGATGATGTGGGATATTATGGGTAGTAGTCCGGTGGCTCTGGCTGTCGGGATGATGTGGGATATTAGTGGTAGTAGTCCGGTGGCTCTGGCTGACGGGATGATGTGGGATATTAGGGGTAGTAGTCCGGTATCTCTGGCTGACGGGATGATGTGGGATATTAGTGGTAGTAGTCCGGTGGCTCTGACTGACGGGATTATGTGGGATATTAGGGGTAGTAGTCCGGTGGCTCTGGCTGACGGGATGATGTGGGATATTAGGGGTAGTAGTCCGGTGGCTCTGGCTGATGGGATGATGTGGGATATTAGGGGTAGTAGTCTGGTGGCTCTGGCTGATGGGATGATGTGGGATATTAGTGGTAGTAGTCCGGTAGCTCTGGCTGACGGGATGATGTGGGATATTATGGGAGTAGTCTGGTGGCTCTGGCTGATGGGATGATGTGGGATATTAGGGGTAGTAGTCCGGTAGCTCTGGCTGACGGGATGATGTGGGATATTAGGGGTAGTAGTCCGGTGGCTCTGGCTGACGGGAAGATGTGGGATATTAGTGGTAGTAGTCTGGTGGCTCTGGCTGATGGGATGATGTGGGATATTAGTGGTAGTAGTCCGGTGGCTCTGGCTGACGGGACGATGTGGGATATTAGTGGTGGTAGTCCGGTGGCTCTGGCTGACGGGATGATGTGGGATATTAGGGGTAGTAGTCCGGTGGCTCTGGCTGACGGGATGATGTGGGATATTAGGGGTAGTAGTCCGGTGGCTCTGGCTGACGGGATGATGTGGGATATTAGGGGTAGTAGTCCGGTGGTTCTGGCTGACGGGATGATGTGGGATATTGGGGGTAGTAGTCCGGTGGCTCTGGCTGACGGGATGATGTGGGATATTAGGGGTAGTAGTCCGGTGGCTCTGGCTGACGGGATGATGTGGGATATTAGGGGTAGTAGTCCGGTGGCTCTGGCTGACGGGATGATGTGGGATATTGGGGGTAGTAGTCCGGTGGCTCTGGCTGACGTGATGATGTGGGATATTAGGGGTAGTAGTCCGGTGGCTCTGGCTGACGGGACGATGTGGGATATTAGTGGTGGTAGTCCGGTGGCTCTGGCTGACGGGATGATGTGGGATATTAGGGGTAGTAGTCCGGTGGCTCTGGCTGACGGGATGAAGTGGGATATTAGGGGTAGTAGTCCGGTGGCTCTGGCTGACGGGTTGATGTGGGATATTAGGGGTAGTAGTCCGGTGGCTCTGGCTGACGGGATGATGTGGGATATTAGGGGTAGTAGTCCATTAGTTCTGGCTGACGGGATGATGTGGGATATTAGGGGTAGTAGTCCGGTGGCTCTGGCTGACGGGATGATGTGGGATATTAGGGGTAGTAGTCCGGTGGCTCTGGCTGACGGGATGATGTGGGATATTAGGGGTAGTAGTCCGGTGGCTCTGGCTGACGGGATGATGTGGGATATTGGGGGTAGTAGTCCGGTGGCTCTGGCTGACGGGATGATGTGGGATATTAGGGGTAGTAGTCCGGTGGCTCTGGCTGACGGGATGATGTGGGATATTGGGGGTAGTAGTCCGGTGGCTCTGGCTGACGGGATGATGTGGGATATTAGGGGTAGTAGTCCGGTGGCTCTGGCTGACGGGACGATGTGGGATATTAGTGGTGGTAGTCCGGTGGCTCTGGCTGACGGGATGATGTGGGATATTAGGGGTAGTAGTCCGGTGGCTCTGGCTGACGGGATGATGTGGGATATTAGGGGTAGTAGTCCGGTGGTTCTGGCTGACGGGATGATGTGGGATATTGGGGGTAGTAGTCCGGTGGCTCTGGCTGACGGGATGATGTGGGATATTAGGGGTAGTAGTCCATTAGTTTTGGCTGACGGGATGATGTGGGATATTAGTGGTAGTAGTCCGGTGGCTCTGGCTGACGGGATGATGTGGGATATTAGGGGTAGTAGTCCATTAGTTCTGGCTGACGGGATGATGTGGGATATTAGGGGTAGTAGTCCGGTGGCTCTGGCTGACGGGATGATGTGGGATATTAGGGGTAGTAGTCCGGTGGCTCTGGCTGACGGGATGATGTGGGATATTAGGGGTAGTAGTCCGGTGGTTCTGGCTGACGGGATGATGTGGGATATTAGGGGTAGTAGTCCGGTGGCTCTGGCTGACGGGATGATGTGGGATATTAGGGGTAGTAGTCCGGTGGTTCTGGCTGTCGGGATGATGTGGGATATTAGGGGTAGTAGTCCGGTGGCTCTGGCTGACGGGATGATGTGGGATATTAGGGGTAGTAGTCCGGTGGTTCTGGCTGACGGGATGATGTGGGATATTGGGGGTAGTAGTCTGGTGGCTCTGGCTGACGGGATGATGTGGGATATTAGGGGTAGTAGTCCATTAGTTCTGGCTGACGGGATGATGTGGGATATTAGTGGTAGTAGTCCGGTGGCTCTGGCTGACGGGATGATGCGGGATATTAGGGGTAGTAGTCCATTAGTTCTGGCTGACGGGATGATGTGGGATATTAGTGGTAGTAGTCCGGTGGCTCTGGCTGACGGGATGATGTGGGATATTAGGGGTAGTAGTCCGGTGGCTCTGGCTGACGGGATGATGTGGGATATTAGGGGTAGTAGTCCGGTGGCTCTGGCTGATGGGATGATGTGGGATATTAGAGGTAGTAGTCCGGTGGCTCTGGCTGATGGGATGATGTGGGATATTAGTGGTAGTAGTCCGGTGGCTCTGGCTGATGGGCTGATGTGGGATATTAGGGGTAGTAGTCCGGTGGCTCTGGCTGATGGGACGATGTGGGATATTAGGGGTAGTAGTTCGGTGGCTCTGGCTGACGGGACGATGTGGGATATTAGGGGTAGTAGTCCGATGGCTCTGGCTGACGGGACGATGTGGGATATTAGTGGTGGTAGTCCGGTGGCTCTGGCTGACGGGATGATGTGGGATATTAGGGGTAGTAGTCCGGTGGCTCTGGCTGACGGGATGATGTGGGATATTAGTGGTAGTAGTCCGGTGGCTCTGACTGACGGGATGATGTGGGATATTAGGGGTAGTAGTCCGGTGGCTCTGGCTGACGGGATGATGTGGGATATTAGGGGTAGTAGTCCGGTGGCTCTGACTGACGGGATGATGTGGGATATTAGGGGTAGTAGTCCGGTGGCTCTGGCTGACGGGATGATGTGGGATATTAGGGGTAGTAGTCCGGTGGCTCTGACTGACGGGATGATGTGGGATATTAGGGGTAGTAGTCCGGTGGCTCTGGCTGACGGGATGATGTGGGATATTAGGGGTAGTAGTCCGGTGGCTCTGGCTGATGGGATGATGTGGGATATTAGTGGTAGTAGTCCGGTGGCTCTGGCTGATGGGCTGATGTGGGATATTAGGGGTAGTAGTCCGATGGCTCTGGCTGACGGGACGATGTGGGATATTAGGGGTAGTAGTCCGATGGCTCTGGCTGACGGGACGATGTGGGATATTAGGGGTAGTAGTCCGATGGCTCTGGCTGACGGGACGATGTGGGATATTAGTGGTGGTAGTCCGGTGGCTCTGGCTGACGGGATGATGTGGGATATTAGGGGTAGTAGTCCGGTGGCTCTGGCTGACGGGATGATGTGGGATATTAGTGGTAGTAGTCCGGTGGCTCTGACTGACGGGATGATGTGGGATATTAGGGGTAGTAGTCCGGTGGCTCTGGCTGACGGGATGATGTGGGATATTAGGGGTAGTAGTCCGGTGGCTCTGACTGACGGGATGATGTGGGATATTAGGGGTAGTAGTCCGGTGGCTCTGGCTGACGGGATGATGTGGGATATTAGGGGTAGTAGTCCGGTGGCTCTGACTGACGGGATGATGTGGGATATTAGGGGTAGTAGTCCGGTGGCTCTGGCTGACGGGATGATGTGGGATATTAGGGGTAGTAGTCCGGTGGCTCTGGCTGATGGGCTGATGTGGGATATTAGGGGTAGTAGTCCGGTGGCTCTGGCTGACGGGATGATGTGGGATATTAGTGGTAGTAGTCCGGTGGCTCTGACTGACGGGATGATGTGGGATATTAGGGGTAGTAGTCCGGTGGCTCTGGCTGACGGGATGATGTGGGATATTAGGGGTAGTAGTCCGGTAGCTCTGGCTGATGGGATGATGTGGGATATTAGGGGTAGTAGTCCGGTGGCTCTGGCTGACGGGACGATGTGGGATATTAGTGGTGGTAGTCCGGTGGCTCTGGCTGACGGGATGATGTGGGATATTAGGGGTAGTAGTCCGGTGGCTCTGGCTGACGGGACGATGTGGGATATTAGTGGTGGTAGTCCGGTGGCTCTGGCTGACGGGATGATGTGGGATATTAGTGGTAGTAGTCCGGTGGCTCTGGCTGATGTGCTGATGTGGGATATTAGTGGTGGTAGTCCGGTGGCTCTGGCTGATGGGATGATGTGGGATATTAGGGGTAGTAGTCCGGTGGCTCTGGCTGACGGGTTGATGTGGGATATTAGGGGTAGTAGTCAGGTGGCTCTGGCTGACGGGATGATGTGGGATATTAGTGGTGGTAGTCCGGTGGCTCTGGCTGATGTGCTGATGTGGGATATTAGTGGTAGTAGTCCGGTGGCTCTGGCTGACGGGATGATGTGGGATATTAGTGGTAGTAGTCCGGTGGCTCTGGCTGATGGGATGATGTGGGATATTAGGGGTAGTAGTCCGGTGGCTCTGGCTGATGTGCTGATGTGGGATATTAGTGGTAGTAGTCCGGTGGCTCTGGCTGACGGGATGATGTGGGATATTAGTGGTAGTAGTCCGGTGGCTCTGGCTGATGGGATGATGTGGGATATTAGGGGTAGTAGTCCGGTGGCTCTGGCTGATGGGCTGATGTGGGATATTAGTGGTAGTAGTCCGGTGGCTCTGGCTGACGGGGTGATGTGGGATATTAGGGGTAGTAGTGCGGTAGCTCTGGCTGACGGGACGATGTGGGATATTAGTGGTAGTAGTCCGGTGGCTCTGGCTGACGGGACGATGTGGGATATTAGGGGTAGTAGTCCGGTGGCTCTGGCTGACGGGACGATGTGGGATATTAGGGGTAGTAGTCCGGTGGCTCTGGCTGACGGGATGATGTGGGATATTAGGGGTAGTAGTCCGGTGGCTCTGGCTGATGGGCTGATGTGGGATATTAGTGGTAGTAGTCCGGTGGCTCTGGCTGACGGGACGATGTGGGATATTAGGGGTAGTAGTCCGGTGGCTCTGGCTGACGGGATGATGTGGGATATTAGTGGTGGTAGTCCGGTGGCTCTGGCTGACGGGATGATGTGGGATATTAGGGGTAGTAGTCCCGTGGCTCTGGCTGATGTGATGATGTGGGATATTAGGGGTAGTAGTCCGGTGGCTCTGGCTGATGGGCTGATGTGGGATATTAGTGGTAGTAGTCCGGTGGCTCTGGCTGACGGGGTGATGTGGGATATTAGGGGTAGTAGTGCGGTAGCTCTGGCTGACGGGACGATGTTGGATATTAGTGGTAGTAGTCCGGTGACTCTGGCTGACGGGACGATGTGGGATATTAGGGGTAGTAGTCCGGTGGCTCTGGCTGACGGGACGATGTGGGATATTAGGGGTAGTAGTCCGGTGGCTCTGGCTGACGGGACGATGTGGGATATTAGTGGTAGTAGTCCGGTGGCTCTGGCTGACGGGATGATGTGGGATATTAGGGGTAGTAGTCCGGTGGCTCTGGCTGACGGGATGATGTGGGATATTAGGGGTAGTAGTCCGGTGGCTCTGGCTGACGGGATGATGTGGGACATTAGTGGTGGTAGTCCGGTGGCTCTGGCTGATGGGATGATGTGGGATATTAGGGGTAGTAGTCCGGTGGCTCTGGCTGATGGGCTGATGTGGGATATTAGTGGTAGTAGTGCGGTGGCTCTGGCTGACGGGATGATGTGGGATATTAGGGGTAGTAGTGCGGTGGCTCTGGCTGACGGGACGATGTGGGATATTAGTGGTAGTAGTCCGGTGGCTCTGGCTGACGGGATGATGTGGGATATTAGGGGTAGTAGTCCGGTGGCTCTGGCCGACGGGATGATGTGGGATATTAGGGGTAGTAGTGCGGTGGCTCTGGCTGACGGGACGATGTGGGATATTAGTGGTAGTAGTCCGGTGGCTCTGGCTGACGGGACGATGTGGGATATTAGGGGTAGTAGTCCGGTGGCTCTGGCTGACGGGACGATGTGGGATATTAGGGTTAGTAGTCCGGTGGCTCTGGCTGACGGGGCGATGTGGGATATTAGTGGTAGTAGTCCGGTGGCTCTGGCTGACGGGATGATGTGGGATATTAGGGGTAGTAGACCGGTGGCTCTGGCAGATGGGCTGATGTGGGATATTGGTGGTAGTAGTCTGGCGGCTCTGGCTGACGGGATGATGTGGGATATTAGGGGTAGTAGTCCGGTGGCTCTGGCTGACGGGATGATGTGGGATATTAGTGGTAGTAGTCCGGTGGCTCTGGCTGACGGGATGATGTGGGATATTAGGGGTAGTAGTACAGTAGCTGTGGCTGACGGGATGATGTGGGATATTAGGGGTAGTAGTCCAGTTGCTCTGGCTGACGGGATGATGTGGGATATTAGGGGTAGTAGTCCGGTGGCTCTGGCTGACGAGACGATGTAGGATATTAGTGGTAGTAGTCCGGTGGCTCTGGCTGAAGGGATGATGTGGGATATTAGTGGTAGTAGTCCGGTGGCTCTGGCTGACGGGATGATGTGGGATATTAGGGGTAGTAGACCGGTGGCTCTGGCTGATGGGCTGATGTGGGATATTGGTGGTAGTAGTCTGGCGGCTCTGGCTGACGGGATGATGTGGGATATTAGGGGTAGTAGTCCGGTGGCTCTGGCTGACGGGATGATGTGGGATATTAGGGGTAGTAGACCGGTGGCTCTGGCTGACGGGATGATGTGGGATATTAGGGGTAGTAGACCGGTGGCTCTGGCTGATGGGCTGATGTGGGATATTAGGGGTAGTAGTCCGGAGGCTCTGGCTGACGGGATGATGTGGGATATTAGGGGTAGTAGACCGGTGGCTCTGGCTGATGGGCTGATGTGGGATATTGGTGGTAGTAGTCTGGCGGCTCTGGCTGACGGGATGATGTGGGATATTAGGGGTAGTAGTACAGTAGCTGTGGCTGATGGGATGATGTGGGATATTAGGGGTAGTAGTCCGGTGGCTCTGGCTGACGGGATGATGTGGGATATTAGGGGTAGTAGACCGGTGGCTCTGGCTGATGGGCTGATGTGGGATATTGGTGGTAGTAGTCTGGCGGCTCTGGCTGACGGGATGATGTGGGATATTAGGGGTAGTAGTACAGTAGCTGTGGCTGATGGGATGATGTGGGATATTAGGGGTAGTAGTCCGGAGGCTCTGGCTGACGGGATGATGTGGGATATTAGGGGTAGTAGACCGGTGGCTCTGGCTGATGGGCTGATGTGGGATATTGGTGGTAGTAGTCTGGCGGCTCTGGCTGACGGGATGATGTGGGATATTAGGGGTAGTAGTACAGTAGCTGTGGCTGATGGGATGATGTGGGATATTAGGGGTAGTAGTCCGGTCGCTCTGGCTGACGGGATGATGTGGGATATTAGGGGTAGTAGTCCGGTGGCTCTCGCTGACGGGATAATCTGGGATATTAGGTTTAGTATTCCGGTGGCTCTGGCTGACGGGATGATGTGAGATATTATAGTGAATGTGGCTATGCGGAGTGGACGGGGCTATACACTCAGCTTTATATATACTGTATATATAGATACTAGCTGAAGAGCCCGGCGCTGCCCGGGCCTAGTAACCAACTTGGGTTATAGCTAATTTTAATGATTATATTACACATAAAAACATTTCACGTCATATATTCAACACTACAGATTTGCAACACAAATTCACTAAACGATTACCCAAGTATTGATAGGATTTCAACTCATTCAAGAACCTTTTGAAAAACAACATTTTTGGTTTTTCCTTTCGGTGCAAAGATGAACAGATTTTTGGCAGTTCCAACTCTTGAACAGATCACGTAAAGTTGCCCATGAGAAAAGCATGGAGATTGCAAATCGATGCCTACTACTTTCAAGTACTGTCCCTGAGCATTGTTAATGGACATTGCAAATAGCCATTGAACTAGAAACTGGAGGCGTTTAAAATCAAAAAACAAATCAGATGGAATGAAAATGTCCTCTCCTTTGGCATATCCTGTTTCTGAGCCGTGTATCTAATCCTATCCTGTGTGATACTGTCTGCTGAGCTGTGTACCTAATCCTCTCCTGTGTGATACTTTCTGCTGAGCTGTGTACCTAATCCTCTCCTGTGTGATACTTTCTGCTGAGCCGTGTATCTAATCCTATCCTGTGTGAAACTTTCTGCTGAGCGGTGTATCTAATCCTCTCCTGTGTGATACTGACTGCTGAGCTTTGTACCTAATCCTCTCCTGTGTGATACATTCTGCTGAGCTGTGTATCTAATCCTCTCCTGTGTGATACTGTCTGCTGAGCTGTATATCTAATCCTATCCTGTGTGATACTGACTGCTGAGCTGTGTATCTAATCCTATCCTGTGTGATACTGTCTGCTGAGCCGTGTATCTAATCCTATCCTGTGTGATACTGGCTGCCGAGCTGTGTATCTAATCCTATCCTGTGTGATACTGACTGCTGAGCCGTGTATCTAATCCTATCCTGTGTGATACTGACTGCTGAGCTGTGTATCTAATCCTCTCCTGTGGGATACTGACTGCTGAGCTGTGTATCTAATCCTATCCTGTGTGATGCTGACTGCTGAGCTGTGTATCTAATCCTATCCTGCGTGATACTGACTGCTGAGACGTGTATCTAATCCTCTCCTGTGTGATGCTGACTGCTGAGCTGTGTGTCTAATCCTCTCCTGTGTGATACTGACTGTTGAGCTGTGTATCTAATCCTATCCTGTGTGATACTGACTGCTGAGCTGTGTATCTAATCCTATCCTGTGTGATACTGTCTGCTGAGCTGTGTATCTAATCCTATCCTGTGTGATACTGACTGCTGAGCTGTGTATCTAATCCTATCCTGTGTGATACTGACTGCTAAGCTGTGTACCTAATCCTCTCCTGTGTGATACTATCCTGTGTGATACTGACTGCTGAGCTGTGTACCTAATCCTCTCCTGTGTGATACTGACTGCTCAGCCGTGTATCTAATCCTCTCCTGTGTGATACTGACTGCTGTGCCGTGTATCTAACCCTATCCTGTGTGATACTGACTGCTGAGCTGTGTATCTAATCCTCTCCTGTGTGATACTGACTGCTGAGCCGTGTATCTAATCCTCTCCTTTGTGATACTGACTGCTGAGCCGCGTATCTAATCCTCTCCTGTGTGATACTGACTGCTGAGCCGTGTATCTAATCCTATCCTGTGTGATACTGGGCTCCCCCTGCAGTCTGTGTCAGAGGGTGGTCTGTGTTGGCGCGGTAATAAATTGTGTTATTTCCAGCTTTACAGACGGACGATAACACCATAGAAATGATAAGAATAATCGGCCTCAGTGACCACAACTGTTTCCAAAGAAAACTGTTGCTGATAGCGACCAATCACAGCTCAGCTCTGGGACAGCGTGGCGAGTTTTGAGTGGCGACTTTTGTGTTTCGACTTTTATGTGGCGAGGTTGGTGTATGTGTGGTGAGATGTGTGCTGAGGGTGGTAGATGTGGTGAAGCACGTGGTAGTGTGTGGCGCATTTTGTGTGTGTGTTCATATCCCCGTGTGTGGTGAGTATCCCATGTCAGGGCCCCACCTTAGCAACTGTACGGTATATACTCTTTGGCGCCATCGCTCTCATTCTTTCAGTCCCCCTTGTTCACATCTGGCAGCTGTCAATTTGCCTCCAACACTTTTCCTTTCACTTTTTCCCCATTATGTAGATAGGGGCAAAATTGTTTGGTGCATTGGAATGCGCGGGGTTAAAATTTCACCTCAAAAAATAGCCTATGACGCTCTCGGGGTCCAGACTGTTAGCGTGGCTGGTCTGGAGCCGGAATCTCCAGGAGTGGACCCTCTGGGCCGTGGCACCGAGGGGCCCCGGGCGAGCTGCCAGGTGTAACTGACCCCTATACAGGGACCGTTAGGAGCAGGCCCAGGGGTTCGAGTACCACTGTAGCCGGTACCGAGAGGGGCGGCTCAGGATGGACTGGAGTAGGAGTGTGGGACTGAAGTGTAGATGACAGAACAGAGCTGGGTAACACAGGAGACAGGAATGGAGTAAGACAGTACACTGGAACGTGGAGGGATGGCTGGAGCAGGAACACAGGAGGCAGGATTAGAGGAGGACGGAAGGACTGGAGCAGGATGGAACAGGAACACCGGAGGCAGGACTGGAGCAGGATGGAACAGGAACACCGGAGGCAGGACGGGAGTAGGACAGAAGGACTGGAGCAGGATGGAACAGGAACACCGGAGGCAGGACGGGAGTAGGACAGAAGGACTGGAGCAGGATGGAACAGGAACACCGGAGGCAGGACGGGAGTAGGACAGAAGGACTGGAGCAGGATGGAACAGGAACACCGGAGGCGGGACTGGAGCAGGATGGAACAGGAACACCGGAGGCGGGACTGGAGCAGGATGGAACAGGAACACCGGAGGCAGGACTGGAGCAGGATGGAACAGGAACACTGGAGGCAGGACTGGAGTAGGACGGAAGGACTGGAGCAGGATGGAACAGGAACACCGGAGGCGGGACTGGAGTAGGACGGCAGGGGACACGAATAGCCGGACTGCGAGGCTGCCGCAGGGAGCACACGAGAACGGGACTGTGAGACTGCAGAGAGAACACGAAGAAGCGAGGCCCAGTGTGCAAGGAAACACAATGATCAGGCGCCTCCCTCAGGGGGAAGCGGCCTGATATGCCCCTGTCTGGCCTGCCATTGGTCGGGGTGCTTCTGGGTCAGGGCATTGCCGGAGCACAAGAAGCATTACATGCAGAGACGGCGTCGGCCGCGCGCCTGTCAGAGGTGAGCACCGTGGCTGTCGGGCGGCAAGGGGCAGCGTGGGAGCGATGGCCGGGTGAGTATGCAGAGATGGCGTGGGAGCGAAGGTCGGGTGAGTATGTCGGAACGGCGTGACACAGACGTGTGACTGTGCAAAATTTTGTGTCTGTAGCTACGATGGTGCAGATGCCAATACATACACACACTTTTTCCCCATTATATAGATAGGGGCAAAATTGTTTGGTGAATTGGAACACGCGGGGTTAAAATTTCGCCTCACAACATAGCTTATGACACTCTCGGGGTCCAGACGTGCGACTTTGCAAAATTTTGTGGCTGTAGCTGCGACGGTGCAGATGCCAATCCCGGACATACACACACACACACACACACACACACACACACACACACACACACACATACATACACATACATACACATACACACACACACACACACACACACACACACACACACACATACATACACGCACACGCACACACACATATACATACACACACACACACATACATACATACATACATACATACATACACACACACACACATACATACACACACACACATACACACACACACACACACACACACACACACATACATACACGCACACGCACACACACATATACATACACACAAACACACACACACACATATACATACACACACACACATATACATACACACACACACACACACACATACATACACACACACACACACACACACACACACACATACATACATACATACATACATACACACACACATACATACATACACATACATACACACACTGAGCTTTATATCAGGGCTGTGGAGTCGGAGTAGTGGAGTCGGAGTCGGTGCTCATTTTGGTGGAGTCGGAGTTGGTATAAAATGGACCGGCTCTGACTCCTAAATATATAATAAATTGGGTACAGTAGTTCAGTGCAGAATGTGCTGAATATTTTTTCATAGGAATTTGGGAAAGTTATGAAATGTCCTATAAATGGCTGTTCTATTCCTAATCTAAGGCTACATTCACACACAGCGTTTTTCCTGTGTTTTTTGAGGATACTTTTTTCAGCTGCAAAAGCTGATCATCTTTTTAAAAAACCGCATCACCTGAAAGGTTTTTGAGCTCATAGATAATGTTTTCAATAGCAAAAGCAGATTAGAAATCTGCTCTATCTATATATTCATTTATCCATATCTGTATCCATATCTTATCTGTACCAAAAAGAATGAAAACCGGGTAGCACACAGACTAACACTTCCTGCCAGGCAAATGAGGAGGAAAGAGCGTCTCAAACATCATTAACAAGATATTTTGTGTAACAATGACAGCAGATATGTCTAACAGACGGCTCCTCCAGCTTGTTGTGAAGGACGGTGCACCATTATCACTATTGGCACGACCAGCTTTTACAGCTCTTATTGGAGAAATGGCCGCAAACTTGGTGTTTCTCTGGAAAGAGAAAGTATTAGAAAATTAGTGATTGAAGAACAAAAGGAAGATCTTAAAAAGACTCTCAAAAGACGCTTTATGTTGCTTACAATGGACGCCTGCACACGTCACAGAGTGAACTATTTTGCCATCAATGTTCGATGTTTGTGACAACAAAAATTGTTACCGAGACGCTGGCAGTAACAGATACTAAAGCTCCTCACAGCAGCCAGTTTCTCCAGGCCTTAGTGGAAAAAGTTCTGCAAGATTACGAACTCAAGAACAGTTTCTTGCTATTGTAACAGACAATGCTTCACACATAAGTCCAATTACACTGATGAATGAGAGTAATGAACAACAGCTAGAGGAACATTTAGGATTCAGTGTGTTTGAGATGGAAGGCCACAGTGCTGTTCATGTAACTGAGGAACAATCAGATATTACTACAGAAGAACAGCAACATTATACTGTAGAAATAGATGATCTTGTTGAAGCTGCTTCACACCTCTTTCCTGCTTATCACATGCGTTGTGTTGTGCACACGCTGCAGCTGGCAATAAGAGAGAGTCTGCAAGAGGGACATGCTGGAAATCTGATTGGAAAAGTGAGGAAATTGGTTATTACCGCCAGAACCCCTAAAAATGATTCCATCTTGAAGAGACGTGCTGGGAAAGGGCAATTGTTGATCAACTAAAACCGTTTCTAATAGATATGGCGAACCCTCAGGGAACCCTAAATGAAGGTCAATGGACACAGGTGGCTGAATTGAAGGAATTGCTTAATCACCCATTTACTGTGACTAAAAAATTACAAGCTGAGGATTTAACTCCTGGCATTTTCATAATGGAGTGGAAGAACTTGGTTTTTAACAGGGAGAAATGCAAAGTACTACATCTGGGCAATAAAAATGAAAAAAGCATATACAGAATGGGAGGAATAGGGCTAAGCAACAGCACATGTGAAAAAGACTTGGGTATACTAATAGATCACAGTCTGAATATGAGTCAACAGTGTGATGCAGCAGCAAAAAAGGCAAATGCAGTTCTAGGATGTATTAACAGAAGCATACAGTCTAGATCACGTGAAGTCATTATTTCCCTCTACTCCTCTTTGGTCAGACCTCATCTGGAATATTGTGTCCAGTTTTGGGCACCACATTTTAAAAAAGACATCAACAAACTAGTTTGCAAAAGAGAAGACTGAGAGGAGACTTAATAGCTGTCTACAAATATCTAAAGGGCTGTCACATTGTAGAAGGATTAACTTTATTCTCATTTGCACAAGGAAAGACTAGAAGCAATGGGATGAAACTGAATGGGAGGAGACACAGATTAGATATTAGAAAAAACTTTTTGACAGTTAGAGTGATCAATGAGTGGAACAAGCTGCCACGAGAAGTGGTGAGTTCTCCTTCAATGGAAGTCTTCAAACAGAGGCTGGACAGGCACCTGACTGGGATGATTTAGCGAATCCTGCTTTGAGCAGGGGGTTGGACCAGATGGCCCAGGAGGTCCCTTCCAACTCTACGATTCTATGATTCTATGAACTTGCTATTTTGCCTGTCCCAAAGAGGAGGTTTAATCGCAGATGGCATTTCTGCTTCAATGAAACGGAGAGAGACACAGCTATTGAAAAATATAAATTTTTCTGGCAGCTGTTTATGTGGACCCAAGTCATCGTATACTGCTTGATGATCAACAGCTTACTAAAGGAAAAGAAGCTCTGACTGAGGTAGCAGTTAGGAAGAGTGGCCTACAGGAGGACTGCCAGGCGCAAGAGGACTCGGGTCCTGACAGTGCTACTGCTGCCATATCTTCATCCTCATCAGATGAGGAGTTTGACTTTGACAAGTATTTGGATGATATGGAGCAGGCAAAGCGTTGCCGCAAGGAACAAGATTTCACTCCGTCTCCTATAGCAGCAGATTGACCAGATTTCAGCAAAATGTTTCACTTGCTCTCAAAGAAATAGAAAAATTCAACCGTTCATCAAAACTGACTGTGCACGAGGCAATTCCTTTATGCCCGGAAATTGTTAGAGATGTTCCCATGTGGTTACGGCTTTGCCTCCAGCCCAAGTTACTGTAGAGAGGTTGTTCTCTAGCCTTAAAATTATTAGGTCAGATGTGAGGTCATCTATGAGGGAGGATCTGATGGAGGCAATTCTATTTCTTAGAACAAATACATAGACTGCACAAATGTTATTTAGTATGTTTTTGTTGAAAACTGTTTTTTGCCACTTACATAGTTTATTACATAGCGATATATATATATATATATATATATATATATATATATATATATATATATATATATATATATATATATACAGAATCATAGAATCGTAGAGTTGGAAGGGACCTCCTGGGCCATCTGGTCCAACCCCCTGCTCAAAGCAGGATTCGCTAAATCATCCCATCACACTGTATATATATATATATATATATATATATATATATATATATGTAATCGATATTACATAGTGTATTACATGTTTACAATTTATTATAGTTTTTTGTGTTCTAAAGTTGTATTCCAATAAATATTATGTTCTATCTAAATATCTTAATTATTGTATCATAGAAATGATTAAATGTCTGATGTTCACATTGTACTAGAATAAATTTTTCACTTAAATATAAGCAATATATGTGGGAGTCGGAGTTGGAGTTGGAGTCGGTGTAAGGGAAATTGAGGAGTCGGAGTCCCAGGTTTGGCTTACTGACTCCACAGCCCTGCTTTATATATTAGATAATCATTATAATTTGTTTTAACTAACCGTAGTTAGTTACTATACCCAGGCAGCGCTGGGCTCTTCAGCTAGTATTATATAACACAGCCTCCCCCATAGAATATAATGTAAAATGTACCCCCCATGGTATATAACTCAGTCGCATAGTATATAGCCCAGCCCCACATGGTATCTAGCACAGTACCATATGGTATATAGCACAGCCCTCCATGGTATATAGCACAGCACCACATAGTATATAGCCCAGCTGTCATGGTTTGAACAGGGTTCTTGCCCTGCACTCACAGGGTTAAGTGTACGTGGCCTCTTTCTGGATCTGGGAGGGGTATTTATACTCACTCTTTACCAGGGTTCTCTGTCAGCTATACTGTTATTCTGGCTGTGTGTCTGACCCCCTGGTGTGCTTGTATTTTGCATTGCTTGTTTGCTTCCTGTGTATGACCCGGTCTGTCCCCTTACTCCGTACTCCGTCTCTCGTTTTGGTACTATTGTCTTTGTCGGTTCTGACCTCCTGGCTTGGCTATCGTTACTCCGTTACAGTTTGTCCCTATTGTACAGTCTATTGCCCGTTCTGGTTTTCTGATCGATTGCTGACTATCCATTCTGTCTAACCCTTTGGTATTGTCATGCGATCTCGTGCTTTGACCTCGGCTTGATCTGGTTTCTGTCTATGCCCCTTGGTAACATTGTCCAGTAGTTACCTTTCTAGGAGTTTCCCTGCAGCTCCTAGCTCTGTGGCGCTTAGGCCACGCCCCCAGCCGTCATGTGCTTCAGGTCGTGTGAGCCTGGAGCATGCATCGTCACCACTGCTGCCCCGCTCCGCAGGTATCTTTGTGCACAGTTTTTGTACTCCGGACACGCGCACTGGCTCAGTGAGCAAGTGCAGTGCGGTGTTCCTGACACCAGCATGGTATATAGCCTAGCACCATTTGGTATATAGCACAGCCCACCATGGTATATAGCACAGTACCACCATGGTATATAGCACAGCCCAGCATGGTATATAGCCCAGCATGGTATACAGCCCACCAAGGTATACAGCCCAGCACCACATGGTATATAGCCCAGCCCACCATGGTATATAGTACAGCCCACTATGGTATACAGCCTAGCACGGTATACAGCCCACCATGGTATACAGCCCAACATGGTATACAGCCCGCCATGGTATACAGCCCACCATTCCCACCCCGAGAATGGCCCCACAGTCCAGTACTCACACTGATTTAAAAAAAAACAAAAAAACACTCCTCACCCTCTCCTCGTGCCCGTGCGGCTCCTGTTTCCTGCTCTGTCTGGTACACAGTGCGCGATGACATCATCGCGCACCTGCTGTGTGTCAGAGGCAGAGCAGGGAATGATGGGAGAGGGAGCATCAGCTGACGCTCTCTCCTCCATCATTGCGTCTATGACGCCGATATAGTTCAATGAGGTGGCAGGGGGGAGTCGGCGCTGGGGAAAGGCAGGCCACCCTGCCTCACAGGGGCCCCATAGCGGCTGCGTGATGTGCCGCTAGCTGGGAGCCCCTGGGGGAGCGGGGGCCCTTGGCAGCTGTCTGGTCTGCCTGCCTCTAATGCCGGCTCTGACCAGCAATACTCCTCTTCTCCCTACATCTTTACCGCAAACCACTATGTTCATCCATACCACCCCTGTGACCGGGATGGGTAAGTGGTTGGCCGTTGTGAGCTTAATCACTGGCCCCCATACTGGTCGCATCGCCTCAGTGAAGTGCCGGCAGAAATATCCCTCAGGTGTGGTGGTAACCTGAGAGCCTGTGTCTACTAGGCAATGTACGGTACTGCTCGTCCGTTCATCTCGGCCCAGACCAAGGGACACATGGAAACGAGGTTGGTGGGACTTTCGATACTCCTTCGGGCTCCGGGCAGTGTCCCTGAGCTCGTAGCCCTCTAGTTTAACGCATGGCGCTGGAAAGGTTGGCTCTGCCAGGAGCACCACCGAGCTATATGGCATGCTTCTCCACAGTTGTAACACGTGGGGGGTCCTCTTCACCGGGTGACACTAGTCTCACGGGGAATGGTCTCCCTGTCTCGCACCGGTGGACTCGACTCTACTACAGGGGCTTTCTTGGATTCAGCCAATTCTTCACGGGTCTGTTTTATCTCCTTTCTCAAGTCTTCCACCCATTGAGGGGCCACAGCTGTGGTGGCAGCTACCTTCCCCACCGGCACTATCACTCCCTGCTTGCGTGTGCATGCCTCACTCCCGACCTCAGAGAAAGTCATGCTTGGCTTTACCCGCATGTGCTCTCACAGGGCCTGCTTCATCATCATGTCCCGCAAGCCTGTCACCAGCTGGTCTCGCAGCACTATGTCAATTGGCCCTACGCCTGTGTCATCCTTCTGATTAATGGCAGTATGGAGTTCCAGTAGGGCATTCATAAACTGCGTCACCGTCTCCCCCTCTCTTTGAACCTGGTGGAACAGTCGCATGCGCAGCTCCCTTACGTCAGTGGGGTCCCCATGTGTCTCCTCGAGTATAAGTAAAACTTTGTCCAGAGTATCTCTCGCCTGGGGAGGTCTAAGCATAAGAGTCCCGCGCCTCACCCTCTAGGGCCATCATTCCTATCTCTGCTTCCAGGGCCGGCATCATGGGGTGCATCCGCATCAGCCCTCGGATGCGCTCTGTTCAACTCCACGCATAACATTGTTCCCAGAGAATTTTGGCCAATTATTTAGCATGGCTCCCAGGGAGATGCTAGACCTGGGGCCTCCCCCAACTGCTTGGTCTGCCGCCTCCATGCCATTGTGCGACTTCATGCTAACTACACCACTTGTAAAAACCTGCGGGTACGGAGGATGTCACCATGAATCTGAGGCAGACCAAGAGTTAAAGGTTTATTTACAGGGATATTTACTCCACGCAGGGAGGAGCAACAGGGGAATAATTGCAACAAGTAAACGTAATACGGTATTTAAGGAACTAAATGAAGGCAGGAATAAACTTATCAGTCTGAAGAAGGCTTGATTGAAGGGTCTAATTCTCCAACATGGCACCATCAACAGCGGCACATGCAGTCTCTCATGTCTCTATCTGCGATGAAGAAATGGCCTCCAGGGAAAAACAACAGGATGCTGGGCGGTGAGAGGGGGTCCTGCTGTCACCACTCTTAGTCACAAGTTTACAATCAGGACGTATCACCGCAGGAACGATGCTGTGCTTCTCAGTCAGTCCAGCTACTTCTCTCAGGGGCTCAGGCCTGTCACTCCGTATGCCGGTCCTGCTCACACTAGCGACTGTCTCTGACCTGTCCGGGGAGTCTCCTCCGGTCACAGAGGCTGGCGGGTCCACGTTCACACAAAGGCCACTCACAGTGTACTGCCTGACTGTATCAGTCCTCAGCCGGAGGGCCCTCGCGTTTAAGGAATGCGGCGCAGCTGATAGCTCTCTCTCCTGCGTGCTGTACTTTCCTGCCCTAACTCTGCCCAGCTTCCTGCGCACAGCCCCTTTTACTAGGTCATCACCCCCTGCTGTCACATGGAAAGGTTGGTCCAGGTCCGATAACCTTCCCCCAGGAAACACTGCTGCCTGGCCAGGTGGTTCCAGACATGGAGCAGGAGAAGTAACCCCATTTAAGTTCTCCCTTCTCTTCACCCCCTTACAGGGTCATCCACAAGAAGCAAGCAGAAGGGCGGTGATCATAAGAAGATGGGAGGCACCAGACCAAGACCAGCGACACCCCTCGGACAAGACTGCCCCGCAGGTGAGTATAATAAACCTTATTTTTCAGTTCTTCCAGGTTGAGTTGGGGCTTGTATGCAGCATTATAGACTGCTGTATATCAGCTCTGAAAGGTGATGGTCGCATCTTATATTGGCCAAAACTGCTGATAGGTTCCCTATAAGTCTTTGCCCACAAGTGAAGAAGCAATTGAACACAAGAAACAGTGTCTGCAGCAAACCTCTGACTTCACAAGATCATCTCCAACAGCCAGGAGGTAATGAATGCATTCCCATCTGAGGGCCATGCAAAAACAAGTTCATAATCATTTAGAAACAACATTACTAAAGTTTTAACTCAGGAAGAGTTCAGAAATCAATATTTTGTGGAATAACTCTGGTTTTTAATCACAGCTTTCATGCGTCTTGGCTTGCTTGCCACCAGTCTTTCACACTGCTTCTGGCGCAAAAATTTAAGCAGTTCTTTGTTTGGTGGCTTGTTACTATCCATCATCCTCTTAATTACATTCCAGAGGTCTTCAATGGGGTTCAGGTCTGGAGAATGGGCTGGCCATGACAGGGATTGGATGTGGTGGTCTCTTCATTTTTGCCAGAGCTGTATATACAAGGGTCCTGTAATCAGTCACTGTGTATCTCCGACAGATGGATCCAGGAGGAGAAATTCCCTAGAGAGATGTGCGGCTACTCACTATTCCAGGGACTGCCCTAAGGAGAATGTCCCGGAGAATCATCAGGTAGATGACGCTATCATCTCCATCACATACGACCATAAATCATTGCAGGGGTGGACACTGACAGCTTAGGGCCCCTGTGCAAGAAATGTGTCTGGGCCCCCTCCTTTTATGGCGACAAAGATATATATGAATATATATAAATATATCTCCACACACATTCATGTATATATATTACATAGTCTCCTTTATTATGTATATTGCCGTCCCTTATTACACAGTGTCCTCTATTGTCTTGTCAGATTATCAGATATACATCCCTGTCTTTATTACATACCATCCTGTCTTGTTAGATATATAGTGCAATGACGGCTGATGGAGCATGGGAAAGCTTCCTTCCTAATGGAGGAGCAGATGGACTTGTCATCTGGTCACCGACTCCTACATCAGCAGTCATTTTATAGTCTAACAAGAGAGGGGACTATGTAATAAAAGCGAGTGCTGTGAATAGCAAAAGTAACAAGAATAAACTATGTAAGAGACAACACTGTACATAATAGCAGAGGAAGCTATATAATAAGGGACAGCATTATATATAACTGGCAAATACATAGAAGAAAAAAATTGCAGCACTCTCCATGTTGCAGAAAGTCTCAAAAAATCCTTTATTTCACCTCTAGGGTGTAGTCATTTGAGTCTGTAAAGCGGCCTTGGGATGAATGCGTGGAGTGCCGCAATTTTTTTCTTCTAAGTATTTGCAAGGACATGTCTATTTCATTGCTGAGCACCATAATATTGTTACATGTGCTGAAGGAATTCAGTTAAATAGAGGACAATTAGTCAAGAGGCATGAGACTGTTGAGTTCATTTTTTTTCCTATATATAACTAGAGAGGATGGTATGCAGTTAAGGAACAGTGTTATACATAATAAAAGAGAAAACTGTGTAACTAAGGACGGCACTATACATAATAAATGAGTACACTATATACTAAGGGACTATGCTATACATAATAAGTGAGTACACTACAACCGCTGGCAAAAATTATGGAATCACCAGCCTTGGAGGATGTTCATTCAGTTGTTTAATTTTGATAAGTACACTACCCAAACCCATTTTACTTGCCAAGAGATTGGCCACACTTTAAATGTCAATGAAACATACTGATCTCTGTAGACAATACGCTACATCTAGATCAAAAAAGTGTGATAGAAACACTCGTTAAATAAAATGCCAATTTTTATTTCAACATGTAAATATAAAATAAAGTGCCTCATACCATAAAAAGATCAGAGTTTAGCGTATACATAAGTTCAAGGAACATGAAGAAGAGACCTATATTGTTAAATGCATATCAAAATTGTGCATGAATGTTTTCTATCATGTCTGTAAAAATATTTTAGAGAAATAAATATAAGACCAAAACCATCGCTGTGATCTCATATTATTGGAAGCGCACCATATCATTGCTATGCAGAGATAAATTATCCGCTTTCAATTTATTTTTTGTATTTCCTAATAAAATCTTCCTTTTTCATAAATATTGCAACAAACCGCATGGCCTAATTGGTTGTGATTCCCATGATATTGCTTCAGATTAGCGCTACAGTGTCCACAAAATAAAACAGTGGAAAAACCGCATCAGTCAGTACGTGGCATGCTTAGCCCATTAACAACGTCTAGAGACGCCCCTGTTCATAATACAGAGAAAGTGCCACCGACATGTATCCACCTTCTGTGCTGTGTATATGTTCATTAGAAGGAATCCCTTATCGCGTGCTCCTTACTGATATTGTAAACCATACTTCACCGCAGAGTCTGCTTCCAGGGAAAGTGCCTCAATATAGACCCATAATGCAGCAGATTCCTTACAGCGTACTCCTTGTTAATAAGGGACACGGTACTTTGCCATACTTAGCCTACTGAGAAAGGTGCCTCAGTATAGACCCATAATGCAGCAGATTCCTTGCAGCGTACTCCTTGTTAATAAGTGACACGGTACTTTGCCATACTTAGCCTACTGAGAAAGGTGCCTCAGTATAGACCCATAATGCAGCAGATTCCTTACAGCGTACTCCTTGTTAATAAGGGACACGGTACTTTGCCATACTTAGCCTACTGAGAAAGGTGCCTCAGTATAGACCCATAATGCAGCAGATTCCTTACAGCGTACTCCTTGTTAATAAGGGACACGGTACTTTGCCATACTTAGCCTACTGAGAAAGGTGCCTCAGTATAGACCCATAATGCAGCAGATTCCTTACAGCGTACTCCTTGTTAATAAGTGACACGGTACTTTGCCATACTTAGCCTACTGAGAAAGGTGCCTCAGTATAGACCCATAATGCAGCAGATTCCTTACAGCGTACTCCTTGTTAATAAGGGACACGGTACTTTGCCATACTTAGCCTACTGAGAAAGGTGCCTCAGTATAGACCCATAATGCAGCAGATTCCTTACAGCGTACTCCTTGTTAATAAGTGACACGGTACTTTGCCATACTTAGCCTACTGAGAAAGGTGCCTCAGTATAGACCCATAATGCAGCAGATTCCTTACAGCGTACTCCTTGTTAATAAGGGACACGGTACTTTGCCATACTTAGCCTACTGAGAAAGGTGCCTCAGTATAGACCCATAATGCAGCAGATTCCTTACAGCGTACTCCTTGTTAATAAGTGACATGGTACTTTGCCATACTTAGCCTACTGAGAAAGGTGCCTCAGTATAGACCCATAATGCAGCAGATTCCTTACAGCGTACTCCTTGTTAATAAGTGACACGGTACTTTGCCATACTTAGCCTACTGAGAAAGGTGCCTCAGTATAGACCCATAATGCAGCAGATTCCTTACAGCGTACTCCTTGTTAATAAGGGACACGGTACTTTGCCATACTTAGCCTACTGAGAAAGGTGCCTCAGTATAGACCCATAATGCAGCAGATTCCTTACAGCGTACTCCTTGTTAATAAGTGACACGGTACTTTGCCATACTTAGCCTACTGAGAAAGGTGCCTCAGTATAGACCCATAATGCAGCAGATTCCTTACAGCGTACTCCTTGTTAATAAGGGACACGGTACTTTGCCATACTTAGCCTACTGAGAAAGGTGCCTCAGTATAGACCCATAATGCAGCAGATTCCTTACAGCGTACTCCTTGTTAATAAGTGACATGGTACTTTGCCCTACTGAGAAAGGTGCCTCAGTATAGACCCATAATGCAGCAGATTCCTTACAGCGTACTCCTTGTTAATAAGTGACACGGCACTTTGCCATACTTAGCCTACTGAGAAAGGTGCCTCAGTATAGACCCATAATGCAGCAGATTCCTTACAGCGTACTCCTTGTTAATAAGTGACACGGTACATTGCCATACTTAGCCTACTGAGGAAGGTGCCTCAGTATAGACCCATAATGCAGCAGATTCCTTACAGCGTACTCCTTGTTAATAAGTGACACGGTACTTTGCCCTACTGAGAAAGGTGCCTCACTATAGACCCATAATGCAGCAGATTCCTTACAGCGTACTCCTTGTTAATAAGTGACATGGTACTTTGCCATACTTAGCCTACTGAGAAAGGTGCCTCAGTATAGACCCATAATGCAGCAGATTCCTTACAGCGTACTCCTTGTTAATAAGTGACACGGTACTTTGCCCTACTGAGAAAGGTGCCTCAGTATAGACCCATAATGCAGCAGATTCCTTACAGCGTACTCCTTGTTAATAAGTGACACGGCACTTTGCCATACTTAGCCTACTGAGAAAGGTGCCTCAGTATAGACCCATAATGCAGCAGATTCCTTACAGCGTACTCCTTGTTAATAAGTGACACGGTACTTTGCCATACTTAGCCTACTGAGGAAGGTGCCTCAGTATAGACCCATAATGCAGCAGATTCCTTACAGCGTACTCCTTGTTAATAAGTGACACGGTACTTTGCCATACTTAGCCTACTGAGGAAGGTGCCTCAGTATAGACCCATAATGCAGCAGATTCCTTACAGCGTACTCCTTGTTAATAAGGGACACGGTACTTTGCCATACTTAGCCTACTGAGAAAGGTGCCTCAGTATAGATGCATAATGCAGCAGATTCCTTGCAGCGTACTCCTTGTTAATAAGTGACACGGTACTTTGCCATACTTAGGCTACTGAGAAAGGTGCATCAGTATAGACCCATAATGCAGCAGATTCCTTACAGCGTACTCCTTGTTAATAAGTGACACGGTACTTTGCCATACTTAGGCTACTGAGAAAGGTGCCTCAGTATAGACCCATAATGCAGCAGATTCCTTACAGCGTACTCCTTGTTAATAAGTGACACGGTACTTTGCCATACTTAGGCTACTGAGAAAGGTGCATCAGTATAGACCCATAATGCAGCAGATTCCTTACAGCGTACTCCTTGTTAATAAGTGACACGGTACTTTGCCATACTTAGGCTACTGAGAAAGGTGCCTCAGTATAGACCCATAATGCAGCAGATTCCTTACAGCGTACTCCTTGTTAATAAGTGACACGGTACTTTGCCATACTTAGCCTACTGAGAAAGGTGCCTCAGTATAGACCCATAATGCAGCAGATTCCTTACAGCGTACTCCTTGTTCATAAGTGACACGGTACTTTGCCATACTTAGCCTACTGAGAAAGGTGCCTCAGTATAGACCCATAATGCAGCAGATTCCTTACAGCGTACTCCTTGTTAATAAGTGACACGGTACTTTGCCATACTTAGCCTACTGAGAAAGGTGCCTCAGTATAGACCCATAATGCAGCAGATTCCTTACAGCGTACTCCTTGTTAATAAGTGACACGGTACTTTGCCATACTTAGCCTACTGAGAAAGGTGCCTCAGTATAGACCCATAATGCAGCAGATTCCTTACAGCGTACTCCTTGTTAATAAGTGACACGGTACTTTGCCATACTTAGCCTACTGAGAAAGGTGCCTCAGTATAGACCCATAATGCAGCAGATTCCTTACAGCGTACTCCTTGTTAATAAGGGACACGGTACTTTGCCATACTTAGCCTACTGAGAAAGGTGCCTCAGTATAGATGCATAATGCAGCAGATTCCTTGCAGCGTACTCCTTGTTAATAAGTGACACGGTACTTTGCCATACTTAGCCTACTGAGGAAGGTGCCTCAGTATAGACCCATAATGCAGCAGATTCCTTACAGCGTACTCCTTGTTAATAAGGGACACGGTACTTTGCCATACTTAGGCTACTGAGAAAGGTGCCTCAGTATAGACCCATAATGCAGCAGATTCCTTACAGCGTACTCCTTGTTAATAAGTGACACGGTACTTTGCCATACTTAGGCTACTGAGAAAGGTGCATCAGTATAGACCCATAATGCAGCAGATTCCTTACAGCGTACTCCTTGTTAATAAGTGACACGGTACTTTGCCATACTTAGCCTACTGAGGAAGGTGCCTCAGTATAGACCCATAATGCAGCAGATTCCTTACAGCGTACTCCTTGTTAATAAGGGACACGGTACTTTGCCATACTTAGCCTACTGAGAAAGGTGCCTCAGTATAGATGCATAATGCAGCAGATTCCTTGCAGCGTACTCCTTGTTAATAAGTGACACGGTACTTTGCCATACTTAGGCTACTGAGAAAGGTGCATCAGTATAGACCCATAATGCAGCAGATTCCTTACAGCGTACTCCTTGTTAATAAGTGACACGGTACTTTGCCATACTTAGGCTACTGAGAAAGGTGCCTCAGTATAGACCCATAATGCAGCAGATTCCTTACAGCGTACTCCTTGTTAATAAGTGACACGGTACTTTGCCATACTTAGGCTACTGAGAAAGGTGCATCAGTATAGACCCATAATGCAGCAGATTCCTTACAGCGTACTCCTTGTTAATAAGTGACACGGTACTTTGCCATACTTAGGCTACTGAGAAAGGTGCCTCAGTATAGACCCATAATGCAGCAGATTCCTTACAGCGTACTCCTTGTTAATAAGTGACACGGTACTTTGCCATACTTAGGCTACTGAGAAAGGTGCCTCAGTATAGACCCATAATGCAGCAGATTCCTTACAGCGTACTCCTTGTTAATAAGTGACACGGTACTTTGCCATACTTAGGCTACTGAGAAAGGTGCATCAGTATAGACCCATAATGCAGCAGATTCCTTACAGCGTACTCCTTGTTAATAAGTGACACGGTACTTTGCCATACTTAGGCTACTGAGAAAGGTGCCTCAGTATAGACCCATAATGCAGCAGATTCCTTACAGCGTACTCCTTGTTAATAAGTGACACGGTACTTTGCCATACTTAGCCTACTGAGAAAGGTGCCTCAGTATAGACCCATAATGCAGCAGATTCCTTACAGCGTACTCCTTGTTAATAAGGGACACGGTACTTTGCCATACTTAGCCTACTGAGAAAGGTGCCTCAGTATAGATGCATAATGCAGCAGATTCCTTGCAGCGTACTCCTTGTTAATAAGTGACACGGTACTTTGCCATACTTAGGCTACTGAGAAAGGTGCATCAGTATAGACCCATAATGCAGCAGATTCCTTACAGCGTACTCCTTGTTAATAAGTGACACGGTACTTTGCCATACTTAGGCTACTGAGAAAGGTGCCTCAGTATAGACCCATAATGCAGCAGATTCCTTACAGCGTACTCCTTGTTAATAAGTGACACGGTACTTTGCCATACTTAGCCTACTGAGAAAGGTGCCTCAGTATAGACCCATAATGCAGCAGATTCCTTACAGCGTACTCCTTGTTAATAAGTGACACGGTACTTTGCCATACTTAGCCTACTGAGAAAGGTGCCTCAGTATAGACCCATAATGCAGCAGATTCCTTGCAGCGTACTCCTTGTTAATAAGTGACACGGTACTTTGCCATACTTAGCCTACTGAGAAAGGTGCCTCAGTATAGACCCATAATGCAGCAGATTCCTTACAGCGTACTCCTTGTTAATAAGTGACACGGTACTTTGCCATACTTAGCCTACTGAGAAAGGTGCCTCAGTATAGACGCATAATGCAGCAGATTCCTTACATCGTACTCCTTGTTAATAAGTGATACGGTACTTTGCCGTACTTGGCCTACTGAGAAAGGTGCCTCAGTATAGACCCATAATGCAGCAGATTCCTTACAGCGTACTCCTTGTTAATAAGTGACACGGTACTTTGCCATACTTAGCCTACTGAGAAAGGTGCATCAGTATAGACCCATAATGCAGCAGATTCCTTACAGCGTACTCCTTGTTAATAAGTGATACGGTACTTTGCCGTACTTGGCCTACTGAGAAAGGTGCCTCAGTATAGACCCATAATGCAGCAGATTCCTTACAGCGTACTCCTTGTTAATAAGTGACACGGTACTTTGCCATACTTAGCCTACTGAGAAAGGTGCCTCAGTATAGACCCATAATGCAGCAGATTCCTTACAGCGTACTCCTTGTTAATAAGTGACACGGTACTTTGCCATACTTAGCCTACTGAGAAAGGTGCCTCAGTATAGATGCATAATATGGTGAGAATGCCGCACTAATTAGTGAATTCCATATTTTGCACAAAGAAGACAAAAAGCACACTAAGGCAGTTCCCAATACTGCCATATGCTTTGCACAATGCAAAGTCTCATTATGAGTGTAGACCAAAGCATATAGCAACGGCTGCACATAAAGCTACGCTCTATCACGCCTCACGACCAGACATGCAAGTCACACTATAAAGGTGTCATAAATACATATTACCTGTTCCCAGCTCTTGCTACATAGATGCCAAATGGCCCGCTAAAGATTCTAAACCCCGACGCGCGTTTCGCTGTCAATGCTTCCTCCAGGGGGTGTGTGTATGTAATGGGCCGTAACCATATTTGTATCAACTGCTGACCAAAGATAATAAGCAGGGTTTGGCCATAGTAGCTCGTTCATTCATACATTTTCTCACTAGTTGCAGCCAAATTAGGATAGAGGGCAGGTGGCATAGTGACCGCCGTTGCACCGCATTAAATTGTAACCCAGCAGTGCTGACAGCTGCCGGACCACATTAAATCATGACAATGTGATGCTAACACTCTCCAATTTCTTGCAGTACCTTCAGCCATCGCAGTGCACAGCATTGCACCGCATTTATATATAACAAAGCAACGCTGACAGCCGCCAGACCCCGTGAAATCATAGCGGAGTGATGTTCACATGCGGCAAATATCATCTAATTTCTTTTACCAATTTTCAGTATTTATGGCCCAATTGAATTCACAGTTGAGCGACATACTGCCTGTGGCTCATAGCACAGTCAGATCCCAGCAGTGCGGTGTTAGCATGCTGAGCAGTGTCTCCAGCGTCAGCCACCCATTTCACAGATCAGCCAGTCTATAGGAAGTAGATGATGAATGGCAGCCGCCTAACCTCACGACTGTAGCGCGGACACGGCAGGTCATCACTAGCGATCTCCATCACCTGCAGCTGCCAACATGACCGACGCACTTGGACCAACGTTCTCCATCCTACACACTCCCAACACTGTGAATGGAGAGCACCGTACACGGAAATATACTCCTAGGAAGACACACAGCTTTCTACAATAGCTGTGCACTACATTCAGACAATCACGGGGCAGACGTGACTAATGTGAGCACCCAGCACATCTGCAGCAGACACAGCACAGTGGCGGCTATCTTCCCACTGTTTTATCTGCAGAGTTTCCCAGCAGTGGATATTTGATTTCAGATAAATATTGAAGATGATGTTTATAAAAAATTGTACAGACCCGAATCGATAAGAAAAGGAAGGGAAAATATTAAAGTAATATTAATAAAAAATGATAATATATGAAAAACACAAAAGAAAGGGTGACCAAATAAATGTAAATACTGTATAGAGAAGAAATGTTCGCCTGGCCACCTAATGACAGTATGGGTGCTGATCGGCCCCTGCAGGTGGGAACCAAACTCAGCCATTCCACAGATCGGCAGATCGGACAGCACCAGTCCTCTCTATAGGCACAATGTGTAATATAGGGGATGAATGGGATAATTCATCGAAGATTTATATTGCTGCAAGTGTATAAGCTTACAAAAATGAGACTAAAAAAGTGTAACAAAGCTAATCAGTGACATAGAACTGCTGATAGTAAATAAAGACACACCATCAGTGAACTATAGTGAATGGACTGTGAAAAGGAGCCTATGTGGGTGCAAAAACATGAAAAACTAAAAATAGTATAACAAGAAATATCGATAATAATAATATACCCTCATAAAAAATACTAACATAAAACCCCATTATATCAAATATTTACCAAATTTTACAATTGCCATCTACAACTGTAGAGAGCTCGGAACTCGGCTCCATTTCTCTAGTGAGGAGACAACCTTCCATATCTCATGGCTTGTAATGTCCCTGCATGGCACAACTGTAACACGCCATCCTAACTGAAGACATGGCAGCTATGATGAAAGGGAATCTGTCACCCCTTGTTTGAGTTGTCATATAATGATATCATTCAATTGTGTGTCACATAAGGATTCTCTTAGTACCTTTGCTTCCCCCTGACCCCGCACCTTTTTTACATCGGTTCAGATGTATGTAAACTGCCACAGTCTGGTCCGATGGGCGGGGCTTATTCACCTGCTCCCCCCCCCCTGTCTTGCTCTACGTATTTCTTCTTGTGTAGAGCAAGACATGGTGGGGGGAGCAGGTGAATAAGCTCCGCCCATTGGACCGGACTGTGGCAGTTTACATACATCTGAACCGATGTAAAAAAGGTATTTATGCATGAAAGGTGCGGGGTCAGGGGGAAGCAAAAGTACTAAGAGAATCCCTATGTGACACACAATTGAATGATATCATTATATGATATCTCAAAAAAGGGCTGACAGATTCCCTTTAAGTCATATCATAGAAGAATATAACTGTCATGATACCAGTGCTGGGTGACCGGCACTGCTGGGGTTAATGTTCTGATCGCAGTGCAGACTCCCACCTGCACACCTGGGACCTATTATGGTGGCCTCTCATTGGTTCTGGGGAGGCTTCTTATAGCCTCAGGAAGCTCCCATCCCCCGTCAGTTATACTCTTGCCCTTGGCATTGTGTGGTGACCCATGAGTGTGTTTGTGCTGTGTTCTGGTTGCTTGATTCTCTGTGTGCGACTCGGTCTGTTCTCTGGATTCTGCTTTGGATTCTGCTTGGTACCTTCTACGTCTGTTTGGTTTTGATCTCTGCTTGGCCCTGACTATCCGTTCTGTCTTATCCCTGGTACTTTACTGATATCTCTGTGTATGACCTTTGGCTTTGTCTGACCTCCCGTCTGTTTATCCCTCCTGTACCTCGCTTGCCTGTATTGTGCCCGACCCCCGCTTTGCCCGACTTTGAGTTTTCTACCTTCTTTGAAAGCAGGATGGTAAGCCCCGCCCCCTTGCAGTCACATGACCGTTCACATGATCGTAGGTCCTGTGCCGGCTTGCTAAACTTCTACATTCAGGTCCCGTGCATCTTTATTTTCCGGCTGTTCTTGTCCCCAGGAGTCCCTACGGTGCGGGTGAGTCCCTGCTTAGCGGAGGCTGTACGCCAGCGCTGTCAGGACCCTGACAATAACCACTGAGATACAGAGCGGACGGCACCGCTTTTCCCTTACATGCACAGGTGGTGTTTGGCCGGCAGTAGATCCATACAGGGCTTTTCCCGGGTGCTTGACCTCGTAGCAATCAATCTTAAGCTCCGAACAGAAGAAAATGGTCGCACTCCACGGGATAAATTATGTTCGTTTTATTGACACATCAAATTACATGTCAAGTCGGAGTTGTGGTGACAAAAGTGCAGAGCGGCTGACAACGGCCGTTTCGTGCTATTGAAGCGCTTCTACGGGTCAGAGTGTAGGGGAAGTGGCGGATTCATATGCACCTCGCATCTCCATCTCTCCTCCTACCTCAGCTGTTGTCTAAAGTGACAAGTGAATGAAAACCATGTGAAACGCATGACACACACACCATACAGTTTCAACTTACCATCTGCCGGCGGGCAAAAAAATTAATTGCTAGATGAGATAAAACTAACATTACTTTGGTCATAGCATGTGAAAGACCTAATACGATTAGACTCACCCTCCATGGGAAGAGTACGGCACCAATATATTATACACATAAATAAATTCCTGCTATACAACAAGTGCCGTCATCTCTCTAATCCACGCACAGTAACGATTATTATCACATCCTCAATTGATGAGAAAGCCCAACATGAAACTTTTCTAATATAAATGTAACAGAATATCTGTTCTTAATTTATTTATTCTTTTTTCACACCCTAGTACAGACTTCCCTGGACGGAATGTAGCCTCATTTATTATGTAATGTTACATGACTAAAACCTTTATGGCAAAAAACTTGTTCACAATATTTCCATAGATATAAAGACCATTCTGTGGTTTATTCGTACTCTATAGCGGTCACGAATCTCAATGTCCATGTTATGGGGACCAATTATTAACATTTATCTACATTTTTCGCCTAATATATAATTATGGAAATCATTACAGAAAACTCGCCACATCGACCCTGTCGCTAAAACCTATCGGACCTGTCGCCTGTGTGTCTAAAATCCATTTGGATTCTCGTCTGAGTTTTATTAAGGTTCCCCCCTTGTGGTGGCGAAGATACTTTTTCAATTCCCGTGAAGGAAAGAACACGAGGATCCGTTCCGTGTGCACTCCTAACATGGCTGATCTAACGTGGAACCCTTTACCTGTTTTTATTGATTTAAAGTGTTCTCGAAATCGGACATATTGGGGACGTATTGTTTTACCGATATAGAAAAAACGACATGGGCAAAAAATCACATAAACCACATGATCCGCTCTACATGTGATGAAATCTGTGGCTGTGTCTCTAAATGCCCCCATGTGTAATGTGCGATCGGGGTGATGACGCCTACAATCCGCACAATGCCCACACTTGGAATTTCCTTTTGGGGTTCCTCTTTCTAACCAAGTATCCCGTTTAGTCATCACTCGATTCTGGAGCAGAATATCCCTGATTCTTGTCCTACGTCTGCTCGACATAAGAGGTCCTCTCGATACGATAGCACTAATGTCTTTGTCCTGTTCTACAATAGGCCAGGTTCTTCTAAGTATTGATCTTATTTGGCGATCCATAGGACCGTATCAAAAACAAAAAGTGACTCTTTTTTCTGTCTTACTCTGTCTTTGTCGTCTCTATTGTTGTCCTCTATCTGGGATTTCACTTTCTGAAGTGTAGCGTCAGGCAGAGTACGCGGGTGTCCCCGCTGTCTCAATCTATGATATAATTCCCGTGATTGCCTTTCTACCCCTTCTGGGGTGTTGTTCAGACGATAAACTCCTAAAAATTGGCTGTACGGCAACGCATTAACTGTGTGAGGAGGATGGAAACTATCGTATCTTAAAATGGAATTGTTCGCTAACGTTTCCTATAAACTGATGTGCAAATGATGTCATCCTTAATCTCTAATAAAACGTCCAGAAATTCTAACTTCGCTCCCCCAAATGTGTGTGTGAAAATCATGTTCATTTCGTTCACTTTATTTAAATAATTGACAAAATCCTCAAAAATTTCCCGAGAGCCCTCCCAAATTATGAACACGTCGTCCACGTATCTGCGGTACAATCTTATGTGTCTGAAGAATTCAGGTGCATTATATATGTATTTCTCCTCAAAGGCCCCCAAAAACAGATTCGCGAAAGTACATGATACTGGCGTACCCATCGCGGTACCTACATTTTGACGATACCATATCCGATCAAATGTGAAAGCATTGTGCGTTAATATGAAACTCATAGATTCACATACAAAATCCACAAAATTCTTTTCCTGTAACATCAAGTATCTCCCTAATTGTGTCTACACCCAATGTCTGGGGAATTCTCGTGTAGAGACTCTCTACGTCTATGGAAGCTAAATGAAACCCCGGTTGCCACACAAACTCATGTATTGCTTGTAAAAAAGCATTTGTGTCTTTTACAGTGGCATGTAAAAGTTTGGGCACCCCTGGTCAAAATTACTGTTATTGTGACCAGTTAAGCAAGTTGAAGATGGAATGATCTCTAAAAGGGCTGAAGTTAAAGATGAGACATTTTCTCTGTATTTTAGGCCAAAAAAATTATATATTGTCATTTTTTACATTTTAAAAATTACAATAAGGAAAATAGGCCAATGCAAAAGTTTGGGCACCCTGCATAGTTAGTACCTAGTAGCACTCCCTTTTAAAATATCACAGCTTGTAAACACTTTTAGTAGCCAGCCAAGAGTCTTTCAATTCTTGTTTGATGGATTTTCATCCATTCTTCCTTGGAAAATTCTTCCATTTCTGTGAGATTCCTGGGTCGTCTTGCATGCACTGCTATTTTGAGGACTAGCCACAGATTTTCAATGATGATCGAATCGGGGGGACTGTGAGGGCCATTGAAAAACCTCTAGCTATCGCCTTTTGAGGTAGTCTATTGTGGATTTTGATGTGTGTGATCATTATCCATTTGTAGAAGCCGTCCTGTTTTCAAATTCAGCTTTTTTACACATGGTGTTATGTTTGCATCCAGAATTTGTTGAAATTTCATTGACTCCATTCTTCCCTCTACCTGTGAAATGTTCCCTGTGCCATTGTCTGCAACACAACTCCAAAGCATGATTGATCCATCCCCATGCTTAATGGTTGGAGAGATGTTCTTTTCCTGAAATTCTATGCAATTTTTTCTCTGCACATACCTTTGATCATTGCGACCAAAGAGTTTTATTTTAACTTCAATGATTCACAGGACTTGTTTCTAAAATGCATTGAGCTTGTTTAGATGTTCTTTTGCATACCTCTGATGCTAAATTTTATGGTGAGGGTGCAGGAGAGGTTTTCTTCTAATGACTCTTCCATGAAGGCCATATTTGATAAGGTGTCTCTGAACAGTAGAACAATTACCACAACTTCAGAATCTGCTAAATCTTTCTGAAGGTCTTTTGCAGTCAAGTGGGGGTTCTGATATGCCTTTCTAGCAATCCTACAAGCAGCTCTCTGAAATTTTGCTTGGCCTTCCAGACCTTATCTTGACCTCCACTGTTCCTGTAAACTGCTATTTCTGAATTACACATTGAACTGAGGAAAGGACAACTTGAAAACGCTTTGCTATCTTCTTATAGCCTTCTCCTGCTTTGTGGGCCTGCACCATTTTCATTTTCAGAGTGCTAGGCAGCTGCTTAAAAGAACCCATGGTGGCTGTTTTTTCGCACAAGGTTAGAGGAGGCTATGTGTTTCTAAACCTGTGGAATCTGCATCAGCTGGCCTTTCCTAACATTGAGGGTGAACAAGCCATATCCCTTACAGGCTAATTAAGGTCTGAAACCTTGGTCAAAGTTATCTGAGCACACAAATCTCCAAAGGTGCCCAAACTTTAGCATCGGACCATTTTTCTTTTTGTAATCTTTAAAATGTGAAAAAATGACAATGTGTATTACTTTTTAGCCTAAAATACAAAACAAATGTGTCATCTTTAACTTTAGGCCTTTTATCGATCATTTTATCTTCAACTTGCTTAACTGTTCACAATAACTGTAATTTTGACCAGGGGTGCCTAAACTTTTGCATGTCACTATGTATGACAGGATCTGAGTTAACAACGGTCGCAGTAGCCAGTCCATATACTGGGACAATGGCTCTGTTACTGACCCTATACCAGACACAACTGGGCGTCCTGGAGGACAGGTGAAGATTTGTGGACTTTAGGTACGTGATACCAATGTGGACGCATAGGAAATTCAGGTAATAACGTTTCTGCTTTCTTTTTGGAAATAATGTGATTACTAACATCTTTCCGAAGTAGGGACCTCAATTCTGTGATGTATCTAGATGTGGGATCTACTGACAGTGGTGTAGATGTCACGGTGTCTGACAATGGCCGATGAGCTTCAGTAACTGCATTTCCGTAGGCAATAAGACTGTATTCCCTCCTTTGTCACTACAGTGTCTGTCCATTCCCTGATTTCTCGCATAGCTTGTTCTTCTGAAACTTCAAATGAAATTTCAGGAAATTCCGTTTTGCACGCTTCTAGTGAACACCCACAACGTGTGATCAGGAATGTCCCCGCAGGGGAACTCATCAGGGCTCGTAGGTGCTGCACCGATGATAGAAAATATACGGAAGAATGTGATAATATCAAAAAAAGGCTACAACACAGGGGCTATAATTATAGAATGGTCAAAAAAGCTGAAACAAAGGCTAATGAGAAAGGAGAGATCAGTATTGACTGCAGTCACAAAAAGCAGATAGGAAAGATTGTTCCAATGAAATGATTTTCTCCACTACGAAGTAATCAATGTTGTTCGGAAACATCTCCCGTTATTAACTACTGACAGTACGCGGAGGGGAATTCTAGAAAACGGTTGTAAATTTGTCCCCAAAAAATCCTTGACAATAGGGGATCTAATCTCTCCCAGAGAACTCCGTGAGAACACCGGTAACACCGGCGGCACACGGTTATCTACGAGGCTCATTCAGATGCGGCAGAAGTCATGAGGTTTATGGAAAGTCATGACAAATAATAATAAGTCTGTCACAAGCAATGAAGGTCAAGTGTTTCATCTCAGAACTTTCATGAATTGTGCCACTGATTGCTGTGTTTCTATCATCTTTTGCACGATATGCAGAAAGCAGTATGTAGGAGCCACAACTCGTAGTATAAGAAGAAGGTGTCGGGACACATTGATGACGTCAGTGATATCACCACCCGCCGTCTCTCGGGGGCTTCGAAGCATTTTCTGCATGAACATAAGGGAGAACTGAGCAGCCTGAGAGTTAGTGCTTTGGAATTTGTTCCTGCTCCTTGGCGTGGTGGTGATAGAATTAAAGTACTCCACATGACCGAAGCGCGATGGATTCTAAAACTGAACACCAGATATGCAGCAGGATTAAATCTGAAGCATGAATTGATGTATTTATACTAAAATAGTTGGAAACATAGATATACATTGAAAGGAAGAGGAGGGGAGAGGAAAGATACAAGAGAAAGAAAAAAAAAAAGAGAAATTTTTTTATTAAATTTTTTTTTTTCAAAGGTTTTTTTTTTCCCCAAAGGTTTTTGGGTTTTTTCAATTTTTTTTTTATTTTATTTATTTATTTTTTTTTTCCGCTGGGTGCGGTGGTGTGCGCCTGTAATCCCATCCCTTCCTGATGAATTTATATATATATAAAAATTTGGTTAAAAAGTGACTAAACCATTAGATTATCACTAAGTGAGAATTCACATTGAAACATGTTTGTATAAGATGGATGCCTCATAGGGTTAATCCAGTGAGGTGCTATGGCTAGCCTTGGATTAGTGATGCTGGTATTACTGCTGATTCTGGTGGGGGTCACCCCAGGCAGCCTTCTCTGGTTGCTTTTCCTTGTGCTACATTTCTCCAGTATTTTATGCTGTGATTAAGGGTCAGATATGATCCGACACGCGTCAGCCTGCGCATGCTCTTATTACATGGTATTGTAATTTCTAATGATGGACTAAATAAAGGCTTTTTTTAATTTTCCCATATCGTGTGCTGGAACTACAAAAGTTTTTTTTTTCACCAAGAATTTTCTCCCAGATGGGGACGGATTCATTCCGTGCACCGAGATCATGGAAAGGAGGACTGGGCCGGCTGGACCCGGTGAGCTGGAGATGAATTCTATATTGCCTTCGCTAATAATGTATGATGTGCCTCCTCAAGGACATGACTGGTTACATTTATAACTGCAAACGAAGGAGTGTCCATTAATGCCTCGGTCTCCACGAAACCTGCTTTCTCTTGCGATATCGACTGGAAACTCTTCCTCCTTCCTCTTCTGACTCTCCGCCTAACGGGATCCTGGACCTAGATGTCATTACCTCGAGGGATGGTTGTCGATCAGTTGAAGCGTTGGCTCCCTCCCCCACACTGGGGTCCGTGGTCACATAGTCTCTTTTACTGGAGTCCGTGGTCAGATAGTCTCTTTTACTGTAGTCCGTGGTCAGATAGTCTCTTTTACTGGGGTCCGTGGTCAGATAGTCTCTTTTACTGGGGTCCGTGGTCAGATAGTCTCTTTTACTGTGGTCCGTGGTCACATAGTCTCTTTTACTGGAGTCCGTGGTCAGATAGTCTCTTTTACTGGGGCCCGTGGTCAGATAGTCTCTTTTACTGGAGTCCGTGGTCAGATAGTCTCTTTTACTGGGGTCCGTGGTCACATAGTCTCTATTTACTGGGGTCCGTGGTCAGATAGTCTCTTTTACTGGGGTCCGTGGTCACATAGTCTCTTTTACTGGGTCCGTGGTCAGATAGTCTCTATTTACTGGGGTCCGTGGTCAGATAGTCTCTTTTACTGGGGTCCGTGGTCAGATAGTCTCTTTTACTGGGGTCCGTGGTCACATAGTCTCTTTTACTGGGGTCCGTGGTCACATAGTCTCTTTTACTGGGGTCCGTGGTCAGATAGTCTCTTTTACTGGGGTCCGTGGTCACATAGTCTCTTTTACTGGGGTCCGTGGTCACATAGTCTCTTTTACTGGGGTCCGTGGTCACATAGTCTCTTTTACTGGGGTCCGTGGTCACATAGTCTCTTTTACTGGGGTCCGTGGTCACATAGTCTCTTTTACTGGGGTCCGTGGTCACATAGTCCCTTTTACTGGAGTCCGTGGTCACATAGTCTCTTTTACTGGGGTCCGTGGTCACATAGTCTCTTTTACTGGAGTCCGTGGTCACATAGTCTCTTTTACTGGGGTCCGTGGTCAGATAGTCTCTTTTACTGGAGTCCGTGGTCAGATAGTCTCTTTTACTGTGGTCCGTGGTCAGATAGTCTCTTTTACTGTGGTCCGTGGTCAGATAGTCTCTTTTACTGTGGTCCCATAGTCTCTTTTACTGGGGTCCGTGGTCAGATAGTCTCTTTTACTGGGGCCCGTGGTCACATAGTCTCTTTTACTGGGGTCCGTGGTCAGATAGTCTCTTTTACTGGAGTCCGTGGTCAGATAGTCTCTTTTACTGGGGTCCGTGGTCAGATAGTCTCTTTTACTGGGGTCCGTGGTCACATAGTCTCTATTTACTGGGACCTGTTTGAGCTTCTGAAAGTGACGCTTCTATTTCCCTTTGCCCGACAGTCCAAAATTAGAGTTAAGATTGGGACGTTGTTTATTCCAATTAAATATTTGGCCATTTTCAAAGTCCTTTCTGTCACGCAATAATTTATCGCGTTTTCTGATTTAATTTCTGCCTCTATAGGTAATAATTTGCTGTCCATCTTTTTATTAACCCCTTCCTGACATCAGACGTACTATCGCGTCTATTGGACCCGGGCCCCTATGCCCAAGGACGGGATAGTACGTCTCAGCGATAAGCGGCGCCCACGTGGTGAGCGCCGCTGATCGCGGCCGGGTGTCAGCTGATTATCACAGCTGACACCCAGCACAATGTGTCAGGGGCGGTCACGGACCGCCCCCGACACGTTAACCCCTTGCACACCACGATCAAACACGATCGCGGGGTACCGGGGATTAAAGGTAAGCATCAGCAGGGAGGGGGCTCCCTCCGTGCTTCCCTGAGCCCCCCACGGCAGCGCAATGTGCAGCGCTGCTGCTGGGGGCTCCTTCCCTGCAGGCCCCCGAATCCAAGATGGCGACGGGGGCCTGCAGGAAGCTGGCTTCCTTAGTGCCTGCAAAGCGCCGGCATGAGGAAGTCTGCAGAACTGCCTGTGACAGATTGCTGATCTGTCACAGGACAGATATGTCCCCCCTGGGACAATGTAATAAAGTTTAAAAAAAAAAGTGTTAAAATAATTTTTTAAAAATCGCCAAATAAATTAGAAAAAAAAAAAAATTCCCCCCATAAATCCATTTTTTGGAAATAAAAAAAACCAAAAACAATAAAAGTACACATATTTGGTATCGCCGCGTCTGTAACGACCCGCCCTATAAAACTGTCCCATTAGTTAACCCCTTTAGCAAACCCCTTAAAAAATAAAAAAAGAAGCAAAAAATAATGATTTATTATCATACCACCGAACAAAAAGTGCAATAACGCGCGATCAAAAAGACGCATATAAATATCCATGGTACCGCTGAAAACGTCATCTTGTCCCACAAAAAACGAGCCACCACACAGCATCATCCGCAAAAAAATAAAAAAGTTATAGCTCACAGAATAAAGCGATGCAAAAATAATTATTTTTTATATAAAATAGTTTTCATTACATAAAACCGACAAAACATAAAAAAACGACCTAAATGAGGTATTGCTGTAACCGTACTGACCCGAAGAATAAAACCGCTTTATCAATTTTATCGCACGCGGAACGGTGTAAACGCACCCCCCCAAAAGAAATTCATGAAACGCTGGTTTTTGTTCATTCTGCGTCCCAAAAATCAGAATAAAAAGCGATCAAAAAACGTCACATGCCCGAAAATGGTACCAATAAAAACGTCAACTCGTCCCGCAAAAAATAAGACCTCACATGACTCGGTGGGTCAAAATACGGAAAAATTATAGCTCTCAATATGTGGTGATGCAAAAACTATTTTTACAATAAAAAGCGTCTTTTAGCGTGCGACAGCCGCCAAACATAAAAACCGCCATAAATAGTAAATCAAACCCCCCGTTATCACCCCCTTAGTTAGGGAAAAATAATAAAATAAAAAAAAGTATTTATTTCCATTTTCCCATTAGGGTTAGGGTTAGGGCTAGGGTTAGGGTTAGGGCTGAAATTAGGGCTAGGGGTGTGTTGGGGTTAGGGTTGGAGTTAGAATTGGGGGTTTCCACTGCTTAGGTACATCAGGGGCTCTGCAAACGTGACATGGCGTCCGATCTGAATTCCAGCCAATTTTGCATTGAAAAAGTCAAACGGCGCTCCTTCCATTCTGAGCTCTGCCATGCGCCGAAACAGTCGTTCCCCCCCACATATCAGGTATCAGCGTAATCAGGACATATTGCACAATAACTCTTACAGTCCAATTTCTCCTGTTACCCTTGGTAAAATAAAAAAAATTGAACCTGAATTATTTTTTTGTGAAAAAAAGTTAGATGTTCATTTTTTTTTTAAATATTCAAAAAATTCCTGTGACGCACCTGAAGGGTTAATAAACTTCTTGAATGTGGGTTTGAGCACCTTGAGGGGTGCAGTTTTTCGAATGGTGTCACTTTTGGGTATTTTCTATCATATAGACCCCTCAAAGTGGCTTCAAATGTGATGTGGTCCTAAAAATAAAATGGTGTTGCAAAAATGAGAAATCGCTGGTCAACTTTTAACCTTTATAACTTCCTAACAAAAAAAAATTTTGGTTCCAAAATTGTGCTGATGTAAAGTAAACATGTGGGAAATGTTATTTATCATGTTTTTTGTGTGCCGTATCTCTGTGATTTAAGGGCATAAAAATTCAAAGTTGGAAAATTGCGAAATTTTCAAAATTTTCGACAAATTTCCATTTTTTTCACAAATAAACGCAAGTTATATGAATGAAATTTTACCACTAACATGAAGTACAATATGTCACGAGAAAACAGTCTCAGAATCACCGGGATGCATTGAAGCGTTCCAGAGTTATGACCTCATAAAGGTACAGTGGTCAGAATTGTAAAAAATGGCCCGGGAGTTAACGTGCAAACCACCCTCGGGGGTGAAGGGGTTAAATAACAGCCATTGATTTTCTGTTAACCTTGATTTTAATTCCTCTTGAGATTTGGATAATTCATCTTTAACTGTATCATAATTCTGTAAATTAGTGACCAGCACTAGTTGTAACAGATCTTGGGAGCATTTAAGCAGAATCTTTTCCCACTCCATAGGAAAAGAAGCATGATCGCTGAAATTGGAGAGGTCTTTCCACACCCTTAATCCTCGGGGTGCACGTCCACAATCACTGTAGGACTTCAATGAATTGTTCGTGCAAAATAATTTTATCTCTCAGCCAAATTCATTAATTTAAATTCCAAAGCTTTTGTGCTTAAAGTGTGCACCTCGTCACAGGCTTCGCCCTCTTAATTATCCTCATCCTCCCGACCTGCCTGTAGGCTTTTTCCAAGTGTGGAAGCTTCTGCATCCCGAGGATTAAGGGTGTGGAAAGACATCTCCAATGTCAGTGATAATGCTTCTTTATCTAAATTTTTGCGTGACAAAAAGGACTTTGAGAATGGCCAAATATTTAATTGGAATAAACAACGCCCCAATCTTAACTCTAATTTTGGACAGTCAGGCAAAGGGAAATATAAGCGTCACTTTCAGAAGCTCAAACAGGTCCCAGTAGAATCATAGAATCATAGAATCGTAGAGTTGGAAGGGACCTCCTGGGCCATCTGGTCCAACCCCCTGCTCAAAGCAGGATTCGCTAAATCATCCCAGTCAGATGTCTGTCCAGCCTCTGTTTGAAGACTTCCATTGAAGAAGAACTCACCACTTCTCGTGGCAGCCTGTTCCACTCATTGATCACTCTAACTGTCAAAAAGTTTTTTCTAATATCTAATCTGTGTCTCCTCCCATTCAGTTTCATCCCATTGCTTCTAGTCTTTCCTTGGGCAAATGAGAATAAAGTTGATCCTTCTACAATGTGACAGCCCTTTAGATATTTGTAGACAGCTATTAAGTCTCCTCTCAGTCTTCTCTTTTGCAAACTAAACATTCCCAAATCCTGCAACCTTTCCTCATAAGACAGGGTTTGCAGACCGGTCACCATTCTGGTCGCTCTTTTCTGAACTTGCTCCAGTTTGTTGATGTCTTTTTTAAAATGTGGTGCCCAAAACTGGACACAATATTCCAGATGAGGTCTGACCAAAGAGGAGTAGAGGGAAATAATGACTTCACGTGATCTAGACTGAATGCTTCTGTTAATACATCCTAGAATTGCATTTGCCTTTTTTGCTGCTGCATCACACTGTTGACTCATATTCAGTCTGTGATCTATTAGTATACCCAAGTCTTTTTCACATGTGCTGTCACTTAGCCCTATTCCTCCCATTCTGTATATGCTTTTTTCATATTTATTGCCCAGATGTAGTACTTTGCATTTTTCCCTGTTAAAAACCATTCTGTTAGTTGCTGCCCACTTCTCCAGTTTATTTATATCTTTTTGAATCCTCTCTCTCTCTTCTCTAGTATTAGCTATCCCTCCTAGCTTTGTGTCATCAGCAAATTTAATCAGTTTACCCTCAATTCCTTCATCTAAATCGTTGATAAAGATGTTGAACAATACAGGGCCCAGGACAGAGCCCTGTGGTACCCCACTTGAGACATTCTTCCAACTGGATGTGCAGCCATTTACGACCACTCTTTGGGTCCGATCACTAAGCCAGTTATGAATCTACCTAACAGTTGCCTTGTCCATTCCATACTTAGTCATTTTTTCAAAAAGGATTGTAAAAAGAGTACTATCTGACCACGGACCCCAGTGTGGGGGAGGGAGCCAACGCTTCACCCGATCAACAATCATCCCTCGAGGTAATGACATCTAGGTCCAGTAACCCTTTAGGCGGAGAGTCAGAAGAGGAAGGAGGAAGAGTTTCCAGTCGATATCGCAAGAGAAAGCAGGTTTCGTGGAGACCGAGGCATTAATGGACACTCCGTCGTTTGCAGTTATAAATTTAACCAGTCATGTCCTTGAGGAGGCACATCATACATTATTAGCTAAGGGTCTTAGTTTTTGTATGCCAGATATGTTTCACCTGGCATAAAATGGACTTATTTAAGTCTATTAGAAAGATCCATTTGTATAAACATTTTTTGACAAAACCCTCAGATGACACCACAGGGGAAGTCCAATGCAAGGTGGGTTCCTTTGGGTTCATGGCTGGAGCGAGTACATTAGCGGAAGTGCAGAATGACGCTGCTTTGCTGTTGAGTATTACAGAACCAGAAATAAAGACTAGTTCTGATACACAATGTACACATTCACCCTTCACGGGGGGAGTAACATCCCAGCACATCCCCCTGTTTCTCCGGGGAATCTCATAGATGTGCTTGACATGCAAGTTATCAAAGACATGGAATCAGTCATGTATGCAGCGGCTCCGTCTAATGTGTCAGTTTCAGAAGAACAAGCTATGAGAGAAATCAGGGAATGGACAGACACTGTAGTGAGGCCCTCCGACAAAGGAGGGAATACAGTCTTATTACCTAAGGAAATGCATTTGCTGAAGCTCATCGACAATTGTCAGACACCGTGACATCTACACGACTGTCAGTAGATCCCACATCTAGATACATCAAAGAATTGAGGTCCCTACTTCGGAAAGATGTTAGTAATCACATTATTTCCGAAAAGAAAGCAGAAAAGTTGTTACCTGAATTTCCTACGCGTCCACATTGGTATCACGCACCGAAAGTCCACAAATCTTCCACCTGTCCTCCAGGACGCCCAGTTGTGTCTGGTATAGGGTCAGTAACAGAGCCATTGTCCCAGTATGTGGACTGGCTACTGCGACCGTTGTTAACTCAAATCCCGTCATACATAAAAGACACAAATGCTTTTTTACAAGCAATACACGAGTTTGTGTGGCAACCGGGGTTTCATTTAGCTTCCATAGACGTAGAGAGTCTCTACATGAGAATTCCCCAGACATTGGGTATAGATACAATTAGGGAGATAGTTGATGTTACAGGAAAAGAAAACAATTTTGTGGATTTTGTATGTGAATCTATGAGTTTCATATTAACGCACAATGCTTTCACATTTGATCGGATATGGTATCGTCAAAATGTAGGTACCGCGATGGGTACGCCAGTATCATGTACTTTCGCGAATCTGTTTTTGGGGGCCTTTGAGGAGAAATACATATATAATGCTACTGAATTCTTCAGACACATAAGATTGTACCGCAGATACGTGGACGACGTGTTCATAATTTGGGAGGGCTCTCGGGAAATTTTTGAGGATTTTGTCAATTATTTAAATAAAGTGAACCAAATGAACATGATTTTCACGCACAAATTTGGGGGAGTGAAGTTAGAATTTCTGGACGTTTTATTAGAGATTAAGGATGACATCATTTGCACATCAGTTTATAGGAAACGTTAGCGAACAATTCCATTTTAAGATACGATAGTTTCCTTCCTCCTCACACAGTTAATGCGTTGCCGTACAGCCAATTTTTAGGAGTTTATCGTCTGAACAACACCCCAGAAGGGGTAGAAAGGCAATCACGGGAATTATATCATAGATTAAGACAGCAGGGACACCCGCGTACTCTGCCTGACGCTACATTTCAGAAAGTGAAATCCCAGATAGAGGACAACAATAGAGACGACAAAGACAGAGTAAGACAGAAAAAAGAGTCACTTTTTGTTTTTGATATGGTCCTATGGATCGCCAAATAAGATCAATACTTAGAAGAACCTGGCCTATTGTAGAACAGGACAAAGACATTAGTGCTATCGTATCGAGAGGACCTCTTATTTCGAGCAGATGTAGGACAAGAATCAGGGATATTCTGCTCCAGAATCGAGTGATGACTAAACGGGATACTTGGTTAGAAAGAGGAACCCCAAAAGGAAATTCCAAGTGTGGGCATTGTGCGGATTGTAGGTGTCATCACCCCGATCGCACATTACAAATGGGGGCGTTTAGACACAGTCACAGATTTAATCACATGTAAAGCGGATCATGTGTCTATGTGATTTTTTGCCCATGTCGCTTTTTCTATATCGGTAAAACAATACGTCCCCAATATGTCCGATTTCGAGAACACTTTAAATCAATAAAAGGGTCATTCCATATCAAGTGATCCAAAAATGAATATTTTTTTTACCTGATGTCTTTAGATTTTTTTTATTTTTTGTTTTTATGAAGTACAACTTTAGTTAATTACAAATTAAAAGTTTTGAATTTTTTTCTTCATCAGTTAATTTTTTACAGACTTCTAAAGTTGTGAAAAAGAGCGAATTTTGGCCTGGTATGGCTTTACATTTTTTATCATATCTTGGGCTAGAATTAAGATAAAAAGGTGGGAGAGACATCATTTTTCTCAGAACGGTAAAGGCTTTCATTTGATATGTCACAAGACTATGTTTCTTTACATTTTGTTTTTGAGAAATCAAATTCATAATTTTGATGCGCAATTGTGAAAAAAACGTATGTTTTAAAATGGTGAAAAAATGCATGTGCGTTACTTGTGTTCTTGTTTATATTTGTACAGGGATTCAACTTGGGACCTATCAAATTTGTATTTTTTTTCTTAAGCCTTGAATCATCTGATTTTATGTTTGTGCGTTTATTCCTTTTTTCTTTTCACATTACAACGTATTGAACTCAACATTTATATGTAACAATAAAGAAACACAAAAAACAAATCCCGAAGTGCCAGAATAAATCCATCTTAATCATCATAACACAACTTGCTCAGCATTTTCAACCTGAATACACTGAACAAACCAAAAGAAAAAAGGTGATCATATCCTCAAGTGTGATTTTCTAAGTGGTCTCATCCTAATTATATGTTAAAAACAAGATTAAAAGAACCAATATTTTTACCACCTTTTATACATGTAACGATTCATCACTAAACATGTCATTTATGAAGTGTTTAAGAAGAATAGTACAGTAGTTAAATCCTTGTTCTATAAAATATGAACTAATCAAACAATTAATAGTACATTTTTAAACTGGCCTTTTATCATCAATTTGACCCTTCTAGTGGGTGAAATGTAATCTGGTCCATAAGCGCTTACTAGCAATGGCCATTTCCTTTTGTGTCAGAGTATGTGCGGCCGATCCTGGCGCTCGGCTCCACCTGAGTTAATATCTGATTTTTGTTAACTTTTAAAATGTCTGGTTTTCTTGGGTACACAAAGGATGGCGCTGGGCAAGAAGGATGCAAAAAAGTCACTTCTACTTCTTCATTTTCACAATTTTTGGAGAGTACAGTAGCCAGCCACCAGTGCCGATCATATTCACAGGTCACATAACCTGTTATGTCATCCATTGCCAATCTTGTGCCGCATTCTACCACTTCATGCACTTCACTGTCTTTGGTGAATGAAAAAATCCTTGTTTTTATTTCTGTTTCACTCCATGGAATGACAGTGTGGTATTGCTGAGTCCCTTTGATGCGTTCTGCTTCCTGTAACCGATGCTTTAACAAACTCTCCTCCTCTTTGTAGTCCTTGTTTGTACAGTACTTGAACTGGATGTTAAGAATATTTTTCTCACTCCATTTGAAAAGTTGCATGGGTGTTAAGATTTGGTCTGAATATGGCCTCTGGAGGCTAGCCCGGGCTGCAAGGGGTTTCACGGTGCCTCCTAAACCATCACATACACCTTTGCCATGAGCAGTGGCAAAAAAGTGCCATTCAGCTTCCACTCCAAAGTCTTTCTTGTGATGGCATACATTTATAAAGTTTTTCCTGTTTTTATACTGTGCAGAAGAGCCATCTGAGAAGTAGTAGACCTTGCTCAAACTTGGTAGGATGTCTGTTTTTATCACTGAAATCAATTTTTTTTGGAATAAATGAACAGCTATTGAATCATGAAGTACTCAGATATCATAACTACACTTCTGTACTTTATTTCTCCATTCTCATTGTAATAGATCGCAAAAGGTTGCACAGTTGATTGTTCATTGTTCCAGTGAAATGACTGTGCTTCATCCTGAACAACAAAGGAAGTTCTCTGAAAAGTCTAAGCTTATCACGGCCTCATTCTGTTTGATGCTTTCTTTGAGGTGATTGTAGTAGTCAGACTGTTGGCGAGATATAAATGAGTGTTTCTTAAGGACTATCAGCTGTTCACAAAAACATTCTACTAAAAGTTCTGCACTTTTAAAAACCGTGTCAAAAGTACATCTGTCAACAGATATCCACTGTTTATAAGTTATATTATCTACCATAGCCTCTTCAAAATAATTTAATATTTTTTCTTTGAGAGCCAATACTGAAGGACATTTTTTGCAAATATTGATATAACAACTCCACCTCTTTTCTGGACACAATATTTGAGACAGACATACTTTGTAATCGCCAAGGTTGGACTCGCCAATCTGAATATCTTTCAGCTTACCCCCTTCAATCATGAGCTTAGTGTTCTGGTGTGTTGTACATACGCATACTGAGTGTGTACCACTACCACCAGCCAGGGCACAATTCTTCGGTCGCAGGTCATCAAATTTTGAAAATCCTATTTTGGCAGAAGTGGAATTTTTTTCTTTAAAAAGTTCATAGGTTTCTTTCAAATTGGTAAGAACCAGTCTCTTCTGGACAGGAGTTTTCTTACCGTTCACTTTTATAGACACACAATCTTTCTTGCCAGGCATAATTCGGCTCACTTCATCACTATTGTAAAAATCTTTCACTTTCCCCACTATAGCTTCATCTAATGTTTTGCCTGGTTTAGGAGCAGGACAAGACATGAAACCTTTTTGTTCACCTAGAGATTTGGCTTTTCTAGCCATTCTATTGCTAACGTTAAATTCATTTTCTAGTCTTTTGCATGTCCAACCCTTCGGTAGTGGAGTCAGTATCATGAACTGTTCACTTCTGCTGTGGGTGAATTTATAGAATGATCTCTGAATCAGTGTCATTTTTTCCTTCACCTTCTACTGTTTCACCTGTGAGCTCAAGGGCCAATTTTTTTGTAACTTTTTCTAATTTTTTTTGGCAATAACCTGGATAATGGATTCTTTTTTTTTGCAATGGGCGATTCTTCAATGTTAGAAAGTGATTTATTCAAATACTCTATTGTTAAATCAGGATTGATAAAATCCTCTGTGTTGGAAGTTACAGGTTCTTCGAAATTTCCTGCCTGCTGAGCATTTTTCTCTTTTGCTAGTTGCTTTCTACAACTGTCACATATTTTCACGCCTGCATTGATGGATATATATGAAACATCCAGTCTTGTACCGGCCTAAGATTTTTTCTTGTTGTGTGTCCAGTTTTTTCAAAAGGATTGCAACAGCGTATATTATAAAATGCTGTTCTTTGAGAAGTAGCAGCCATTGCTGTGTGAGAAAATTACAGTTAATATTATGTAAGGAAGATGGGTAATAAAAATAAGGATTTACAGTACACTTGAGATATAACTTACTATAAAGTGAGTATTAGGGCTAATGCACACACAGCTTTTTCTGTCTGCGGATAAACGCTGCGGTTTTGGCACATTTTTCTACCTTGTTTTCACTATATCTGCATTAGTCTTTTTAATCGCTGGTGAAAACGATGGCAGCTTTTTATATAAATAGTAATAAAGGCGTTTATTGCAGATCAAAAAGTAGTGCAAGCAGTGATTTACTCACTCAAAAAACACTGCATGTGTTAACCCCATTGAAATCAATGAGGGGCATTTTTCTGAACGATGATCACTCAGAATAGCGCTGTGTGTGTATTGGCCCTTAATAAGAAAAGCATTAAACTATTAATATAAGTTTACTCAAACTTTAAACACACTCCCCAATATTGTAGCACACAGACTCCCTTGATGCCGTAGAGACTATTGTTTGTTCAAGAGTGAACATGTCAGGACATGAAAGCTCTGTGTCTTACTTCCTGACTCTGCGGTGGGCAGATACTCAACATGACTGACAGTGCTGCTGGCCTGTCATTCGCTCTGCATTCACTGTCTACACTGTCTGTTCATTCTCAGGTTGAGCCCTATCAAAGCTTTCTCTGTCCTCTCCTGCTTCTAAGCTGTAATAATACAGTAATCTCTGAAAATCATGGATTAGTTGGTAAATCTAGACCCCACACTTCTAGACCACAGGCTGAACAGATCTGAATTCCAGATTCTGGAATTGACACTGTATAGTTTAATTTTTTAAAATATGATCCCATCATGATCCCAACTTGAATTTTGGTACAGATGTGGCTAGGAGCATAGCAGGTACATGTGCAGTTTTTGATATTTCTAAATTAAACATTTTTTTCAGAAATGTGTTTTAAACTTTTGCGTTTGCATTCGCATGGTTAAAATATTAACAAAGATACTCTTGTGACATATCTGGTCAAAGCCTGTACAGTTCTGGGTAGACTGGCGTTTATTTTGTTTGTCTATCTTTTTTCTAGCCTGAGTTATGAGGAGAAATGTTAAGGCAGGCAACACCGAAATTCGCACTTTTTCTGAACTTTGAAAATCAATAAAAAATAAAAAAAAAAATCTAGAATTTTTTTTTCCTTCACATTTTGCATTCTCTGACACACTATTACCAAATAACAAAATCTCAAAAGAATTAAAAATATAGAGGTAAAAATCATTGGTTCACTTGACATGGAATGACCCAAAAACAGGTAAAGGGTTCCACGTTAGATCAGTCATGTTAGGAGTGCACACGGAACGGATCCTCGTTTTCTTTCCTTCGCGGGAATTGAAAAAGTATCTTCGCCACCACAAAGGGGGAACCTTAATAAAACTTTGCTCAGACGAGAATCCAAATGGATATTAGACACACAGGCGACAGGTCCGATAGGTTTTAGCGACAGGGTCGATGTGGCGAGTTTTCTGTAATGATTTCCATAATTATATATTAGGCGAAAAATGTAGATAAATGTTAATAATTGGTCCCCATAATATGGACATTGAGATTCGTGACCGCTATAGAGTACGAATAAACCACAGAATGGTCTTTATATCTATGGAAATATTGTGAACAAGTTTTTTGCCATAAAGGTTTTAGTCATGTAACATTACATAATAAATGAGGCTACATTCCGTCCAGGGAAGTCTGTACTAGGGTGTGAAAAAAGAATAAATAAATTAAGAACAGATATTCTGTTACATTTATATTAGAAAAGTTTCATGTTGGGCTTTCTCATTAATTGAGGATGTGATAATAATCGTTACTGTGCGTGGATTAGAGAGATGACGGCACTTGTTGTATAGCGGGAATTTATTTATGTGTATAATATATTGGTGCTGTACTCTCCAGATAAAGATCTTCCCATGGAGGGGGAGTCTCATCGTATTAGGTCTTTCACATGCTATGACCAAAGTAATGTTAACATCGAAGATCTTCACATGTTCCTTGGAATTTTTACAAATAATTATTGAAAGCAACATTCTTTCAGTTCACAAGACTGAAGAAGAAATAAAATTGGAAATAGCTTTAAATAAAGAATTAAAAGTAGAACAACTGGAAAAAATTTTAAGGCGGTCAATGATGACCTTGAAAAATGGGAAAAACACATCTGTTCTATTGAAGATAAATCACAATGGATGTAAAAGTTACCAAATTAGAAAATGTATTACGTGTTCGTCAAAAGGTTCTCAGTCTGGCCGGCCCTTGTGGTAAGGGATACATAGGCCTTCCTACTAGAGAACTAAGGGTTCGTGTGAGAGAACACCATCTGGTTGAGGATGTGGCGGGTTGGAAGACAATCCCCAGACACTATAAGAGGGTTCATGACTGTAATCCCTACTGTATGGAGGTAAAGGGGATAGATATAATGTGGGATCCAGAGGGGGGATCTGGGCACATTGTTGGCCCAGGTTGAAAGCCGCCGGATCTATAGACTCGGCCCATTCACTCCCCAAGGTCTGAGTGAGAATCTTGGCTTTGGAGCCTTCCGGTGAGATCTGATGTGGATACTGTTGCACAGTTTTTCTTTCCAAGTATTCTGTTTTTTTATTTCTGTCCTCTTCTGTGTCTGTGTTCATTGTCTTGTTTTTAATTCGTGTTGTTTTTAGTAACATAGGTCCATGATTGTACAACTGCGGTCTGTAATCTATGGCGTCGGGGGTCACGTGAACGGCTGGTCAGGAGGAAGAGTTACTTCCTTGTATGAAGAGTCTTGGAAACTAATGCACAGAGGACGAGAGTAGTGAATATCTGCTGGAGGAATGTGGACGTTTTTGAGTGATACTTTGTGATATTTAGTATCTGTGTGAATGGTCGTGTTATGTATACGGATGATCTTCTATTCTATGACTCGATCATAGCTGCCATGTCTTCAGTTAGGATGGCGTGTTACACTTGTGCCATGCAGGGACATTACAAGACATGTGGTATGGAAGGTTGTCTCCTCACTAGAGAAATGGAGCCGAGTTCCGAGCTCTCTACAGTTGTAGATGGCAATTGTAAAATTTGGTAAATATTTGATATAATGGGGTTTTATGTTAGTATTTTTTATGAGGGTATATTATTATTATTATTATCAGTATTTCTTGTTATAGTATTTTTAGTTTTTCATGTTTTCGCACCCACATAGGCTCCTTTTCACGGTCCATTCACTATAGTTCACTGATGGTGTGTCTTTATTTACTATCAGCAGTTCTATGTCACTGATTAGCTTTGTTACACTTTTTTAGTCTTATTTTTGTAAGCTTATACACTTGCAGCAATATAAATCTTCGATGAATTATCCCATTCATCCCCTATATTACACATTGTGCCTATAGAGAGGACTGGTGCTGTCCGATCTGCCGATCTGTGGAATGGCTGAGTTTGGTTCCCACCTGCAGGGGCCGATCAGCACCCATACTGTCATTAGGTGGCCAGGCGAACATTTCTTCTCTATACAGTATTTACATTTATTTGGTCACCCTTTCTTTTGTGTTTTTCATATATTATCATTTTTTATTAATATTACTTTAATATTTTCCCTTCCTTTTCTTATTGATTCGGGTCTGTACAATTTTTTAGAAACATCATCTTCAATATTTATCTGAAATCAAATATCCACTGCTGGGAAACAGATAAAACAGTGGGAAGATAGCCGCCACTGTGCTGTGTCTGCTGCAGATGTGCTGGGTGCTCACATTAGTCACGTCTGCCCCGTGATTGTCTGAATGTAGTGCACAGCTATTGTAGAAAGCTGTGTGTCTTCCTAGGAGTATATTTCCGTGTACGGTGCTCTCCATTCACAGTGTTGGGAGTATGTAGGATGTAGAACGTTGGTCCAAGTGCGTCGGTCATGTTGGCAGCTGCAGGTGATGGAGATCGCTAGTGATGACCTGCCGTGTCCGCGCTACAGTCGTGAGGTTAGGCGGCTGCCATTCATCATCTACTTCCTATAGACTGGCTGATCTGTGAAATGGGTGGCTGACGCTGGAGACACTGCTCAGCATGCTAACACCGCACTGCTGGGATCTGACTGTGCTATGAGCCACAGGCAGTATGTCGCTCAACTGTGAATTCAATTGGGCCATAAATACTGAAAATTGGTAAAAGAAATTAGATGATATTTGCCGCATGTGAACATCACTCCGCTATGATTTCACGGGGTCTGGCGGCTGTCAGCGTTGCTTTGTTATATATAAATGCGGTGCAATGCTGTGCACTGTGATGGCTGAAGGTACTGCAAGAAATTGGAGAGTGTTAGCATCACATTGTCATGATTTAATGTGGTCTGGCAGCTGTCAGCACTGCTGGGTTACAATTTAATGCGGTGCAACAGCGGTCACTATGCCACCTGCCCTCTATCCTAATTTGGCTGCAACTAGTGAGAAAATGTATGAATGAACGAGCTACTATGGCCAAACCCTGCTTATTATCTTTGGTCAGCAGTTGATACAAATATGGTGACGGCCCATTACATACACACACCCCCTGGAGGAAGCATTGACAGCGAAACGCGCGTCGGGGTTTAGGATCTTTAGCGGGCCATTTGGCATCTATGTAGCAAGAGCTGGGAACAGGTAATATGTATTTATGACACCTTTATAGTGTGACTTGCATGTCTGGTCGTGAGGCGTGATAGAGCGTAGCTTTATGTGCAGCCGTTGCTATATGCTTCGGTCTACACTCATAATGAGACTTTGCATTGTGCAAAGCATATGGCAGTATTGGGAACTGCCTTAGTGTGCTTTTTGTCTTCTTTGTGCAAAATATGGAATTCACTAATTAGTGCGGCATTCTCACCATATTATGCATCTATACTGAGGCACCTTTCTCAGTAGGCTAAGTATGGCAAAGTACCGTGCAACTTATGAACAAGGAGTACGCTGTAAGGAATCTGCTGCATTATGGGTCTATACTGAGGCACCTTTCTCAGTAGGCTAAGTATGGCAAAGTACCGTGTCACTTATTAACAAGGAGTACGCTGTAAGGAATCTGCTGCATTATGGGTCTATACTGAGGCACCTTTCTAAGTAGGCTAAGTATGGCAAAGTACCGTGTCACTTATTTACAAGGAGTACGCTGTAAGGAATCTGCTGCATTATGGGTCTATACTGAGGCACCTTTCTCAGTAGGCTAAGTATGGCAAAGTACCGTGTCACTTATTAACAAGGAGTACGCTGTAAGGAATCTGCTGCATTATGGGTCTATACTGAGGCACCTTTCTCAGTAGGCTAAGTATGGCAAAGTACCGTGTCACTTATTAACAAGGAGTACGCTGTAAGGAATCTGCTGCATTATGGGTCTATACTGAGGCACCTTTCTCAGTAGGCTAAGTATGGCAAAGTACCGTGTCACTTATGAACAAGGAGTACGCTGTAAGGAATCTGCTGCATTATGGGTCTATACTGAGGCACCTTTCTCAGTAGGCTAAGTATGGCAAAGTACCGTGTCACTTATTAACAAGGAGTACGCTGTAAGGAATCTGCTGCATTATGGGTCTATACTGAGGCACCTTTCTCAGTAGGCTAAGTATGGCAAAGTACCGTGTCACTTATTAACAAGGAGTACGCTGTAAGGAATCTGCTGCATTATGGGTCTATACTGAGGCACCTTTCTCAGTAGGCTAAGTATGGCAAAGTACCGTGTCACTTATGAACAAGGAGTACGCTGTAAGGAATCTGCTGCATTATGGGTCTATACTGAGGCACCTTTCTCAGTAGGCTAAGTATGGCAAAGTACCGTGTCACTTATTAACAAGGAGTACACTGTAAGGAATCTGCTGCATTATGGGTCTATACTGAGGCACCTTTCTCAGTAGGCTAAGTATGGCAAAGTACCGTGTCACTTATGAACAAGGCGTACGCTGTAAGGAATCTGCTGCATTATGGGTCTATACTGAGGCACCTTTCTCAGTAGGCTAAGTATGGCAAAGTACCGTGTCACTTATTAACAAGGAGTACGCTGTAAGGAATCTGCTGCATTATGGGTCTATACTGAGGCACCTTTCTCAGTAGGCTAAGTATGGCAAAGTACCGTGTCACTTATTAACAAGGAGTACGCTGTAAGGAATCTGCTGCATTATGGGTCTATACTGAGGCACCTTTCTCAGTAGGCTAAGTATGGCAAAGTACCGTGTCCCTTATTAACAAGGAGTACGCTGTAAGGAATCTGCTGCATTATGGGTCTATACTGAGGCACCTTTCTCAGTAGGCTAAGTATGGCAAAGTACCGTGTCCCTTATTAACAAGGAGTACGCTGTAAGGAATCTGCTGCATTATGGGTCTATACTGAGGCACCTTTCTCAGTAGGCTAAGTATGGCAAAGTACCGTGTCACTTATGAACAAGGCGTACGCTGTAAGGAATCTGCTGCATTATGGGTCTATACTGAGGCACCTTTCTCAGTAGGCTAAGTATGGCAAAGTACCGTGTCACTTATTAACAAGGAGTACGCTGTAAGGAATCTGCTGCATTATGGGTCTATACTGAGGCACCTTTCTCAGTAGGCTAAGTATGGCAAAGTACCGTGTCACTTATTAACAAGGAGTACGCTGTAAGGAATCTGCTGCATTATGGGTCTATACTGAGGCACCTTTCTCAGTAGGCTAAGTATGGCAAAGTACCGTGTCACTTATTAACAAGGAGTACACTGTAAGGAATCTGCTGCATTATGGGTCTATACTGAGGCACCTTTCTCAGTAGGCTAAGTATGGCAAAGTACCGTGTCACTTATTAACAAGGAGTACGCTGTAAGGAATCTGCTGCATTATGGGTCTATACTGAGGCACCTTTCTCAGTAGGCTAAGTATGGCAAAGTACCGTGTCACTTATTAACAAGGAGTACGCTGTAAGGAATCTGCTGCATTATGGGTCTATACTGAGGCACCTTTCTCAGTAGGCTAAGTATGGCAAAGTACCGTGTCCCTTATTAACAAGGAGTACGCTGTAAGGAATCTGCTGCATTATGGGTCTATACTGAGGCACCTTTCTCAGTAGGCTAAGTATGGCAAAGTACCGTGTCCCTTATTAACAAGGAGTACGCTGTAAGGAATCTGCTGCATTATGGGTCTATACTGAGGCACCTTTCTCAGTAGGCTAAGTATGGCAAAGTACCGTGTCCCTTATTAACAAGGAGTACGCTGTAAGGAATCTGCTGCATTATGGGTCTATACTGAGGCACCTTTCTCAGTAGGCTAAGTATGGCAAAGTACCGTGTCCCTTATTAACAAGGAGTACGCTGTAAGGAATCTGCTGCATTATGGGTCTATACTGAGGCACCTTTCTCAGTAGGCTAAGTAGGGCAAAGTACCGTGTCACTTATGAACAAGGCGTACGCTGTAAGGAATCTGCTGCATTATGGGTCTATACTGAGGCACCTTTCTCAGTAGGCTAAGTATGGCAAAGTACCGTGTCACTTATGAACAAGGAGTACGCTGTAAGGAATCTGCTGCATTATGGGTCTATACTGAGGCACCTTTCTCAGTAGGCTAAGTATGGCAAAGTACCGTGTCACATATTAACAAGGAGTACGCTGTAAGGAATCTGCTGCATTATGGGTCTATACTGAGGCACCTTTCTCAGTAGGCTAAGTATGGCAAAGTACCGTGTCCCTTATTAACAAGGAGTACGCTGTAAGGAATCTGCTGCATTATGGGTCTATACTGAGGCACCTTTCTCAGTAGGCTAAGTATGGCAAAGTACCGTGTCACATATTAACAAGGAGTACGCTGTAAGGAATCTGCTGCATTATGGGTCTATACTGAGGCACCTTTCTCAGTAGGCTAAGTATGGCAAAGTACCGTGTCCCTTATTAACAAGGAGTACGCTGTAAGGAATCTGCTGCATTATGGGTCTATACTGAGGCACCTTTCTCAGTAGGCTAAGTATGGCAAAGTACCGTGTCCCTTATTAACAAGGAGTACGCTGTAAGGAATCTGCTGCATTATGGGTCTATACTGAGGCACCTTTCTCAGTAGGCTAAGTATGGCAAAGTACCGTGTCCCTTATTAACAAGGAGTACGCTGTAAGGAATCTGCTGCATTATGGGTCTATACTGAGGCACCTTTCTCAGTAGGCTAAGTATGGCAAAGTACCGTGTCACATATTAACAAGGAGTACGCTGTAAGGAATCTGCTGCATTATGGGTCTATACTGAGGCACCTTTCTCAGTAGGCTAAGTATGGCAAAGTACCGTGTCCCTTATTAACAAGGAGTACGCTGTAAGGAATCTGCTGCATTATGGGTCTATACTGAGGCACCTTTCTCAGTAGGCTAAGTATGGCAAAGTACCGTGTCACTTATTAACAAGGAGTACGCTGTAAGGAATCTGCTGCATTATGGGTCTATACTGAGGCACCTTTCTCAGTAGGCTAAGTATGGCAAAGTACCGTGTCCCTTATTAACAAGGAGTACGCTGTAAGGAATCTGCTGCATTATGGGTCTATACTGAGGCACCTTTCTCAGTAGGCTAAGTATGGCAAAGTACCGTGTCACATATTAACAAGGAGTACGCTGTAAGGAATCTGCTGCATTATGGGTCTATACTGAGGCACCTTTCTCAGTAGGCTAAGTATGGCAAAGTACCGTGTCCCTTATTAACAAGGAGTACGCTGTAAGGAATCTGCTGCATTATGGGTCTATACTGAGGCACCTTTCTCAGTAGGCTAAGTATGGCAAAGTACCGTGTCACATATTAACAAGGAGTACGCTGTAAGGAATCTGCTGCATTATGGGTCTATACTGAGGCACCTTTCTCAGTAGGCTAAGTATGGCAAAGTACCGTGTCCCTTATTAACAAGGAGTACGCTGTAAGGAATCTGCTGCATTATGGGTCTATACTGAGGCACCTTTCTCAGTAGGCTAAGTATGGCAAAGTACCGTGTCCCTTATTAACAAGGAGTACGCTGTAAGGAATCTGCTGCATTATGGGTCTATACTGAGGCACCTTTCTCAGTAGGCTAAGTATGGCAAAGTACCGTGTCACTTATTAACAAGGAGTACGCTGTAAGGAATCTGCTGCATTATGGGTCTATACTGAGGCACCTTCCTCAGTAGGCTAAGTATGGCAAAGTACCGTGTCCCTTATTAACAAGGAGTACGCTGTAAGGAATCTGCTGCATTATGGGTCTATACTGAGGCACCTTTCTCAGTAGGCTAAGTATGGCAAAGTACCGTGTCCCTTATTAACAAGGAGTACGCTGTAAGGAATCTGCTGCATTATGGGTCTATACTGAGGCACCTTTCTCAGTAGGCTAAGTATGGCAAAGTACGGTGTCACTTATTAACAAGGAGTACGCTGTAAGGAATCTGCTGCATTATGGGTCTATACTGAGGCACCTTTCTCAGTAGGCTAAGTATGGCAAAGTACCGTGTCACTTATGAACAAGGAGTACGCTGTAAGGAATCTGCTGCATTATGGGTCTATACTGAGGCACCTTTCTCAGTAGGCTAAGTATGGCAAAGTACCGTGTCACTTATTAACAAGGAGTACACTGTAAGGAATCTGCTGCATTATGGGTCTATACTGAGGCACCTTTCTCAGTAGGCTAAGTATGGGAAAGTACCGTGTCACTTATTAACAAGGAGTACGCTGTAAGGAATCTGCTGCATTATGGGTCTATACTGATGCACCTTTCTCAGTAGGCTAAGTATGGCAAAGTACCGTGTCACTTATGAACAAGGAGTACGCTGTAAGGAATCTGCTGCATTATGGGTCTATACTGAGGCACCTTTCTCAGTAGGCTAAGTATGGCAAAGTACCGTGTCCCTTATTAACAAGGAGTACGCTGTAAGGAATCTGCTGCATTATGGGTCTATACTGAGGCACCTTTCTCAGTAGGCTAAGTACGGCAAAGTACCGTGTCCCTTATTAACAAGGAGTACGCTGTAAGGAATCTGCTGCATTATGGGTCTATACTGAGGCACCTTTCTCAGTAGGCTAAGTACGGCAAAGTACCGTGTCCCTTATTAACAAGGAGTACGCTGTAAGGAATCTGCTGCATTATGGGTCTATACTGAGGCACCTTTCTCAGTAGGCTAAGTATGGTAAAGTACCGTGTCACTTATTAACAAGGAGTACGCTGTAAGGAATCTGCTGCATTATGGGTCTATACTGAGGCACCTTTCTCAGTAGGCTAAGTATGGCAAAGTACCGTGTCCCTTATTAACAAGGAGTACGCTGTAAGGAATCTGCTGCATTATGGGTCTATACTGAGGCACCTTTCTCAGTAGGCTAAGTATGGCAAAGTACCGTGTCCCTTATTAACAAGGAGTACGCTGTAAGGAATCTGCTGCATTATGGGTCTATACTGAGGCACCTTTCTCAGTAGGCTAAGTATGGCAAAGTACCGTGTCACTTATTAACAAGGAGTACGCTGTAAGGAATCTGCTGCATTATGGGTCTATACTGAGGCACCTTTCTCAGTAGGCTAAGTATGGCAAAGTACCGTGTCACTTATTAACAAGGAGTACGCTGCAAGGAATCTGCTGCATTATGGGTCTATACTGAGGCACCTTTCTCAGTAGGCTAAGTATGGCTAAGTACCGTGTCCCTTATTAACAAGGAGTACGCTGTAAGGAATCTGCTGCATTATGGGTCTATACTGAGGCACCTTTCTCAGTAGGCTAAGTATGGCAAAGTACCGTATCACTTATTAACAAGGAGTACGCTGTAAGGAATCTGCTGCATTATGGGTCTATACTGAGGCACCTTTCTCAGTAGGCTAAGTATGGCAAAGTACCGTGTCACTTATTAACAAGGAGTACGCTGTAAGGAATCTGCTGCATTATGGGTCTATACTGAGGCACCTTTCTCAGTAGGCTAAGTATGGCAAAGTACCGTGTCCCTTATTAACAAGGAGTACGCTGTAAGGAATCTGCTGCATTATGGGTCTATACTGAGGCACCTTTCTCAGTAGGCTAAGTATGGCAAAGTACCGTGTCACTTATTAACAAGGAGTACGCTGTAAGGAATCTGCTGCATTATGGGTCTATACTGAGGCACCTTTCTCAGTAGGCTAAGTATGGCAAAGTACCGTGTCCCTTATTAACAAGGAGTACGCTGTAAGGAATCTGCTGCATTATGGGTCTATACTGAGGCACTTTCCCTGGAAGCAGACTCTGCGGTGAAGTATGGTTTACAATATCAGTAAGGAGCACGCGATAAGGGATTCCTTCTAATGAACATATACACAGCACAGAAGGTGGATACATGTCGGTGGCACTTTCTCTGTATTATGAACAGGGGCGTCTCTAGACGTTGTTAATGGGCTAAGCATGCCACGTACTGACTGATGCGGTTTTTCCACTGTTTTATTTTGTGGACACTGTAGCGCTAATCTGAAGCAATATCATGGGAATGACAACCAATTAGGCCATGCGGTTTGTTGCAATATTTATGAAAAAGGAAGATTTTATTAGGAAATACAAAAAATAAATTGAAAGCGGATAATTTATCTCTGCATAGCAATGATATGGTGCGCTTCCAATAATATGAGATCACAGCGATGGTTTTGGTCTTATATTTATTTCTCTAAAATATTTTTACAGACATGATAGAAAACATTCATGCACAATTTTGATATGCATTTAACAATATAGGTCTCTTCTTCATGTTCCTTGAACTTATGTATACGCTAAACTCTGATCTTTTTATGGTATGAGGCACTTTATTTTATATTTACATGTTGAAATAAAAATTGGAATTTTATTTAACGAGTGTTTCTATCACACTTTTTTGATCTAGATGTAGCGTATTGTCTACAGAGATCACTATGTTTCATAGTTCTTTAATTCTGTAGAAAAAAAGCCGATCACAGACATGACACAAAACTAAAGTCATTTCAAATGGCAACTTTCTGGCTTTAAGAAACAGTAAAAGAAATCAAGAACAAAAAAATGTGGTAGTCAGTAATGGTTACTTTTTTAGACCAAGCAGAGGGGAAAAATTATGGAATCACTCATTTCTGTGGGAAAAAATTATGGAATCACCCTCTAAATTTTCATTCTCAAAATTAACACCTGCATCAAATTAGATCTGCTCGTTAGTCTGCATCTAAAAAGGAGTGATCACACCTTGGAGAGCTGTTGCACCAAGTGGTCTGACATGAATCATGGCTCCAACACGAGAGATGTCAATTGAAACACAGAAGAGGATTATCAAACTCTTAAAAGAGGGTAAATCATCACGCAATGTTGCAAAAGATGTTGGTTGTTCAGTCAACTGTGTCTAAAATCTGGACCAAATACAAACAACATAGGAAGGTTGTTAAAGGCAAATATACTGGTAGACCAAGGAAGACATCAAAGCGTCAAGACCGGAAACTTAAAGCAATATGTCTCCAAAACAGGAAATGCACAACAAAACAAATGAGGAACGAAGGGGAGGAAACTGGAATCAACGTCTGTGACCGAACTGTAAGAAACCGCCTAAAGGAAATGGGATTTACATACAGAAAAGCTAAACGAAAGCCTTCATTAACACCTAAACAGAAAAAAACAAGGTTACAATGGGCTAAGGAAAAGCAATCGTGGACTGTGGATGACTGGATGAAAGTCATATTCAGTGATGAATCGCCAATCTGCATTCGGCAAGGTGATGATGCTGGAACTTTTGTTTGGTGCTGATCCAATGAGATTTATAAAGATGACTGCCTAAAGAGAACATGCAAATTTCCACAGTCATTGATGACATGGGGCTGCATGTCAGGTAAAGGCACTGGGGAGATGGCTGTCATTACATCTTTGTAATGTAAGATATGATTTTGCAGAACTTTCCAGAACCTCCCTTTGCTACACACTGAGGAGATTCAGCCTGTCATGTAGCTGCAACCCCTCCTCTTCCCCCACAACACACACACCAGCGTCTTCCTGCTTGCAGCTCAGTGAAATCTGAGATCACAATGAGGATTCTCCCTTCCCCCCTCCCTGCAGCCAGGAACGGAAGTCCTTTGTCCTCTAGACATGTGCTAGGATCAATATGAGTAGTATTAAAACAAGTCATATTGCAAAAATCATACACCACAGATATATAATAATTATATTCCTGCGACGGGCACGAAAAAAGCTTTTCTACCCCTAGTTTTCACGGTTCTAGCAGCCCCAGAAACTGAGATATGGATTCCTTCTAAACGTTGTGTCTGAACTACTGCATATTTGGTTTTGAATTATTGTAATAAACAAACTGCAAAGAATGATACCATATATGTGTTTGTGCGAGCTTCCCTCATGAAGATATGGTTAATATAAAGTTTTAGTAAAATTTCAACCTAGAGAGTAAGGGGGTGGAACCTCTCCAGCCGGCCCCTTTTGCTGAGGTCACGCAGCCAAGACCATAAGGGATGCAAGGGGACAATGAGCTCAGTTGGAGCTACAGAGTCTGTGCTGACAAGAACCCCAGATGAGTGGAGACGTGTGGCTCCGCCTTCTTTCCCCAGCCACATGGTTTGCCTAATACCACCTAAGCACATGTAAGTGTGACCCTCTGTTCTTTCATCCATGTTATTTTCATATTTGCATTGTACATACTTAATGTCTCGATTTTGTAACAATTCTTTATCTATGTAATCACTGCCCTTTTGGGAATAAATGATAAAATCTATTAGCTCTGTCTCCATGCTCTAAGAAACGAACTATGCGCCTTTGTTAGATAATCGCTACTAATTTGGGGGTTTGCCACGGACCCTCTTAATTAACTCTTTGATTAAGTAAAGCGTGGCTGGTGGCAGTGTGGTGTGTGAGGTTGGTTAGGCTGGTTGGCAGTCCGGAAGGGTCTTATATTGCTGAATGACGGGCTGCGGCCACAGCATTGATAATTCCTTTACTGCAGTAGCCTAATTGCCCGTGCACAACAAGCAGCCCGTCCGGCGACTAATTATCCTAGGTGCAGTTCCCTGACTGACCTGAGGGTAAGGGGGGTGCCGGAGAGCTGCGAGTTCCAAAGTGAAACTGAGAAGGTGGGATATACATAAATCTCCGCAGTTCTTGGAAGGTTGTTAGCAGTGGTGGGGCATCCAAAATACCCCCCTGCTGTAAATTGTTAGGGCAAGATTAGCTTGCTGTATATTTTTGTCACATAGTGCCGGTGGTGGGATAACTAAGATAAGCCTCCACTGTGCCTGTGATATCCGTGTGCCGGCACTGCGTCGCGTCCCTCCGTCCGCTGACCTACTGGTGCCAGTGGTGGGATCGTGACACATTGGTGGCACAGGGTCCGCTGTCGTTTGTTACAATTTGGTGGCACTGGCGGCGCCGTTCGTCACAATCTTCAATAAATGCACAAGTTTATGCTGATGTTTTGGAGACTTTTATTATCCCATCAATTGAAAGGATGTTTGGGGATGATGAAATCATTTTTCAAGATGATAATGCTTCCTGCCATAGAGCAAAAACCGTGAAAAAAGACACATGAGGTCAATGTCATGGCCTGCAAATAGTCCGGATCTCAATCCAATTGAAAATCTTTGGTGGAAGTTGAAGAAAATGGTCGATGAGAAGACTCCAACCTGCAGAGCTGATCTGGCAGCAACAATCAGAGAAAGTTGGAGCCAGATTAATGAAGAGAACTGTCTGACACTCATTAAGTCCAAGCCTCAGTGACTGCAAGCCGTTAGAAAAGCCAGAGGTGGCGCAACAAAATACTAGTGATGGATGGGTTGGAGGGTTTTTTGTTGGTTTGTTTTTCATGATTCCATAATTTTTCGTCAGAATTGAGTGATTCCATATTTTTTCCCCTATGCTTGGTCTAAAAAAATAACAGTTACTGACTACCAGATTTTTTGTTCTTGATTTCTTTTACTGTTTCTTAAAGCCAGAAAGTTGCCATTTGAATTGACGTTAGTTTTGTGCCAGGTCTGTGATCGGCTTTATTTCTACAAAATTAAACAACTGAATGCACATCCTCCGAGGCCGGTGATTCCATAATTTTTGCCAGGGGTTGTAGATGCTATGGGACTCTGCTGTACATAATAAGTGAGTACACTGTATGCTAAGGGTCTTTGCTATACATAATAAGTGAGTGCACTATAACACTGTACAAGTCAGTGTCCCATCTGATAAAAAAAAACCTGCAGCACACGGACATTTCACACAAATGTGAGAATAAAAAACTGGAGTCTGAACTGAGAACGTAAGTGCATATTAACACATGACCATTAACCAGAGAAAACAAAAAGCGAAAAACACAAATATCCTGAACTGAAAAGTAAAAAATAAACTGCAAATAATGCATAAAAGTAATAATAATAATAAGGGTATTTAGTAAACATAATTTTGATCAAAATAATGTAGAAGCCATCCCGCCACGTCACGGCAACCCTTGTGGGACAGTCCTAACTCTAGTATTTAAAACCTTTTCAATAAATGAATAAAACGAGTCTGAACTGAGACCGTACGTTAATGTGTATGCACAATGTAAGTGCTTATTAACACATGACCATTAATCAGAGAAAACAATAAGCGTTGATTTATTGTGCATTCAGTGCATATATGGGTGTGACCGCCCTCTTTCTGAGCTGGGAAAGCCGTCCTGTCTGGCCTAAGCTGTTCCTAGTGGTTCAGCCGCTCGATCCTTGCTCACATTCACGTCACTTGGCAAGTGAAAAGGTTTTAAATACTAGAGACTGTCCCACAAGGGTTGCCGTGACGTGGCGGGATGGCTTCTACATTATTTTGATCAAAATTATGTTTACTAAATACCCTTATTATTATTATTATCACCTTTCTGCATTATTTGCAGTTTATTTTTTACTTTTTAGTTCTGGATATTTGTTTTTTGCTTTTTGTTTACACAAATGTGAGAATGTAGAATAAGGGATTGTACAGATAACATCATCACTCAACGTCACAGAATAATATCCACATCCAGGCACTTACCGCTGACGTCCCGTCTGATTAGAGCCGCTTTCTCCTGTTTTTTCTCCATCTGCTCAGACCTTGATGTCGACATCTCCCAGCCACGAATTCGTCTTGTCACCATCATCGTCTCAGCCCAGAAAATAATACATACAGTGGGGAAAAAAAGTATTTAGTCAGTCAGCAATAGTGCAAGTTCCACCACTTAAAAAGATGAGAGGTGTCTGTAATTTACATCATAGGTAGACCTCAACTATGGGAGACAAACTGAGAAAAAAAAATCCAGAAAATCACATTGTCTGTTTTTTTTTTCATTTTATTTGCATATTATGGTGGAAAATAAGTATTTGGTCAGAAACAAGCAATCAAGATTTCTGGCTCTCACAGACCTGTAACTTCTTCTTTAAGAGTCTCCTCTTTCCTCCACTCATTACCTGTAGTAATGGCACCTGTTTAAACTTGTTATCAGTATAAAGACACCTGTGCACACCCTCAAACAGTCTGACTCCAAACTCCACTATGGTGAAGACCAAAGAGCTGTCAAAGGACACCAGAAACAAAATTGTAGCCCTGCACCAGGCTGGGAAAACTGAATCTGCAATAGCCAACCAGCTTGGAGTGAAGAAATCAACTGTGGGAGCAATAGTTAGAAAATGGAAGACATACAAGACCACTGATAATCTCCCTCGATCTGGTGCTCCACGCAAAATCCCACCCCGTGGGGTCAGAATGATCACAAGAACGGTGAGCAAAAATCCCAGAACCACGCGGGGGGACCTAGTGAATGAACTGCAGAGAGCTGGGACCAATGTAACAAGGTCTACCATAAGTAACACACTACGCCACCGTGGACTCAGATCCTGCAGTGCCAGACGTGTCCCACTGCTTAAGCCTGTACATGTCCGGGCCCGTCTGAAGTTTGCTAGAGAGCATTTGGATGATCCAGAGGAGTTTTGGGAGAATGTCCTATGGTCTGATGAAACCAAACTGGAACTGTTTGGTAGAAACACAACTTGTCGTGTTTGGAGGAAAAAGAATACTGAGTTGCATCCATCAAACACCATACCTACTGTAAAGCATGGTGGTGGAAACATCATGCTTTGGGGCTGTTTCTCTGCAAAGGGGCCAGGACGACTGATCCGGGTACATGAAAGAATGAATGGGGCCATGTATCGTGAGATTTTGAGTGCAAACCTCTTTCCATCAGCAAGGGCATTGAAGATGAAACGTGGCTGGGTCTTTCAACATGACAATGATCCAAAGCACACCGCCAGGGCAACGAAGGAGTGGCTTCGTAAGAAGCATTTCAAGGTCCTGGAGTGGCCTAGCCAGTCTCCAGATCTCAACCCTATAGAAAACCTTTGGAGGGAGTTGAAAGTCCGTGTTGCCAAGCGAAAAGCCAAAAACATCACTGCTCTAGAGGAGATCTGCATGGAGGAATGGGCCAACATACCAACAACAGTGTGTGGCAACCTTGTGAAGACTTACAGAAAACGTTTGACCTCTGTCATTGCTAACAAAGGATATATCACAAAGTATTGAGATGAAATTTTGTTTCTGACCAAATACTTATTTTCCACTATATAATATGCAAATAAAATGAAAAAAAAACAGACAATGTGATTTTCTGGATTTTCTTTTCTCAGTTTGTCTCCCATAGTTGAGGTCTACCTATGATGTAAATTACAGACGCCTCTCATCTTTTTAAGTGGTGGAACTTGCACTATTGCTGACTGACTAAATACTTTTTTTCCCCACTGTACACTGTATACATACATGTGCCTCCCCCCGAATACAGATATGTACCCCACCATTAATATACTATTAGCCACGCACCAATATAAAGTGATAAGCAGCGCTGTGCCCCCATTACCTATCATCTCTGACTCCTTGCATATGCATTACTCCGTCTGTGACTCTCCCCAATTGCCTGTAAGGCTGTGTGCACACGGAATATATGCAAGGTTTACAGTACAGAAAAAGTGAATGAGATCCCTGACGTCTCATGCACACGTTGCTTATTTTTTCCTTGCAGATTTGCAGCAAATTAAAATCTGCATAATGTCAATTCTTGCAGCATATTTCACCCGTACTAATGGGGAAAATACTAGCAAAAGCATGGCAAAAATGTGGAAAAAAATAAATGTGTTTTATGCAACTTTCTTCCTGCCAACATATTAGGATATGCAGCAGAATTTTCTCCTGCAAATCCTGAATGTGTGCACACAGCCTTAGTCCCTGTCCTGTGTCCGTCCTTTCATTATAAGTACTTGATAGCATCTCCTTCCACCCCAAATTCATTATGATTCTGTCAGGTACTGAGCATGGTCCGCCCCCTCCCAATTCATTACAAGTCCCTGATAGAATCTTCTCCCACCTTTCAGTTCATTATAAAGAGTACTATGCACCTTATCGCCTCCTCTCCCAATCCCCAATAAATTTTAAGTCCCCGATTGCATCACAATGAATTGTGATATGGAGAAGAACGTTGTCAGGGGCTTAGCACCCTCCTCCTTCACCCAATTCATTTTATATCTTTATCTAACATCTTCCTCCACCTTGCCCTGTTTGTAAATCCATTATAAGTCCCCCTTTCTCCCATCCCAATCCCCCACGTCCCATCATTGTCCTCTTCCTCACCCCCATCATTGCCTTCTCCACCACCCCACACCACCCCATCATTGCCTTCTCCACCATCTCCATCATTGCTCTGTCCACCACCCTCATCATTGCTCTCTCCACCACCCCAATCATTACCTTCCCCCATCACCCCCATCATTGCCCTCTCCACCACCTCCATCATTGCCCTCTCCACCATTACCCTCTTACCACCCCAATAATTGCCCTCTCCACCACCCCATCATTGCCCTGTCCACCACCCCCATTATTGCTCTCTCCACCACCCCAATCTTTGCCCTCTCCACCACCCCAATCATTACCTTCTCCCATCACCTGCATCACTGCCCTCTCCACCACCTCCATCATTGCCCTGTCCAACACCCCCATCATTGCCCTCTCCACCACCCCAATCATTACCTTCCCCCATCACCTCCATCATTGCCATCTCCACACCTCCATCATTGTTCTCCCCCTCCACCCCATCATTGCCCTCTCCACCACCTCCATCATTGTTCTCCCCCTCCACCCCATCATTGCCACAGATGCGCGCTGAATGCTAACGTCATCCAGCCACGCTCCTGCGTCAGATAGGAAGCGCTGGTCAGGAAGCAGGATGGATCTCTGCAGCTCCGCTCCGCTGCCATTTTCTCCTGTAGGCAGCGGATCAGCAGGGATTGCTCCATGCCCTCTGCACATGAGGGCAATTTGGCCAGAACCCCCCAGAGCCTTGGGACCAAGTAAACAGGCCAAATTGCCCTCAGTGTTAGCCGCCCTGCAGGGTCCCTCTCCACCTACGGGTCCTCACTGGCTGCACATGCAATATATCCGCCCTTGAATCACTGATTCGTGGCTTATTTCAATTTTTTTTTCGATTTTAGGGTGAAGATCTGATTGATATTAAGGATGAGGTTATAGATAAAGAACAGGCGACTGATTTCACGTCCGAGCAGCAGTGTAAGGAGGGGGACGTTCATGTCTGTTAAAGGGTCACCTAGATACTACTCCCATCATCTCATGTAACACTCTCTTGTCTGGCTGTTTCCTACAGATGGCCTCTGTGTAAGAAATCCCCCGGAGAGATGTCCGTCTCCTCTGAATTCCCAGGAATGTCCAGAGAGTCACCAGGTAGATGAAAGATGAAGCTGGGCCTCCATAACATCTACAGCGGTGAAAGAAATATTGAAAACGTCACCAGTTTTCTAAGTAACTTTATTTTTATAAGTGCTATTGACATGAAATATTCACCAGATGTCGGTAACAGCCCATCCAATCCACACAGGCAAATAAATCATCTATAGATGTCCATAAATTAAATTATATGTAATAATGAGAAAAACACAGAGAAAAAGTATTGAACACGCTAACTGAAATGTAATAAATATTTAATACAAAAGCCTTTGTTGCTGATGAAGCTTCATGACGCCTCCTGTATGGAGAAACTAGTCACAGGCATTGCTCAGGTGTGATCACATCCTGAAGCTTCTGTGGCTCCTTCTATAAACTTGAAGGTTTAGTACCTTTCATACATTTTCTCTTGAATTAGGTCTGGTGATCGACTGATCCATTCCAACAGCTTTAGTTTCTTTCCCTGAAACCAACTGAGAGTTGGTCGGCTGTGTGTTTGAGATCATTGTCTTCCTGAAATGTCCACCTTGTTTCATCTTGATCAGTCTGGTAGGTGGCAGCAAATTTTTATCAGAAATGCCGCAGTACATTTGTCCATTCATTGTTCCTTCAATTAAATGAAGTTTGCCAGTGCCGTATGCTGAAAAACAGCCCCACACCATGATGTTCCCACCTCCAAACTTCACTGTTGGTAATATGTTCGGAAGGTGAAATGCAGTGCTTTTTGGCCTACAAGCATGGTGTGTATTATGGTTTCCAAAGAGTTCAATTTTGGTCTCATCTGACCAAACTATATACTCCAGTATTCCACAGGCTAGTCTGAATGTTGTACATGCAGGCCATGGAGGTTGAGTGGTGAGCGTACATACAAGCCATGCAAGTTGAGTGCATTACTGTAAGGAGTAGCAAGAGTGGACCCTCTGGGTCATGGTACCGGGATCCCTGGAGCGAGCTGGCCAGGTGATGCCGACCCCTATACAGGGACCGTTAGGAGCAGGCCCGAAGGAGTCGAATACCGCGACAGCTGATACCAAGAGGGGCGGCTCAGGTGCGGATGATACAAGCAAGGCAGAGGGTCAGGAGCGACAGGAGTCGGGAGCGACAGGAGTCGGGAGCGACAGGAGACAGGAGTGACCAGACTGGGCCAGAGTACAGTATGGAAGGCACACGATAATCAGGCGCCTCCATGAGGGAGGAGTCACCTGATATATCCTGTGCTGGAGCTTGATTGGTAACCGCTCCACAGGGAAGGGGCAGAAGGGGTTAAGAGAGGAGAAGAGCGCGCACCCGTGGCCTAAGGTGCATGCCCAGGACAGGAGCAGAGGAGGAGGAGGAAGCCTTATGCAGAGCTGCAGGACGGGAGACTGGGGGTGCCGCGCGCCGGCTGGAGTGGTGAGCGGGGAGTCGGGGGGAGACCCAGGGAGCAGGAGCAGGCAGAGCGGGACCCGGCGAGACAGGTGACGCCGGCCCCGACCTTACAGGCGGCGCTGGTACTGACCTGACAGGCGGGGCCGGCGTGACAGTACCCCCCCTTTACGTCTCCTGAGATTGGCCAAGAATCGGTCCCTGATGCGTGGAGCATCAACATTCTCTCGCGGCTCCCAAGACCTCTCCTCAGGACCGAACCCTTTCCAATCGATGAGGAAAAAGGTCTTTCCCTAACCTTTTTCATGGCCAAAATATCTCTCACCTCAAAGACGTCATCGGCCCCCACTGGCTGAGGAACAACAGGAGGCGCAGGGCAGAACTGATTGAGGCCGACCGGTTTCAGGAGCGAGACATGGAAGGCGTGAAGGAGTGAAGCAGGCAGCCTCAATCCATAGGCCGTATTGTTGATGCGTCCAAGAATCTCGAAGGGGCCGATGTACCGGGGACCCAATTTATACGAAGGGATTTTCAAGCGGGTGTGTGTTATGAATGGGTCACCGAGGAGAAAAAAGCAAAACAAGCTAAGTCACAGAAAATCAGAGAGGTTGGTATCTATGCAGATTGCAGATCCCTGATCCTACCACACAACTAGCAGCAGCCGTGGAGCGTACCTACGATGTTCCTAGACGCTTCGTCACAGCCGGAGGACTAAATAAGCCTGAAGCATGAAAAGGGGAAAACTAACTGCCCCAGAGCAGACCCCAAAGGAATAGATAGCCCCCACACATGTATTGACGGTGAAACAAAATGAAGGCACAAACAGGCAGGAAAATAGGCTGAGCAAACTATGGGGCCCAAACTAACTAGAGAGGAAAGGAAAGGAAAGACACTGTCTGCAACCTGCAAAAAACCCTACAAAAATAATGTCCAACACTTCTGAAGTCACTAGACTTCTCCCACTATATCAGCACTCTGAAATATTCTGAGACAGAGCAAAAAGAGACCAAACTAGTAAGGGACAAAAAGCAAATTGGCAAAATACTGATAAATAAGAGTGGAAATTCAGCACAGCCCCCAGCCGGGGCTGGCTGACCACACCAAAAAACTGAATAGACCAACAAAATCAAGTGTGAACATTAGCAGAAAAACTTAGCTTTAGATGACTGGAACATAGCTGAAAACCAAGAGCTGACAAGCCAGAAGGAATCACCAGCAACTGAATAGGGCGTCGGCTGTCTTAAATCCAATCTGAGACTCCTGAGGTCCAATCGTCATCCTCATTCTCAGGTGGCAGATCTCCACCTATCAAATCAGCCTCACTACCTCCTGTTACCACCAGAGGGAGTCTGGAAGGAGAACTCACAACAGATGTGCTTGGTTGACAGCCAGACTTTGTCTCCTGGATGGTATGGTGGGAGATCCTGCCGCCTCTTGTCGGCATGTTTTTTCATCCGGGCCGCGCCTTGTATAAGAGCCTCTTTGATCTTCCTCCAGACCTGGGAAAATTCTAGGGAGAGGGCATCGGTGGCAGGTATGCCAGAGGATGCAGATACTGGAAGGGGCACACCTAGGTTCTGACCAGAGACCACAAAAAACGGAGACTTGGTGGTGGATTCATTGGAATGATTGTTATGGGCGAACTCTGCCCATGGAAGAAGATTGACCCAATTGTCATGATGGGCATTGGAGAAGTTCCGCAGGTAGGAGGTCAAGACTTGGTTGACCCGTTCGACTTGCCTGTTGGTCTGTGGATGATAAGCGGAAGAGAAATCCAGAGATATGCCCAAGAGTTTACAGAGTACTCTCCAGAAGCGGGAGGTAAACTGTACCCCGCGGTCCGACACGATTCGCTGAGGAAGCCCATGTAATCTGAAAATCTGATGAATGAAGATTCTGGCCAATTTGGAGGCCGTGGGCAAGCCGGGCAACGGGAGAAAATGGGCCATTTTGGAAAACCAATCGACTACTGCCAAAACAGTCGTGCATCCAGAAGAGCGGGGCAAGTCGGTAACAAAATCCATGACGATGTGTTGCCAAGGGGCTTCGGGAACAGGCAACGGCTGAAGGAGACCGGAGGACAAGCTTCTAGGTACCTTGTTCCTGGCGCAAATTGAGCAGGATGCCACAAAGTCTAAAACATCCTGGCGTAGAGAAGACCACCAGTAATAACGGGAAACCAGCGCAAGGGTCTTGATGCCAACATGTCCAGCGATCTTGGAGGAGTGGCCCCAGCTTAGTACTTCTGCCCTTTTGTCCTGCGGGTCGAGGGTCTTGACAGGCGGCACGGAACAAAGATTCACAGGAGCTAACGTGATAAACCGGGCAGGATCGATAACATGCGACGGAGCCTCCTCCACTTCGGGTGACCGCAGGGACCGGGAAAGAGCATCTGCCTTGGTATTCTTGTCACCGGGTCGGAAGTGGAGCTCGAAGTCGAAGCGAGAGAAAAACAATGACCACCTGGCTTGTCTGGAGTTGAGTCTTTGAGCCGACTGGAGGTAGGCCAAGTTTTTGTGGTCAGTGAAGATTGTGAAGGGATGGACTGCCCCTTCCAGGAGATAACGCCACTCCTCCAGCGCCATCTTTATGGCCAGCAACTCTCGATCCGTAATCGTGTGGTTACATTCTGCGGGTGAGAATGACTTGGAGAAGAACCCGCACGGAGCCAAGCGCCCGGTGGATGTCTTTTGGGAAAGAATTGCCCCAGCCCCAGTAGAAGATGCGTCTACCTCCAAGACGAAGGGCTTGCTGACCTCTGGCCGATGCAAAACCGGAGCCGTGGCAAAGTCCCGCTTCAGGGCGAGGAATGCGTCTTCAGCTTCCGAGGGCCAGATGTTCGGTCTAGCTCCCTTCCGGGTAAGGGCAACAATAGGCTTGGTTAAAGCAGAGAAGTGCGGAATGAATTGCCTATAGTAATTTGCGAAGCCCAAGAACCGTTGAATGGCTTTCACTCCGACAGGTCGTGGCCATTTGAGCACCGCGGACAATTTCTCTGGGTCCATTCGCAACCCCGAGTCCGTGATGATGTACCCCAAGAAGGGTAGGGAGGTCTGCTCAAACAGGCATTTTTCTAACTTTGCATAAAGTTGATTCTCCCGCAGGCGTTGCAAGACCAGGCGAACACTCCTCCTGTGAGAGGACAGGTCTGGTGAAAAGATGAGGATGTCATCTAAATACACCACGAGGCACGTGTACAGAAGATCCCTGAAAACGTTAGCAAATTCTTGGAAGACCGCTGGGGCGTTACAAAGTCCAAAGGGCATGACCAAATATTCATAATGGCCATCCCGCATGTTGAAGGCGGTCTTCCACTCATCTCCGGCACGTATTTGGACCAAATTGTAGGCCCCCCGTAGATACAGTTTGGTAAAGATCCGGGCACCACGCAGGTGGTCAAACAGTTCGGGAATAAGTGGTAGAGGATACCTATTCTTGACCGTGATGTTATTTAAGCCTCGGTAATCAATGCAAGGTCGAAGGGATCCATGCTTCTTACGAACAAAGAAAAACCCGGCCCCTGCTGGAGAAGACGACTTCCGGATAAAGCCCCTGGCCAAGTTCTCCTGGATGTACTCCATCATGGCTGAGGTTTCTGCAGGCGACAACGGGTATATTCTTGCCCTGGGAGGAGTAGCTCCAGGAACTAGCTCGATTGGACAATCGTAGGCCCGATGCGGAGGAAGAGTCTCAGCTTCCTTCTTGATGAAGACATCCGCAAATGAATGGTAGGCCACAGGAAGCCCCGGAGGGTCTGCGGGCACTTGGTGCAGACTGGTATGGGTAACAGGCAGCAGACAACGTTCTTGAAAAGCGTGACCCCAGCGAAGGACTTCCCCGGAGCGCCAAGCAAAGGACTGGCTCATGCGACCTGAGCCAGGGCAGGCCAAGGAGCAGGGCATGATACAAATTAGGCAAAACATAAAAAGCAATTCTCTCCCGGTGGAGAGCTCTGATCTGCATTTCCAGCTCGAGAGTGACTTTGGTGATGGGGACATGTAATTGCTTGCCATCCACCGAGGTGATCACACGCGGCTCTTCAAGGGTAACGACTGGAATCCGAAACTTGTCCACCTCTTCCATCCGAATGAACCTGCCCATTCCAGAGTCCACATACGCCTCCACAGATCTACGCTCCCGACCTAGGAGAATTAAAGCTGAGATAGTAAGGAGTAGAGAGGGAACAGAGTCACCTAGGGAGGCCTCTCTTACCTGGCCTAGGCAGAGGAGTTTCCCGGCCTCTCAGGACAGAAATGCAGGAAGTGGTTGGTTCCACCACAATAGAGGCATAATCCTTGCTCTAACCTTTCCCTGCGCCGCAGCTCTGATAGCTTAACGCGATCCACCTGCATGGGCTCTGGGGCATAACTTCTGGCAGGCTTGAACGAACGAGGACTGGGGGCTGGGTTGAACCTAGACGGGCCTCTTTCCCTGACTGTCTCGCGTGAGCGTTCCTGGAACCGCAAGTCAATACGAGTAGCCAGGGATATAAGGTCTTCTAAAGAGGTGGAGGTGTCCTGACCAGCAAGCTCGTCCTTGATTTTCCCCGAAAGCCCCCTCCAAAAAGCCCCTACCAATGCCTCATTATTCCACCCCAGCTCTGAGGCCAGGGTCCGGAAGCGAATAGCGTACTGTCCCACGGTAAGAGTTCCCTGTCGAAGATTGAAAAGGGACTCCGTGGTGGAGGCCAGACGCCCAGGCTCGTCAAAGACCCGGCAGAAAGTATCCAGGAAGTTGTGTAGGCTGGATACCACCGGATCATCCCGCTCCCACAGGGGGTTCACCCATGCCAAGGCCTCCCCCTCGAGATGGGACACGATAAATGCCACCTTAGCCCTATCAGACAGGTATTGCTGGGGCAACAGTTCGAAATGTAGGCGGCTCTGGTTAAGAAACCCACATTTTGGGATCCCCGCTATACCTAGGAGGCTTCCCCAAACGTGGTGGTGGCTGAGGTGCAGGGTCACGGCACGGGGCAGAGGTCGCTGCGGATGACTGCAGGGACTGCAAACGGTCATCAACAGACGCCATGTAATTTAGAATATGGGACTGTGTATCACGCTGCTGCGCGAGCTCCTGCTGAAGTCCCGCCAGCAGGGGGGGCGCTCCCTGGATCGGAGGTTTGAATGGCGGATAACCGAGTGTCCATGGACTTCATAAAAGCCATAATTCGGGTTTGGGTCTCCCGCAAAAAGAGTAGTTCTTTTTGGGTGGCTGCCGAGGCACCAGCGGGGTCCATGGCCTGATTATGCGGTAAGGAGTAGCAAGACTGGACCCTCTGGGTCACGGTACCGGGATCCCTGGGGCGAGCTGACCAGGTGGTGCCGACCCCAATGCAGGGACCGTTAGGAGCAGGCCCTAAGGAGTCGAAAACCGCGACAGCTGATACCCAGAGGGGCGGCTCAGGTGCGGATGATACAAACAAGGCAGAGGGTCAGGAGCGATCGGAGTCAGGAGCGACTGGAGACAGGAGTGACCAGACGGGGCCAAAGTACCGTACAGAAGGCACACGATAATCAGGCGCCTCCATGAGGGAGGAGCCGCTTGGTATACCCTGTGCTGGAGCTTGATTGGTAACCGCTCCACAGGGAAGGGGCAGAAGGGGTTAAGTGAGGAGAAGAGTGCGCGCCCATGGCCTAATGCGCATGCCCGGGACAGGAGCAGAGGAGGAGGAGCAAGCCTTATGCAGAGCTGCAGGACGGTAGACTGGGGGTGCCGTGCGCCGGCTGGAGTGGTGAGCGGGGAGTCGGGGGGAGACCCATGGAGCAGGAGCAGGCAGAGCGGGACCCGGCGAGACAGGTGACACTGGCCCCGACCTGACAGGCGGCGCTGGTACCGACCTGACAGGCGGCGCCGGCGTGACAATTACTTAGTTTTCTTTGAAAACAGATGTACCTGCTTGTTCCAGGTCTTTCTGTGACTCTCCACAGGTAGTCCTTGGCTTTTGGGCAGCTCTTCTGATAATTCTTTTCACTCCTCTGTCTGAGATCCTGTGGGGAGCACCTGGTCGCGGACAGATTATGATGAAATGATTTTCTTTCCCCTTCTGGATCATAGCCCCAACAGTGCTCACTAGAACCTTCAGTAGTTTAGAAATACTTCCATAAGAAAAGCCATCGGTATGTTTTGCAACAATAAGGTTGTGAAGGTCTTGAGACAGCTCACTTGTTTTCCCCATCATGAGATGTTTCTTGTGTGGCACCTTTTTATAGGCCATCAGTTGAACCAATTGATATTATTTGTTACTAAGTGGCAGGATAGCTTTTTAATTACTGATAGCTATTATCTATTTTCAGGACTTTCCAGGGCTTTTTTCTCCTCTTTCTTCATGCGTTCAATACTTTTTCCCTGTGTCATTTCTCATTATTACACATAATTTATGTACATCTATGGATAATTTCTGTACATCTGTAGATTAGATGGTTTGTTGCCAACATCTAGGGAGAATTTTATGTCAATAGCCCCTTTACAAACAGATTTATTTAGAAAATTGGTGACTTGTTCAATACTTATTTCACCCTCTGTGTATGGGGCTGCACTCGGAGGTTTGGGGTCTACTGCTGTATTGTTCTGAGCTGTTATGTATGTGACATCAGGGCGGAGATCTGACCATCATTAAACTGGAGTATGAAGAAGAGCAGATGATAGGCGATCAGCCATGTGTGAGCTATGTGAAGGAGGAGAGTCCAGGAGATGATACTGAAGGTATGTAATAATGGGGTCACCGGTGTCTTCTGGTGACGCTGCACTTTATGTGGCTCAAAAACATGAAGATTACACATAAATCGCACATCAGATCAGAGGACTGAAATAATCCAGTATAAAATATTTGCTGGTATAAATAGTAAAATTCATGATCATCAGTGAATAGATGTAGTAATGTGATGAGTGTGCATAAACGTGTCTGTATATATCCTGACATAGAATCATAGAATACTAGAATGGTAGAGTTGGAAAGGACCTCCTGGTTCATCTGGTCCAACCCCCTGCTCAATGCAGGATTCACTAAACCATCTCAGACAGATGTCTGTCCAGCCTCTGTTTGAAGACTTCCATTGACGGAGAACTCACCACCTCTCGTGGTAGCCTGTTCCACTCATTGATTACCCCCCCTGTCAAAAAGTTTTCTCTAATATCTAATCTGTCTCCTCCCATTCAGCTTCATTCCACTGGTTCTCGTGTTTCCATGTGCAAATGAGAATGATGATCCCTCTACACTGTGACAGCCCTTGAGATATTTGTAGGCAGCTATTAAGTCTCCTCTCAGCCTTCTTTTTTGCAAGCTAAACATTCCCAGATCCTTTAACCTTTCCTTGTAGGACATACTTTGCTGTCCACTCCTCTGTGGATGTGATGTAGAGACATGTGATGCTCTACCACCTCTGTGGATGTGATGTAGAGACATGTAACATAGTTTTGAAGGCTGAAGGAAGACCTTATGTCCATCTAGTTCAGCCTATTTTTAGTGCAGCTGTTCTGCATTGTTGATCCTGGGGAAGGCAAAAAACCCACAGAGTAGAAGCCAATTTTCTCCATAGGGAAAAAAAATTCCTTCCCCTAAGCTGGGTCACCCATCACCTATAATATTATGTTATTCGTAACCTTCTATACTGTTACTCACAAGTAAAGCCTCCATTCCTTTCTTACATTCATTCAGTGAGTTGGCCATCACCACTTCCTCAGGAAGAGAATTCCAGAGCCTCACTGCTCTTACCGTGAAGAACCCTCTTCTATGCTGGTGCAGAAATTGTCTTTCCTCCAAACGAAGAGAACGCCCCCTTGTTCTTGTCCCAGTCCTTGGTACAAACAGTTCATTGGAGAGATCTCTGTATTGGCCTCTGATATACTTGTACATATATATTAAGTCTCCCCTAAGTCTTCTCTTTTCTAGAGTAAATAGACCTAATTTTGATAACCTTTCTGGGTATTGTAGTGAACCAACTCCATTTATCATTTTAGTAGCCCACCTTTGAACCCTTTCAAGCTCAGTAATGTCTTTCTTGAGCACCGGTGTCCAAAATTGCACACAATACTCCAAGTGTGGTCTGACGAGTGATTTGTACAGAGGGAAAATTATGTTTTCATCTCGGGTCCCCAGACCTCTTCTAATGCATCCCATGACCCCATGTGCTTTGGTGGCAGCTGCCTGACACTGGGCACTCCAATTTAGCTTCTTATTGACTAAGATGCCTAAGTCTTTTTCCATGTCTGATTTCCCCAGCAGTTTCCCATTTAGTCAGTAATTGTAGCCTCTGTTTCTCCTTCCCATGTGCAGAACCTTACACTTATCGGTGTTAAACAAAAAAAAAAAAACGGGTGAGCGGGCACCAGCCAAGTAAATACTCATGCAGGGATCACCACATGCAAGTTAACTAGACAAATGAACAGGAAAAGAGAAAGGGACTATGCATGTATGTGGGATCACCACGCCAAAAACCAAATATTTATATAAATATAATTTTTATTGTAGAAAACACAAAAAGCAGCAAAAGACAACACACATAAAAACAATTAAAAAAATCTAGTCAGTAGACCGCTGGCTGCAGAACGTAAAGGCACCAATATGGAACAATAACATACTCAATGTCATAGCATATAATACAGACAATATGGTGGGGACAAAAAAAACACAAATGACTGGACAATATAGTGAGATCCTGTACCTATATATAAAGTGCATAGTACATGACTGAGAGTGACAATCAATACCTCCTGGGAGGAGCCCTATAATGTTTGAAATAAATCTAATAAGTGGAGTATAAATAACAGGTATAACTCCCAATGAGATGAAGTCAATAGCCCAAAAAGTAACCGAAGTTACCAAAAGGAAAAGGGCTGGTAATGTATGTCAGTTAGAAACCCCAAGCAGGAGTATAATACATCACCCAAAGGCACAACAGTCCGTAAGTCCAGTCAGAGGTCGCCCCAGCGTCTGTGTATGGTGCCAACAGCCACCGCGGAGTACAGTGACCCACGCGTTCCGACACCGCTAGGTGTCTTTCTCAAGGTGAGTGCTATTGCAAACTCTGAGCGCCGCTTATTTAAGTCAAAGAAATCACAAATAAATCCAAACCAGGTGACGGCTGGCGGCGTGCAGGGAAAATCATGGAGGCGGAAATCACCTCACAGCATATCTATTGCGCAGGCGCCGTCGCGCGGCAACCAAAGCACAACGATTGAAGTCTCGTGAGACTAGAATATCCCGCGCCTGCGCAGTGCGTCCGATCGGGTAAACACAAGCAGCGTTGTGAGCGCTAACAGCGTCCATCAAGGATCAACAACTCAAGTGAATAACGAATCACACGCATGCGCGATTCAACCCACAGATGGCCAAGACAAGAAGGCGAACATAATGTAAAGCATGCATGTGCGTAAACACACTTCCGACAAGATGGAAGAATATTGAGATAATACATACTCAAAACCTGTGGGGGATGTATATCCCGCAGATGCACACTGTAGCCCAATGGGCACAGAGTTGGTTATTTATGGGTATTTTATAAGTATGACAGCAATTCATTAGAAGACAGGTATCCACACCCGTTTACTCAATCATACATATGCACATAACCCCACAAAAAGGTTTATCCAAACGATAAAGACAGTTGCTATCCCATCAACCAAATCCACATTTTATGTGGACTAAAACATTTTTACAAGCAACGTAAGTCATAGTAACTGAGCACTAATCAGGGTGTATACCCTAATTGGCCCTAGAGCAGGGTATCAGAAAAAACACATGTGGTGCACCAATGCTACTGTATCAGAAGGGCAGCACTTAATAAAATAAATATTTTAAACCCCTCACGCATGCATCTATAGTAATCGAGTGTTACGGCCCAGAAGCAAATGGCTCAGATGTTGACATAATAAAAGAAAAAATCAAATCAAACATGTATATACATACTATTTTTATATAACAAAGGCCATAATTTTATTGAGTTAGGTCAGATAAGTGCCCCCACACACAAGAGGTCTCATTGATGTACACCTGAATCTGTACACCCAAAATGGTGGTGGTCACACACGCCACACCAGGATGTGATACAGAGCAACAACAATATGAGACGCATTCAAGAGAATCTAGAGCAACAGAAGACCAAAAATCGTTACAATAACAAAAACGGAGGATCCCAAAAATGAAGGGAAACAGCCGCAACATCTCAGAAGAGCTCCTTCGGCGGGAAGCGAGATGGATATATGACTTGGATTGCCTTTCACCACATGGGCTTAATGAGGAACTGCTGTATAATGGTTTCTATAAGAAATTAGAGACTGGGTTGTTGCAGCTCTTTTACTAACTTTGGCTGTCGCCCTTTTTGCTCTTCCTCCCATAGGTCTTAGGTCCAGGATTTTTCTGTGCGCTGGAGTCTGTGACCTTTCTCGGTTTCTGTTTTCCTCAAGTCGTTTACATGTGGTTGTTTTCCAGCAACATTCTTTTGCCATTTTGTTGCAATTTACCCTGAGATATAAGAAAAAAGCAAAAAGAAATCACCATGAGAAGATTAAAAAAGGAAAAATAAAGAAAAAACTACGAGGACTTCATTACAATGCGGCTGTTTCCCTTCATTATCTGACCTAACTCAATAAAATTATGGCCTTTGTTATATAAAAATAGTATGTATATACATGTTTGATTTGATTTTTTCTTTTATTATGTCAACATCTGAGCCATTTGCTTCTGGGCCGTAACACTCGATTACTATAGATGCATGCGTGAGGGGTTTAAAATATTTATTTTATTAAGTGCTGCCCTTCTGATACAGTAGCATTGGTGCACCACATGTGTTTTTTCTGTTACCCTGCTCTAGGGCCAATTAGGGTATACACCCTGATTAGTGCTCAGTTACTATGACTTACGTTGCTTGTAAAAATGTTTTAGTCCACATAAAATGTGGATTTGGTTGATGGGATAGCAACTGTCTTTATCGTTTGGATAAACCTTTTTGTGGGGTTATGTGCATATGTATGATTGAGTAAACGGGTGTGGATACCTGTCTTCTAATGAATTGCTGTCATACTTATAAAATACCCATAAATAACCAACTCTGTGCCCATTGGGCTACAGTGTGCATCTGCGGGATATACATCCCCCACAGGTTTTGAGTATGTATTATCTCAATATTCTTCCATCTTGTCGGAAGGGTGTTTACGCACATGCATGCTTTACATTATGTTCGCCTTCTTGTCTTGGCCATCTGTGGGTTGAATCGCGCATGCGTGTGATTCGTTATTCACTTGAGTTGTTGATCCTTGATGGACGCTGTTAGCGCTCACAACGCTGCTTGTGTTTACCCGATCGGACGCACTGCGCAGGCGCGGGATATTCTAGTCTCACGAGACTTCAATCGTTGTGCTTTGGTTGCCGCGCGATGGCGCCTGCGCAATAGATATGCTGTGAGGTGATTTCCGCCTCCATGATTTTCCCTGCACGCCGCCAGCCGTCACCTGGTTTGGATTTATTTGTGATTTCTTTGACTTAAATAAGCGGCGCTCAGAGTTTGCAATAGCACTCACCTTGAGAAAGACACCTAGCGGTGTCGGAACGCGTGGGTCACTGTACTCCGCGGTGGCTGTTGGCACCATACACAGACGCTGGGGCGACCTCTGACTGGACTTACGGACTGTTGTGCCTTTGGGTGATGTATTATACTCCTGCTTGGGGTTTCTAACTGACATACATTACCAGCCCTTTTCCTTTTGGTAACTTCGGTTACTTTTTGGGCTATTGACTTCATCTCATTGGGAGTTATACCTGTTATTTATACTCCACTTATTAGATTTATTTCAAACATTATAGGGCTCCTCCCAGGAGGTATTGATTGTCACTCTCAGTCATGTACTATGCACTTTATATATAGGTACAGGATCTCATTATATTGTCCAGTCATTTGTGTTTTTTTTGTCCCCACCATATTGTCTGTATTATATGCTATGACATTGAGTATGTTATTGTGCCATATTGGTGCCTTTACGTTCTGCAGCCAGCGGTCTACTGACTAGATTTTTTTAATTGTTTTTATGTGTGTTGTCTTTTGCTGCTCTTTTGCTGCTTTTTGTGTCTTCTACAATAAAAATTATATTTATATAAATATTTGTTTTTTGGCGTGGTGATCCCACATACATGCATAGTCCCTTTCTCTTTTCCTGTTCATTTATATGTGTTAAACCTGATTTGCCATTTTTCAGCCCAATTCTCCAATTTACTCAAATCTATCTGTAGTTGCAAACTGTCCTCCTTTGTGTTAACTACCTTACATAGTTTTGTATCATCTGCAAATACTACAAAACTATGTAAGGTAGTTAACACAAAGGAGAATATGTGAAGCGCTACCACCTCTGTGGATGTGATGTAGAGACGTGAAGCTGTACCACCTCTGTGGATGTGATGTGGAGACGTGAAGCTCTACCACCTCTGTGGATGTGATGTGGAGACGTGAAGCTGTACCACCTCTGTGGATGTGATGTAGAGACGTGAAGCTGTACCACCACTGTGGATGTGATGTGGAGACGTGAAGCTCTACCACCTCTGTGGATGTGATGTGGAGACGTGAAGCTCTACCACCACTGTGGATGTGATGTAGAGACGTGAAGCTCTACCACCACTGTGGATGTGATGTGGAGACGTGAAGCTCTACCACCTCTGTGGATGTGATGTAGAGACGTGAAGCTCTACCACCACTGTGGATGTGATGTGGAGACGTGAAGCTCTACCACCACTGTGGATGTGATGTAGAGACGTGAAGCTGTACCACCTCTGTGGATGTGATGTGGAGACGTGAAGCTCTACCACCTCTGTGGATGTGATGTAGAGACGTGAAGCTGTACCACCTCTGTGGATGTGATGTGGAGACGTGAAGCTGTACCACCTCTGTGGATGTGATGTGGAGACGTGAAGCTCTACCACCTCTGTGGATGTGATGTGGAGACGTGAAGCTCTACCACCTCTGTGGATGTGATGTGGAGACGTGAAGCTCTACCACCACTGTGGATGTGATGTAGAGACGTGAAGCTCTACCACCTCTGTGGATGTGATGTAGAGACGTGAAGCTGTACCACCACTGTGGATGTGATGTGGAGACGTGAAGCTCTACCACCTCTGTGGATGTGATGTGGAGACGTGAAGCTCTACCACCACTGTGGATGTGATGTGGAGACGTGAAGCTGTACCACCACTGTGGATGTGATGTGGAGACGTGAAGCTCTACCACCTCTGTGGATGTGATGTAGAGACGTGAAGCTCTACCACCACTGTGGATGTGATGTGGAGACATGTGACACTCTATCACTACTGTGGATGTGATGAGGGGACATGTGAAGCTCTATGATTGTTGTGGATGTGCTGTGCAGTGATTATGTTGCTTTCCACAGACACAGGACACTGCTCTGTTATTTCCAGTATTGGAGTGATGGTAGAGGTCAGCGCAGGTTAAGATTGCTGACAGCCAATGAGTGTGCAGAGGGCAGGCACAAGGGAGGATGGACACTGAGGCTGGGCATTGCCAGCTCCCGCTGTGAGGTTACATAATAAAGCACAGGGCGCTGTCAATAAAGTAAAATTCAGTAGTAGTGAAGGACAGAAGCCAAAAAACAAAATGTATAGGGGTGTTCTATGTCCAAGACAGCACAGATTAACTTAAAAAATCTTTCTGATTTCAAGCTCAGACAACTTCTTTACAGAAGCACTTCCACCAAAAAAGACTTCTCTTTCTTGTTGGATCCTCTTCGGCTTTGTCATAAAAACTGCACTTCATATACAAATTTATGTGCATGCTTTTATTTATTCATTGCCTTATGGTTTAAAAAAAAAAAATCACAAAATACATTCTTACTCTTAACAGGAAGACCCAGTACGAACTTCACAGAAGAGTTTGTGTTATTTCAAAACAAAGTAGAAGATGAAGATATCATGCAGCACTCTCCAGAAGGAGACCTCATTGCCATTAATGTATATCCAGGACTTCACAATCCAGATCTCTCGTATAATTCCTCTAACTATGAGGAATCCTCTTGTGACCAATCACAGATTGTTACCACAAATACAAGTCAGAAAGGGAATAAAAGATTTCAATGTAGTGAATGTGGGAAACTGTTTACAAAAAGCTCAGGTCTTTTTGCACACAGAAGAATTCACACAGGGGAGAAGCCATACTCCTGTTCAAAATGTGGAAAATGCTTTACGCGTAAATCAGGCCTTTATCAGCATGAAAGGAGTCACACAGGGAAGAAGCCGTATTCATGTTCGGTATGTGGGAAATGCTTCACTGGTAAATCAAGTCTTGTTATACATGAGAGAATCCACACAGGGGAAAAGCCATATACATGTTCAGAATGTGGGAAATGTTTTTCAGAAAAAGCAAATCTTGTTATACATGAGAGAATTCATACAGGAGAGATGCCATATCCGTGTTCAGAATGTGGGAAATGTTTTCCAAAGAAATCACACCTTGTTACGCATTTGAGAAGTCACACAGGAGAGAAGCCGTATTCTTGTTCACAGTGTGGGAAATCTTTTACAAATAAATCATATCTTGTTACACATGAGAGAAGTCACACAGGAGAAAAGCCGTATTCATGTTCAGTATGTGGTAAATGTTTTACGGAAAAATCAAATCTTATTACACATGAGAGAATTCACACTGGGGAGAGGCCATATTCATGTTCAATATGTGGAAAATGTTTTACAAATAAATCCCATCTTGTTACACATGAGAGAATTCACACAGGAGAGAAGCCGTATTCATGTTCAGAATGTGAGAAAAGCTTTACAAATAGATCACATCTTGTTATACATGAGAGAAGTCACACAGGAGAAAGGCCATATTCATGTTCAGAATGTGGAAAATGTTTTACAGAAAGATCAAGTCTTGTTATACATGAGAGAATTCACACAGGAGAGAAACCGTATTCATGCTTTCAATGTGGAAGATCTTTTACAGATAAATCAAACCTTGATAGACATGAGAAAATTCACACAGGAGAGAAGCCATTTCCATGTTCAGAGTGTGGGAAATGTTTTATTACTAGAACCAAACTTAGGGATCATCAGAGAAGTCACACAAAAGAGAAGCTGTTATAAGGCGGTAAATGTCTCCTACAAGTAAGTCAAATTTCGATTCTCATTAGTGAATTCACAGAGATAAAACCATATTCTTGCCCGGAATAGAATTATTTTTTTCCCAGATATCAAACCATCCATAAGAAAGTTTATTTTTGGGGGGATCCATAGTGGATAGATTTTGTGACTTCAAGAAAGAAAAAATTGAGCCTTGCTTTCTTTCCAAGCAGTGAGTCTGAATTGTCACCATGAACTTTGCGTCTTCAAACTGTATTCATATATTCACCCTAACTGCAGGAGAATCCAGAGCGGCAGTGAAAAAAAGAAAGACTATCCATATCATAATTTTTTTATTTTTTACTTGTGGACATATCAATATTTGATCTTGAATTGATCAATGTATAGGTACTATGATAAAGATAAATGTGATGGAATTAAATAGAAGATGGCGAAGTGAATTTACAGCAATTTGTCTTTTCCTCTATGGCTCAAGTATTTGCTGCTGTTTCTGTGCTGTTTCTGTCATGCCTTTAGCATTAAAGTGCCCCTGTCTGCAGGATTGTACTCAGTGACTACATTCAGTGTCAGGTCGGCGCCGTTATACTGATTACACTGATACCTGTCAGCAGGATTGTGCTCAGTGACTACAGACAGGTATCAGTGTAATCAGTATAACGGCGCCGACCTGACACTGTCTGTAGTCACTGAGCATAATCCTGCTGACAGGTATCAGTGTAATCAGTATAACGGCGCCGACCTGACACTGAATGTAGTCACTGAGCATAATCCTGCTGACAGGTATCAGTGTAATCAGTATAACGGCGCCGACCTGACACTGTCAGCAGGATTATGCTCAGTGACTACATTCAGTGTCAGGTCGGCGCCGTTATACTGATTACACTGATACCTGTCAGCAGGATTGTGCTCAGTGGCTACAGACAGGTATCAGTGTAATCAGTATAACGGCGCCGACCTGACACTGTCTATAGCCACTGAGCACAATCCTGCTGACAGGTATCAGTGTAATCAGTATAACGGCGCCGACCTGACACTGAATGTAGTCACTGAGCATAATCCTGCTGACAGGTATCAGTGTAATCAGTATAACGGCGCCGACCTGACACTGTCAGCAGGATTATGCTCAGTGACTACATTCAGTGTCAGGTCGGCGCCGTTATACTGATTACACTGATACCTGTCAGCAGGATTGTGCTCAGTGGCTACAGACAGGTATCAGTGTAATTAGTATAACGGCGCCGACCTGACACTGTCTATAGCCACTGAGCACAATCCTGCTGACAGGTATCAGTGTAATCAGTATAACGGCGCCGACCTGACACTGAATGTAGTCACTGAGCATAATCCTGCTGACAGGTATCAGTGTAATCAGTATAACGGCGCCGACCTGACACTGTCAGCAGGATTATGCTCAGTGACTACATTCAGTGTCAGGTCGGCGCCGTTATACTGATTACACTGATACCTGTCAGCAGGATTGTGCTCAGTGGCTATAGACAGTGTCAGGTCAGCGCCGTTATACTGATTACACTGACACCTGTCAGCAGGATTGTGCTCAGTGATTACAGACAGTGTCAGGTCAGCGCCGTTATACTGATTACACTGATACCTGTCAGCAGGATTGTGCTCAGTGACTACAGACAGTGTCAGGTCGGTGCCGTTATACTGATTACACTGATACCTGTCAGCAGGATTGTGCTCAGTGATTACAGACAGTGTCAGGTCAGCACCATTATACTGATTACACTGATACCTGTCAGCAGGATTGTGCTCAGTGACTACAGACAGTGTCAGGTCGGTGCCGTTATACTGATTATACTGATACCTGTCAGCAGGATTGTGCTCAGTGACTACAGACAGTGTCAGGTCAGCGCCGTTATACTGATTACACTGTCAGCAGGATTGTGCTCAGTGACTACAGGCAGTGTCAGGTCGGCGCCGTTATACTGATTATACTGATACCTGTCAGCAGGATTGTGCTCAGAGACTACAGACAGTGTCAGGTCGGCGCCGTTATACTGATTATACTGATACCTGTCAGCAGGATTGTGCTCAGTGACTACAGACAGTGTCAGGTCAGCGCCGTTATACTGATTACACTGTCAGCAGGATTGTGCTCAGTGACTACAGGCAGTGTCAGGTCGGCGCCATTATACTGATTATACTGATACCTGTCAGCAGGATTGTGCTCAGTGACTACAGACAGTGTCAGGTCTGCGCCGTTATACTGATTACACTGATACCTGTCAGCAGGATTGTGCTCAGTGACTACAGACAGTGTCAGGTCAGCGCCGTTATACTGATTACACTGTCAGCAGGATTGTGCTCAGTGACTACAGGCAGTGTCAGGTCGGCGCCATTATACTGATTATACTGATACCTGTCAGCAGGATTGTGCTCAGTGACTACAGACAGTGTCAGGTCGGTGCCGTTAAACTGATTACACTGATTCCTGGGGATGAAATCCGTCTTGTGGTTGTTGTTTAATTTTTATTTTCAGTTTTGAGTTAATTATATGGTCGTACTCCAGCACGGGAGGCTGTGGGTGGGTCTCTTTTGTTGCTCTGTTTTCATATTCATTCTTAGTGCTTACATGACCGCCTGCCATTTTAAATACTGCGCTTGCGCAATTCAAATTGTGGTCTTTGAAAAATAAATTAACTATAACAAAATGGCGCCGGCAGTGACCTGTCATTTAAGCCCATAAGGATGAATATGAGACCAAAGCACCAAAAAAGCCACGATTTCATCACCAGGTATCAGTGTAATCAGTATAACGGTGCTGACCTGACACTGTAGTCACTGACCGCAATCCTGCTGACAGGTATCAGTGTAATCAGTATAATGGCGCCGATCTGACAGTGTCTGTAGTCACTGAGCACAATCCTGCTGACAGGTGTCAGTGTAATCAGTATAATGGCGCCGATCTGACAGTGTCTGTAGTCACTGAGCACAATCCTGCTGACAGGTGTCAGTGTAATCAGTATAATGGCGCCGATCTGACAGTGTCTGTAGTCACTGAGCACAATCCTGCTGACAGGGCAATTTAAGTTTCATTGTTAAGTTTGCTTGCAGTACACAGGCACTAGCTTTTTGTCCCTCTGCTCTTCCTGTCTCTTGCTCTGTAGTGGTGCGTTTGTGAAGAAACATCCCCATCCTGATGGCATCGCTGGTAAGAGGGATTATCACCAGATACCTAAGGGTCCCGTTTCACTTAGCGACGCACCAGCGATCCTGACAACGATTCGACCTGGTAAGGATCGCTGCTGCGTGTCACATGTAGTGAGATCGCTGTTGCGTCACAAAATCAGTGACGCTTCAGGGATCTTGCTAGCGATCTCGCTATGTTAGAAGGGGGCTTAAGACTCTCAGCCCTAGTCAGTTATAAGACTGGATATCAGGCTGGTTTAATACATGTTGTTTATAAACTGTTCAGCCATTTGCCTCGTGTATTTCGTTGTTACCTGTATACATGTACTGATACCTTGTTATATCATTGCTCCTAGTTTCATGAAATGTATTGAGGTGGAAACCTGTATGGAAAGTTTTAGGATAAACTCAAAAGGTTTCACACGTTCACCAGTTTTGATCAAATCAGGGAGTTGATCGATCGTAGACAAGAGCACACAAGCAGGGTCTGTTAGTGTACGGCCTTGTCTGATGTCAGATCTCCAGTCACAAGTCTTTATTACAACCACAAAGATAAGTGGGAATGGCTTCTTACATTTCATCACCTAAAGAAGTTTATGAATTCCGCAGAAGTCCTTGACTAACTCTGTCCAATTAACTAGACTTTGAAAAACAGAAAGCGTAATACACAGACCCCTGTATATCACAGAGAACGCCCTGTGTTATTGTATTTATGAATAACACTTATAAAGCTTACTAAAAACACAGAATTATCAGAGGTATAGAGGGAGATTTAATTGTCTAATAATAATCAAAGCAAAGTATAAATATTTCCCATAACAGTATTTACTAATGTTCAATAAATTGCACAGACGTCAGGGTCCAGTCTTATTGGGCTATGATAGATGGGTTTACCTGCCTGTCGGACTATGCACACCTCAGGGTAAGGTGTAGCGAGGACAGAACAGGGAGACAGCGGCTACGCAGCCGGTGGGAATCAGGACAACGACTACACAGAGACTTAGTACAGCTACAGCAATTTCTGCACAGTCAAACATTTCCTTAAAAATCTTCATATAAAACAACATCTTTAGCTTCTTTCTCCTCAAAGTCATCGTCTATCAGCAGCACCGTCACCATTGCCTGCACAAAAGCTGAAGCCGTCAAAACGCGAGCAACCCTTGCTAACTGAAGATACAGAAAGTGCATTTTAAGCAACATTGTAGATGGCAAGAAATGACCAAGAAAGGAGGTCACAAATTGGGAAGGCCCGCCAGGATTCAGCCTTAGGCCACATGCACACATCCAGTATTTAGTGAGTTTTTTACCCCAGTATTTATAAGCCAAAACCAGGAGTGGGTGATAAATGCAGAAGTGGTGCAAATGTTTCTATTCTGCTTCTCCTCTGACCGTCCCACTCCTGGTTTTTGTTTACAAATACTGGGGTAAAAAAACTCACCAAATACTGGATGTGTGCATGTAGCCTTTGAGAGACTAGCAGCAGAAAAGGAGGCTGCAGCCGCTCTAGCTGAAGCAGAGTTCCTAGAGGCCACACAATACCCTGAATTACAAAGTCAAAGCAGTATGCCGAGCCGCAGGATTCATTACAACGCATATCATAGTACGTTAACAAACGTCCCAATTCGATCTGCAATCCTGCCAAAACAATAACACGATATCTCCAGTGAGTCAGAGTCTATCATGGGGTGCAAATCCAGGATGGCTGTACACATGAGAGCAAAACAACTCCGCTAACAGCAATCCTGCCTCTCATCAGGCAAGTGAAGCAGATCACCTTGCTGGCATCTTTCGTCACGCCCAAGCAGTGTGACACTGGCTGGTGTCACCTAGAGGATATTAACAGGTAAGAACTCACATCATTACCAGGGTGACTCGCCATCATTGTACCCTGCTGATAACTAGCTCACAATGGACTAAGTTCTTTGCACGGCGTGAACTGGTTGCCAAAGGGCTCTTCATTTTCCAAACAACTTTATTGAAAATTTTTGAAATATAAGACAAAGGGGAAGGGTTCGGAATAGGTTTAATTTGCTTTATTAAAGACATACAAAGGGCAGGACAAAAGGAGAGGGAAGGGTAAATATAACAGTAATGTTACAAAGGGCTCTTCAAAGTCAATGACCATGCTGAAGGCTACAGGGTCTGGAGAGCTTCTTTCCAGAATGTGGAGACTTGGGGTTGTCAAACAGAGAATAAATATCTGGGAGTAAAATCAGGCAAACATGCAGCAAGGATCAGAGATATCAATGTAAACCACCCTGAGACTGGCCTAAAAATGATCTGGGATAGGCTGGACGAGTGTTACGGCTCAGCAGAGGCTATAGGAAATGCCTTATTCAAAAGAATTGACAACTTTTCTAAACTACACTACCGTTCAAAAGTTTAGGGGTCACTTAGAAATGTCCTTATTTCTGAAAGAAAAGCAGTTTTTTTTCCAATGAAGCTAATATTAACCCTTTAGTGACGGAGACAATTTTCAAAATTCTGACCAATACCTAGAATCATAGAATCGTAGAGTTGGAAGGGACCTCCTGGGCCATCTGGTCTAACCCCCTGCTCAAAGCAGGATTCGCGAAATCATCCCAGACAGATGTCTGTCCAGCCTCTGTTTGAAGACTTCTATTGAAGGAGAACTCACCACCTCTCGTGGCCGCTTGTTCCACTCATTGATCACTCTGTCAAAAAGTTTTTTCTAATATCTAATCTGTGTCTCCTCCCATTCAGTTTCATCCCATTGCTTCTAGTCTTTTCTTGTGCAAATGAGAATAAAGTTGATCCTTCTACAATGTGACAGCCCTTGAGATATTTGTAGACAGCTATTAAGTCTCCTCTCAGTCTTCTCTTTTGCCAGCTAAACATTGCCAAATCCTGCAGCCTTTCCTCATAAGACAGGGTTTGCAGACTGGTCGCCATTCTGGTCGCTCTTTTCTGAACTTGCTCCAGTTTGTTGATGTCTTTTTTAAAATGTGGCGCCCAAAACTGGACACAATATTCCAGATGAGGTCTGACCAAAGAGGAGTAGAGGGAAATAATGACTTCACGTGATCTAGACTGTATGCTTCTGTTAATACATCCTAGAATTGTATTTGTCTTTTTTGCTGCTGCATCACACTGTTCACTCATATTCAGTCTGTGATCTATTAATATACCCAAGTCTTTTTCACATGTGCTGTTGCTTAGCCCTATTCCTCCCATTCTGTATATGCTTTTTTCATTTTTATTGCCCAGATGTAGTACTTTGCATTTTTCCCTGTTAAAAACCATTCTGTTAGTTGCTGCCCACTTCTCCAGTTTATTTATATCTTTTTGAATCCTCTCTCTCTTCTCTAGTATTAGCTATCCCTCCTAGCTTTGTGTCATCAGCAAATTTATTCAGTTTACCCTCAATTCCTTCATCTAAATCGTTGATAAAGATGTTGAACAATACAGGGCCCAGGACAGAGCCCTGTGGTACCCCACTTGAGACATTCTTTCAACTGGATGTGCAGCCATTTACGACCACTCTGGGTCCGATCACTAAGCCAGTTATGAATCCACCTAACAGTTGCCTTGTCCATTCCATACTTAGTCATTTTTTCAATAAGGATTGTATGAGATACTTTGTCAAATGCTTTGCTGAAGTCAAGATATACTATATCTACAGCATTTCCTTGATCCACCCAATCAGTGATTCCGTCATAGAAGGAAATTAAGTTAGTCTGACATGACTTATTAGTTACAAACCCATGCTGACTCTGTTTAATCACTTCATTCTTATCCAGGTACTTACATACATGTTGTTTATTAATTTGTTCAAAGATCTTTCCTGGTATAGAAGTCAGACTCACCGGCCTATAGTTGCCTGGGTCCACCTTATTCCCCTTTTTGAAGACAGGAACAACATTTGTTCTTCTCCAGTCTTCTGGGACTTCTCCTGTTCTCCACGAATTTTCAAAGATTATGGAGAGGGGTTCAAATATTTCTTCTGCTATCTCCTTCAGTACTCTGGGGTGTAATTCATCTGGACCTGGAGACTTGAATTCATTTAGTTTAGCTAAGTGTTTCCTCACTAGCTTTCTGTTTATAGATATCATGGATTCTTCTATTCCCTTAATAGGACGGTGAAGAACACTTGATGTTACATTTCCATTCTGAGAGAAAATAGATGCAAAATAGGAATTTAAAAGTTCGGCCTTCTCAACATCCTGTCATGCTGGAGAACGAAAATGGCACAGCTCAGGATGATATCGTATCTACAAGAGAAGACACATGATCAACAAAAGAAGTTCCACTGTCAACAAAAGCGGAAACAAATGACACTCAAAAACACTCACGAGCAACAAGCAGTGCGTCCGGAAAGAAAAGAAGAGTGGTAGTTATGGGTGACTCACTACTAAGAGGCACGGAGGCAACTATCTGCAGGCCAGACATAACCGCGCGAGAAGTATGCTGCCTCCCAGGAGCAAAAATCAAGGATGTGGCCAACAGGATACCAACTATCCTCAAATCCAAGGACGACTACCCTTTCCTACTGATACATGTAGGCACAAACGACACGGCAAGAAATGACCTACCAATTATCTGTGAAGACATTGAAATTCTGGGGAAGAAAATAAAGGAACGGAACGTACAGGTTGTTTTCTCATCAATCCTCCCAGTCGATGGCCATGGCATCAGAAGATGGAATAGGATACTAGAGGTGAACAACTGGCTACGACGGTGGTGCAGGCAGCAAGGATTTGGATACTTGGACCATGGCATGAATTACCTCTACGATGGACTTCTCGCAAGAGACGGGATACACCTCACAAAACCTGGGAAACATACATTCGCCAGAAGACTTGCCACATTCATCAGGAGGGCTTTAAACTAGAAGAGGGGAAGGGAGGAAAAACAGCAGACAAGAACATGCAGCAGAAGGACAAACTAATCAAGGATACTAGATGTGGTAAAGAGGACCCAAGACAGGGCACTCAGAAGGAAGCTAAGAAAAAGGAAGCAAGACTTCTTTCCTGCATGCTGACCAACGCAAGGAGCCTGACCAATAAGAGTGAAGATCTGGAGTTGGTAATGTATGAGAAAAAATGCGACATAGTAGGAATAACTGAGAGATGGTTAGACGACAGCTATGACTGGGCGGCTAACTTGCAAGGATATGATTTGTTTAGGAGGGATCGTAAAAAAAGGAAAGCGGGTGGAGTCTGTCTATATATAAAGTCCACACTAAGAGAAGATATACAAGAGGGAAACGAAGAGGTGGAGTCTCTATGGGTGGAGATACAAGGAGGGAAAAGTAATAAAATCATCATAGGGGTTTGTTATAAGCCACCAAATATAACAGAAACCACTGAGAATGTATTATTGAGACAAAGAGACAAAGCAGCAAATCCCAATGAGGTGATTATTATGGGGGACTTCACCTACCCCGACATAGACTGGGAAACTGAAACCTGCGGATCTCAGAAAGGAAACCAATTTCTGTCAGTGACCAAGGATAATTATCTGTCACCACTTGTGCAGGGCCCAACTAGAGGGACGGCCCTTCTGGACTTAATGTTAAGCCACAGGCCAGATAGAATAACAGAAGTCCGAGTCGATGGGCACCTAGGGAACAGTGACCACAATATAACACAATGCCACTTGTCCTTCAGTAAGGTGCCCTGGAAGGGGGGTACGAAAACGCTGGATTTCAGGAAAGCAGAGTTTGATCGGCTTAGAGAGGACCTTCGCCGAATTGATTGGGACAATGTCCTCAAAAATCGGAGCACAGAAAATAAATGGGAAATATTTAAATCAGTTTTACACACCCACTGCGAGCTAGCCATACCGTACAGAAATAAAAGGGCTAGGAGCAGGAGAACACCAATGTGGCTAAATAAGGATGTAAAAAGGGCAATAAATAACAAGAACAAGGCATTTAGGAAGCTAAAACAAGAAGGCAATGAAGAAGCATTAAAAAGTTATAGAGAAAAAAATAAAATGTGTAAAAAAACAAATACATTTAGCAAAAGTGGAAACTGAGAGACTCATTGCTAAGGAAAGTAAAACAAACCCCAAACTATTCTTTAATTATATAAACTGTAAAATAATTAAAATTGATGGTGTCGGCCCTTTAAAGAACAATGAGGGTGAAATCATAGAGAGCGATGTGGGAAAAGCAAATGTTTTAAATACTTTTTTCTCAACAGTGTTCACACAGGAAAAGGATTTGCCAGGGGAAATGCAGAGTGATAATGTAAACTCCCCATTAAGTATTACCTGCCTAACCCAGGAAGAAGTGCAGAACCGCCTTAGTAAGATGAAAACGGACAAATCACCAGGCCCTGATGGCATTCACCCTCGGGTATTAAGGGAGTTATGTAATGTGATAGACAGGCCTCTATTCCTTATATTTAAAGACTCTATAGAAACAGGGTCTGTTCCTTTTTATTGGCGGCAAGCAAATGTGGTACCAATATTCAAAAAGGGGTGTAAAAGGGAACCTGGAAACTATCGGCAGGTAAGATTAACATCTGTTGTGGGTAAAATTTTTGAAGGGTTTCTAAGGGATACCATTATGGAATATCTCAATGTTAATAAATGTTTAACTCCATATCAACATGGATTTATGAAGGATCGCTCCTGTCAGACTAACCTGATCAGCTTCTATGAGGATGTGAGCTCTCAAATGGACCCAGGAGAATCATTGGATGTCATTTATCTCGACTTCTCTAAAGCATTTGACACTGTCCCACATAAAAGATTGGTAAGTGAGAGGAGAAAGCTCGGGCTAGGGGAAAATGTGTGTAGATGGGTAGGTAGCTGGCTTAGTGATAGAAAACAAAGAGTGGTTATTAATGGGGCATCCTTGGATTGGGCCAGGGTTACTAGTGGGGGACCACAGGGGTCTGTATTGGGCCCCCTACTATTTAATATATTTATTAATGATCTAGTGGATCTGGCTTGATCATATACATCTGGTCCACTCTTAATTGTCTGGCCAAGATGAGCAGAGACCACTCCTCTCTGCTTCACACCTGACTGCACTTAGTTGTACATATATTGCAGAGTACAAGTCTGCATAGACTTCAGTCTGCATTGTGATTGCTATAAGTGTGTGCTAGAAGTGTGAAGATTAATTTAAGAATTAAAACCAGAATTGAACCAGAAGGGAACTGAAGGTAACTGGACACAGTCACTGTAAACAATGTTTCTGTTTGTTTTCACTTTCACCCCAATAATCCTTCACTTTCTGCTAATTCCCCTAATCCCTACTCCTAGTAAGGAACTGTTCATCTCTTCTTCAATCCTCCCCATCCACCTCACCTCCGCCTCAAAACTGTTCCTTAACATACAATCCTCTGTCTCCAAACACAGACAGCCCCCTCATGCCCTCTCCTGCTCCCACCTGCTAACACTTTCTCTGCTCCTTCTCACTGCTGGTGATATCTCTCCAAATCCTGGTCCTCCTCACCACATTCCCACAGTCATTTCTACCTCCCATCCACGCTCTATCACAACCTTCCGTAACCACTCCAACCTTATACCCATTCACCCAGCCCCCGCTTCCCCAGTCCCACTAACAGGAGCTCTGTGGAACGCTCGCTCTGTCTGCAACAAGCTTTCCTACATCCATGATCTTTTTGTTACTACCAAACTCTCCTTCCTCGCCATCACCGAAACCTGGCTCACCCCTTCTGACACAGCCTCTCCTGCTGCACTTTCGTATGGCGGCTTCCACCTTTCTCACACCCCCCGCCCCAGCAGCAAACATGGTGGAGGAGTTGGTTTTCTCCTGTCAGATACCTGCTCCTTCACCCCAATCCCACTGCCACCCTCTGTTACCCTCCCTTCCTTTGAGGTGCACTCTGTGCGCATCTACTCCCCCTCCAACCTCCAACTGGCTGTCATCTACCGCCCCCCAGGGCCAGCCACCACCTTCTTTGACCACTTCACCACCTGGTTACTTCATTTCCTTTCCGCGGACATCCCTACTATCATCATGGGCGACTTCAACATCCCCATTGACACTTCCCTCTCAACTTCCACTAAACTTCTATCTCTCACTTCCTCCTTCGGCCTCACTCAATGGTCTTCTACAGCCACCCACAAAGATGGCCACACACTGGACCTCATCTTCACCCGCCTCTGCTCCCTATCTAACCTCTCTAACTCACCTCTTCCTCTCTCTGACCACAACCTGCTCACATTCTCTTCCCTCTTCACTCCATGTCTACAATCCCCACCCCACAAACTTTCACACCCTCGCAGGAATCTTAAACACCTTGACCTACACTCATTCTCCGAATCCCTCCTCCCTCTTACAGATATAAGTTCCTTACACAATGCGGATGACGCTGCCGCTCTATATAACACCACAATAGCTGTAGCTTTGGAATCCGCTGCCCCACTTACACATACCAAAACTCGCAAAATCAACAGACAGCCCTGGCACACCAGCCTGACCAAAGAGCTGAGGCGAGCTTCCAGGGCTGCTGAGCGCAGATGGAAAAGATCCCACTCCAACGAGCATTTCATCGCATTCAAACAGTCCCTCACTACTTTCAAGACCACACTCGCCACAGCTAAACAAACCTACTTCTCATCTCTCATATCCTCCCTGTCTCACAACCCTAAACAGTTATTCAACACCTTCAATTCTCTCCTCCGCCCCCCAGCACCTCCTCCCTCCCCACTCATCTCAGCTGAAGACTTTGCCTCATTTTTCAAGCAGAAAATTGATAACATCAGGGACAGTTTTGGTCAACAACCCCCAGAGCCCTTCCTCCCGACTTCCCAGCCCTCCACCTTCAAAACCAACTTCTCCACCATTACAGAAGATCGACTCTCCACTCTACTCTCAAGATCACATCTCACCACCTGTGCACTCGACCCGATCCCATCCCACTTCATCCCAAACCTCACCACAGTCTTCATCCCAACCCTAACCCATCTCTTCAACCTATCACTAACAACTGGTGTTTTCCCCTCAAGCTTTAAACATGCCTCCATCACACCTATCCTCAAAAAGCCCTCTCTTGACCCATCCTCTGTATCTAGCTATCGCCCTATATCACTTCTCCCATACGCCTCCAAGCTACTGGAACAACACGTCTACCTTGAACTGTCCTCCCATCTCTCTTCTTGCTCCCTCTTCGACCGCTTACAATCTGGCTTCCGGTCACACCACTCCACTGAAACTGCCCTTACTAAGGTCACCAATGACCTCTTAACTGCCAAGAGCAAGCGACACTACTCTGTCCTCCTCCTCCTGGACCTGTCGGCTGCCTTTGACACAGTGGACCATTCCCTATTATTACAGACCCTCTCATCCCTCGGCATCACAGACTTGGCCCTCTCCTGGATCTCATCATACCTAACAGACCGGACATTCAGCGTCTCCCACTCACACACCACCTCCTCACCTCGCCCCCTATCTGTCGGAGTCCCACAAGGTTCAGTCCTAGGGCCCCTGCTGTTCTCTATTTACACCTTTGGCCTGGGACAGCTCATAGAATCTCATGGCTTTCAGTATCATCTTTATGCTGATGACACACAGATCTACATCTCTGGACCAGATATCACCTCCCTACTAACCAGAATCCCTCAATGTCTGTCCACTATTTCATCCTTCTTCTCCACTAGATATCTGAAACTCAACATGGACAAAACAGAATTCATCATCTTTCCCCCATCTCACGTGACCCCCCCTACGAACCTATCAATTACAGTAAATGACTGCCCACTCTCCCCAGTCCCACAAGCTCGCTGCCTCGGAGTAATCCTTGATGCTGATCTCTCCTTCAAACCACATATCCAAACCCTTTCCACTTCCTGCCGACTTCAACTCAAAAATATTTCACGCATCCGTTCATTCCTCACCCAAGAATCTGCAAAATCCCTAGTCCATGCCCTCATCATCTCTCGCCTTGACTACTGCAACCTCATGCTCTGCGGCCTCCCCTCAAACACTCTCGCACCCCTCCAATCTATTCTAAACTCTGCTGCCCGACTAATCCACCTGTCCCCCCGCTATTCCCCAGCTTCTCCCCTCTGTCAATCCCTTCACTGGCTCCCAATTGCCCAGAGACTCCATTACAAAACCCTAACCATGACATACAAAGCCATCCACAACTTGTCTCCTCCATACATCTGTGACCTCGTCTCCCGGTACTTTCCTGCACGCAACCTCCGATCCTCACAAGATCTCCTTCTCTACTCCCCTCTTATCTCCTCTTCCCACAATCGCATACAAGATTTCTCTCGCGCATCACCCCTACTCTGGAACTCTCTACCACAACATATCAGACTCTCACCTACCATCGAAACCTTCAAAAAGAGCCTGAAGACCCACCTCTTCCGACAAGCCTATAACCTGCAGTAACCACCGATCGACCAAACCGCTGCACGACCAGCTCTACCCTCGCCTACTGTATTATCACCCATCCCTTGAAGATTGTGAGCCCTCGCGGGCAGGGTCCTCTCTCCTCCTGTACCAGTTATGACTTGTATTGTTTAAGATTATTGTACTTGTTTTTATGTATACCCCCCTCACATGTAAAGCGCCATGGAATAAATGGCGCTATAACAATAAATAATAATAATAATAATAATAATAATAATAATAATAATAATAGTGGATGGCTTCAAAGGCAGGCTACTAAAATGATAAATGGAGTTGGTTCACTACAATACCCAGAAAGGTTATCAAAATTAGGTCTATTTACTCTAGAAAAGAGAAGACTTAGGGGAGACCTAATATATATGTACAAGTATATCAGAGGGCAATACAGAGATCTCTCCAATGAACTGTTTGTACCAAGGACTGTGACAAGAACAAGGGGGCATTCTCTTCATTTGGAGGAAAGACAATTTCTGCACCAGCATAGAAGAGGGTTCTTCACGGTAAGAGCAGTGAGGCTCTGGAATTCTCTTCCTGAGGAAGTGGTGATGGCCAACTCACTGAATGAATGTAAGAAAGGAATGGAGGCTTTTCTTGTGAGTAACAGTATAGAAGGTTACGAATAACAGAATATTATAGGTGATGGCTGACCCAGCTTAGGGGAAGGAATTTTCCCTATGGAGAAAATTGGCTTCTACTCTGTGGGTTTTTTGCCTTCCCCAGGATCAACAATGCAGAACAGCTGCACTAAAAATAGGCTGAACTAGATGGACATAAGGTCTTCCTTCAGCCTTCAAAACTATGTTACTATGTTGCTATGTTTTGTCTTTGTTCTTTCCCCCCAATTCTAATAGCAGAGTTCTCAATAGCATTTGTCAGGTGTATGGCTTTTTCTGGTCTTTTGCTTCCCTTCCCATTTTGTTCTAGTGTAAAGCTCTCCTTACAAGTGTAGCAAGGCGACTTCCAAATACATGCTTTCCAGTCTTCGTAAGGTGCACCCCATCTCTAGCAAGTAGTCCATCGTATAAGTAGTTCACTCCGTGATCCAGAAATCCAAATCGTTGCTGACGGCACCATCGACGTAGCCAGTTGTTCACCTGCAGAATCTTATTCCACCTCCTTGTTCCATGGCCATCCACTGGGAGGATGGAAGAGAAGACCACCTGCGCTCCCAGTTTTTTCACTTTCTTGCCTAAGTCTTCAAAGTCTCTGCAGATGGTTTCCAGGTCGTTTCTTGCGGTGTCATTTGTCCCCACATGTAGTAGCAGGAATGGGTAGTCATCTGTAGGTCTGAAGAGTCCTGATATCCTGTCAGATAGCGGCCTCTGTTCCTCTCAACAGGGAATCAATATCACTTTATGTGGTGATAACTCTGGACGGCTTCAACAAATCCCATTGATTTTGAGATTTTTTTTGTGGCACATTATAATTTATGATAATGGTAAATTTAAGTTGATATGTTTTGTCTTTATTTTTAAAAAAAAAAATATCTGAAACTTGACAAAAATGTAAAAAAATTGCAATTTTCAAACTTTGAATGATTATCCATTTAATCCAGATAGCCATACCACACAAAAACATTAATAAATAACATTTCCCTCATGCCTGCTTTACATCAGCACCATTTTTAAAATGCTAATTTATTTTGTCAGCCTTTTATAAGGTTTGAAAATGTAGCAGTAATTTTTCATTTTTTCAAGGAAAGTTACAAAATTTTTTTTTTGAGGGACCTATCCAGGTTTGAAGTGACTTTAGTGGTCCTATATATTGGAAAACCTCAAACAGTGATGCCATTTTAAAAACGGCACCCACTGACATATTGAAAACTGCTGTCAGGTAGTTTATTAACCCTTCAGGTGATTTTCAGGAACTAATACAAAGTGGTATAGCAGGAATGAAAGTGTTTGTTTACCACCTAAATGTCGGTAACTTCTGAACTGACCGCTACAGCCGGGAGACTCTAAGGCCGCTATTTTGCCATGAACAGCTATGGCAAACATCAGGACCACACAATCATGATCTCGGTGTGTCAATTGGATTAAAGCGGAAGCTCCCACAATCTTTGAACCATTTTTCCGATGTAGTCACTTTTGACAGCAGCAACTAAGATATGGACAGATATGGACGGTGCCAACACTGATCGTTTGAGATACAGCAAGTTGTCAGCTATAGTGGACAGCCGACAGCTGCTGGATTGTCACCTGTGTGGGGATGATATTCTCATATCTCAGGTCAGTAAAAAGACGTATTGGCTGTCATTAAGGGGTTAAATGATTCAGAAATACACTATACATTGTTAATGTGGTAAATGACTATTCTAGCTGCAAACGTCTGGTTTGTAATGCAGTATCTTCATAGGTGTATAGAGGCCCATTTCCAACAATCATCACTCCAGTGTTCTTATGGTACTTTGTGTTTGCTAAATGTGTAAGAAGGCTAATGGTTAGAATACCCTTGACAACCCTTGTGCAAGTATGTTAGCGCAGCTGAAAACAGTTTGGCTGATTACAGAAGCTATAAATGTGACCTTCCTTTGAGCTAGTTGAGAATCTGGAGCATTACATTTGTTGGTTCCATTAAACTCTAAAAACGGCCAGAAAAAAAAGAACTTTCATGTGAAATGCGACAGTCTATTCTTGTTCTTAGAAATGAAGGCTATTCCATGCGAGAAATTGCCAAGAAACTGAAGATTTCCTACAACGGTGTGTACTACTCCCTTCAGAGGAGAGCACAAACAGGCTCTAACCAAAGTAGAAAGAGAAGTGGAGGCCCTGCTGCACAACAGAGCAACAAGACAAGTACATTAGAGTCTGTAGTTTAAGAAATCGACGCCGCACAAGTCCTCAACTGGCAGCTTCATTAAATAGTTACATGCAAAATGCCAGTGTCAACATCTACAGTGAAGAGGTGACTCCGGGATGCTGGCCTTCAGGGCAGAGTGGCAAAGAAAAAGCCATATCTGAGACTGGCGAATAGAAGGAAAAGATTAGTATGGGCAAAAGAACACAGACATTGGACAGAGGAAGATTGGAAAAAAGTGTTATGGACAGACGAATCCAAGTTTGAGGTGTCTGGATCACACAGAAGAACATTTGTGACATGCAGAACAACTGAAGAGATGCTGGAAGAGTGCCTGACGCCATCTGTCAAGCATGGTGGAGGCAATGTGATGCTCTGGGGTTGCTTTGGTGCTGGTAAAGTTGGAGATTTGTACAAGGTAAAAGGGATTTTGAATAAGGAAGGCTATCACTCCATTTTGCAACGCCATGCCATACCCTGTGGACAGCGCATGATTGGAGCCAATTTCATCCTACAACAGGACAATGACCCAAAGCACACCTCCAAATTATGCAAGAACTATTTAGGGAAGAAGACGGCAGCTGGTATTCTATCTGTAATGGAGCGGCCAGCGCCGTCACCTAATCTCAACCCCATTGAGCTGTTGTGGGAGCAGCTTGACCGTATGGTACCAAAAAGTGCCCATCAAGCCAAACCGACATGTGGGAGGGGCTTCTGGAAGCATGGGGTGAAATTTCTCCAGATTACCTCAGCAAATTAACTGCTAGAATACCAAAGGTCTGAAAGTTTGAAGGAGAAAATTAGTATTTCAAATGAAAATCTTTTTTTCGAACCTTGTCAATGTCTGGACGAGATTTTACATTCATTTGGCAACTCGTGATTAATAAAAGTATGAGTTTTTATGGAAAACACAAAATTGTCTGGGTGACCCCAAACTTTTGAATGGTAGTGTATCTCATGAAGGACTTCAGAAACTCAGAAAACTAAGTGACCTCCTAATGGAAGTCCAGTTTGTTAAATGTGAAGAGGACAGCAATAGGTGTAAACCCTATACTCCAAAAATTGCTCTATAATCTGCAGGAAAGGTGGCTCACACATAGTTCCTTGTACAAATAAAAACAGTGTTCCATTCCCTCCTTTCTCCATTTTGGTAGAATTTGTGCATCAGCAGATAAGAATCAGGAGCGATCCTAGCTTTAACTTTACACTGTCATATGCCACGTCGGCACCAGTTTCCAATCCACTCAAGACATCTGTGGCAGCACACAAGACTGTCCAGGTTCTGTTCATGGGTCTGTCGGGTCATTCTCAGAAAGAAACAAAGGTACAGGATCCTAGCAAGCAGTTCCCCCGTCCAACAGAAGCCTCATCATTTTCTGCAAGATTGCAAGCGCTTCCTTTACAAAAATGGTATCTGGTACAAGTGCTGTTCATCTACAACTCCCTGCGCCAAGGACTGTAAAGTCAGTGCAAAATGCTCAGAATGTGATACCACAGACCACAACACAGCGCCACATCGTGGCCCATTTCCATGGAGTGCAAAAGCACTTCAATGGACAGTGAGCATGGCGAGGAGGAAGAGAACACTGCTACTGTTACACCAGAGATCACTTTTCAGTGTACAGAAGATTGCAAAGGGTCGATAGACAGTAGGTCATGCTCCAAACTCTGCCTTGTTAGAACCTACTGAAGGGACAAAGCTGTGAAACAGCATGCCATCTTATCACAGTAACAGATCCTGGGCTAGATCAAGGTTCTTTGATCTATTCAATATTAAAGGGCCAAGCTCTCCCTACTCATTACTGGTACTATGACGACACCAGGTAGGAAGGCTTCTTATTACCAGATTGAGTCCTTAAATGGTCACTTCAGCCTACCACTACCTACAATCATTGAATGTAACCAAGTTTTCAAGAACAGTTCTGAAATTCCTACTAAAGATCCAGCAAACCACCATGCTCACCTAAAATGTATAGCACATCTTCTACCAGAACTTGACCACCAGGCCCATATAATCTGCTCTTGGGAAGAGATATCCTGCCAGTCCATAAAGTGAGATGTCACATCAATGGGTCTAGCAATGCTCCCTGTGTCCAAAGGTTAGACCTAGGACTAAGATGGATCATAATAAGAGACGTATGCTTAGGACACATGCACTCTCCTTCCACCATGCAAAGCATACCTACAAACACCCTAGAGAATAATCGCCAATCTCTTTCAACTCTGTAACAATGACTTCCATGTCTTGGAACTGCCACACAGCACCCATCTACCCAACCCTCTTATTTACTCTACTTGTGACGGCAGCATAATATCCGACAACTATGCGGAAGAGTTATAAGGTGTACAGTCTTCAGAGAACAAAACAAGACAATTGGGTGTCAATGTCAATGGGAGGCACGTCGTTCTTAAAGATAATGGACCAGGCACTTGTTACAGATGAGACTAATAGCTGGATAGCACATCTTCACTTTACAGCCTACAGACCATGCCTGCCAACTAACAGAGGGCAAGTGTTAAAATGTTTCCCCTCACAAAGAAAACCAGAGATGAAAAATCACTTTTTTTCTTTCATGGCAACGATTTTCAAAAACTATCATGCAGAGATAGCTCCCACTCTCAGACTCCAAAGAACGCCGGTTCCTACCCATCATCAAACCACTCAAATCCCACATACAGCTATGATAAGGGAAAAAAGAAGAGATCCCAAAAATAAAAAAAAAATATCATTATTGACAATTATTGTATAATACTAAAATCATACTAAGCACAATGCTGTCCAAGGGACACTGAACAGAGAAAAAAATACCTTAAATAGGAGTATATCACACAAAATGTATCTAAAGTTCACATAAAATACAATATATGCAGTAGCGTAGCTGGCAGGGGGGGCGGTGGCCCCGGGCCCCGCGCTTTGAGAGGGCCCACCAGAGCTACACTACTGTAACTGTATCGGTGTGCACAGCGCGCCCATACAGTTACATTCTGTGGCAGAGCAGGGAGAATCGATCTCCCTACTCTGCCGCCCAGCCGTTATGGGCCCCTGAGAAGGCGGTGGGGGGCCCCGGTGCCAGCAGTGCGCCCCCCACTCACAGCCAGCAAAGTCATCCTGGGCTATTCTGTGCACACAGGACCTGTGATGAGGTCACAGGAGGGGCAGAGTCAGGGGGTCACATGATCAGGGGCCTCAATGTCTGCAGGACTTTGCTGTGCTGGTTGTCATGGTGCTAGATGAGGTGAAGTAAGTTTCTGTGTGGGCTCAGGAGGGGTTTTACAGGGTGGATGTAGCAGAGCCGTGTGTACGAGGTGTACGGAGCGGAGCCGCGTGTGTAGAAGGTGTACGGAGCAGAGATATGTGTGTATGAGGTGTACGGAGCGGAGCCATTTGTGTATGGAGCTGAGCCAGGTGTGTACAAGGTGTACACACCGGGTACCTGATACCCCAATGCTGAGCAGCTGCTGCCGTATCAGGTACAGTAATAGAGACACATATGGCAGCAGGGGCTCAGCATTGGGGTATCAGGTGCAGTAATAGGGATACATACAGCAGCAGTGGCTCAGCATTGGGGTATCAGGTGCAGTAATAGGGACACATACGACAGCAGCGGCTCAGTATTGGGGTATCAGGTGCAGTAATAGGGACACATACGGCAGCAGCGGCTCAGTATTGGGGTATCAGGTGCAGTAATAGGGACACATACGGCAGCAGCGGCTCAGTATTGGGGTATCAGGTGCAGTAATAGAGACACATATGGCAGCAGCGGCTCAGTATTGGGGTATCAGGTGCAGTAATAGAGACACATATGGCAGCAGCGGCTCAGTATTGGGGTATCAGGTGCAGTAATAGGGATACATATGGCAGCAGCGGCTCAGTATTGGGGTATCAGGTGCAGTAATAGGGACACATACGGCAGCAGCGGCTCAGTATTGGGGTATCAGGTGCAGTAATAGAGACACATGGCAGCAGCGGCTCAGTATTGGGGTATCAGGTGCAGTAATAGAGACACATGGCAGCAGCGGCTCAGTATTGGGGTATCAGGTGCAGTAATAGAGACACATACGGCAGCAGCGGCTCAGTATTGGGGTATCAGGTGCAGTAATAGAGACACATACGGCAGCAGCGGCTCAGTATTGGGGTATCAGGTGCAGTAATAGAGACACATACGGCAGCAGAGGCTCAGCATTGGGGTATCAGGTGCAGTAATAGGGACACATACGGCAGAAGCGGCTCAGTATTGGGGTATCAGGTGCAGTAATAGAGACACATACGGCAGCAGAGGCTCAGCATTGGGGTATCAGGTGCAGTAATAGGGACACATACGGCAGCAGCGGCTCAGTATTGGGGTATCAGGTGCAGTAATAGGGACACATACCCCAATACTGAGCCGCTGCTGCCGTATGTGTCCCTATTACTGCACCTGATACCCCAATACTGAGCCGCTGCTGCCATATGTGTCTCTATTACTGCACCTGATACCCCAATACTGAGCCGCTGCTGCCATATGTGTCTCTATTACTGCACCTGATACCCCAATACTGAGCCGCTGCTGCCGTATCAGGTGCAGTAATAGAGACACATATGGCAGCAGCGGCTCAGTATTGGGGTATCAGGTGCAGTAATAGAGACACATATGGCAGCAGCGGCTCAGTATTGGGGTATCAGGTGCAGTAATAGAGACACATACGGCAGCAGAGGCTCAGTATTGTGGTATCAGGTGCAGTAATAAAGACACGGCAGCAGAGGCTCAGTATTGGGGTATCAGGTGCAGTAATAGGGACACATACGGCAGCAGGGGCTCAGCATTGGGGTATCAGGTGCAGTAATAGAGACACGGCAGCAGAGGCTCAGTATTGGGGTATCAGGTGCAGTAATAGAGACACATACGGCAGCAGCAGCTCAGCATTGGGGTATCAGGTGCAGTAATAGGGACTCATATGGCAGCAGGGGCTCAGCATTGGGGTATCAGGTGCAGTAATAGAGACACATACGGCAGCAGCGGCTCAGTATTGGGGTATCAGGTGCAGTAATAGGGGCACATACGGCAGCAGAGGCTCAGTATTGGGGTATCAGGTGCAGTAATAGAGACACATACGGCAGCAGAGGCTCAGCATTGGGGTATCAGGTGCAGTAATAGAGACACATGGCAGCAGCGGCTCAGTATTGGGGTATCAGGTGCAGTAATAGAGACACATATGGCAGCAGGGGCTCAGCATTGGGGTATCAGGTGCAGTAATAGAGACACATATGGCAGCAGAGGCTCAGTATTGGGGTATCAGGTGCAGTAATAGGGACACATACGGCAGCAGGGGCTCAGCATTGGGGTATCAGGTGCAGTAATAGGGACACATACGGCAGCAGAGGCTCAGTATTGGGGTATCAGGTGTAGTAATAGGGACACATACGGCAGCAGCGGCTCAGTATTGGGGTATCAGGTGCAGTAATAGAGACACATGGCAGCAGCGGCTCAGTATTGGGGTATCAGGTGCAGTAATAGAGACACATATGGCAGCAGCGGCTCAGTATTGGGGTATCAGGTGCAGTAATAGAGACACATATGGCAGCAGGGGCTCAGCATTGGGGTATCAGGTGCAGTAATAGAGACACATATGGCAGCAGCGGCTCAGTATTGGGGTATCAGGTGCAGTAATAGAGACACATACGGCAGAGGCTCAGTATTGGGGTATCAGGTGCAGTAATAGGGACACATACCGCAGCAGAGGCTCAGTATTGGGGTATCAGGTGCAGTAATAGGGACACATACCGCAGCAACGGCTCAGCATTGGGGTATCAGGTGCAGTAATAGAGACACATACGGTAGCAGCGGCTCAGTAGTGGGGTATCAGGTGCAGTAATAGGGACACATACAGCAGCATCGGCTCAGCATTGGGGTATCAGGTGCAGTAATAGGGACACATACAGCAGCAGCGGCTCAGTATTGGGGTATCAGGTGCAGTAATAGGAACACATACCGCAGCAACGGCTCAGCATTGGGGTATCAGGTGCAGTAATAGAGACACATACGGCAGAGGCTCAGTATTGGGGTATCAGGTGCAATAATAGAGACACATACGGCAGAGGCTCAGTATTGGGGTATCAGGTGCAGTAATAGAGACATACGGCAGAGGCTCAGTATTGGGGTATCAGGTGCAGTAATAGGGACACATACCGCAGCATCGGCTCAGTATTGGGGTATCAGGTGCAGTAAGCTTCGCCCCCCCTGAACCAAAACCATAGCTACGCCTCTGAATATATGCCACAATAATATCTATCACATGTGTACATATGCGGTGCAATTAGATAATAGAATAAATTATCCACACATAAAGTGAAAATCACTATCGCTCTCAGCATATAAGTGACTATGGCAACATCGCCTAATGTGAATATATGTCAGGATAATATAGTAATGACATAAATATAACCACTCCTAAACAAGCACCACCCTAAAAATAGAGCTAAATCAGGGCATAAATTTGTGAAATATATCACATATATGTAAACATAAGGTGCAATTCACTAGTGCAATAATGCATCCACATTCAAGGTAAAATCACCAACGCTCCCAATATACTGGTGATTGTGGCAATGACGCCCAATGAAGGAGCGTATGTCAGAATGATATAAAGATAGCATAAATGTGGCTACTATAAGATTAGCACCGCCTAAGAGATCGGGCTAAATCAAGACATGAACTTAAAGTAGAAAGAGGTATTACCTGCTGTAAAGAATATAACTGCTCAGCGTCCCCTCACCCCAAAAATGTGTGCTGAGCCACTCCACCATGTCACGGTATACCCTTCTCGGAGCAGTCCTATCTAATATATTTAAAACCTGATCATGTGAACAATACCTTCATGAGCAGGGTTCAGAAAGGTGCTGCCCGGTATGGGCTCACTGGGCAAAATGGCTTTTATGTGCATGTCCCAAAAGAGAGGCGGGGATCTCCCACAGCTTGCATAAGCAAGAAATCAATAGATTTAGAACAAAAAGCCAGGCTAGATTACAGTGGTTTGTGATTCTAAGACTAAAGGCCCTTTTACATTTAGCGATGCACCAGCGATCCAACCAGCGATCCCACCCGGTCAGGATCGCTGGTGCATCGCTAAATGATCGCTAGTGAGCTGCCACACAGGAAGATCTCACAGCGATGCAGCAGCGACGCAGCGCACGATACTCACCATTCACACTCAGCGATCCTGCGTCCTCCCGCCCGCCTCCACGCGTCGCTCGTCTCACACAGCAGGAAGCCCAGCAGGAAGCAGACGACGAGAAATGGAGCCGGACATTCTCGCGCGATCAGCGATGGACAGCGGGGGAGCCGGTCGCTGGTAAGTATCACACATAGCGATATCGCTAGCAATATCGCTATAACGTCACAAAACCAGTGACGTTTTAGCGATATTGCTAGCGATATCGCTTAGTGTAAAACCCCCTTAAGTTTAAAACTGTCTCTTTGGCATTCTTCTAAAAGGTCCAGACCTCAACAACAAACTGCTGGGAGTGCTAGTGCTCTTCCATAAAGATTCTGTTGCCTTTGTCACTGATATCCAGCAAATGTTCCACTGCTTCCTCGTAAAAGAAAGGGGCAGGAATTTATTAAAAATTTCTCAGGTACAGAGACAGTGATCCTTCTAAAGGCGTCACATAGTATGGCATGAGAGTGCACATCTTTGGCAACAGTCCTTTTCGTGCAGTCGCCATTTATGGACTCAAAAGGTCGGCTCAAGAAGGAGAAGCAGAATATGAACCAGATATCAAACAATTCATAGAGAAGGACCTTTATGTTGATGACTGTCCGAAAGCCATGCCTTCAAATGAGACTGCCATCAGTCTTCTCAGGAGAATCCAGGAGATGCTTGCCTGCTCAAACCTCAGGCTTCACAAAATAGCCTGAAACAGCCAAGAACTGATGGAAGCATTTCCTTCTCAGGACTGAGAGACTTAGACTTGGGGTCAGTCTCTGTATCGATGAAATGTAGCCTCGGACTTATCTGGAATTTAAAAGACGCCGTCACCTTTTAAGTCAACCAGGAAGAGAATCCTTTCACATGTAAAGGTGTTCTGTCCACCATCAACAGCTTGTGCTTAGGAGCTCCAGTTACAAAGCAAGGTAAGATCTTATTAGGAGACTTAAACTGTGAAACATTTGACTGGGATACTTCTCTACCACCCGATAAGAGGATCCTTTGTGTGCGTACGTTGCGGAATCTGCTGCGGTATACAGTACCATTTAAGTCAATGAAAACCGCAGTGCCCACGGTGCAGATTTTTCCGCGCGGATTTTCTGCGGTTTTAAATCCGCAGCATGTCACTTCTTTGTGCAGATTCCGCAGCTGTTTGGCACCTGCTCCATGATCAGGTGTCAAACCGCAGGGGAAAACTGCAGGCTAACCTGCAGGTAAAGCCGCAGGTCTTTTGACCTGCGGATTTACATGCGGATTTAGGCAAATCCGCAGCAGATTCCGCAACTTGTGCACACACCCTAAAGGTCAGAGTTACATTGGATTCCTCATGGAGAAACTTGCACCACTCCCAGAGCACAATATACCCAGGTTGGAGCTTTGCGCTGCAGGATTAGCTGTCGCGTTAGCCGAATTCATTACATCTGAAATAGACATTGACGTGGAAAAGGCAGAGTTCTCTACAGACAGTAAAGTCATCCTAAGCTATATCCACAATGAAACTAAGCAGTTCTATGTGTATGTTGACAATAGGGTGCTTCGAATTAGAAGATCGGTCCACCCAAATCTGTGGCTCTACGGATCTGCAGACCAGAATCCGGCAGATCACGCTACTGGAGCAGTTGATGCAAGTCGGCTAAAAACTAGAAAGCACAACATGTGTCTCAGGACAAAACTGTCATATAGTGAAGAACAATTCCTGGAAACCTTTGAACTAGTAGATGTTGATTCATATGCTGTCATCTGCTCTCAGGTGTCTACACTTGATGCCAAAGCATACCACATCATCTGTAAGACACGGTGGAGGCAGTGTGATGGCTGGGCATGCATGGCTGCCAGTGGCACTGGGTCACCAGTGTTTATTGATGATGTGACACAGGACAAAAGCAGCCGAATGAATTCTGGGGTATTCAGAGCCATACTGTGTGCTCAGATCCAGCCAAATGCAGCCAAACTGATTGGTCGTCGTTTCATACTACAGATGGACAATGACCCAAAACATAAAGCCAAAGCAACCCAGGAGTTTATTAAAGCAAAGAAGTGGAATATTCTGGAATGGCCAAGTCAGTCACCTGATCTCAACCCAATTGAGCATGCATTTCACTTGTTAAAGACTAAACTTCAGACAGAAAGGCCCACAAACAAACAGCAACTGAAAACCACCGCAGTGAAGGCCTGGCAGAGCATCAAAAAGGAGGAAACACAGCGTCTGGTGATGGCCATGAGTCCAAGACTTCAGGCAGTCATTGCCAACAAAGGGTTTTCAACCAAGTACTAGAAATAAACATTTTATTTACAATTATTTAATCTGTCCAATTACTTTTGGTCCCTTTAAAAACAGGGTGGCACATGCTAAGGAGCTGAAACTCCTAAACCCTTCATCCAGTGTTAATGTGGAGACCCTCAAATGAAAGCTGAAAGTCTGAACTTCAACTGCATCTGAATTGTTTTGTTTAAAATTCATTGTGGTAATGTCTAGAACCAAAATTAGAAGAATGTTGTCTCTGTCCAAATATATATGGACCTAACTGTATATTTAACATGGTGTATGCACGGACCTGCGTTCACATGCTTTTGCGTACGCATGCGTCGTTTCGCGGTGTGCAGCGGGGCGCAACTAACGCAACATGTTACATTTTTGTAGCGACAAAAATCCATCAAATATGCGCAACCATGCGCATCAGTGCGTCAAAAAATGCATTACTGTCTATGGGAATGCATGCGTACGCAAGGACATGCGTATGCATGCGTTCAATACGCAGGCGTACTTCAGAATGAAAAAACACAAAAATTGAGCTTGGTTTGAGTTGGTACACATGCAGCATATAAATGCGTGTTCACATGGCCAAAAAGCATAAAAAACCTACAAAAGACAAAATGAAAAAACCCCTGCTGTAATTAAATAAGTAAAAAGCAAAAGTGCATTTAAATCATACAGAGTTCTTAGTAATACTGTATTTGATCAAACTTAGCATAAAAGCCGTCCCCCCATCGACAAGGTGACTCTGTGGTCGGGGCGGTCCTACACTGTCTAGTATTAAAAACCTTATCATGTGTCAAAGTTGACGTCTGTGTGAATAAGGGCAGACAAGGATCGGGTCCCAACCACCGGACACCAGTCAGGGGAAGCCTTTAAATACAATTTCCAGCTCAGGAGAGGGAGGCCACACCCCGGCTTGCACAGAATGCAAAAATACAAAGAAAAAACACAAAAATTCCCCTGACTGGTGTCCAGTGATTGGGACCCGGTCCTTGTCTGCCCTTATTCACACAGACGTCAACTTTGACACATGATAAGGTTTTTAATACTAGACAGTGTAGGACCGCCCCGACCACAGAGTCACCTTGTCGATGGTGGGACGGCTTTTATGCTATGTTTGATCAAATACAGTATTATTAAGAACTCTGTATGATTTAAATGCACTTTTGCTTTTTACTTATTTAATTATAGCAGGGTTTTTTCATTTTGTCTTTTGTAGGTTTTGTGTACTTCAGAATGAGCAGGTCCAGGAAATGGGTTCATCCACCCCCAAAACAAAGCTGTATACAAAAGGAAACTGCAAGGCCATTACTTTCAAGACTGGATCTGACAACAACACTGGCTGTGTAAGTATAGAACCTTTGAAAATATCTGTCTCTCTTACTGTTGTCTGTACTTTGTACTAATTTTTTTTTTGTTCCTTTTTAGACTGGTTGCCTCCTGGTGTTGGCGTCTCTCCTGATGCTGCCATCTCTCCTGGTGCTGGCGTCTGTTCTGGTGCTGCCGTCCTGGTGACAACACTGTCTATGTAAGAATAGAAGCTTTGAAAATGTCTCTCATTTTTGTTCTGTTCCTTTTAGACTGGTTGTCTCCTGGTGCTGCCGTCTCTCCTGGTTCTGGCGTCTGTCCTGGTGCTGCCGTCTCTCCTGGTTCTGGCGTCGGTCCTGGTGCTGCTGTCCTGGTGAGGACAACACTGTCTATGTAAGTATATAAACTTTGAAAATGTCTGTCTCTCAATTTATTTTTCTGTTCCTTTTAGACTGGTTGTCTCCCAGTGCTGCGGTCTGTCCTGGTGCTGCGGTCTGTCCTGGTGCTGCGGTCTGTCCTGGTGCTGCGGTCTGTCCTGGTGCTGCCGCCTTTCCTGGTGCTGCCGTCTGTCCTGGTGCTGCTGTCTCTCCTGGTGCTGCCGTCTGACCTGATCCTGCTGTCTCTCCTGGTGCTGCTGTCTCTCCTGGTGCTGCTGTCTCTCCCGGTGCTGCCATCTATCCTGGTGCTGCTGTCTCTCATGGTTCTGCCATCTGACCTGATGCTGCTGTCTCTCCTGGTTCTGCCATCTGTCCTGGTTCTCACATTTATTGGTTCTGTTGAAAGATTTGATCATTCCCCCTGGCACTTTTTTAGTTACCCTGGATGTTGAATCCTTGTATACCAATATCCGTCACGATTTGGGGATTCAAGCAGTTACTTTTTTCTTGGATCAACATTCTACTGGCGATCAACATCATGATTCTTTTATAGTGGACCTTTTTCACTTTATTTTGGATAAGAACTATTTTGTGTTTGATCGGGTATTCTATAGACAGGTGTCTGGGACTGCGATGGGTGCACGTTGTGCACCCTCGTATGCCAATTTATTCTTGGGGTGGTGGGAGTTGACTCGAGTGTATGTGTCACCAGAATTTAAAGACCACGTCTTTAAATGGTGGTGCTACATTGATGATGTCCTGCTATTATGGACGGGGCCTTTGGAGAAGTGCAAAGAATTTGTAGATGGCCTTAATGACAGCGCTTTAAATATTCATCTCACGGCTAACTTTTCAGGTTTGGCTACTGAATTTTTGGATTTAAATCTGGTCATCGAGGGGTCATCCATTCGAACTACTCTATATCGGAAGCCGACATCTACCAACAGTATTTTACACTATTCGAGCTTCCATCCTGTGCATTAGAGAAATGGAATTCCGAAAGGACAATTTTTCAGATTAAAAAGAAATTGTTTGAAACAGCAAGATTTTTTGATACAAGCCAAGGACCTGACAAGATGCTTCCAAAACAGGGGATACCCACGTAAGATAATATCTCGTGCCTTTCCATCAACTAGAGACAGGGATCGTATGGATCTACTTGACCCACGACCTCCCAAAGTTAACATCCCTAGGCCTGATAACCACCTATAATAACCAGTGGCGAGATTTACAGGGCATTCTGACCAAATATTGGGGTATGTTGGTCAATGAGCCTAAACTTGCACCCCATATAGCGCCATATCCCACTCATCGCTAAAAAGGCCCAATCTCTCAAAGATTCCTTGTGCCACAGCCACTTCAAACGACCCATATGTAATCTGAACAGGGGTGTACGTTTGTTGGGGACCTTTGCCTGTGGCCGCTGTAATATTTGTCACCTGTCGGCAGCGTAGGGGTAACTATTCCTACTTTGACTTTTCCCGTCGCTTCTAAGGCATTTTTCAATTGTAGGTCCAGGAATCTTGCTCATGCCCTAGTTTGCCAATGTCCGAAAATTTATGTGGGACAAACCACACAAGAACTCCGGAAGAGGATCCAACAGCATCTCTCTAACATTAATACTGCAAGAGCAGACCGTGAAAAAGGTAAACCTCTTACCTCAGTAGCCATGCATTTTTTGTGTGAACACCATGGCTGCTGTACTGGCATCAGGGTCTTGGGCCTTGAGGCAGTACAGACCAATATAAGAGGGGGGAATATCTCGTTGGAACAATTGAGGCGTGAATCCAGGTGGATTTATGATCTTCGGAGTCGATCCCCTTTGGGACTAAATGAGGAGCTGTTATTCACTGGTTATTACAAACAAATTTGACCGACCGGATAGTTATGTTCCTCTCCCCCTTTCTCTCCATTTTTAGGTCTTTGACCCAATTTTCTGGGGCAAAATTGCCTGGACCTTCCATTCTTGGCGGTTTCTCATGTTTTGACCTGCATACTTCATGTGGATCATACTTCTCTAGCAGCCTCTCGGATCAAGTCTATTCCTGGATTTTCTACTGTGGATTCAGTTTCCCATTCCATTTCTGGTTGGACTTATATAAAGAAGCCTTATCCTTGAAGACATTTGGATACCAATACGGACTCAGATTGGCTTTTTTGTTCCAAGTTTTGGACATGTTTGCTTCAATTTCTCATGTTCCAACAATATTCCCCAGTATTTGCACAGTTCTCATATCGTGTGTTTATACCTTCTTTGGTTACCAGTGTTATTATAACCTCTATCTTTATATTGGTAAAAAATCATTCACTCATGATGTTTACTTCCTCTATGTCAAAAATTTGTTTTTTGAGACCTAGCAAGTGTTGACCCTGGGGTGGAGCTTGTGGAGTTCTATTTCTATGTGATCTACCTTACTCTAGTAGACCAAAATATTGTGTTATAGTAGATATTCAATTAGGGGTGGAGCTTGTGGTGTATTATTGCTTTGGTTCCTTTTATTAGTATAGCAATTATTATAAAGCTTTCATCCACCCTTCCTTTTTGTATGGGTTCCTCCATTTTACAAGGGTATTGACCTTGTTTTTTGGCCACTCCATTTCCCTCAATTTTGGAGTGGCAGGTTTGTCTCTCTCAGGGTAACTAAAAAGATTTCAATTTTTAGGCCAATGAATATAACATTTTGGCAGTTGGGGAATGTACACTGTGTTCCAAATTATTATGCAAATGATATTTTTCTACGATTTTCCTAAATAGTTGGTAGAAATGACAGACAGTCTAATAAAAGTCATCACCGGTTAGAGTATACATCAAATTTTATTGAAGAAACCTCCCAATGATAACAGTATAATCTCCAAAATGAATAAAAGCTCAAATTGCCCTGTTCCAAATTATTAGGCACAGTAGAATTTCTAAACATTTGATATGTTTTAAAGAACTGAAAATGCTCATTTGTGGAATTTGCAGCATTAGGAGGTCACATTCACTGAACAAAAAGGATATTTAACTCCAAAACATCCTAACAGGCCAAGTTACCTGCTATCATAGGAACCCTTCTGTGATATCACCTTCACAATTCTTGCATCCATTGAACTTGTGAGTTTTTGGAGAGTTACTGCTTGTATTTCTTTGCATGAAGTCAGAATAGCCTCCCAGAGCTGCTGTTCTGATGTGACCGGCCTCCCACCCTCATAGATCTTTTGCTTGATGATACTCAAAGGTTCTCTATAGGGTTGAGGTCAGGGGAAGATGGTGGCCACACCATGAGTTTATCTCCTTTTATGCCTATAGCAGTCAATGACTCAGAGGTATTCTTTGCAGCATGAGATGGGGCATTGTCGTGCATGAAGATGATTTTGCTCCTGAAGGCACGTTTCTGCTTTTTATACCATGGAAGACAGCTGTCAGTCAGAAACTCGATATACTTTGCAGAGGTCATTTTCACACCTTCAGGAACCTTAAAGGGCCCCACCAGCTGTTTCCCCATGATTCCGGCCCAAAACATGACTCCTCCACCTCCTTGCTGATGTCGCAGTCTTGTTGGGACATAGTGGCCATCCACCAACCATCCACTACTCCATCCATCTGGACCATCCAGGATTGCTCGACACTCATCAGTAAACAAGACTGTTTGAAAATTAGTCTTCATGTATGTCAGGGCCACTGCAACCATTTCTGCTTGTGAACACTTTTTAGGGGTGGCCGAATAGTAGGTTTATACACCACAGCAAGCCTTTGAAGGATCCTACACCTTGAGGTTCGAGGGACTCTAGAGGCACCAGCAGCTTTAAATATCTGTTTGCTGGTTGGTAATGGCTTTTTAGCAGCCTCTCTCTTAATCCAATGAACTTGCCTGGCAGAAACCTTCCTCATTCTGCCTTTATCAGCACAAACATGCCTGTGCTCAGAATCAACCACAAATCTCTTAACAGTACAATGATCATGTTTAAATTTTTGGGAAATATCTAATGTTTTCATCTCATGACCAAGGCATTGCACTATTTGATGCTTTTCAGCAGCAGAGAGATCCTTTTTAATTCCTAAATTCCTTGAAACCTGTGCCCTGCTTAATAATGTGGAACATCATTTTTAAGTAGTTTTCCTTTAATTGGGCTCATCTGGTAAACTAATTATTACAGGCGTTTGAGATTGATTTCAGTGATCCAAAGAGCCCTGATACACAATACCATCTATGAGTTTATTTGAAAAACAAAAAATTACATCTTTATGACACTTAAATCCAATTTGCATAATAATTTGGAACACAGTGTAATTTCTTTCTCCACTGGTAACATACCGGGGTGTTTTCCATTTTTCGTGCTAAGGGGGATATTTAAATTGTTTTTTTCCACTACGTCCTGTCTTCTTTTTGAGCGTCTTTATTATAAATTTTGACTATGAATATACGTATGCCACTCATGACATTTTTGTATTGAGTTCCTTCAAGTGTGAACGGTGACATATAAGATTCTGCTGCAGGTTTCAGTAAGTCTGACTAAATTTCCTTTGGTAAAAACCTCCTCAGCATTATGATATGCCTCATTCGACACTTCTCCATGCTGGTCAGTGTGGCATTCGCTGCCTTTATATCTGAGCTCTGATGCTCGATGTAATCTATATACTTGTGACGCTGTGTCTTTGACACCGCTATCATTGCTGGTGGGGATTTCTATTCTGGGTACTACCAGCAAAAAAGAACTTTTTAGTACGCCTGACAGAATCTTTTCTGTCTGACCTATATTGGTGCCTGGGTTACAGAACAGGAGGTCTGCCCACTACCAGAATAACTAGGCGTCTATACTTTAGCTTAAACTCTGTACGGTATATCCTCCTTTTTAATGTGTTTCATGCCAGTGTCTCAACATGGAACATGGCATTTCATTTTGGTAATATTTTCCCCACTGTGACAATCATGCGTGGTTTGCGCTTGCGCAGTGGTGATAGATATGGCACATAGCCGTATGCCCGGTAATGGTTGTGCGTTTGTGCGTTGTGGCCTATTGCAACATATGCCTCCTATTGGTGTGGCGTTGGATGTATGCGTTTGCGCAGCGTTGATTGATATGGCACACACTTCGGGATGATCGCGCCATTTATATACTCTGCGCTATATACTGTGGATTAAATACAGCATATGCTTTCTCTGTTACTGCGCCTGCGCAGTTGTTAGTTACCACGTCACACAGTTTCTCTGACGCCCTCTGTCTGGTACCATGACAACCTTCCCTTGATATGGCATATAGCCTCAATTTTTAAAAATGGCTGTGCGCTTACGTTCTTGTGATCTATGTATTACATGCCTCCCATTGTTGTGGTGTGTGTCTGCGCCTGCGCAGGGTCTATTAATATGGTACACACTCGGGGATATTCGCACTCATTATATTCCTTGCGCCTGTACACTGTGGACTAAAATACGATGCATGGTAATCACTGCTACTGCGCCTTCTTTCTCTACCACGTCACATAACTTCCCTGACACCCTCTGTCTGCTACCATGGCAACCATTAGTGTTTGCGCCCGAGCGGTGGGTAGTGTTACGTCACACTGCCTTTAACCCGGAAACTATCAGAGTCACGGATTGTATCCCGTTCCCTGGCGCGTCTGTGCGTCTTGGCCTCCATTGCAGCTAATCAGGTATGTGGCCGCAGCTGCTGCACATACAGTATATGTTGATTGTCTAGTATATTTATATGAGTGTAACAGACTTGTTAAGGGGAGAATATATGACAGATGAATATATACAAGAATCAAAAATTATACCACTATATGGACGCTTTGCTGAATATTAGAATCATGTAGCTTTAAGGTATTTCTGGTTCTCTAAGACTTATTTCTGTATTTCTGTATCCACCTAGTCTCATCGAAACTGGGTTAGGCTAGGCCAGAAACAATAATCCGTTGCATAATGATTATATAGTAGATATAGTAAATATGAGATCATATGAGATCAATACTAATTTGCTATTTGGGGTAAACAGTAATTTGGAAAAGAACCCATGATGTAATAATAATAATCTTTATTTTTGTATAGCGCTAACATATTCCGCAGCGCTTTACAGTTTGCACACATTTTCATCACTGTCCCCGATGGGGCTCACAATCTAAATTCCCTATCAGTATGTCTTTGGAGTGTGGGAGGAAACCGGAGTGCCCGGAGGAAACCCACGCAAACACGGGGAGAACATACAAACTCCTTGCAGATGTTGTCCTTGGTGGGATTCGAACCCAGGACCCCAGCGCTGCAAGGCTGCAGCGCTAACCACTGAGATGTAATGCAATGAGACAGTTCGATTTTTGCTATAAAATGTTGTACACTTCTGGAAATAAATCAAAAATCATTTGAGGGACAATTGCTTGCATATGTCCCGATTTCTCCGGCCGTAAGACCCCACATTCAATTTGGAAGCAGAACAATTAAGATGAAGACACACGCATTCTGTGTGCCATATCAATATCATTTATAACAGACTGACGCTCTTGCCCCTGACGAAGCCACCTCGCGGTGGCGACACACGTCGGACACTCCACAAGCTCCCCCCATGTAAGTGGTATCACACTGGGATTATGCAGGCAGGATTCAATCTTTGTTATTTCAGCCTTTTGGGCCACATTATGTTTGCCATTTGTCATACAGGTTGTTTAACCCTCTTGCATTACATCTTTGCATAGTGCCCTATTCTCATGGCTTTTTTGCCTGCATTCTTTATATCTTGCATGTATTGTTGCACTGTAGTCCATTCAGATACAGTAGATTGATTTTTGGATTATTGTGATTAGTGTACACTCACTGGCCACTTTATTAGGTACACCATGCTAGTAACGGGTTGGACCCCCTTTTGCCTTCAGAACTGCCTCAATTCTTCGTGGCAGAGATTCAACAAGGTGCTGGAAGCATTCCTCAGAGATTTTGGACCATATTGACATGATGGCATCACACAGTTGGCGCAGATTTGTCGGCTGCACATCCCTGATGCGAATCTCCCGTTCCACCACATCCCAAAGATGCTCTATTGGATTGAGATCTGGTGACTGAGGAGGCCATTTGAGTACAGTGAACTCATTGTCATGTTCAAGAAACCAATCTGAGATGATTCGAGCTTTATGACATGGCGCATTATCCTGCTGAAAGTAGCCATCAGATGTTGGGTACATTGTGGTCATAAAGGGATGGACATGGTCAGCAACAATACTCAGGTAGGCTGTGGCGTTGCAACGATGCTCAATTGGTACCAAGGGGCCCAAAGAGTGCCAAGAAAAAATTCCCCACACCATGACACCACCACCACCAGCCTGAACCGTTGATACAAGGCAGGATGGATCCATGCTTTCATGTTGTTTACGCCAAATTCTGACCCTACCATCCGAATGTCGCAGCAGAAATCGAGACTCATCAGACCAGGCAACGTTTTTCCAATCTTCTACTGTCCAATTTCGATGAGCTTGTGCAAATTGTAGCCTCAGTTTCCTGTTCTTAGCTGAGAGGAGTGGTACCCAGTGTGGTCTTCTGCTGCTGTAGCCCATCTGCCTCAAAGTTCGACGCACTGTGCGTTCAGAGATGCTCTTCTGCCTACCTTGGTTGTAACGGGTGGCAATTTGAGTCACTGTTGCCTTTCTATCAGCTCGAACCAGTCTGCCCATTCTCCTCTGACCTCTGGCATCAACAAGGCATTTCCGGCCACAGAACTGCCGCTCACTGGATTTTTTTTCTTTTTCGGACCATTCTCTGTAAACCCTAGAGATGGTTGTGCGTGAAAATCCCAGTAGATCAGCAGTTTCTGAAATACTCAGACCAGCCCTTCTGGCACCAACAATCATGCCACGTTCAAAGGCACTCAAATCACCTTTCTTCCCCATACTGATGCTCGGTTTGAACTGCAGGAGATTGTCTTGACCATGTCTACATGCCTAAATGCACTGAGTTGCCGCCATGTGATTGGCTGATTAGAAATTAAGTCTTAACACACAGTTGGACAGGTGTACCTAATAAAGTGGCCAGTGAGTGTATAATTACATACTTCTGAAAATGTTTTACCGTCGCAGGCATGTCATTGTATATTTTACATTTTAGAGCCATTTATGTGTGTCCACCTACTGGAGTGAGTTTTGTGGGTTTTATTATGAGCCCCTGTACTTGGTTCATGTCATTGTATGACTTTTAAATGTTTTTATATGGTTGTTGCCTTCTCTTACCAATAAAATTTGTAATTTTGCAGTGATCCCTGCATTTTTTGTCAGTAGCTTTTTTCTATTTACTTTTTAGCATCTGTCCTGGTTCTGCAGTCTGTCCTGGTGCTGCTGTCTCTCCTGTTGCTGCCGTCTGACCTGGTGCTGCTGGCTCTCCTGGTGCTGCCGTCTGACCTGATCCTGCTGTCTCTCCTGGTGCTGTCATCTCTCCCAGTGCTGCCATGTATCCTGGTGCTGCTGTCTCTCATGGTTCTGCCATCTGACCTGGTGCTGCTGTCTCTCCTGTTTCTGCTGTCTGTCCTGGTGCTGCCGTCTGACCTGGTGTTGCTGTCTCTCCTGGTGCTGCCGTCTGACCTGGTGCTGCTATCTCTCCTGGTGCTGCCATCTCTCCGAGTGCTGCCATCTATCATGGTGCTGCTGTCTCTCATGGTTCTGCCATCTATCATGGTGCTGCTGTCTCTCATGGTTCTGCCATCTGACCTGGTGCTGCTGTCTCTCATGGTTCTGCCATCTGACCTGGTGCTGCTGTCTCTCATGGTTCTGCCATCTGTTCTGGTGCTGCCGTCTGTCCTGGTGCTGCCGTCTGTCCTGGTGCTGCCGTCTCTCCTGGTGCTACTGTCTGACCTGGTGCTGCCGTCTGTCCTGGTGCTTTCTCTCCTGGTGCTGCCATCTGTCCTGGTGCTGCTGTCTCTCTTGGTGCTACTGTCTGACCTGGTGCTACTGTCTCTCCTGGTGCTGCCATCTGTCCTGGTGCTTTCTCTCCTGGTGCTGCCATCTGTCCTGGAGCTGCCATCTGTCCTGGTGCTGCTGTCTCTCCTGGTGCTGCAGTCTGTCCCTGTCCTATGCTGACTGTTGTGCTGTTGGACTACTGCCTGTAATGTAAGTATTGGTGTCCATTGTTTATTTTTTGGGGGGGAGGGCTACATTGTGTTTGGCTCCTAACAAGTTTAATTTTTGTTATCTTTTTTTTTCTGTATTGTTTCACTTGTCTGCTGCCTGCTCTTCATCCATGTCCTCAAGTGGAGAACAGACTTCTTCCCAGGGTGGACCGGACAAAGATCATGTAATCACATTCACTTTACTGATTGGTACGTAGTGACTGGCAATACTCCACATGTGACAAATCATGTAATTTCCTCACAGGTACCTGGCACTGATGAAGAGCAGGATCAGTCGAGTGGAAATGATTCTTCCCAGGGTCGTCGGGCTCATGTGTCTCAGGAGGAAAGACGGGGTGTAAGTAGTCTTTTCATTAGAGTTGTAATTGTTTTTTTTTTTCAGTTTTACTTAAAATTGCTTTTTTTTATTTGATCTATAGGTTCCACAATGGGAAGAAGCCAAACAGGACACTGACAACGATCAACTCATTAACCTTGTGCAAGAGCGCCGTTGTGGGACACCCGTGATCGTCAGCACTCCGACACAGTTGTGATTCAACGACTCTGGGAAGAAGTGGCCAGATCGCTGCTGGCTGGTTGAGACCGTGCGACGCCACGTACCAGAAATGATTTTGGTAAGTATTGCAATGTGGTGTGACGTGCTATTGAAACTGTAAATGTCGGTGCATTGTGTTACAATTAATTTTTTCCTTTTTTTCCCCCTTCACAGTGAAGAGAATAAGAGTCCGTTGGCGCTCGATGAAGGATCGCTTCAATAAGGACATGAGACAGGAGAACCAGGCTAAAGTGGTGCTGCTCAAAGGATAATAATACAAATACCACCGTAACCTCGCTTTTATGAGGCCTGCGCTTGATCAGCGAACATGAGTATCTTTTGTGTTGTCTTACTATTATTTAACCTTTTTTTTTTTACTAATGTTTTTCTTTTATTTTCACCACACAACTTGGATCATCCTCTGTTGAAGCGGCCCCTCATTAACCAGCCAACGAACAGACGCAGTCTCAATCATCCGCCAGTGATGTAGCAACTTGTCTGGCCTCACAGGCTGAGGAACAGGCAGCCGCCGGTCCATCATGTTTTCCCCTCTCCCAGCCCTCTGCCCCTGCTTCTGGTGGGTCTTCTTGTCAGCGGCAGAGGGCCTGGGAGAGGTCACTGATGCCAGAGTTTATGCACTTAAGCTTGGTCTTCCAGGATGGGATGAAGGTGCTTGGTCACATTCAGAAGAGTGGGTTCAACCATGTGGACACACTTATACAGGATGTCAACAAACGCCTTGACCGCTTGGAAGCCAATCTCGAAAGACCGGCGCGACATTTTTTCTCAGTAATAGAGCGGGACATGTTGGAAAACCTTACGCCTCAATTCCAGCTGAACATCATGCAGGCCTGCCAGGCTGCTTACAGCCACGCATTGCAGCAGCAGCAGTCCCAAAGCTACAATCCACAGGCCGGAGGGTATTACCAGCAGATGAACATATACTTTACAACTCCTACAGCACCAAAGTATCCTCTCCCATCACCGCCTCCAGTTCAGAGATCCACCACGCTCCCAAGTTCATCATCCCTGGAGCCAGCAGCATCCACCACGCTCCCAAGTTCAGCACCCCTGCAGCATCCACCACGCTGCCCAGTCCAGCAGCACACCATAAGACTGCTACAGAGGCCACCACTCCCACTCGGCCAAGAAAACAAAGGACAAAAAACATTACGACCAGGATGAAGACCCAGAGGCATAAAACCCTGCCAAAATTGGACCCACCGCCTCCACCCTCACCTAGCAACGTGTCACTACCTTCCCTAGTGTCTGTCCCTTCCAGTTTGTCTATCCATTCCCATGATTCAATCCATGATCCAAACCTTCAGTTTGTTGCCTGTTCCCCTGTAACCCCTTCCTCATCAACTACCACCCAATCCTCACATCTCCACACCCCCAAGGTCCACCCCATCTCACCCTCAGATAGACTCCAATCCTAAACCCAATTTATTTTTTTTTTCATTTTTTTTTTTTCTTTGCAATATCTGTTTTCTTTGTCTCTATGCGCCGCCAAAAACGCATAAATAACGCAAACGCATGCAGAAACGCATACAAGCGCAGCATATTTTTTGCCGTAAGGTGATGCGGATAAAAAAACCGCTGCGTATGCATGTGTTTGCACATGCGGATGATGCGCTGCGGACTCAAATGCAAATGTGAACCTAGCCTTAAGAGTGAGAGCACGTGAGCACGTCAGTGATGTCCTGGCTGCAAAAAATGTGGAGAACGTGAGTTCCCTGAAAAAGATCCCCCGACATTTTAGGATCCACCACGTTTGCAATCCGGTGGAGTTCCAAAAGTGGGGGATCGATAAAATCCACATGGGCATTAGGGGTGGTGATGTGAAATGGATTGTGGCCCAGCGGGAAGGCTGCTGGATCACAGTTATGGCGCCAGCAGGCTCGAGGGAACATTGGAGGATTGCTCCATTTTTGTGACGTGAAGTATCTCTGGATTTATTTTTCATTATGTGCTTTGTTTTGTCTTTTGTAGTAATTGATCTTTTTATGAAATTGGACTGTCGTTCTTTTGGATCCTGATCCTAAGTTGTATCATCTTTGCTGCGCTATTTGACTCTTTCTGGACAACATTTTACCTACTCCTGGATCATTTATTCTAGTTCAGAAGGGAACTCTCGGGTTTCTGTCCTATTCTTATTGCTATTTCATTGGGGTGAGTAGTATTATTGAGTCTGTGTTTCTGATAGACATTGGGTCACCCTTATATATTATTATTTATATAGCACCATTGATTCAGAACATGTTTTGTTTGTTCGGTATAATTTTGTTACTTTGACCGCTCACTTTTGTTGGTTTGTGCAGGCTTCTGCTCTAATACCGGAGGAATCAGTTTCTTTACTGATATCTTATATTCACATGATTTGGAATATTGTATGAATTGCGCTGATAATTGTTTTCTTGTTATCTGTTATGTCTGTTTTCTTCATGACTCACATCATGTTTTGTTGCACTGTCACTTTAAATGAGCTTTGCATTAAGTTTAGCATTACACTTTGATTCTAGTGGTTGGAGATTTCATATCGGGACATATTAGTACATGGTCTTTATATGGGTTAGGGCCTTCTCCGTCAATGCCCATTCTTTGGTAATGTTAGTTCTCACCGCCCTATGGATTTCCCCTTTTATATGTGGTTTGTGCCCTCACTTGATATGTCCATGGTCGTGGTTGCCCTTTCCTAAAATGGCGCCATCTTTGCTGGTGCGCAGTTGTGGTGCGTGCGGTCCTTCGCTGCATTGCTGAAGGTCTCTTTCTCTGGTGCATTTTGGGTAATGACGTCATGGAGGTTTTCCCTACTCAACTACTCCAGCTTGAGGCCGGATGTGATGGGGACGTGGGGCCGAGGTGCACTGCGCATGCGCCGTCACAGCTGCAGATGATCGGGATTCTTATTTAATGGCAAGTCATCACACAGTTTGTTCACAGCCCCCCGAGGAATCCCACGCGAAACACTGGGTCCTAAGTGGAGAATATGGGTAAAGGCATTCTCTGGCGCATTTAGAGATATTTTCATGCCCTTAAAGTGATATACGCCCCTTTTTCTCAAACTCTTTTTCCTAGATGTGATTGACAATACCTCTGTCTTTATCGCTCAACATTATTTACGCTTTTTTAATACATACCTTATATTATTGAGCGGTGGACACTGAGCGCTATTGTCCCCATTCAAATTTCAAAAAACCTTCTGACTGAGCACTCCAGCTGTTAGCCGCAGGCGTTTTTAATCACAGCAGGGCCACCGCCCCTCCACAGAGATATAGGGTGAGTGCACACAGTGCGGAATCATCTGCGGATTTTTCAGCGCGGATTTACAGGTAAAACTGCAGGTAAAGTGACCTGCGGTTTACCTGCGGATTAGCCTGCTGTTTTTCCCTGCGGTTTGACACCTGGACAATGGAACAGGTGTCAAACCGCTGCGGAATCCGCAGAAAGAATTGACATACTGTAGATTTAAAACCGCAGCAAATCCACGTGGAAAATTCCACAGCATGTGCACTGCGGTTTTGAAGCCCCATTGATTAGCATTGTACTGTACAATGTCTGCGGAACTGCTGCGGATCCGCAGGGCCAAATCTGCTGCAGATCCGCAGCAGAATCCGCAACGTGTCCACAGACCCATAGACTTCAGTCTAAGGAGAGGATTTACATAGGTTCCCATACAGATGAAGACTTCAGTCTAAGTGAGGATTGGCATTAGGTCAGGGTCCTGGAAAACGAGAGACGCCTTACCGTGGCTTCCAGGTACGCATAACTTGGCATTTTTTTGCGCTAAGCTTTCTCAATTTTTCATACTTCTAATGCAGTAATGCAATTCATTTTTCAGGTTTTTGGTGCCATAGCATACAGAGTGCTTTCTTTTTTGTTTGATTGTCCCCATTCAGACCTTGCTTTCACACGGGAATATTTACTATTTGCTGCACTTGCACTTTCTGCTATATTTTGCTCCACCAAAATAAAGGCGGACCCTGTGCCTTGCACCTGTGATATCAACTTTGTCTATAATTTGACTACTATTTTTATTGTTTTGCTCTACATGTCTTTTGAATAAAGTTATGATATTTTATCCGGGCCGTGTTGTGCTCTTTTTCTTCTTCTTGTGTGATTAGGGCAATTATAGGAGCAGTGCAGGTATTTCCAGGTATCATCCTTATCAATTTGGATATTAGTAGATCCCTTTATTACTCTTGAATATTTTGTCATTTTTTCTTATTATGGTCTGGTTGTGTACATTTACCATTTTTTTGTCGGTTTAATACCTTAAGGGCCAAGCCACTTTGTAGGTTAATGACCAGACCTTAATTTTGAAATCGGACCCCTGTCCCTTTATGAGGTAATAACTCTGGAGTTTCCATGGATCCCGGTGATTCTGACATTGTTTTCTCGTGACATATTGTACTTTATGTTAGTGGGAACATTTATTCGATATGACTTGTGTTTAGTTATGGAAATAATGCAAATTTGTCAAAAATTTTGAAAATTTTCCAATTTCCAAACTTTTCATTTTTGTACCCTTAAATCAGAGAGTGATGTCACACAAAACAGTTAATAAGTAACATTCCCCACATGTCTACGTCAGCACAATCTGGGAACCAACATTATTTTTTGTTAGGAAGTTATAAGGGTTAAAAGTTGACCAGAGATTTCTCATTTTTTTTTAAGATTATTAACCCTTCAGGTGCTTCACAGGAATTGAAGCAATGTGGAAGGAAAAAATTAACATTTACCGTATTTTTCGCTTTGTAAGACCCACTTTTTTCCCCCATCTGAAATCTCATCTCTCGAGAGCTGGGTCCCAGATCCCATCTGCACAAGCGCCGGCGCATTTTTTACCGGAACCACTGCATACACAGGGGAACCATGGAAATGCCAGGGCTCTGGCCTGTCGCACAATGTTGGCAGAGCCCCAGGCAGCGCCGGGCACACACGCAGCACCGCTGGGCATCGGAGACACCCGCAGCACCGGCCAGCAACCGCCGGACACCCGGAGAGACCCGGCAGCAGCACAAGACCCCTGCAGCAACGGCACACATCGGAGCCCCCCTCATCCCTGAATGCGGCCTGCAGCATCACTCCACTCCTGCCTCCTCCAGCAGCGAGCCTGGGACCCCGCTACACTGCAGCCACCAACCCCGGTAAGCAATAAGATGCAAGGATTATAAGAAGCATTACCATTTTATTAAAAAATATTTTTTTCTTATTTTTCTCCTCAAAATTTGTGGTGCGTCTTATAATCCGGAGCGTCTTATAAAGCGGAAAATACGATAACTTTTTTTCCCAAAAATTTTTTCTTCAGACACAATTTTTCTTAATTTAAAAAGGGTATCAGGAGAAAATGAACCACAATATTTGTTATGCAAATTCTCCTGAGTACACCAATACTGCATGTGAGGAGGAAGACCTATCTTTAGGCGCACTGCAGGACTCGGAAGGGAAGGAGCACCATTTGAGATTTTGAATGTCAGATTGGCTGCAATCAAGAGCGGACACCATGTCACGTTTGGAGAGCCCCTGTGCACCTAAACAGTGGAAACCCCCCATAAGTGACCCCATTTTGGAAACTAGACCCCCCAAGGAACTTACCTAAATGTGTGGTGAGCACTTTGAACCCACAAGGGCTTCACAGGTTATAACAGAGCCGTAAAATAAAAAAAATATTTTTTCCACAAAAATGATCTTTTCACATCCAATTTTTATTTTTTCAATGGTAACAGGACCCCAAAAGTTATTGTGCAATTTTTCCTGAGTATGCTGATATCCCATATGTGGGGGTAAACCACTGTGTGGGTGCATGGCAGAGCTTGGAAGTGAAGTGTTTGACTTTTTCAACGCAGATGTAAATACTTATGTCCCCCCAAAAAAAAAATTTGAGAAAAGTATTGAAGGAGTGATACCTTTATTGGCTAACCAGAGAAATTATATTTGCAAGCTTTCAAGGCTCAGAAGGCCCCTTCATCAGGCAATTACTGAGAAGAGATGGCAACATTTATATAGGAACTATGCAAGGACATGAGAAATGCTTGCTAGAGATAGGCCAAGGAAATCAAATTAAGGTTTTTCTATACATGTAGATGAGGTGGAAGTGTTCTATTAGACATCTGAAGATCTTGATGAAGGGGCCTTCTGAGCCTTGAAAGCTTGCAAATATAATTTCTCTGGTTAGTCAATAAAGGTATCACTCCTTGAATACTTTTCTCAATTTTTTTTTTTTTTTTGGGGGGGGCATAAGTATTTACATCTACTTTTCTGGCTAACATGGCACCACAATATTATTTTGTATTGTACATCGTACTTTTTCAACTCAAAATTGGCTGGAATTCAGATCGGACGCCATGTCGCGTTTGCAGAGCCCCTGATGTGCCTAAACAGTGGAAACCCCCGGTAACGGGGTCTACCAAGCTGGAGTACCTCTTTCGGTACCACCCCGTGTTTTCGGAGGTCCGCTCTGCGTTGGCTGGAGTCTGAATGAATGACACTGGCTGGAATTCCTTGGTTAGATGGGCGCATATAAAAGATCACTGCTTCTCCACGTATTTCCAGTCTGATAACACTTTACTCACAGGACACAGAATATATCACACAGATACAGAGGGCAGGCCAATAGAAAAGCGGCAGGCCAGACATGCATTACAAAAGCCGCAGGTGGCAGGAGCCTGCCAATGTTTACTGTGGGAATTACAAAGGTGGGGGGAGGGCGGGCACTGCTGATACATTAGGGACATGCGTCTCACATGGAACCTATTATATATACATATAACTGCACAACATATTCTGGGTGCTGAGTGGTTCTGTAGCACGTAACACCCCCCACAAGTGACCCCATTTTGGAAACTAGACCCCCCCCACGGAACTTATCTAGATGTGTCGTGAACACTTTAAACCCCCAAATGCTTCACAGAAGTTTATAACGTAGAGCCGTAAAAATAAAAAATGATTTTTTTTCCACAAAAATTATCTTTTTGCCCACAAGTTTTTATTTTCCCAAAGGTAACAGGAGAAATTGGACCCCAACAGTTGTTATGCAATTTGTCCTGAGTACGCTGATACCCCATATGTGGGGGGGAACCACTGTGATCGCTTTACTGCGATCCTTGGGAGGCAGAATGCACAAATCCACAAAAGGTGAAGAATTGGTGTTATTTTTTACGCCGTTCCTCGTGCGGTATTAGTGATTAGGTGACTTTATTCTTCGGGTCGGTGCGATTACAGCGATACCAGATTTATATCCTTTTTTCATGCTTAGCTTCTGTCACCACTAAAAGACGCTTTTTTTTGTAAGAATTTGTTGTAAGAAATTTTTGCAGCACAGAAAAAAATAAATTTCCACAATAGAAATGATCTTGGTGTTATGAGCTGTGGAGTGCAGCACCTGGTTTAATTCCTCACAAAGTGTTGTGACCCACAAGCCCACCAGGAGAGCAAGCACTCTACATACATTACAGTGCCCTGTGATCAGGATTGTGCTCAGTAACTACAGACAGTGTCAAGTGGGCGCCGTTATGCTGAATACAGATTACAATGCTACCGGATGATGAAATCAGTCTTGTGGTTGTTGTGGAATCTAGAGTTTTAGTGTTCAGTTACTGAGATTCTCATGCTCCGAGGTGGCCTGTGGGGGGAGCTGTGGGTGGGCCGATGGGGTGTGCGGGTGGGGCTGTGGTCAGGCCTTGTGGGTGGGCTTTATGTGGTGCTCTGCTTACATATTCATCAGTATGGGCTTACGACAGGTCACTTACTCCCTATTTTACATACTAAATATACTGTTATTTGAAGAAATAACGCTCCTCATGCCGGCGCCTGCGCTGTATCATATGATATGTATGATATGCGTATGTTCATTATATTTAGGCATTTTGTTGGCAAAAAAAAAACAATTAAAATGGGAAAAGGTAAAAAGCACGGTGATCCAGCTCAGGAGAAAGGCGGCTGCAGCTTTACAACATGTTATTGGACAACCTGAAACTATATATGTGCGTAGCCAGCAGCGAGCACACATCTCTGAGTGAGAAACGCGTAGATCTTTCCTACTGGTGTGCTCGGTGTTTGCTATGCACATAGTTTTTAAAGCACTTATATATTTTCAAGTTGTCCAATAACATGTTGTAAAGCTGCAGCCGCCTTTGTCCTGAGCTGGATCACAGTTTTTTTTTCCCTTTTCCTATTTGATGTGGATGCTCACCACAATCCGTGCTGGGCGTTGGCAGGCCGGGGGATTTAACTACAGACCAGTAAGCGGACTACACTTTTTTTTTCTTTTAATTAAAATGGAGCCGGCGCAGTAGCATCTACCGGCGATTTGATTAGTATATTCAGTATGTAAATTAGGGGGCGGGTCAGTGACCTGTCTTAAGCCCATACCGATGCATATGTAAGCAGAGCACCACATAAAGCCCCGCCCACACCCCATAGGTACGCCCATAGCCCCACCCACATGTCCGCACCGGAGCATGAGAATCACAAAAACTGAAAACTACAAATCCAGATTCCACAACAACCACAAGACGGATTTCATCACCAGGTATCGGTGAAATCAGTAAACCGGCGTTGACCTGACACTGTAGTTACTGAGCACAATCCTGCTGACAGGGCACTTTAATGTTTATCACCAGATAAAATCTTATTTTTGCATCCTAGTTTTTTCCTGATAAACAAAAAAATAGACATGTCCATTTTTTTTATTTTTTTAGAAAATTAGTATTGTGTAAGGGAATACCACAAAAGGAATTTTTTTTTTAATGCTTGTTTTACCCGCATACTCAAGAAAGGTATTTCACCACAATGTGAAGTATAGCAACGTTCAGGTAATATACCCTTCGTCAGGCTAAAATACGATATGTGTAGAAGAAAAAGTAGAATCTCCACAGTTTATAAAGGGAGGGAATTACTGGGCTGTATAAGGAGCCGGAGAGGGAGAGTGGAAATGACTATGGTCCACAGAGGAAGGGACCTAGAGGTACAACATGCGGTGGATTTAGAGGAATGCGGATTTCAAAAATAGAAGGGTTAATAGCTAATTTATCAATTAACAAAACACAACATTAACAAAAGACAAAAGTAAATCCCATCAGTATCTGGTGACCGCCCATCGCTTCCTTCATCACTATCTGGTGACCACCCGTTATCTTCATCATCAGTATCTGGTGACCGCCCATCGCTTCCTTCATCACTATCTGGTGACCACCCGTTATCTTCATCATCAGTATCTGGTGACCGCCCATCGCTTCCTTCATCACTATCTGGTGACCACCCGTTATCTTCATCATCAGTATCTGGTGACCGCCCGGCACCTCCACCATCTTCTGATTAATTGTACACAGGTTATGGAGGATCTTGGCAGGAGATTGTGCCAAACATCTTGGAGAACTGAGCTGAGAACTTCTGTGCAGACCCTTCTGTCTCTTCATGTGATCCCAGACAGCCGGGATGATTTGAGATCAAGGATCTGGGAGCGTATAATATCAAGAAATTTGGAACAGTCTGTCATACAAAGATTAAAATCCCAAAAATCTCCAGGAGAAAGTGCTGACAATCTAAACCCATTTTGGTAATAGGACCATGTGTTTATCATAGCTAGGCAGTAAATTACGCATGGCTAGGAAGTAAGAAAACATAAGAAGAGATAACTATTCAATTTTCCTGCAGTGGACAATTACAAAAGGATATCTATTGTGGCCTCCAGGATGAGCTTCCTTTCATCAAAACATCATTGTAGCCATCCTGGCGCCGAGGTCCACATAGAAATATTGGGGTTTCTATTGATCCAATAGATATGGAGATATAGATTTCCGGTGTTGTGGCGAAGGGACGGACGTGACGCACTTACATCACCGTGGGGCTACTAGAATTCCTCTACTTGAATAATGGTCAGATAGATTGTGCAAAATGGGTCATTTCTGGTCTCTCTATAAAGATAAAATCGTGATAGGAAAGATAATGGTAATGTCCCCGGGCTGTGACCCCTAGGGACAGAGATATTCTGGTAGTATGGAATCTCATAACGTTCTGAAACTGAAGCCACATCTCATGACCAGCCCTGTTATGAGTCACCAGAGGGACGGTAACTTGTGTTAATGTCACAATCCATGCTTGGATCTGTGGCAGATCTGGGCTCACATATAACCTTTTGTTTTTTCCTTCAAGCCTCTGTTAGTTTTTGCCCCTGGTGGCCGCTGGGGTTATTACAACCTTAGTGGCTGCTAATAGGTTTTTGCCCCCGGTGCCCGCTGGGGTTATTACAACCTTGGTTGCTGCTAATGGGTTGCCCTCGGTGGCCGCTGGGGTTACTACATGTTAAATTAGCCAGCAGGTATTAACCCTCCCCTCCTTCCTATAAAAGGGTGTCAGGTGCTCTGGATCACTGTGGGTGATACTGGTCATTTCCTAACCAACCTTGGAGGAGAGAGGAGCTATTGGGAGCAGTGCTTTGCAGCTCCTCCAGAGCTTTGGTGTTTCAGCTGTTCAGTTGGAAGCTGGATCCGGGTGCCGTACTCTGCTGCCTCAGGAGCATTGGCAACAGAGAAAGCTAAGTTGTTTGTTTTCCCTGTTTGCTGTTTTCCCTAATGTTATATTAGTACAGCGGTGGGACCAGTGTCCGCACTAGCCAGTTCCCTAGTAAGGGATAGGTGCAGGGCTAGTGAGGGATTCAGGAATCCTGCTCGGCGACAGGTGAAGAGCCTGTATAGGGAATGTTAGGAGTGTTCAGGGACCAGCCTCAGGAGAGTGCAGGAGGTGTCTACGTCCCCGTTCCCTATTGTAGGGCCCACCGTTGTAACTGTGTCCCCGGTGTTCCCTCGTTTGTCTTGTCGTTCTAGTTACCGACCTGCTGGTCGCATCACACAGGACAAGTCACTACGTGACTTTATCACCAGTCCTTACCTATTATTTCTGGTGAGCCATGACCCATATACAGGTCTCTACCCAACTGCTTCAGCCCCTCACTGATGAGCTTAGGGTGCTGCTTGGTGAGGTGGTGCAGCAGCTGCAGCAGTTGATGGGGTTTGGGGCCTTGGCTCAAGTGCAGGCTCAACCAGAACCAAAGATATCTCTTCCTGACAGGTTTTCTGGAGGGAGAGAGAAATTCTTGATTTTTAAGGCCTGCAAGTTATACTTCAGGCTCCATCCTCGTTCATCAGGGAGTGAGGAACAACAGGTGGGAATCATTATATCCCTCCTTAAGGGGGATCCCCAATCCTGGGCCTTCTCCCTGCTGGTCGATTCACCATCCTTACGATCAGTGGACGAGTTCTTTGCGGCATTGGTGCTGGTGTATGGAGATCCTGATGGTGTCTCCCTGGCGGAAACCCGACTCCGTAAGATCAAGCAGGGAGGCTGGCTTGTTGAGTACTGCTCAGAGTTCAGGAGGTGGGCCACTGACACGCAGTGGAATGACCCTGCACTTAGGGAGTCATTTTGTGCAGGGTCTGTCTCCAAAGTTGCAGGATACTCTGGTGCAGTACGCCTCCCCCAGGTTGCTGGAGGTCGCCATGTCCCTTGCCATCCGGGTGGATAGACGCCTCAGGGAGAGTCATACACCAAATGTGCCCCCTATAGTCCTCGCTAGGGAGGAGGACACACCAGTGCGGACGGAGGAACCCATGCAGCTCGGAGTAGTTGATGTTAAAAAGGGGTTGCCTGCGGTTCGCTGTGGTGTGGGGGTGTTTTTCCTGTGGGCAGCCTGGCCATTTTATAGGAGCCTGCCCAGTGCGTGCCAAACCTTCAGACTAACCCATACAAGTAGGAGGAGCTAGTTTTCAAATAGTGTCACCTACGGTTCGTGAAGTGGTGGGGGCATGTTTTTACTGTGCGCAGACTGATCATGTCCTAAAGGCCTGCCCAACACGCGCCAAATCATCTGTACCAGCTAAGAAGCCGTGTGCCCCTGGTCGTGTGGAGGGAGATGACCAGGGAGTGTATATTTCCTCCACTTTGCCCTCTCAAGGTACTATGTCAGAAGTGGTGGTTGTCGGGGTACCTGAGGGCATACCGGTGCTTGTGGACAGTGGAGCAGGAGTCAGTCTGGTGGATGCTCACTTTGTCCAGACCCATGGCCTGAAGTGTAGGACACTGGCCAAACCTCTAAGCGTCCAGGCCATTGACTCTGTTCCACTGAGCCAGGGGAGATTGACCCAAGTCGTAGAAAATATATATCTGCGTATAGGACATCATGAGGAGTCCCTCTCATGGTACGTCTTGGAGGGAATGCCAGTAGCTATCGTTTTAGGCCTCTCTTGGTTGAAAAAACACAACCCGGTAGTAGATTGGCAGTCTAGGGAAGTAGTCAGCTGGTATCAGTCGTGTGAGGGTTGCTGCCTGGGGACTACTGTCTCTGCTGTCTCTCTACAACCATCCCCTTTTCCAGTGGGGCAGCAGAGGTGCTGCCGGGGAGTAGGGGCAAGTCTCAACCCTCACCATTAGCCAACCCTGAGAGGCGGAGGCCTCGTAGGAGGGGTCGGAGGAGGGTGGTTCCCTCTGTGAATTGCAGGGGTGTGAGTGTGGTGACACAGGGGGACGCCTCTGTTGTCAGTTCCGTCTTGTGGCAAATGTATGTGTGGCAATAAACGTTCAGGTCCGGACCTGTGTGTGAGCGAGTATGTATGGGTGGCCACCAAAAACATCCAGTGGAAGTGTGCTGTGGGGGACTGGAGTTCTCTGGTGATCGGGCCATATCGGGTGTCGGCCATCCTCGGCCCGGGGACTTACCAGCCAAACATGCCCATACACAACTCGTTCCCCAGGTCGGCGCTCTGGAGATTTGTGGTGTCTCCAGAGCATACATTGCCACTTCCATCTGCCCACGTTTGCCATAAACCCGAGTCAGGTAGTTGCTGAAGTGAACTCTGGTGGATCTGGGCGTCCTCACTGTGGGTGGTTTTCCGGTGAGGTGCGGTGTTGAGGGTCCAGAGGCCCCTCATTGAGAGGGGGGTACTGTCACAATCCATGTTTGGATCTGTGGCAGATCTGGGCTCACATATAACCTTCTTTTTTCCTTCAAGCCTCTGGCTTAATGTTAGTTTTTGCCCCCGGTGGCCCCTGGGGTTATTACAACCTTAGTGGCTGCTAATGGGTTTTTGCCCCGGTGGCCGCTGGGGTTATTACAACCTTGGATGCTGCTAATAGGTTGCCCCCGGTGGCCGCTGGGGTTACTACACGTTAAATTAGCCAGCAGGTGTTAACCCTCCCCTCCTTCCTATAAAAGGATGTCAGGTGATCTGGATCACTGTTGGTGATACTGGTCATTTCATAACCAACCTTGGAGGAGAGAGGAGCTATTGGGAGCAGTGCTTTTCAGCTTATCCAGAGCTTTGGTGTTTCAGCTGTTCAGTTGGAAGCTGGATCCGGGTGCCGTACTCTGCTGCCTCAGGAGCATTGGCAACAGAGAAAGCTAAGTTGTTTGTTTTCCCTGTTTGCTATTTTCCCTAATGTTATATTAGTACAGCGGTGAGGACCAATGTCCGCACTAACCAGTTCCCTAGTAAGGGATAGGTGCAGGGCTAGTGAGGGATTCGAGTATCCTGGTCGGCGACAGGTGAAGAGCCTGTATAGGGAACGTTAGGAGTGTTCAGGGACACAGCCTCAGGAGAGTGCAGGAGGTGTCCACGTCCCCGTTCCCTATTGTAGGGCCCACCGTTGTAACTGTGTCCCCGGTGTTCCCTCGTTTGTCTTGTCATTTTAGTTACCGACCTGCTGGTTGCGTCACACAGGACAAGTCACTATGTGACTAATAAAAGGCCTATGCCAAATATAAAGCTGGAAGGGTCCGGTCAACAGGAGCGCAAGGACAAGAGATAGTATTGGAAAAATCTTCTTTATTTCAAATATCCACATTGCGTTTCGACAGATGATTCCGTCTTCCTCAGGTGGCAGTAAAAAGATTACAAGGGGCAGGTATTTCAAGGGGTAGTGACCAATGGGGAATAGTGGGTAATTGATTACATCATAAACAATTAAAACATTATATAATAGTTAAAATTATATAAAAAGCAATTTTTGACAGCTAAAACAACAATCACAATATATTTAAGAAGTGTGGAATAAAAAAAAAAAAAAAAAAGTTTCATTAAAAGAGAAAAGACCAACAGACATCAATAAGCTTTCTCAATCGTGAGGTTTAACCCCTCTGGCGCCAGGGTGCCCAGTTTAAAAATCCAAAAACTCTCTCTCCTAATTAGATTCTCATAGCGATTTGTGACATCATCTCGGATATGTTCTATGATAGTGAGTTTACTTTGCCCTAAACCACGTATGGCTGGCGCTCCTTTATGACCGTCCTCACCTTTGCTTGAACTCTTATGTCAGTTCAGGAAGGTGCAGCTTGCGGTGGATTCGGTCTGTTTTGCTAAGGAGTACCTCCCTCCGCTGAGGGCTGAGCCATATCTGTGGCCGGATTTACTAAGCTTCTTTTGTTATTCCTTTTATGTAATTGCATATGCTGTTTTGTTTTGTCCCCTTTGTAAAATCTTTTGTATTTTTCTATACATTCTCCCCATCTTTCTGGATTAAATACAAAATATAATAGTTCTGTTTCTCTTGCTCTACTGCACCCCTGAAGCCATAAGCTACCTGAAACGGGGGTCCAATCAGCTTGCATAAACTATTGGAGGTGGCCGTTAATAATCTATCTTGGGTTATGGTGGACTTGACAGTGACCATACCGAGGAATACATAACCGGCCTAATAAAAAAAAAAGTATCCGCAGCCTCATACGTCACTCGTCAGACAATTGTATATTGTCCTGATGATTGGAGGCAGCGGAATTGCGTAAGTCAACCCTCCACCCCACCGGCTATGATTCTTCCTTGCCAAGTTCCTCTAAAAACCATGTAAAAGATGACCATGAAGAATTGATGAAGGGAAAGGGCGGTCACTAGAGTTGAGCGACTTTGGTCGGATCGGGTTTCATAAAACAAAATTTGTTTCAGATGAAACTGGTCCGACTAGGGCAAAAAAAAGTCGGAGTTTCGTCCGAAACCCGACCCCAATGCAAGTCGATGGGAAATAAAAGTCGGCATTGAGCGGATGACATTAATCAATCAAATGGGATTTAGATTTCTCTTTTGCTCATTCACTTTGCATTTTTGTTTATTTTCATCAATTACCAATTTACACTTCTATTTTTGAAAGCTTCTTACTCTTACAAACCGGCCTAAAATCTTTGCGAGCTACTTAATGTCCCTATGCTATCCATAAAAAAACAGATTCTCTCCTGTTGAACTCTGATATCTAAAAAGATGCAAGCTCCCTGTAAAGAATTTTCCACATTCTTAACATGAATATGGCTTTTCCTCTAAGAGCCCTTTGTTGTTTAATAAAGGTGATTTCCTGCTAAAATATTTTCCTCATTCTGGTCATTAAAATACATTATCAGCTGTGAGCTCTCTGGTGTGTGCGTTCTCACGTGTGTAACGAGACTTGATTTCAGAGTAAAACATTTCCCACATTCTGAACAGGAATACGGCTTCTCCCCTGTGTGACTTTTCTGATGTCTAACAAGACTTGATTTCACAGTGAAACATTTCCCACATTCAGAACAGGAGTAAGACTTCTCCCCTTTGTGACTTCTCTCATGTGCAACAAGATTTGATTTCAAACTAAAACACTTCCCACATTCAGAGCATGAAAATGGCTTTGCCCCTGTATGAAGTTTTTGATGTCTGATAAGACTTGACTTGATAGTAAACCATTTCCAACATTGTGGACATGAATACAACTGCTCGCCTGTGTGAATTTTCTCATGTGCAACGAGACTTGCTTTCAGAGTAAAGGATTTCTCACATACTGAACATGAATACGGCTTTTCTCCTGTGTGACTTCTCTCATGTGCTACCAGATTTGATTCTAGAGTAAAACATTTTCCACATACTGAGCAGGAATACGGCTTCTCTTCTGTGTGAATTTTCTCATGTGTTAAAAGATTTGATTCCAGTGTAAAACTTTTCCCACATTCCGAGCATGAATATGACCTGTCCCCGGCGTGGCTCATTTCATGTACAAGAAGAGTTGTTTTTAGGGTAAAACATTCACCACAATCTGAACATGAGTATGGCTTCTGCCCTGTGTGGGCTCCTCTCATGTGAGTTTTATTTTCCATAGGAGATTGTAATGAATCTGAAGATAGGGCTTCATTACAAAGATCAGATGCCAAATATGTGCTGTGAATGGCCTCGGCGATATCTGGGAGAACGACGTGCTCTTCATTTGTATCTTGGGTGAATCCACTACTATCGGCTTTAAAATCTGAATACATCACATGTTCCTCTGAACACATGGTCCAATCATCTGCAAAGAATAGAACATTATTTTAATATAACTTTAAAAATTATATTGATATTTTAATCATTATAATTAACGCAAAAAAGTTCAGAAAAATTTCAAGTTATGTAGAAAAATGCAATTACTGACAAAGTAAGATAAACGGTTGTAAACCACATCACAGTCTAATAACAGACTCGCGAGCACGGACCGGAAGACTGATGTTAGGCCGCATCACGCTTGTGGCTTCTGGCTGATAAGACCCATCACCACTCTATTACAGCGAAATGATCTGAGAAAAATCATAAAGGAATCGATAAAAAAAATTGGAATGAACAGATAGCTACTAATAGACACACTGGCGCTAGTCCACCTGGTGAATCTCTGTGCTCGCGCCTGCTGAAAAAAGCGGAATCAGTAAATAAATGAAAAGATTCACCGCGCACTACTGAGCTATAGGGAACTCCGAATCTACGGACACTCACTGAGTGGTGTGAAAGCAATCCCGAGGGCAGAGTGGTTTCCCGTTGGTAGGGATGCTTCACAATGTTTGGAAATCCGTATTTAGGAGTAACTGCTGGATGATTTGGTAAAAAGGAGAAAAAAAAATGTTACCATGAAACGGTGTAATAAGAATCCTACCAGGCCGATCCCTGGTCAGAGGATACTCAGTGGAGTATGTCCGGGTCCTGTGAGGAGTAGTACCGGAGTCAGATTGCCGTGCTATGGTAGGATACATCTAACTATAAATTGATGATGCAGCAAGGAGCAACCAATGGTAATAATGCCATGTACAGCCTGGAGTAATGAACATTGGTAGTGAATGAAGGCTGCACCTACTGGGCAGTGAAATGACATGTGGAATTAAATGGTTAATTCCTTATGGAAGCGGCTGGAAACAAGGCGCTGTAGGTGGGTCGCCGTCCAGACCCACTGAGAGAGCGATGTGCTGGGCTGAATAGATCTGCTATTAGACCCTGATTGATCCAGCTAGATGGCGGCTGGAGCCCGGACCCTAAGTGGTAAATGGAGGTGAGTGACAGGCTGTGTGCGCTGCTCAACCAAGGTGATGGATCCTGCGGGTTGCTGGTGCTCGGTGAGGCAGGCTGGGTAGTGACGCTCCACTGGAGAGCGGTCCCTGTAGCGGCTGTGTCAGCGCGTGAGGGGCGCCGACTCCTCGCGTGCTCCGGCCGGAAGCGACGCTGAGGAGGGCGGCGGCAAGTGGGGGCGGAGCTTGTGTGACGTCACACTAAAAGCAAGGACAAGGGCACAGAGGAGGCACAAAACCAACGCGTCTCAAGGGAATACTTCCCTCTTCATCAGGGTTGTGCTAACTGGTGTGCACACCGTCCTTTTATGGAAGCGCTGGATCAGCTACTGTCATTAACCCCTGCACTGAATGTCTGAATGGGCTTCTTAATTGGATGAATGAAATGTGGAATGAATGTCAACTGGATGAGTGAAGGAGCCTGGAGCAGCCATCACAAAAAGATAAAGGTAAATCAAAATGAAGAAACACTACTTATCATATTCTACCCCGGAATATCTGGACTGAGAAAGGCTGGCTGATTGGCACGCTGACGGCTTCTACTTGCAAGGGTTTGATACAGAGATGTGGACACTGGATTTCATTTAGAACCCTTCTTAGGAAAGGGCCCAGATTGCCCATGGGAGAGGCAGGTAGTGACCATTTATGAACTACGTCTAGATGACAAAAGTGCAGCGTTACAGGACCAAAAACCAGCTCTGTCCTCACCACAATTCATGGTCTAAGAGATAGAAAACCAAACAAAAAAGGAGAAACTCCATGTATAAGATAAAATACAATGATAAACCGTATAACAATAGCGTCTTGTGACGAGCCCGTCAGACAATTATCAGCTAAAACCCCATTATGGGGAACCCGATACTGTAGTAATATGCGGCTTAGTTTGGAAATACAGTGTACTTGCCAGACCATAAAGATATATCGTAGAATATGCAATGGCTCGAGGAAAAAGTGAAGATATAAAGATACGAAGAGAAATCAAATCATTTCATAAAAAAATGTCTAAAAATGAAAATGAGCTGATCCTAGACCTGCGCTGGGAGTCAAACATGCTAGGCCAGGGTAAGTGTTGGAGGAAAAAGGAGAAGGGAAAAAAAGGGGGGGGGGGGGTTAACGGAAAAGGGTGAAATTAGCATATAGCTCGATGTCATGGTTTAGGCCTCTCGGGGCCAGGCTGTCCAAGGTGTAAATCCTCCTTGATTCAACCAGTGACATTGTTTTTAAGTAATCTCCCCTTCTGGGGTTGGGTCGATCCATCTGAATGCCTAAAAAAGAGACCCCTTTGCAGGACCGATTGTGAACCTCCAGGAAATGTCGGGTAACGGGTGCCCCTTCTACCCTTCCTTAATATTGTCCAGATGTTCTCTGATTCTGACGTGCTGGGGTCTCTTAGTTCTCCCTGCGTACAACTTGTCGCAGGGACATTTCAGAATATAAAGGACACCGGGGGTTTCGCAGGTAATGTTATCCCTGATGGAGAACATCTTCTTATCAATTGGATCGCAACAATCTCGGTGTAATTGTCTAGGTGTTGCTGTCCTAATGCAACACGAACACCTTCCGCACAATAAAAAACCAGAAGAATTTGGATCAGAACGGGCTGCCTGAGGAACCTGCTCCATAGAATTGCGCATTTTAGTAGTTGGCGCTATTAGGCGCCCAGATTTTGGGCCTTGGTGTACACGAATCTTGGTCTTTTCGGAAGTAACTCACCTACACATTTGTCACCTTGCAGAAGCTGCCGACGTTTGCATATTATTTTGTTAAATGATTTGTACCCTGCATGAGTGATTATAGGTATGTGCTGAATTTGTTGTTGGAGAGTAGGTGCAGTATTATCTTTGGAAGGTTTGTGAATTGTGTCTTGATATGGTCTGTACCTCTAGGGATAACATTACCTGCGAAACCCCCGGTGTCCTTTATATTCTGAAATGTCCCTGCGACAAGTTGTACGCAGGGAGAACTAAGAGACCCCTGCACGTCAGAATCAGAGAACATCTGGACAATATTAAGAAAGGGTAGAAGGGGCACCCGTTACCCGACATTTCCTGGAGGTTCACAATCGGTCCTGCAAAGGGGTCTCTTTTTTTAGGCATTCAGATGGTTCGACCCAACCCCAGAAGGGGAGATTACTTAAAAACAATGTCACTGGTTGAATCAAGGAGGATCTACACCTTGGACAGCCTGGCCGAGAGGCCTAAACCATGACATCGAGCTATATGCTAATTTCACCTTTTTCCGTTAACCCCCTCCCCCCCCTTTTTTTCCCTTCCCCTTTTTCCTCCAACACTTACCCTGGCCTAGCATGTTTGACTCCCAGCGCAGGTCTAGGATCAGCTCATTTTCATTTTTAGACATTTTTTCTGAAATGATTTGATTTCTCTTCGTATCTTTATGTCTTCACTTTTTCCTCGAGCCATTGCATATTCTACGATATATCTTTATGGTCTGGCAAGTACACTGTATTTCCGAACTAAGCCGCATATTACTACAGTATCGGGTTCCCCATAATGGGGTTTTAGCTGATAATTGTCTGACGGGCTCGTCACAAGACGCTATTGTTATACGGTTTATCATTGTATTTTATCTAATACATGGAGTTTCTCCTTTTTTGTTTGGTTTTCTATCTCTTAGACCATGAATTGTGGTGAGGACAGAGCTGGTTTTTGGTCCTGTAACGCTGCACTTTTGTCATCTAGACGTAGTTCATAAATGGTCACTACCTGCCTCTCCCATGGGCAATCTGGGCCCTTTCCTAAGAAGGGTTCTAAATGAAATCCAGCGTCCACATCTCTGTATCAAACCCTTACAAGTAGAAGCCGTCAGCGTGCCAATCAGCCAGCCTTTCTCAGTCCAAATATTCCGGGATAGAATATGATAATTAGTGTTTCTTCATTTTTATTTGCAACTACAAGCATGCTTTGAATGCACGGACTGGGAGGTATTCCAGGAAACATGCTCTGGTCTGGATGAATGGGTTGATGCAGTGTCCTCATATATCCGTTTTTGTGAAGACACGTTTATTCCATCCAAATCTGTCCACTTTCGGGGAAACAACAAGCCGTGGTTTTCAAATAAAGTCAGGTTGATCCGTAAGATGAAAGAGGAGGCTTATAAAGCAGGCGATATTACTGAATTCAAGAAACTTAGGAACTCGCTATCTAAAGAGATCAAGTTAGCCAAACACGAGTATGCAAAGATTCTGGAGGAAAGGTTCTCATCAAAAGATACTAGATCTGCATGGAGAGGATTAAGAGAGGTCACCAATTATAAAAGCCACCCCACTATAGTGAACCCCAGCAGAAGTCTGGCAGCAGAGTTAAATGAATTCAACTGCAGATTTGAGGCAAGCTCTACACACAGTGGCTATTCATCTCTAAGCTCCTCAGTCTGTTCATATAAAGATCATTCATTGTGCAACACCCAAGTAGTGATCTCCGAGGCAGAGGTGATACGCATCCTGAAGGGACTTAAGGTCAAAAAGGCACCTGGCCCTGATGGTGTATCTCCAATGTGTCTGAAAGTATGTGCTACCCAGCTTGCCCCTATACTGACAAATATATACAATGTGTCACTGGAAGAGTGCGTTGTACCTCAGTGTTGGAAAAGTTCCACAATTTTCCCTGTCCCCAAGAAAGTGGGATCCTCTGAGTTGAACGACTATAGACCAGTAGCACTCACATCTGTAGCTATGAAAGTCTTCGAAAGAATTATGATGTCCCACCTGATAAAATTCACGCAGAAGCTATGGGACCCGCTTCAGTTTGCCTATAAGGAGAATCGTTCGGCAAACGACACTGTCAATCTGGCACTGAAGTACATTTTGGATCACACAGATGAACGGCACTCATATGTCCGGATTCTTTTCATGGACTTTAGCTCAGCGTTCAATACCATTGATCCGAATTTACTTCATAAGAAAATGGTAGCTCTTGGAGTCCTTCTCAACTTATGCTTGTGGATTTATAACTTCCTGACAGCCAGGATACAGAGTGTAAAAGTTGGACCATTCACTTCGGACACCTTGGTCACAAACATCGGGGCACCTCAGGGGTGTGTTTTGTCCCCGTTACTGTTTTCCCTCTATACGAATGATTGCATCTCTTCAGCAGACTCAGTAAAAATCTTGAAATTTGCCGATGATATGACACTGATTGGTCTCATCAGGGGAAATGCTGAAGACTTGTATCGGAGTGAGGTGGAAAGAATATGTGACTGGTGTAAAGCCAATAATCTTGTACTCAACACTAAAAAAACTGCCGAGATGGTTGTGGATTTTAGGAAAGATCAACATGAGATACTTCCAATCTACATCCATGACGAAGTGGTTCTTAGGGTCACAGAGACCAAATTCCTTGGTGTTATCATCTCTCATGATCTTAAATGGGGGAAAAACGTGGATGCTGTTATAAGAAAAGCACAACAGAGGATGTTCTTCCTGCGTCAGCTGAAAAGATATGGTTTGTCTAAGAATCTGCTGATCTTATTCTTTAATGCTGTCATCAGATCTGTGATTTGTTCCTCTCTGATAGTCTGGTATGGGGGAGCCACTGCGCATGACAAACTCCACTTACAAAGGACTTTCAGAACAGCAGAGAGAATTATAGGTTCCCCCCTGCCTAAAATCCCGGATCTTTATGATAAGAGTATTCGATCCCACGCATTGAAAATTTCATCCGATCCCTCTCACCCGGGACACTCCTCATTCCAACTACTCCCTTCAGGACGTCCCTTCAGAGTCCCCAAATGCAGCACCAACCGCCATATGAACAGCTTCTATCCACTCTCTGTTCAACAATTAAATCGTCATGTGTAGACTATATACTGTATCTGTCTTGTTAGATGTTACTTGTTGTATCTGTTGTTATATATTATGTTGCCTCTTTGCCACAAAGAATTCCTTGTATATATGTAATATGTACTTGGCGATAATAAATTTGATTGATTGATTTACCTTTATCTTTTTGTGATGGCTGCTCCAGGCTCCTTCACTCATCCAGTTGACATTCATTCCACATTTCATTCATCCAATTAAGAAGCCCATTCAGACATTCAGTGCAGGGGTTAATGACAGTAGCTGATCCAGCGCTTCCATAAAAGGACGGTGTGCACACCAGTTAGCACAACCCTGATGAAGAGGGAAGTATTCCCTTGAGACGCGTTGGTTTTGTGCCTCCTCTGTGCCCTTGTCCTTGCTTTTAGTGTGACGTCACACAAGCTCCGCCCCCACTTGCCGCCGCCCTCCTCAGCGTCGCTTCCGGCCGGAGCACGCGAGGAGTCGGCGCCCCTCACGCGCTGACACAGCCGCTACAGGGACCGCTCTCCAGTGGAGCGTCACTACCCAGCCTGCCTCACCGAGCACCAGCAACCCGCAGGATCCATCACCTTGGTTGAGCAGCGCACACAGCCTGTCACTCACCTCCATTTACCACTTAGGGTCCGGGCTCCAGTCGCCATCTAGCTGGATCAATCAGGGTCTAATAGCAGATCTATTCAGCCCAGCACATCGCTCTCTCAGTGGGTCTGGACGGCGACCCACCTACAGCGCCTTGTTTCCAGCCGCTTCCATAAGGAATTAACCATTTAATTCCACATGTCATTTCACTGCCCAGTAGGTGCAGCCTTCATTCACTACCAATGTTCATTACTCCAGGCTGTACATGGCATTATTACCATTGGTTGCTCCTTGCTGCATCATCAATTTATAGTTAGATGTATCCTACCATAGCACGGCAATCTGACTCCGGTACTACTCCTCACAGGACCCGGACATACTCCACTGAGTATCCTCTGACCAGGGATCGGCCTGGTAGGATTCTTATTACACCGTTTCATGGTAACATTTTTTTTTCTCCTTTTTACCAAATCATCCAGCAGTTACTCCTAAATACGGATTTCCAAACATTGTGAAGCATCCCTACCAACGGGAAACCACTCTGCCCTCGGGATTGCTTTCACACCACTCAGTGAGTGTCCGTAGATTCGGAGTTCCCTATAGCTCAGTAGTGCGCGGTGAATCTTTTCATTTATTTACTGATAAATAACAATTACTTATGTGATGTCTTTCACCTGACATTCCAACCATCATCATTGGCGACTTCAATATTCCCACTGAACAATCAACCTGCAGCCGCCAATCTTCTGTCTCTTACTTCATCATTTGGTCTTGTGCATTGACACTGGTCCTCTACAGCCATCCACACAGACATATGGATGGATGCCGTCTTCAGCCTCTGTTCCCGTTTTGACCTCAGAACCTCACCTCTCCCCATATCTGACCAGCATCTAAGCACATTGCACTTCCTGGCAGAAACCTCTCACACGTTGACAATCTGGGACGCTCTGCTATCGCGGTCCTCCATATCTTCACTCCATGAAACAGACAGTGCCACCATTTTATACAATGCCACACTGTCATCATCTATTGACTCGGTTGCTCCTCTCAAACCAAAACAGAAGGCTACGGATGAATAGGCAAACCTTGCACCGCAACCTCAGAAAGAAGCTTTGCCAAGTGTCCAAGGATGCAGAGCTGTGCGGGAGAAAGAGCGCTCACAGCCAGACAGGACCTTATTCATACAAGCCGTCCTCACATTAGTATCACTGCAGCAATAGTGGTTCTAGTGCTCGATTCATGGACTGATAGTTATTTGGGGCGGTGTTCATGTACCGATGTTGCGTCTGGTGATGTGTTTATGTACTGATGTGACACGATCCTTAGTTCACGTACTTATGGTGATTTCGGCACTGTCTTCATGCATTGATGGTAGTATAGTGCTGTAGTCATGTATGGCTATGTTAATAAAATATTGTTCTGTCTGACAAGGTAAGGCTTACTGCATCTGTATTTGTACTAACCCTATAAATTTAAGCATTGTTGCCTGACATTGTGTAATATACTCACGGTCAGGATTCAGTTCTGCTTGCTATTTCCAGCGGTCATCACATGACCTCCTATGTGATTTTAATACTAACGTGCAGCTGCCGACTAGCATCTCCTCCTGCTTCTCACAATGAAACATGGGCTGTCATTTTTCACTGATCACAGACAGAAAAGAATGTAACCAGCATGTGACTAAGCGTGAAAATAACATGAGTGGTGACATATTGACTACTCACACTTAAAAGGGAACCTGTCAGCAGGATTGTGCTCAGTAACTACAGACAGTGTCAGGTCGGAGCCGTTATACTGATTACACTGATACCTGTCAGCAGGATTGTGCTCAGTGACTACAGACAGTGTCAGGTCAGCACCGTTATACTGATTACACTGACACCTGTCAGCAGGATTGTGCTCAGTGACTACAGTGTCAGGTCAGCGCCGTTATACTGATTACACTGATACCTGTCAGCAGGATTGTGCTCAGTGACTACAGTGTCAGGTCAGCGCCGTTATACTGATTACACTGATACCTGTCAGCAGGATTGTGCTCAGTGACTACAGTGTCAGGTCAGCGCCGTTATACTGATTACACTGATACCTGTCAGCAGGATTGTGCTCAGCGACTACAGACAGTGTCAGGTCGGAGCCATTATACTGATTACACTGATACCTGTCAGCAGGATTGTGCTCAGTGACTACAGTGTCAGGTCTGCGCCGTTATACTGATTACACTGATACCTGTCAGCAGGATTGTGCTCAGTGACTACAGACAGTGTCAGGTCGGAGCCATTATACTGATACCTGTCAGCAGGATTGTGCTCAGTGACTACAGACAGTGTAAGGTCGGAGCCGTTATACTGATTACACTGATACCTGTCAGCAGGATTGTGCTCAGTGACTACAGACAGTGTCAGGTCGGAGCCATTATACTGATTACACTGATACCTGTCAGCAGGATTGTGCTCAGTAACTACAGACAGTGTCAGGTCGGAGCCATTATACTGATTACACTGATACCTGTCAGCAGGATTGTGCTCAGTGACTACACACAGTGTCAGGTCAGTGACATTATACTGATTACACTGATATCTGTCAGCAGGATTGTGCTCAGTAACTACAGACAGTGTCAGGCCGGAGCCATTACACTGATTACACTGATACCTGTCAGCAGGATTGTGCTCAGTGACTACAGACAGTGTCAGGTCGGAGCCATTATACTGATACCTGTCAGCAGGATTGTGCTCAGTGACTACAGACAGTGTCAGGTCGGAGTCGTTATACTGATTACACTGATACCTGTCAGCAGGATTGTGCTCATTGACTACAGACAGTGTCAGGTCGGAGCCGTTATACTGATTACACAGATACCTGTCAGCAGGATTGTGCTCAGTGACTACAGACAGTATCAGGTCAGCGCTGTTATACTGATTACACTGATACCTGTCAGCAGAATTGTGCTCAGTGACTGACCTGACACTGTCTGTAGTCACTGAGCACAATCCTGCTGAGAGGTATCAGTGTAATCAGTATAACCACGCTGACCTGACACTGCCTGTAGTCACTGAGCACAATCCTGATCACAGGTGTCAGTGTAATCAGTATAACAGCACCGACCTGACACTGTCTGTAGTCACTGAGCACAATCCTGCTGACAGGTATCAGTGTAATCAGTATAATGGCGCCGACCTGACACTGTCTGTAGTCACTGAGCACAATCCTGTTGACAGGTATCAGTGTAATCAGTATAACGGCGCTGACCTGACACTGCCTGTAGTCACTGAGCACAATCCTGATCACAGGTATCAGTGTAATCAGTATAACAGCGCCGACCTGACACTGCCTGTAGTCACTCAGCACAATCCTGCTGACAGGTATCAGTGTAATCAGTATAACGGCCCCGAACTGACACTGTCTTAGTCGCTGAGCACAATCCTGCTGACAGGTATCAGTGTAATCAGTATAACAGCGCCGACCTGACACTGCCTGTAGTCACTCAGCACAATCCTGCTGACAGGTATCAGTGTAATCAGTATAACGGCCCCGAACTGACACTGTCTTAGTCGCTGAGCACAATCCTGCTGACAGGTATCAGTGTAATCAGTATAACAGCGCTGACCTGACACTGCCTGTAGTCACTGAGCACAATCCTGCTGACAGGGCACCTTAATCTGTGAATAGGAGTGCGTGCTAAACTAAATATCTGCCCGAGTGCAGGAAATCCTAGATTTGCCTCTGCTCTGAAGTCACAGGTGAAATCTCTTCGGTGAATACAGATGTTCACATTACTGTTGCTAGATATGAGAGCTGTAATGGAGTAGTAAGTCAGGGGCACTCGGGACCGGAGTGTGCCGCTGCAGTGCCGGATATTGAGACGCGAGACTCGTGCGAGTTTCTCGTAAGTGTGTCCCCGGCCTAAGAGAGAGAAAGAGATAGACAGGCAACCTTACAGTGAATCAACAGTTATGCTTTAAAAGGGATTGTACACTAAAAATGCTTCCGATTACATAAAAAATACCCAAAACACACACTCCACTCCCGGACCAGCGCCATTCCAGTGGCCACGAAATACTGAAAATCTCACTCTCAGTTTTGCTTTTTAAGTAAAGAATGGGATCTAAATGTCTTCCAAAAGCAACTTCTCCCATCATTCAGGACAACGGGGTGTTAATGATTTCTCCAGCAGGAGAGAGACCATGTCATGAGGTAAAAGTCAGAAATAAGTGGCTCAGGGAACAAAACATTGAAATGTGTGCATGGCCAGGAAACTCTTCAGATCTAAGTCCAATTGAGAACCTACACACAAAAATTGAGCTTGGTTAAAGTTGGCACACATGCAGCACATAAACGCACGTTCACTTTGGCCACAAAACATTTAAAAAACCTACAAGACGAAAAATAAACATAAACCCTGCTATAACTAAATAAGTAAAAAGCAAAAGTGCATCTAAATAACACAGGGTTCCCAGCAATACAATTTTTGATCAAAAATAGCATGAAAGCCATCTTACCTTCATCAAGGTGACCCCGATCGAGACGGTCCTACACTGTCTAATATTAAAACCTTACCATGTGTCAAAGTTGACCTCAGTGTGAATCAGGGCAGACAAAAGGACCAGGTCCTGCCCCAACTTTGACACACGGTAAGGTTTTAATATTAGACAGTGTAGGATCGTCTCGATCAGGGTCACCTTGACGACAGTTAGATGGCTTTCATGCTATTTTTGATCAAAAATCGTATTGCTGGGAACCCTGTGTTATTTAGATGCACTTTTGCTTTTTTACTTATTTAGTTATAGCAGGGTTTTGCTTATTTTGCTTCTTGTAGGTTTTTCCAATTGAGAACCTGTAGTCAATCCCCAAAATACAGAAAAAGAAAATCCCAGAAATTTCAAAACTCCAAACTCTGCCAAGTCCAGAATGGGAGGTCATCATTCAGGATCTGGCCCAGAAGCAGATATCCAGCTGCTGGAGGAAAGGGCAGAAGTCTTGAGAATAAGAGGCAGTGAAGGGAATATACAGATATTTGATGGATTTTTCAATAAAAGTGAAAAAACTGCTGAAATGTAAATAATTCTTTGTCAGTAACCATAGAAATATGTGATTGAAAGAGAAAAACACTGAAGGGGCAAAAGGTGAAAATCAAAACTTGTGGCCACAACTGTACAGTGAAGCATAGCATCAGATAGACGATGCCTATAGTAAAGCATGATGAACGTGGCTCCGCAATGCCTAAAGTAAAGCATGGCGGGAGCTAGGTGATGTGTTGAGATGACTATCATTCCTCTGGCATTGGAAACTCGCAGAATGTGGAGGGCAAGCTGGATTTAAATCTAGTATCAGGAAAAAATGTCATGACTTCTGGGAGTAGATAAGACTTGGACATTACTGGATCTTTCAAGTGGACATTGCACTTAATCACATAAGTCTGTCAAGGCTTGGTTTAAAAAAAAAGTCCAGAAGATCCTGGCGCTATCTGACTTAGATCCCATATAAAATCTTTAGTGGGATTCAACGGTGGTGGCTGCGGCATCCATCCCAAGAATATTAGTGACCTAGAGGATGTTGTTCATGAGGACTGTGCTAAGATTCTTTAGGAACAATGCCAGAAGCTAGTGCCAGGCTATGCATCAAGCTTGCTGCAGATTATAACAGCCAGATGGACACTACCAAATACTAAGGACACTAGTCATGAAGAGTAAATCTGGAAATCCATTTGTCAATAAAAGTGGCAACATCCTGTTCAACTGTATATAGATGCCACAAATTGAATATGGGATAAAAAAAGAACATTTGGAAGTTAAAGTCAATTCAAACGCGGGACATAATTATTAAGTGGAATGGAGGGCCACTCTTCTATTACAAGGGATAGCGGGCCACTCCTCTATTACGAGGGATAGAGGGCCACTCTTCTATTACAAGGGATAGCGGGCCACTCCTCTATTACGAGGGATAGCGGGCCACTCTTCTATTACGAGGGATAGAGGGCCACTCCTCTATTACGAGGGATAGAGGGCCACTCTTCTATTACGAGGGATAGCGGGCCACTCCTCTATTACGAGGGATAGAGGGCCACTCTTCTATTACGAGGGATAGCGGGCCACTCCTCTATTACGAGGGATAGAGGGCCACTCCTCTATTACGAGGGATAGAGGGCCACTCCTCTATTACGAGGGATAGAGGGCCACTCCTCTATTACGAGGGATAGAGGGCCACTCCTCTAATACGAGGGATAGAGGGCCACTCCTCTATTACGAGGGATAGCGGGCCACTCCTCTATTACGAGGGATAGAGGGCCATTCCTCTATTACGAGGGATAGAGGGCCACTCCTCTATTACGAGGGATAGAGGGCCACTCCTCTATTACGAGGGATAGAGGGCCACTCCTCTATTACGAGGGATAGAGGGCCACTCCTCTATTACGAGGGATAGAGGGCCACTCCTCTATTACGAGGGATAGAGGGCCACTCCTCTATTACGAGGGATAGAGGGCCACTCCTCTATTACGAGGGATAGAGGGCCACTCCTCTATTACGAGGGATAGAGGGCCACTCCTCTATTACGAGGGATAGAGGGCCACTCCTCTATTACGAGGGATAGAGGGCCACTCCTCTATTACGAGGGATAGAGGGCCACTCCTCTATTACGAGGGATAGCGGGCCACTCTTCTATTACGAGGGATAGCGGGCCACTCCTCTATTACGAGGGATAGAGGGCCACTCCTCTATTACGAGGCATAGAGGGCCACTCCTCTATTACGAGGCATAGAGGGCCACTCCTCTATTACGAGGGATAGAGGGCCACTCCTCTATTACGAGGGATAGAGGGCCACTCCTCTATTACGAGGGATAGAGGGCCACTCCTCTATTACGAGGGATAGAGGGCCACTCCTCTATTACGAGGGATAGAGGGCCACTCCTCTATTACGAGGGATAGAGGGCCACTCCTCTATTACGAGGGATAGAGGGCCACTCCTCTATTACGAGGGATAGCGGGCCACTCCTCTATTACGAGGGATAGAGGGCCACTCCTCTATTACGAGGGATAGAGGGCCACTCCTCTATTACGAGGGATAGAGGGCCACTCCTCTATTACGAGGGATAGCGGGCCACTCCTCTATTACGAGGGATAGAGGGCCACTCCTCTATTACGAGGGATAGAGGGCCACTCCTCTATTACGAGGGATAGAGGGCCACTCCTCTATTACGAGGGATAGAGGGCCACTCTATTACAAGGGATAGAGGGTCACTCCTCTATTACAATGGATAGAGGGCCACTCCTCTACTATGCGGGATGGACAGCCACTCCTCTATTACACAGGAATAGAATTAAGTAACAGCACATGTGAAAAAGACTTGGATATACTAATAGATCACAGACTGCACATGAGTCAACAGTGTGATGCAGCAGCAAAAAAGGCAAACACAGTTCTGGGATGTATTGAGAGCAGCTTAGGGTCTAGATCAAGTGAAGTAATTATCCATTTCTACTCCTCCTTGGTCAGGCCGCATCTGGAATACTATGTCCAGGTCGGGGCACCGCATTTTAAAAAAAGACGCTGAAAAACTGAAGCAAGGTCAAAGAAAAGCTACCAGGATGGTGAGCGGAATGCAAAGGAGGCCTCTCCCCTATCACACGGGAAAGAGGGCCTCTCACATGGGAACTGGGGCCTCTATTACCTTTACACAGCCTGAGGACACAATAGCTGTCTCAGAAGATGGCACTTGTCCTTCCTGCTTGCCATGAGGTTTATTATGGAAGACTGAGAATCTCCACCTGGTCCCCAGGGACACTTATCACTTACCTTCGATCCTTCAAAGACTGCTGAATTTATGCCTCCATGTTCTGTTCAGTTCTGGACATCACAAACTCACAGTTCTTTAGTCCCAAAACTGGATAAATATCGTTCCCTCATCAGTACTGTCCGGAACTGAAGGAGATATTCACAGACAAATCTCCCATAACGGGTTTCAGCAATGTGTATTTGTATTTCAGCTGAACCAGTGAATTATATACCTGACAGAACCTGAAGCGCCCCAACTGCTGTTCTTAGTGACAGCTTACCTGGTCGCTCATCTGTAGGAATCTCCTCCTTACACGGACGGTCACCCCTCTCATGGGTCTCCAGAGTGTCAATGTTTGGTAGAGATTTACCTTGATTCAAGAGCTGTGTATAAAAAATGAAAAAGTCATAGTCGGAGAAGTCAATTAAATGACCAGAAAAGGTCAATAATCACCAAAAATGGCAGGCGAGGTTCTCAGCACCAAGTGTCTCCAGCTATATAACAACATGTCAATGAGATGTAATGTCAACTCTGCAAGCTTATATCTGGTAACCAGTTTTTCCAATCTCTGCTCTGAATCCACTCCTGTGTCTCCATTCAATGTCAGCAAGCAGTTAATCCTGAATGCTATCTCTGTGTTTTCAACTCTGCAAGCTTCTATATGGTATATAGTTTTTTTCAACTTACTCTGCTTGTCCCCTTATGTTGTGAGGTCAAGAAGCTTTTCAAAGTGCTTTATGATCCATGTAGTGCTGGACATGTGTTTATTTGACCACAACATTTTATTGGGTCCTGGTGTCTCAATTTAGTGTGATTGATTAACAAGAAGAGAGAGAGCCCAAAAAAAAAAAAAAAAGTTCTAAGTCTTATCCTCCTATATATTCAGACATAGCTTGGGGATAGCATTTATGCAGGGGGCATTTATGCACACTTTATCCAAGTACAGTTTATCAAAGTACTGGCAGTTACAACATGGCAGTTAGACAGGGCAGGAGACAGGTAAGACATTTATATACATCTATTCCCTGTACATTTGGAGTACAACAAATATTCACCATATGCATTTGTGTAATTTTAATCCTGACCGCTGCATTCACACACATCCACCGCCCTGGCATTAACTCTCTACACTCCATCCACATTGGCCCCTCGCTTCTTTCCTCTCCTATGTATAGCACTCATGCTCTTTTCACGTTGTTAAACTGCACAGATCCAGTCAGTCCCACCATTCAACATAAGAGACGCTCTCACAAATCACTTAACCATCTGCTCACTCTTTCTATCCTCCTTCTCCTAGTCGCAGGAGACATTGCTCCCAACCCTGGTCCCCCATGTTATAGAAAGTCAAACCTCCCGACTGCTACACTCAGAAACCCCTCTAATCTTATTAATATTCCCTGCATGCCATCTGTCTCTCTTAATTGTGCACTTTGGAATTCTCGATCAGTGTGTAATAAACTCTCCTTCATTCATGACTTTTTCCTTTCTAATTCTCTTAACCTCCTGGCTCTTACTGAAACCTGGATCCAGCAGTCAGACACTACCGCTGCTGCTGCTCTTTCATACGGGGGGCTTCACTTCTCTCATACCCCAAGATCAGACAATAGAGCTGGTGGAGGCGTTGGTCTGCTCCTATCACCAAAATGTACCTTTCAGGTTATCCCTCAAGTACCCTCACTTGTCTTCCCTTCTTTTGAGGTCCATGCCGTCAGACTCTACACCCCCTTCTCCATGCGAGTGGCGGTGGTGTATCGTCCTCCCGGCCCCTCCCATCAGTTCCTGGATCATTTTGCCACTTGGCTTCCACATTTTCTCTCCTGTGACATCCCTACCCTCATCATGGGTGATTTCAACATCCCCATTGCTCTTCCCCTCTCACCATCTGCTACTCACCTTTTATCTCTAACCTCCTCATTTGGCCTTTCGCAGCTTACTAATTCTCCAACGCATGAAGACGGAAACTCCCTCGACTTGGTCTTCTCTCGGCTTTGTGCAGTGGATGATTTTGCAAACTCCCCTCTCCCGCTCTCTGACCACAATCTTCTTTCATTCTCTATCAAGAACTGCCATGCTGCTCAGGTCACCCCCACTGTCCATACTTATAGAAACATACAGGCCATTAACACCCAGAAACTTATGAAGAACTTGCAGTCTTCATTGGCCCCTATCTCCTCCCTCTCATGTCCTGATTCTGCATTGAAGCATTACAATGAAACACTTCAAAGTGCCCTGGATGAATTTGCACCCCCTATAAATAGAACACCACAACGCAGACGGTGACAACCCTGGCACACGGTGCAAACACGTTTCCTGCAGCGGTGCTCCAGGTGCGCCGAACGTCTGTGGAGAAAATCCAATCTACCCGAAGATTTCATCCATTTTAAGTTTATGCTTAGAACATACAACACTGCCCTTCACCTCTCCAAACAAACCTATTTCAACACCCTCATCACCTCACTGTCCAATAACCCGAAACGTCTCTTTGACACTTTTCATTCTCTACTCAATCCAAGAGTACAGGCCCCAACCACGGAGCTCCGAGCTGACGATCTGGCCAATTACTTCAAAGAAAAAATTGACCAGATCCGACAGGAAATTATCTCCCAATCACCTCATACCATGCACTGTCCTCCCTCCCCCACTGCATCTAGCTCACTCTCTGATTTTGAACCAGTCACAGAAGAAGTAAGCAGGCTCCTTGCATCTTCTCGCCCAACTACTTGCACCAGTGACCCATTTCCGTCACAGCTCCTTCAGTCCCTTTCCCCTGCTGTCACCCCTCACCTAACTAAAATATTTAACCTCTCTCTCTCTTCTGGTATTTTTCCCTTCTCATTTAAGCATGCCATCATACATCCACTACTTAAAAAACCATCCCTCGACCAAAACTGTGCCGCTAACTATAGACCTGTCTCTAATCTTCCCTTCATCTCTAAACTCCTGGAACGCCTGGTCCACTCCCGTCTTATCCGCTATCTCTCAGAAAACTCTCTTCTCGACCCTCTCCAATCCGGTTTCCGCTCTTTACACTCCACTGAAACTGCCCTCACTAAAGTCTCTAATGATCTGCTAACAGCTAAATCAAATGGTCACTACTCCATGCTAATTCTCTTGGATCTCTCTGCAGCATTCGACACTGTGGATCGTCAGCTCCTCCTCACTATGCTCCGTTCCATTGGCCTCAAGGATACCGTTCTGTCCTGGTTCTCCTCCTATCTCTCCGACCGCTCCTTTACTGTATCTTTTGCCAGTTCCTCCTCCTCTCATCTTCCCCTTACTGTTGGGGTCCCCCAAGGATCGGTTCTAGGTCCCCTCCTCTTCTCCTTGTACACTGCCCCTATTGGTCAAACAATCAGTAGATTTGATTTCCAGTACCATCTCTATGCTGATGACACCCAATTATACGCTTCTTCTCCTGACATCACGCCAGCCTTTCTAGAAAACACCGGCGATTGTCTAAACGCTGTGTCTAATATCATGTCCTCACTATATCTGAAACTGAACCTGTCAAAGACTGAACTCCTGGTGTTTCCTCCCTCTACTAATGTACCTATACCCGACATTGCCATTTCTGTGTGTGGTTCCACTATTACTCCCCAGCAACAGGCCCGCTGTCTTGGGGTCATACTTGATTCCGAGCTTTCCTTTGCCCCCCACATTCGATCACTGGCTCGCTCTTGTCATCTGCACCTCAAAAACATTTCTAGAATTCGACCTTTTCTTACCTTTGACTCTGCAAAAACTCTTACTGTTTCTCTTATTCATTCTCGTCTCGACTATTGTAACTCTCTTCTAATCGGTCTCCCTCTTACCAAACTCTCCCCCCTCCAATCTGTCTTGAATGCTGCAGCCCGGATCATATTCCTCACTAATCGTTACACCGATGCCTCTACCTTGTGCCAGTCATTACACTGGCTACCCATCCACTCCAGAATTCAGTATAAACTTATTACCCTCACTCACAAAGCCCTCCATGGCTCAGCACCACCCTACATCTCCTCCCTTGTTTCAGTATACCACCCTACCCGCGCCCTCCGTTCTGCTGATGACCTGAGATTAGCATCCTCAATAGTCAGAACCTCCCACTCCCGTCTCCAAGACTTTACACGTGCCGCGCCAATTCTTTGGAATGCACTTCCCAGGTCAATACGATTAGTCCCCAATCCCCACAATTTTAAGCGTGTCCTGAAAACGCATTTATTCAGACTGGCCTACCGCCTCAACACATTAACCTAATCTATCCCTGTGTGGCACAGCCAAAAGTTTTACCATAACCAGGTTCCCGCATCATGTTCATGTTGCTTTATGCCTCCATTAGCCCTCTGTGTCTGTACTGTTACACACTTAACATTATGGCTGGTCCATACAATCAGGGCAACTGTTACCACCCACCTTTCGTGTCTCCCTCTTTTCTCATAGACTGTAAGCTTTCGAGCAGGGCCCTCACTCCTCTTGTTATCTGTTATGATCTATGTGATTATTGTTATGCTGTAATGTCTATTGTCTGTACAAATCCCCTCTGAAATGTAAAGTGCTGCGGAATATGTCGGCGCTATAAAAATAAAATTTATTATTATTTATTATTATTATGAGAGGACGGCGCTACATGACAGAATGGCCAACACTGTATGCTTCTCACGGGACATCAGAAGATCAGGATTCCTGCTGACTCACAAAAAATATTCTTGTTGAAAGGAGAATTGTTTTATAGTGCTTTGCACACACAGACAAGGCCCTCGGAATGTAAAAGGGCCTCTTCACATAAACGGGCCACACTGCCTGGGCGAAGAAATTATCAGGGCCCAAGACGGACGTTTCGCCTGCTTGATTTATTGAAGGCGAGTGCATCTTAATGGATTGGCTACATCTTTCAAACTGCAATGCACCAACACCATAAATGTAAACAGATTGGGGGCTGCCATTCATTCAGGTGATCACATGGCTACAATTCGGAGGTCGCACTTAGCCCGGCTCCATAATCCAGGGACAGCATAAAAAAAGCCAAATTGGCAAAATTTTCAAAAGAAAAGAGAAAAATCTATAGGAACAAAATTCAATGACACCAAAGGGGATCATGAAAAATATTCAAGGGTAAATGCAAAACACAAGGAAACCTGATCTGAACCATATGCCGCCCCACCACAACTGATCTGAACCATATGCCGCCACCCCACAACTGATCTGAACCATATGCCGCCACACCACAACTGATCTGAACCATATGCCGCCACACCACAACTGATCTGAACCATATGCCGCCACTCCACAACTGATCTGAACCATATGCCGCCACACCACAACTGATCTGAACCATATGCCGCCCCACCAGCACTGATCTGAACCATATGCCGCCACACCACAACTGATCTGAACCATATGCCGCCACACCACAACTGATCTGAACCATATGCCGCCACACCACAACTGATCTGAACCATATGCCGCCACACCACAACTGATCTGAACCATATGCCGCCACTCCACAACTGATCTGAACCATATGCCGCCACTCCACAACTGATCTGAACCATATGCCGCCCCACCACAACCGATCTGAACCATATGCCGCCACCCCACAACCGATCTGAACCATATGCCGCCCCACCACAACCGATCTGAACCATATGCCGCCACACCACAACTGATCTGAACCATATGCCGCCCCACCACAACTGATCTGAACCATATGCCGCCACCCCACAACTGATCTGAACCATATGCCGCCACCCCACAACTGATCTGAACCATATGCCGCCACACCACAACTGATCTGAACCATATGCCGCCACACCACAACTGATCTGAACCATATGCCGCCACCCCACAACTGATCTGAACCATATGCCGCCCCACCACAACTGATCTGAACCATATGCCGCCACTCCACAACTGATCTGAACCATATGCCGCCACCCCACAACTGATCTGAACCATATGCCGCCCCACCACAACTGATCTGAACCATATGCCGCCACTCCACAACTGATCTGAACCATATGCCGCCACACCACAACTGATCTGAACCATATGCCGCCACACCACAACTGATCTGAACCATATGCCGCCACTCCACAACTGATCTGAACCATATGCCGCCACTCCACAACTGATCTGAACCATATGCCGCCACACCGCAACTGATCTGAACCATATACCGCCCCACCACAACTGATCTGAACCATATGCCGCCACTCCACAACAGATCTGAACCATATGCCGCCACTCCACAACTGATCTGAACCATATGCCGCCACAACGCAACTGATCTGAACCATATGCCGCCACACCGCAACTGATCTGAACCATATGCCGCCACTCCACAACTGATCTGAACCATATGCCGCCCCACCACAACTGATCTGAACCATAGGCCGCCCCACAACTGATCTGAACCATATGCCGCCACACAACTGATCTGAACCATATGCCGCCACACCACAACTGATCTGAACCATATGCCGCCACACCACATCTGATCTGAACCATATGTCGCCCCACCACAACTGATCTGAACCATATGCCGCCACACCGCAACTGATCTGAACCATATGCCGCCACACCACATCTGATCTGAACCATATGTCGCCCCACCATATGTCGCTGAGCACCTGCACTTCCAGTCATTCTGTGTTCAGACTCCCTTTAAGTTCCCCCCCCCCAGAATCAGATTGAATGACAATAGGTCACTATGGTGAGTGATACATAAAGGAATTTTAAATGGCAAGAACTACACATTGTGTCTTCCCATCACCTCCCAGGGGCGTTCTAAACAGACAAAAGGCACGATCATCATATCTAGGACCACACTGTAACACAGGGCACAAGCCCTTCTAGTGAGGCGGGAAAGATCACTGTATGACAGCGCAGAATGCGGGCATAGTCTAGATTATGTCTGCAGACTGGTCCCATACAGCACATCCCTCGCTTCCGAGCACGCTCAGTGCCGCAGAACGGATCCCTGCACACGGAAGCCCATGGACCCGTGTTGTCCTGGATCCGTGCTCCATGTTAATTCCAGACGTGTAGCCGCGGATCCGTGCGTCTCCCTGCGCCTGCGTGTTTTTCAGATGACACAAAACTGCAACAAGTTGTGCTTTTGTGCATCTGATAAAATATGCAGACACAGCGATCCATGGGAAAACGGTGACACCTGGACGCACAGTCCCATCCGTCACCACTGAAAGTCAATGGAGCCGAAAACGGATCCGTGTGCAGCCAAAATATGCGAGTGTGACACCAGCTTAACCCTATAATGATTGGGGCTGGACCGAGATCTCCACAGGTTTTACCTAAAATCACTTTATATTACTTACCCCACCCTTAGGGCTCATACTCACCAGTGAGAGAGTCGCGTGATTCTCCTGTGAGTCTCTCGCATGGAAACCCGGCACTCGGACCGGAGGGGGTGACTGCATAGAAGTACATGTAGCCGCACGCTCCGGTCCGAGTGCTGGCGGCAGTGCCGGGTTTCCATGCGAGAGACTCACACGAGAATCACGCGACTCTCTCACAAGTTAGCAGCAACAACTGCCACCGTCTGTCCTCCTCCCTGTAGTATTGTCCTGAGTCCTCCTGGCCCTGCGATCAACGGGATCCGTTACATAGCGGCACTAACGCATCCAAACGCATGATGTATTACTTCATGACGCCCCCTGGAGCGCGGTCTGCAGCATTTGGGGTGCACCATGAAGTAACGCATCAGGCGTTTGGATGCGTTAGTGCCGCTATGTAACGATCCCGTTGAACGCAGGACCATTAACCTGGCCTAACACTATGAGAAGATGATATACCTAACAATGTGCGGAGCCTCTCCTCCTGCACACACCATATACTGTATGTATACGCCATGGGGGAGGGGCCAGGAAAGCAGATCTTTATTCGGGACTAAAGGTAACGCACAGGTCATTGCAGATGATGATGATGACGACAATGTGCCGAGTCCCTCCTACCACACATAGTCACATGCCATATATGCCATGGAGGAACTGGCAGGATATATTTGGGACTGAAGGGTTAACTCCCCTGCATTTATTTACAGCCCACAACTCCACATCTCCTCCTCTCCTGACCACTCCTCCCCCCAGATGAGTCACAGTCAGGCTTCACTAAGCTGGAGTTGCCAGAAAAACAAAAACTCAGCTCGTTCACCCTGCAGAGCCGGCTCATTTCATTCACAGCAGGGAGCCGGCTCATTTCATTCACAGCAGGGAGCCGGCTCATTTCATTCACAGCAGGGAGCCGGCTCATTTCATTCACAGCAGGGAGCCGGCTCATTTCATTCACAGCAGGGAGACGGCTCATTTCATTCACAGCAGGGAGCCGGCTCATTTCATTCACAGCAGGGAGCCGGCTCATTTCATTCACAGCAGGGAGCCGGCTCATTTCATTCACAGCAGGGAGCCGGCTCATTTCATTCACAGCAGGGAGCCGGCTCATTTCATTCACAGCAGGGAGCCGGCTCATTTCATTCACAGCAGGGAGCCGGCTCATTTCATTCACAGCAGGGAGCCGGCTCATTTCATTCACAGCAGGGAGCCGGCTCATTTCATTCACAGCAGGGAGCCGGCTCATTTCATTCATAGCAGGGAGCCGGCTCTTAGAATTGGATCGTTCTTAGAATCGGATCGTTCACGAACGACACATCACTAGTGAAGAAGCCATGTTATGTCACAACTCACAGGGAGGAAGCCAAAGTTCTTCACACACCTCGTCCACCGCCTCCTGAGGCTGGGTCTCCCCCCAAGGAACAACATCTTAACTCCTTCTTGTGAGCTCATGCTCTGCAGGGGGAACACACAGCGCTCTGCTACATCCAAGCACAGCCCACCACTGACAGCCTACAGGTGCAGACAGGACCCTTCATTATAACATGTAGCCCATCAGCACCAGAGACACTTCTGCTTCCTGCAATGCACGTGTGCTGCTCCCTCTCTGGCTCCTAGGAGGCGTGGCGTTCTTATGCAAATTCAGCCAGAGACTTCAGCCAACTGCTGACCAGGAAACAAGGAAAGCTTCAAGGGGCCGAGCCCGGGGGGTATACAGCGGCCGGCGCTTACATTTAATTAAAGGAGATAGTACTGTGTCAGCACAGTTGCCAAACTACAGCGGCGGTCGCAGGCCCCCTCACCCATCAGGGCCCCTCACCTCTCCGGGCCCCATAGTCTGTCTCTATTGACGGTACGTCCCTGTATGTCGCCACACCGCAACTGATCTGAACCATAGGCCGCCACACCGCAACTGATCTGAACGATAAGCCGCCCCACCACAACTGATCTGAACCATATGCCGCCACACCACAACTGATCTGAACCATAGGCCGCCACACCGCAACTGATCTGAACGATAAGCCGCCCCACCACAACTGATCTGAATCATATGTCGCCACACCACAACTTATCTGAACCATATGTCGCCACACCACAACTTATCTGAACCATATGTCGCCACACCACAACTAATCGGAACCATATGCCGCCCCACCACAACTGATCTGAACCATATGTCGCCACACCACAACTGATCTGAACCATATGTCGCCCCACCACAACTGATCTGAACCATATGCCGCTACACCACAACTTATCTGAACCATATGTCGCCACACCGCAACTTATCTGAACCATAGGCCGCCTCACCGCAACTGATCTGAACCATATGCCGCCACACCACAACTGATCTGAACCATATGTCGCCACACCACAACTAATCGGAACCATATGCCGCCCCACCACAACTGATCTGAACCATATGTCGCCACACCACAACTGATCTGAACCATATGTCGCCCCACCACAACTGATCTGAACCATATGTCGCCAAACCGCAACTGATCTGAACCATATGCCGCCCCACCGCAACTGATCTGAACCATACGCCGCCACACCGCAACTGATCTGAACCATACGCCGCCACACCGCAACTGATCTGAACCATATGCCTCCTCACCACAACTGATCTGAACCATATGTCGCCACACCACAACTGTTCTGAACCATATGTCGCCACACCGCAACTGATCTGAACCATATGCCGCCACACCGCAACTGATCTGAACCATAGGCCGCCACACCGCAACTGATCTGAACCATATGTCGCCACACCGCAACTGATCTGAACCATATGTCGCCACACCGCAACTGATCTGAACCATATGCCGCCACATCGCAACTGATCTGAACCATATGCCGCCACACCACAACAGATCTGAACCATATGCCGCCACACCGCAACTGATCTGAACCATGTCGCCACACCGCAACTGATCTGAACCATATGCTGCCACACCGCAACTGATCTGAACCATATGTCACCACACCGCAACTGATCTGAACCATAAGCCGCCACACCGCAACTGATCTGAATCATAGGCCGCCACACCGCAACTGATCAGAACCATAAGCCACCACACCGCAACTGATTTGAACCATACGCCGCCACACCGCAACTGATCTGAACCATATGCCGCCACACCATAACTGATCTGAACCATATGTCGCCACACCACAACTGATCTGAACCATATGCCGCCACACCAGAAGGCCACCTCCCAGTTCTCATGTGGCTATTAAGATATGGGAAGAACACTATGAGTCAGCCCTGAGGAAGCCACACGTGAAGTGGCGACACACGTGTGCTTCAAGGAAAGATAGGGTTAAACCTGGGGTGCCGATAAGGTTGCGCTCTCAATAAACTACTTTCATGTTTCTTGTTTCATTAGTCTATAACTCTCCAGCAGATTTAACTCGTTCTTTTCCACAGAGCACTCATCTTCTGCCCTGCGTGTCTGCGGTAGTCGATGCACAATCTAAACCAGGTGAGCAATTTCTCATCCTTTTATCACCATTTCTGCCCGGATAAGGTCCTATTGTGCCATCGTCTTTACACTCTTTTATACTATGGCCATACCTGTCCTAGATACAGACCCTACTTAGAATCATAGAATCGTAGAGTTGGAAGGCACCTCTTGGGCCATCTGGTCCAACCCCTTGCTCAAAGCAGGATTCGCTAAATCATCCCAGTCAGATGTCTGTCCAGCCTCTGTTTGAAGACTTCCATTGAAGGGGAACTCGCCACTTCTCGTGGCAGCTTGTTCCACTCATTGATCACTCTAACTGTCAAAAAGTTTTTTCTAATATCTAATCTGTGTCTCCTCCCATTCAGTTTCATCCCATTGCTTCTAGTCTTTCCTTGTGCAAATGAGAATAACGATAATCCTTCTGTAGACAGCTAATAAGTCTTCTCTCAGTCTTCTCTTTTGCAAACTAAACATTCCCAAATCCTGCAACCTTTCCTCATAAGACAGGGTTTGCAGACCGGTCACCATTCTGGTCGCTCTTTTCTGAACTTGCTCCAGTTTGTTGATGTCTTTTTTAAAATGTGGTGCCCAAAACTGGACACAATATTCCAGATGAGGTCTGACCAAAGAGGAGTAGAGGGAAATAATGACTTCACGTGTTCTAGACTGTATGCTTCTGTTAATACATCCTAGAATTGCATTTGCCTTTTTTGCTGCTGCAATGCATTTTTCATTTTTATTGCCCAGATGTAGTACTTTGCATTTTTCCCCGTTAAAAACCATTCTGTTAGTTGCTGCCCACTGCTCCAGTTTATTTATAAACTTCAATGGAAGTCTTCAAACAGAGGCTGGACAGACATCTGACTGGGATGATTTAGCGAATCCTGCTTTGAGCAGGGGGTTGGACCAGATGGCCCAGGAGGTCCCTTCCAACTCTACGATTCTATGATTCTATGATATCTTTTTGAATCCTCTCTCTCTCTTCTCTAGTATTAGCTATCCCTCCTAGCTTTGTGTCATCAGCAAATTTAATCATTTTACCCTCAATTCCTTCATCTAAATCGTTGATAAAGATGTTGAACAATACAGGGCCCAGGACAGAGCCCTGTGGTACCCCATTTGAGACATTCTTCCAACTGGATGTGCAGCCATTTACGACCACTCTTTGGGTCCGATCACTAAGCCAGTTATGAATCCACCTAACAGTTGCCTTGTCCATTCCATACTTAGTCATTTTTTCAATAATGATTGAATGAGATACTTTGTCAAATGCTTTGCTGAAGTCAAGATATACTATATCAACAGCATTTCCTTGATCCACCCAATCAGTGATTCCGTCATAGAAGGAAATTAAGTTAACTTGACATGACTTATTAGTTACAAACCCATGCTGACTCTGTTTAATCACTACATTCTTATCCAGGTACTGACATACATGTTGTTTAATAATTTGTTCAAAGATCTTTCCTGGTATAGAAGTCAGACTCACCGGCGTAAAGTTGCCTGGGTCCACCTTCTTCCCCTTTTTCAAGATAGGAACAACATTTGCTATTCTCCAGTCTTCTGGGACTTCTCCTGTTCTCCAAGAATTTTCAAAGATTAAGGAGAGGGGTTCAAAAATTTCTTCTGCTATCTCCTTCAGTACTCTGGGGTGTAATTCATCTGGACCTGGAGACTTGAATTAATTTAGGTTAGCTAAGTGTTTCCTCACTATCTTTCTGTTTATAGATATCCTGGATTCTTCTTTTCCCTTAATAGGACTGTGAAGAACAGTTGAGATTATATTTCCTTTCTGAGAGAAAACAGATGCAAAATAGGAATTTAAAAGTTCGGCCTTCTCAACATTCTGTCTTACCATTTCATCATCTTCATCCTGTAAAAATCCTATAGCATCGTTGACTATTCTTTTACTTTTGCCATATCCCCAAAATCCTTTATTATTGCTTTTGACACCTCTTGCAAGCCTCAATTCATTGTCAGTTTTAGCTAATCTGATTTGTGCCCTGCAAGTTCTGCAGACAGCATTATATTCTTCTTTAGATATGCCTTCCTCTTTCCATTTTATAAATATTTCTTTCTTCCTTTTTAGCATGTGCTTAAGTTCTGTGTTCATCCATCCTGGTTTCCTTAAATGCTTCCTATTTTTCCCTCTTTTCGGAATTGTTAATAATTGTGCTTTGAGAATTTCATTTTTCAAGATTTCCCATCCTTCCTGGACATTTTTGTCCTTAACGATATCCAGCCATTGGATCCCTCCAATTCTCTTTCTGAATCCCTTAAAATCTGCCTTTCTGAAATCTAACCTTGACGTCTGAGTCTTCACAGGTCTTCCTCCTCTAGTTATCCAAAATTCTAAAATAGCATGGTCGCTACCTCCTAGGGTCCCAGCCACTTTTACCTCCTCAACCATTTCCTCCCTGTTTATAAGGATTAGATCCAAGGTAGCAGTTCCCCTTGTTTTCTCCCCTACCTTTTGGAAGATAAAGTTGTCAGCAAGAGAGGATAAGAATTTCCTTGACCTGTTAGTTTTCCCTGAGAGAGATTCCCAACAAATGTCTGGATGGTTGAAATCTCCCATGACAACTATGTCATATTTTTTGGAGAACTTGGCCATTTGATGCATAAGGAGTTCATCCATATCTTCAGCTTGCACAGGCGACCTGTAGTAAATGCCTACAATGGTGTCCTTTCCATTGTTCTGTCCTTATATTCTTACCCAAAGTTTCCCCAGAACTCCCAGTCTCTGAAGCTTCAATCTCTGTGCAGATATACGCGTTTCTAACATACAATGCGACACCCCCTCCTCGTTTATCAAGTCTGTTTCTTCAGATAAGTTGCATCCTTCTAGTCTTGTATTCCAATCATGTGTATTGTCCCACCAAGTCTCAGTGATTCCAATGACATCATATTTCTTTTCCTGTGTTAGTAGTTCCAATTCTCCTTGTTTATTGCCCATGCTTTGTGCGTACAGTGTGAGTCCGGTGACTGTCAGAAAGAAAGGCACAGAACGCTCCATGTCCATGAGTATATCACACGTGCCCCCATACAAGTGACAGAGGACAGGACAGATCCTTGTACCTTGATCGTGCCGTTAACTTCTGAGCCACGCGGGGCCCGTACCAGACCCCTTTAACCGTCAGCCACTTTGGGCTCCCTTGACCCTGACTGTGAAGAGAGTTGTGCAGGAGTCTCGTTGAGATTAGACGGTACCGTGGCCCTTACCTTTGTAGGAAACTACAGTATATGGACTAGGGGCAGTGGAAGGTACCGGAGACCGACCTGTTATGAATGAGTCACCATAGGAGGCAAAAACAGAAAAACTAGCTAAGTCCAGAAAACCAGAGAAGTTGGCAGCTATCGGATTGCAGACCCCTGAACCTAACAACAACTAGCAGTACCTGTGGGGGGTTCCTACGGTGCCCTAGGCCCCTCGATCACAGCCGGAGAACTACATAGCCTAAAGACAGAAAGGGAAATCTAAACTGCCCCAGAGCAGACCCCAAAGCAATAGGCAGCCCCCAACATATAATGACGGTGAAGCAAGATGAAAAAACACTCACACAGGTAGAAAGATAGGCTGAGCAAATGATGGGGCCCAAGCTAACTAAATAGGACAGAAAAGCTACTGTCTGCAATCTGCCAAAACCCTCTCAAAAACAAGGGCCAACAGACTGATAGGGAAAAAAGCCCTGAAGACGCTAGGCTTCAAAAAGACTATATCAGTACTTAGGTATTATCTGAAGACAGGGCAAAAAGGAATTCAGCTCACCCAGCAGTGAAAGGCAGAAATCCAGAAAAACAAGGCAAAACAAAACCAAAACACAAATGCAAAAAGTAGAGCAGAAAACTTAGCTTTTGAGGAGCAGGAATCAGACTGGTCTCCAAGAATCCCTCAGAGTAATCACCCGCAAGGCAGAAGGGCGTCGGCTGCCTTATATCCAGTCAGCAATCCCAGTCACCCAGTCATCATCATTCTGCTCAGGTGCTTTGTAATCAGCCTCACTACCTTCCTTCACCAGAAGAGGGAGTTCATCAGACCTCAATGGTGAAGGGGAAAATGAACTCACAACAGTACCTCCCCCTTGAGGAGGGGTCACCGAACCCTCATCCACGCCACCAGGGCGATCAGGGTGAGCCCGATGAAAGGCACGCACCAGTCTTTTGGCATGAATATCAGAGGCAGAGACCCAGGAATTATCCTCCTGACCATAACCCTTCCACTTAACTAAATACTGGAGTCTCCGTCTAGCCAGACGGGAATCCAGTATCTTCTCTACCTCATATTCCATGTTACCTTCAACTAATACAGGGTCCGGAGGTGCCACCCCAGGAACAACTGGTTCAACAAACCTCTTCAACAAAGATTTATGGAACACATTATGAATTTTAAATGTGACAGGAAGAGCCAAACGAAAAGAGACCGGATTAATAATCTCCAAAATCTTGTAAGGTCCAATAAATCTAGGCTTAAACTTAGGAGAAGCCACCTTCATAGCGATATTTTTTGATGATAACCAAACCATATCACCAACCTTAAACTGGGGACCAATGGTCCTATGTCGGTTGGAAAACCGCTGGGCCTTTTCCTGGGAGAGAGATAACTTATCCACTACTTGGTCCCAGATCTGGTGCATTCTCTCCACCACAGTGTCAACACTTGGGCAGGCAGAAGGCTCCACCTGCCCTGAAGAAAATCGAGGATGAAACCCAAAGATACAAAAAAAAAGGTGACATCAAAGTGGCAGAACTAGCTCTATTATTTAAAGCAAATTCGGCCAAGGGCAAAAATGAAACCCAATCATCCTGATCAGCGGAAATAAAACATCTCAAATACAACTCCAAGGTCTGGTTTGTTCTCTCCGTCTGCCCATTGGTCTGAGGGTGAAAAGCAGAGGAGAAGGACAACTGAATTCCCAGCTTGGAACAGAAAGTTCTCCAAAATCTAGACACAAACTGAACTCCTCTGTCAGATACAATGTTCTCAGGAATCCCGTGCAAGCAAACCACCTGTTGCAAAAACAGGGGCACCAACTCAGAGGAAGATGGCAACTTAGGGAGTGGTACAAGAAGAACCATCTTAGAGAACCTATCACAAATCACCCAAATAACAGTCATTCTCTGAAAGACAGGCATATCAGAGATGAAATCCATTGAAATATGGGTCCATGGCCTCCTGGGGACCGGCAAAGGCATCAACAACCCACTAATAATAATAATAATAATAATAATCTTTATTTATATAGCGCCAACATATTCCGCAGCGCTTTACAGTTTAACAGTTTCAAAACACAAGTCATAAGTAACAACGCTAACAATACAATAATTAAAGCAAAATAAGACGAAATGAGACGACCCTGCTCGTGAGAGCGTACAATCTACAATGAGGTGAGGGAGATACAGAGTACAGGTGTGTATTTACAATGGTGTATTTACAATGAAGGTCCAGCCATCTTGCAGGAGTGAAGGATGGATGGAGATAGTGAATGGGCTACACACGCACACTTACACAGAGAATGACTTTGATTAGTGAATGTGATAGGCCGCTCTGAACAGGTGTGTTTTGAGGGAGCGCCTAAAACTATGCAAATTGTGGATAGTCCTGATTTCTTGGGGTAGAGCATTCCAGAGGATAGGAGCAGCACGGGAGAAGTCTTGGAGTCGGGAGTGGGAGGTACGGATTAGTGCAGAGGTTAGTCGAAAGTCGTTTGCAGAGCGCAGCGATCGGCTAGGCCGATAGACAGAAATGAGAGAAGAGATGTAAGGGGGTGCCGCACTGTGGAGAGCTTTGTGGGTGAGAACAAGTACTTTGAATTGGATCCTATAATGAATGGGCAGCCAATGTAAGGACTGGCGAAGAGCGGACGCGTCCGAGTACCGATTACCCAGATGGACGATCCTGGCTGCTGCATTGAGTATGGACTGGAGAGGGGATAGTCGAGTGACGGGGAGGCCAATTAATAGAGCGTTGCAGTAATCCAGGCGAGAGTGGATCAATGCAACAGTGAGGGTTTTTGTTGTTTCCATAGTGAGAAAAGGGCGGATTCTAGAGATGTTCTTTAGGTGTAAGCGGCAAGAGCGGGCAAGGGATTGTATATGGGATGTGAAGGAGAGATTGGTGTCAAACATAACACCCAGACAGCGCGCCTGCTGCCGGGGTGTTATTGTGGTACCACCCACGGAGAGGGAAATGTCAGATTTAGGGAGGTTAGTAGACGGCGGGAGCAGAAGTAGTTCAGTTTTGGAGAGGTTGAGTTTCAGATAGAGAGCGGACATGATATTGGAGACTGCGGACAGACAGTCACTGGCGTTCTGTAGTACAGCGGGGGTAAGGTCGGGGGAAGACGTGTATAGTTGTGTGTCATCAGCATAAAGATGGTACTGAAAGCCAAATCTGCTGATGGTCTGTCCAATTGGGGCCGTGTAGAGAGAGAAAAGAAGGGGGCCAAGGACTGAGCCCTGAGGTACCCCGACAGCAAGAGGAAGAGGAGATGACGTGGAGCCAGAGAACAAAACACTGAAGGAGCGGTCAGAGAGATAGGAAGAGAACCAGGAGAGTGCAGTGTCCTTAATGCCTAGTGACTGGAGCCTAGAGAGTAGGAGATGGTGGTCAACAGTATCGAAAGCTGCAGATAGGTCAAGAAGAATGAGCAGAGAGTGGTCACCGTTACGTTTTGCTGTCAGAAGGTCATTGGTCACTTTGATGAGTGCACTAGAGCGAGAACAAGGTTTAGACCGGGAGCAAGTCCCACAGGACTGCACAAAATTCCTGACATCACGAGACAAGGCAGGCCACCAAAAAGACCGACTCACCAGATCTCTAGTACCAAAAATACCTGGATGACCAGCCAATGCAGAGAAATGAACTTCAGACATCACTTTCTTCTTCCACTGGTCAGGAACATACAACTTTCCACTGGGACAACGCTCAGGTTTGTCCTCCTGGAACTCTTCCAGAGCACGTCTCAAATCGGGCGAGATGGCAGAAAGAACTACCCCTTGGCCTAAGATGGTAGCAGGCTTGGTCACCACAGGAGAATCAGTAAAGAAGCTCCTAGAGAGGGCGTATGCCTTGACATTCTTAGTGCCAGGAAGAAAAGAGACCACAAAATCAAAACGTGTAAAAAACAAGGCCCACCTAGCCTGTCTAGGGTTCAAGCGTTTGGCCGACTCCAGGTAAATCAAATTCTTGTGGTCAGTGAGGACCACGACTTGGTGTTTAGCTCCCTCCAACCAATGTCTCCACTCCTCAAATGCCCATTTCATGGCTAACAGTTCCCGATTCCCCACATCATAGTTACGTTCAGATGGAGAGAACTTTCGGGAAAAGAAAGCACAGGGATTCATTTTAGATGTTACAGGATCCTTTTGGGACAAAACAACTCCTGCACCAATCTCAGAAGCGTCCACCTATACCTGGAACGGGAGTGAGACATCAGGTTGCCGCAAAACCGGGGCAGAAGTGAATCTTCGCTTCAGCTCCTGAAAGGAAGAAACAGCCTCCGGAGACCAATTCAACACATCAGCACCCTTTTTAGTTAGATCAGTCAATGGCTTGGCAATACTAGAAAATTTTGCTATAAATTTCCGATAAAAATTAGCAAAACCCAAAAACTTCTGGAGGGCCTTCAAAGAAGTGGGCTGAACCCAATCATAAATGGCCTGTACCTTGACTGGGTCCATTTCAATAGTTGACGGAGACAAAATAAATCGCAAAAATGAAATCCTCTGTACCCCAAAAAGGCATTTCGATCCTTTGACATACAGGGAATTCTCCATCAAGATCCAGAACACAGTCCGAACATGTTCCACATGAGAATCCCAATTCTTGGAGAAGATCAAAATATCATCCAGATAGATAATCAAAAATTTATCCACAAAGTCTCGGAAAATGTCGTTCATGAAGCACTGGAAGACAGAAGGGGCATTAGTGAGCCCAAAAGGCATCACCAGGTACTTAAAATGTCCCTCCGGAGTATTAAACGCCGTCTTCCATTCATCCCCATGCTTAATGCGAATAAGATTATACGCCCCCCTGAGGTCAAGCTTGGTAAACCAGCAAGCACCTTTAACTCTGGAGAATAGATCCGAAATCAGGGGTAACGGATACTGATATTTAATAGTAATTTTGTTGAGGGCACGATAATCAATACAAGGCCTTAATGAACCATCCTTTTTGGCCACGAAAAAAAAAACGGCACCTAAGGGTGAAGAGGATGGTCTAATATGACCCTTCTCCAACGCCTCCTTAATATAGGATCGCATAGCCTCGTGCTCGGGTACAGATAAATTGAAGAGCCGACCCTTAGGAAATTTACACCCCGGGCTCAGTTCAATTGCACAGTCATAACTCCTATGAGGAGGCAAAGACGCAGGCTCATTCTCACTAAATACATCATAAAAGTCCGCCAAATAGTCAGGAACATCATGCGACTGAGGAGAGGTGGAAAAAAACGGAGCCTCACTAAGGGCACACCGACAACCCCAACTCACCACAGACACAGATTTCCAATCCAAAACTGGATTATGAATTTGCAACCAGGGAAACCCCAGAACAATGGTATCATGCAAATTATGCAACACCAAAAATCTGCAATTTTCTTGATGGTCTGGGTCGACCCGCATTACCACCTGGGTCCAAAACTGAGGTTTATTTTTCGCCAAAGGAGTAGCATCAATCCCCCTCAAAGGGATAGGCGTCCGCAGAGGTGTCATCGGAAATCCACAACGTTTAGCAAAATCCAAGTCCATTAGATTCAGGGCTGCTCCCGAATCCACAAAAGCCTTGGCGGAAAATGTGGACAGGGAGCAGATCAGAGTAATTGCCAGAAGAAACTTAGGTTGAACACCACCCACAGAAAACGTGTGCAAAACGTTTCTTTCGTTTAAGACAGACAGAAATAATATGCGAGGCATCTCCACAAAAAAAAAAACACAGCTTATTATGCCTTCTGAACTTTTGACGTTGCTCCCTGGACAAAACTCTATCACATTGCATAGGTTCAGACACTTGTTCAACAGGTGGCAACACCTTTCGTGCAGTCCTGCGTTCACGTAAACGCCGATCAACCTGAATAGCTAATGACATAGAATCGTCAAGACCAGAGGGAACAGGAAATCCCACCATAGTATCTTTTACGGCTTCTGACAAACCCTTCCGAAAGAGAGCTGCCAAGGCATTATCATTCCAGGTAGTAAGGACTGCCCACTTTCGGAATTTTTGACAGTACAATTCTGCAGAATCTTGACCCTGGCTCAATGCCAACAGGGTCTTTTCAGCCTGATCAATAGCATTAGGTTCGTCATACAACAACCCCAAGGCTTGAAAAAATGCGTTCACATTAGTCAGAATAGGATCATCTGGTTTCAAAGAAAACGCCCAATCCTGGGGATCGCCACGCAGCAAAGAGATGACAATTTTAACCTGCTGCGCGGAGCTCCCTGACGAGTTAGGCTTCAAGGGAAAAAACAATTTACAATTATTTTTGAAATTCAAAAATTTAGACCGATCCCCAAAAAACACATCAGGAGTAGGGATCTTTGGTTCAGCAGCATGTGAATGAGCAAGGTAGGCGGAAATTCCCCGCACTTCCGCAACGAGCTGCTCCACACGATCAGACAATTGCTTTATCTCCATTGAGAGAAAAAAAAATTCCCCCTACGGCCTCAGAGATATAGAGGAAAAAATATACACACTCTTTTTTTTTTTTTTTTTTTTTTTTTTTACAATTCTTTCCTGCTATTGAGTACCCTAGGATCTGCAGTATGGCGGGTGATTCTGTTATGAATGAGTCCCCGTAGGAGGCAAAAACAGAAATACTAGCTAAGTCCAGAAAACCAGAGAAGTTGGCAGCTATCGGATTGCAGACCCCTGAACCTATCAACAACAACTAGCAGTAGCCGTGGGGGGTTCCTACGATGCCCTAGACCCCTCGATCACAGCCGGAGAACTACATAGCCTAAAGACAGAAAGGGAAATCTAAACTGCCCCAGAGCAGACCCCAAAGCAATAGGCAGCCCCCAACATATAATGACGGTGAAGCAAGATGAAAAAACACTCACACAGATAGAAAGATAGACTGAGCAAATGATGGGGCTCAAGCTAACTAAATAGGACAGGATAGAAAAGCTGCTGTCTGCAATCCGCCAAAACCCTATCAAAAACAAGGGCCAACAGACTGATAGGGAAAAAAGCCCTGAAGACGCTAGGCTTCAAAAAGACTATATCAGTACTCAGGTATTATCTTAAGACAGAGCAAAAAGGAATTCAGCTCACCCAGCAGGGAAAGGCAGAAATCCAGAAAAACAAGGCAAAACAAAACCAAAACACAAATGCAAAAAGTAGAGCAGAAAACTTAGCTTTTGAGGAGCAGGAATCAGGCTGGTTTCCAAGAATCCCTCAGAGTAATCACCCGCAAGGCAGAAGGGCGTCGGCTGCCTTATATCCAGTCAGCAATTCCAGTCATCATCATTCTGATCAGGTGCTTTGTGATCAGCCTCACTACCTTCCTGTCATCAGGGAAGACGGGGGTTCATTAGACCTCAATGGTGAAGGGGAAAATGAACTCACAACACCGACCACTGTCATCAGAAGACGGGGTATTGTTGTCTGCTTGACCGCATCAATGAGGACACAGCGTCGGCCGTTGCAGCACCATTGAGAACGCAGCAGGAGCTGCAGTATTAGGACTTCCTTATACGTTTGCTGATATCTGAACCGTTGCATTGTACTGTGCCTTTAATACTGTTTAACGCTTTAGCTCCCTGCGTGGAGTATTTCCCCTGTAAATAAACCTGTTAACCCTTGCTCTGCTGCCTGCGTACCGTCACTGCATCCCGCGTTCCTGTTTGATATCTTACACTAGCGTCACCCCCCTTACGCCTCATTCAAAATAAAACAATAAAAAAATAAAATCAAACATACACATATTTGGTAAATGGAGCAACGAGAAAAAAAATGAAAAACGCCAGAATTACGCTTTTTTGGTCGTCGCTACATTGAAATAAAATGCAATAATGGGCGATCAAAAGATCGTATCTGCACCAACCAATGGTGTCAATAAAAACGTCAGCTCGGTGCGCAAAGAATTGGGATTTATACTGTGGGGCGTGGAGTGTGAACAGTGTCACACTAGCGATGGCTAGTAGCCATATAAACCTATGTAATATGTAACGACCTTCATACCAGCACATGGCGCCCCGTTTTTGCACCCTGCACATAGGCGCTCTGTGATCTTCCCTTTTGGCTAGTAGCCATATAAACCTATGTAATATGTAACGACCTTCATACCAGCACATGGCGCCCCGTTTTTGCACCCTGCACATAGGCGCTCTGTGATCTTCCCTTTTGGCTAGTAGCCATATAAACCTATGTAATATGTAACGACCTTCATACCAGCACATGGCGCCCCGTTTTTGCACCCTGCACATAGGCGCTCTGTGATCTTCCCTTTTGGCTAGTAGCCATATAAACCTATGTAATATGTAACGACCTTCATACCAGCACATGGCGCCCCGTTTTTGCACCCTGCACATAGGCGCTCTGTGATCTTCCCTTTTGGCTAGTAGCCATATAAACCTATGTAATATGTAACGACCTTCATACCAGCACATGGCGCCCCGTTTTTGCACCCTGCACATAGGCGCTCTGTGATCTTCCCTTTTGGCTAGTAGCCATATAAACCTATGTAATATGTAACGACCTTCATACCAGCACATGGCGCCCCGTTTTTGCACCCTGCACATAGGCGCTCTGTGATCTTCCCTTTTGGCTAGTAGCCATATAAACCTATGTAATATGTAACGACCTTCATACCAGCACATGGCGCCCCGTTTTTGTACCCTGCACATAGGTGCTCTGTGATCTTCTCTTTTGGCTAGTAGCCATATAAACCTATGTAATATGTAACGTCCTTCATACCAGCACATGGCGCCCCGTTTTTGTACCCTGCACATAGGTGCTCTGTGATCTTCCCTTTTGGCTAGTAGCCATATAAGCCTAGATTTTAATCAATGGATCTCAGAATAATTAAAAGTTCCACAACTTGATGTGTTAAAGTGTGTCCCTGTGCTGAGACACATGTGCTCTGCTGCGTACTGTGTAATGGCTGTGCCTGACCACGTAGAGCTGCTGCAGCGCAAGGTCACACACACAGCCCGGCCCGGGGAAGGAAAATAAGAGTACACAGACGACACAGCAGTGGCTGGCAGATGCTTCTTTCTGTGAGGTAACACTTCCCTCAACGCTTTACCACAGGAATGAGGGCTTCTCCCGTGTAACCAGTCCAGTTTCTATCAGGACGGTAGAAGTATAAAATCCACCTGCCATTTCCTCCACCCACCTCACCCAGTAGAGACAGACCCGAATTGTCAAGACTTTTATGTCACAAAAAGCTTAGAAAATTTTTAAAATCTTTGCAGAAATTATAAATGTGTAAAAATGGTGCTACTCCTAGCGTTTTCAAGGCAGACTCTCCTTAATCTGCTAGAATGTGTGGATCTGGGTGACTTCAGTGGTGTGAGACACAGCTTGTCTAATTCATAACGTTCCTAACACCAGAACACTTACTCCAGTCTCTGACAAAGGGAGGACAACGCAACTGATTCACGAAGAGACCTGCGCACCTTAATGAATCGGGAGCATGTGACTGTGCCAAACCCCTTCGTCAGGACTGGCATGAAAACCACTGGTGTTCATGAAAACGAGCCATAAAGTGTGAGGTCTGCGGCACCGCTCCTCTAGAGAGTCCTCACTATACAAAAGGTAAAACGAAAACTGAACAGCCAATCTCAGGTCCCCTCCACCTACCGTGTCATCCATGGGGAGAAGATGATGAGGGTCTGACTCTGGTGGAGGACTTTCACCGGATCTAACTGAAGGAAAAGGGAGATGGTCGAAATCTTCTCCACAAAACGATAATGGTGGGACGTGTAACCATCCATAAATATTACCTGGTGGAGAAACCCGATGCTCCTCAGCCATAATGTCCGAGTACAGATCCCGGTGTCTTTCTACATAATCCCAATCCTCCGTGGAAAAATAGAGAGCGACGTCCTGACACCGTAGAAGAACCTGACAACCAACGAGAGTGACATCACCCAGAATCCTCCAGTGTATACTTTATAATCTCCCAGCAGTCTCCTCTCATCACCCAGAATCCTCCAGTGTATACTGTATAATCTCCCAGAAGTCTCCTCTCATCACCCAGAATCCTCCAGTGTATACTTTATAATCTCCCAGCAGTCTCCTCTCATCACCCAGAATCCCCCAGTGTATACTGTATAATCTCCCAGCAGTCTCCTCTCATCACCCAGAATCCTCCAGTGTATACTGTATAATCTCCCAGCAGTCTCCTCTCATCACCCAGAATCCTCCAGTGTATACTGTATAATCTCCCAGCAGTCTCCTTTCATCACCCAGAATCCTCCAGTGTATACTGTATAATCTCCCAGCAGTCTCCTCTCATCACCCAGAATCCTCCAGTGTATACTGTATAATCTCCCAGCAGTCTCCTCTCATCACCCAGAATCCTCCAGTGTACACTGTATAATCTCCCAGCAGTCTCCTCTCATCACCCAGAATCCTCCAGTGTACACTGTATAATCTCCCAGCAGTCTCCTCTCATCAACCAGAATCCTCCAGTGTACACTGTATAATCTCCCAGCAGTCTCCTTTCATCACACAGAATCCTCCAGTGTACACTGTATAATCTCCCAGCAGTCTCCTCTCATCAACCAGAATCCTCCAGTGTACACTGTATAATCTCCCAGCAGTCTCCTTTCATCACACAGAATCCTCCAGTGTACACTGTATAATCTCCCAGCAGTCTCCTCTCATCACCCAGAATCCTCCAGTGTATACTGTATAATCTCCCAGCAGTCTCCTCTCATTACCCAGAATCCTCCAGTGTATACTGTATAATCTCCCAGCAGTCTCCTCTCATCAACCAGAATCCTCCAGTGTACACTGTATAATCTCCCAGCAGTCTCCTCTCATCAACCAGAATCCTCCAGTGTATACTGTATAATCTCCCAGCAGTCTCCTTTCATCACACAGAATCCTCCAGTGTATACTGTATAATCTCCCAGCAGTCTCCTTTCATCACACAGAATCCTCCAGTGTACACTGTATAATCTCCCAGCAGTCTCCTTTCATCACACAGAATCCTCCAGTGTACACTGTATAATCTCCCAGCAGTCTCCTCTCATCACCCAGAATCCTCCAGTGTACACTGTATAATCTCCCAGCAGTCTCCTTTCATCACACAGAATCCTCCAGTGTATACTGTATAATCTCCCAGCAGTCTCCTTTCATCACACAGAATCCTCCAGTGTATACTGTATAATCTCCCAGCAGTCTCCTCTCATCACCCAGAATCCTCCAGTGTACACTGAATAATCTCCCAGCAGTCTCCTTTCATCACCCAGAATCCTCCAGTGTATACTGTATAATCTCCCAGCAGTCTCCTCTCATCACCCAGAATCCTCCAGTGTATACTGTATAATCTCCCAGCAGTCTCCTTTCATCACACAGAATCCTCCAGTGTACACTGTATAATCTCCCAGCAGTCTCCTCTCATCACCCAGAATCCTCCAGTGTATACTGTATAATCTCCCAGCAGTCTCCTCTCATCACCCAGAATCCTCCAGTGTATAATGTATAATCTCCCAGCAGTCTCCTCTCATCACCCAGAATCCTCCAGTGTATACTTTATAATCTCCCAGCAGTCTCCTCTCATCACCCAGAATCCTCCAGTGTACACTGTATAATCTCCCAGCAGTCTCCTTTCATCACCCAGAATCCTCCAGTGTACACTGTATAATCTCCCAGCAGTCTCCTTTCATCACCCAGAATCCTCCAGTGTACACTGTATAATCTACCAGCAGTCTCCTCTCATCACCCAGAATCCTCCAGTGTACACTGTATAATCTCCCAGCAGTCTCCTTTCATCACCCAGAATCCCCCAGTGTATACTGTATAATCTCCCAGCAGTCTCCTCTCATCACCCAGAATCCTCCAGTGTACACTGTATAATCTCCCAGCAGTCTCCTCTCATTACCCAGAATCCTCCAGTGTATACAGTATAATCTCCCAGCTGTCTCCTCACATCATCCAGAATCTTCCAGTGTATACTGTATAATCTCCCAGCAGTCTCCTCTCATCACCCAGAATCCTCCAGTGTACACTGTATAATCTCCCAGCAGTCTCCTCTCATTACCCAGAATCCTCCAGTGTATATAGTATAATCTCCCAGCTGTCTCCTCACATCATCCAGAATCTTCCAGTGTACACTGTATAATCTCCCAGCAGTCTCCTCTCATCACCCAGAATCCTCCAGTGTACACTGTATAATCTCCCAGCAGTCTCCTCTCATTACCCAGAATCCTCCAGTGTATACAGTATAATCTCCCAGCTGTCTCCTCACATCATCCAGAATCTTCCAGTGTATACTATATAATCTCCCAGCAGTCTCCCCTCATCATCCAGAATCTTCCAGTGTACACTGTATAATCTCCCAGCAGTCTCCTCTCATTACCCAGAATCCTCCAGTGTATACTGTATAATCTCCCAGCTGTCTCCTCTCATCATCCAGAATCTTCCAGTGTATACAGTATAATCTCCCAGCAGTCTCCTCTCATCACCCAGAATCCTCCAGTGTACACTGTATAATCTCCCAGCAGTCTCCTCTCATCACCCAGAATCCTCCAGTGTATACTGTATAATCTCCCAGCAGTCTCCTCTCCTCACCCAGAATCCTCCAGTGTATACTGTATAATCTCCCAGCAGTCTCCTCTCATCACCCAGAATCCTCCAGTGTATACTGTATAATCTCCCAGCAGTCTCTTCTCATCACCCAGAATCCTCCAGTGTATACTGTATAATCTCCCAGCAGTCTCCTCTCATCACCCAGAATCCTCCAGTGTATACTGTATAATCTCCCAGCAGTCTCCTCTCATCACCCAGAATCCACCAGTGTACACTGTATAATCTTCCAGCAGTCTCCTCTCATCACCCAGAATCCTCAGTGTATACTGTATAATCTCCCAGAAGTCTCCTCTCATCACCCAGAATCCTCCAGTGTATACTGTATAATCTCCCAGCAGTCTCCTCTCATCACCCAGAATCCTCCCGTGTATACTGTATAATCTCCCAGCAGTCTTCTCTCATCACCCAGAATCCTCCAGTGTACACTGTATAATCTCCCAGCAGTCTCCTCGCATCACCCAGAATCCTCCAGTGTATACTGTATAATCTCCCAGCAGTCTCCTCTCATCACCCAGAATCCTCCAGTGTATACTGTATATCCTCCCAGCAGTCTCCTCTCATCACCCAGAATCCTCCAGTGTATACTGTATAATCTCCCAGCAGTCTCCTCTCATCACCCAGAATCCTCCAGTGTATACTGTATAATCTCCCAGCAGTCTCCTCTCATCACCCAGAATCCTCCAGTGTACACTGTATAATCTCCCAGCAGTCTCCTCTCATCACCCAGAATCCTCCAGTGTACACTGTATAATCTCCCAGCAGTCTCCTCTCATCACCCAGAATCCTCAAGTGTATCCAGTATAATCTCCCAGCAGTCTCCTCTCATCACCCAGAATCCTCCAGTGTATACTGTATAATCTCCCAGCAGTCTCCACTCATCACCCAGAATCCTCCAGTGTATTCTGTATAATCTCCCAGCAGTCTCCTCTCATCACCCAGAATCCTCCAGTGTATTCTGTATAATCTCCCAGCAGTCTCCTCTCATCACCCAGAATCCTCCAGTGTACACTGTATAATCTCCCAGCAGTCTCCTCTCATCACCCAGAATCCTCCAGTGTACACTGTATAATCTCCCAGCAGTCTCCTCTCATCACCCAGAATCCTCCAGTGTATAATGTATAATCTCCCAGCAGTCTCCTCTCATCACCCAGAATCCTCCAGTGTACACTGTATAATCTCCCAGCAGTCTCCTCTCATCACCCAGAATCCTCCAGTGCATACTGTATAATCTCCCAGCAGTCTCCTCTCATCACCCAGAATCCTCCAGTGTATACTGTATAATCTCCCAGCAGTCTCCACTCATCACCCAGAATCCTCCAGTGTATACTGTATAATCTCCCAGCAGTCTCCTCTCCTCACCCAGAATCCTCCAGTGTATACTGTATAATCTCCCAGCAGTCTCCTCTCATCACCCAGAATCCTCCAGTGTATACTGTATAATCTCCCAGCAGTCTCCACTCATCACCCAGAATCCTCCAGTGTACACTGTATAATCTCCCAGCAGTCTCCTCTCATCACCCAGAATCCTCCAGTGTACACTGTATAATCTCCCAGCAGTCTCCACTCATCACCCAGAATCCTCCAGTGTATACTGTATAATCTCCCAGCAGTCTCCTCTCATCACCCAGAATCCTCCAGTGTATACTGTATAATCTCCCAGCAGTCTCCTCTCATCACCCAGAATCCTCCAGTGTATACTGTATAACCTCCCAGCAGTCTCCTCTCATCACCCAGAATCCTCCAGTGTATACTGTATAATCTCCCAGCAGTCTCTTCTCATCACCCAGAATCCTCCAGTGTATACTGTATAATCTCCCAGCAGTCTCCTCTCATCACCCAGAATCCTCCAGTGTATACTGTATAATCTCCCAGCAGTCTCCTCTCATCACCCAGAATCCACCAGTGTACACTGTATAATCTTCCAGCAGTCTCCTCTCATCACCCAGAATCCTCAGTGTATACTGTATAATCTCCCAGAAGTCTCCTCTCATCACCCAGAATCCTCCAGTGTATACTGTATAATCTCCCAGCAGTCTCCTCTCATCACCCAGAATCCTCCAGTGTATACTGTATAATCTCCCAGCAGTCTTCTCTCATCACCCAGAATCCTCCAGTGTACACTGTATAATCTCCCAGCAGTCTCCTCGCATCACCCAGAATCCTCCAGTGTATACTGTATAATCTCCCAGCAGTCTCCTCTCATCACCCAGAATCCTCCAGTGTATACTGTATATCCTCCCAGCAGTCTCCTCTCATCACCCAGAATCCTCCAGTGTATACTGTATAATCTCCCAGCAGTCTCCTCTCATCACCCAGAATCCTCCAGTGTATACTGTATAATCTCCCAGCAGTCTCCTCTCATCACCCAGAATCCTCCAGTGTACACTGTATAATCTCCCAGCAGTCTCCTCTCATCACCCAGAATCCTCCAGTGTACACTGTATAATCTCCCAGCAGTCTCCTCTCATCACCCAGAATCCTCAAGTGTATCCAGTATAATCTCCCAGCAGTCTCCTCTCATCACCCAGAATCCTCCAGTGTATACTGTATAATCTCCCAGCAGTCTCCACTCATCACCCAGAATCCTCCAGTGTATTCTGTATAATCTCCCAGCAGTCTCCTCTCATCACCCAGAATCCTCCAGTGTATTCTGTATAATCTCCCAGCAGTCTCCTCTCATCACCCAGAATCCTCCAGTGTACACTGTATAATCTCCCAGCAGTCTCCTCTCATCACCCAGAATCCTCCAGTGTATACTGTATAATCTCCCAGCAGTCTCCTCTCATCACCCAGAATCCTCCAGTGTATAATGTATAATCTCCCAGCAGTCTCCTCTCATCACCCAGAATCCTCCAGTGTACACTGTATAATCTCCCAGCAGTCTCCTCTCATCACCCAGAATCCTCCAGTGCATACTGTATAATCTCCCAGCAGTCTCCTCTCATCACCCAGAATCCTCCAGTGTATACTGTATAATCTCCCAGCAGTCTCCACTCATCACCCAGAATCCTCCAGTGTATACTGTATAATCTCCCAGCAGTCTCCTCTCCTCACCCAGAATCCTCCAGTGTATACTGTATAATCTCCCAGCAGTCTCCTCTCATCACCCAGAATCCTCCAGTGTATACTGTATAATCTCCCAGCAGTCTCCACTCATCACCCAGAATCCTCCAGTGTACACTGTATAATCTCCCAGCAGTCTCCTCTCATCACCCAGAATCCTCCAGTGTACACTGTATAATCTCCCAGCAGTCTCCACTCATCACCCAGAATCCTCCAGTGTATACTGTATAATCTCCCAGCAGTCTCCTCTCATCACCCAGAATCCTCCAGTGTATACTGTATAATCTCCCAGCAGTCTCCTCTCATCACCCAGAATCCTCCAGTGTATACTGTATAATCTCCCAGCAGTCTCCTCTCATCACCCAGAATCCTCCAGTGTATACTGTATAATCTCCCAGCAGTCTCCTCTCATCACCCAGAATCCTCCAGTGTACACTGTATAATCTCCCAGCAGTCTCCTCTCATCACCCAGAATCCTCCAGTGTATACTGTATAATCTCCCAGCAGTCTCCTCTCCTCACCCAGAATCCTCCAGTGTACACTGTATAATCTCCCAGCAGTCTCCTCTCATCACCCAGAATCCTCCAGTGTATACTGTATAATCTCCCAGCAGTCTCCACTCATCACCCAGAATCCTCCAGTGTACACTGTATAATCTCCCAGCAGTCTCCTCTCATCACCCAGAATCCTCCAGTGTATACTGTATAATCTCCCAGCAGTCTCCTCTCATCACCCAGAATCCTCCAGTGTATACTGTATAATCTCCCAGCAGTCTCCTATCATCACCCAGAATCCTCCAGTGTACACTGTATAATCTCCCAGCAGTCTCCACTCATCACTCAGAATCCTCCAGTGTATACTGTATAATCTCCCAGCAGTCTCCTATCATCACCCAGAATCCTCCAGTGTACACTGTATAATCTCCCAGCAGTCTCCTCTCATCACCCAGAATCCTCCAGTGTATACTGTATAATCTCCCAGCAGTATCCTCTCATCACCCAGAATCCTCCAGTGTATACTGTATAACCTCCCAGCAGTCTCCTCTCATCACCCAGAATCCTCCAGTGTATACTGTATAATCTCCCAGCAGTCTCCTCTCATCACCCAGAATCCTCCAGTGTATACTGTATAATCTCCCAGCAGTCTCCTCTCATCACCCAGAATCCTCCAGTGTATACTGTATAATCTCCCAGCAGTCTCCTCTCATCACCCAGAATCCACCAGTGTACACTGTATAATCTTCCAGCAGTCTCCTCTCATCACCCAGAATCCTCAGTGTATACTGTATAATCTCCCAGCAGTCTCCTCTCATCACCCAGAATCCTCCCGTGTATACTGTATAATCTCCCAGAAGTCTCCTCTCATCAACCAGAATCCTCCAGTGTATACTGTATAATCTCCCAGCAGTCTCCTCTCATCACCCAGAATCCTCCCGTGTATACTGTATAATCTCCCAGCAGTCTTCTCTCATCACCCAGAATCCTCCAGTGTACACTGTATAATCTCCCAGCAGTCTCCTCGCATCACCCAGAATCCTCCAGTGTACACTGTATAATCTTCCAGCAGTCTCCTCTCATCACCCAGAATCCTCAGTGTATACTGTATAATCTCCCAGCAGTCTCCTCTCATCACCCAGAATCCTCCAGTGTATACTGTATAATCTCCCAGCAGTCTTCTCTCATCACCCAGAATCCTCCAGTGTACACTGTATAATCTCCCAGCAGTCTCCTCGCATCACCCAGAATCCTCCAGTGTACACTGTATAATCTTCCAGCAGTCTCCTCTCATCACCCAGAATCCTCAGTGTATACTGTATAATCTCCCAGCAGTCTCCTCTCATCACCCAGAATCCTCCAGTGTACACTGTATAATCTCCCAGCAGTCTTCTCTCATCACCCAGAATCCTCCAGTGTACACTGTATAATCTTCCAGCAGTCTCCTCTCATCACCCAGAATCCTCAGTGTATACTGTATAATCTCCCAGCAGTCTCCTTTCATCACCCAGAATCCTCCAGTGTATACTGTATAATCTCCCAGAAGTCTCCTCTCATCAACCAGAATCCTCCAGTGTATACTGTATAATCTCCCAGCAGTCTCCTCTCATCACCCAGAATCCTCCCGTGTATACTGTATAATCTCCCAGCAGTCTTCTCTCATCACCCAGAATCCTCCAGTGTACACTGTATAATCTCCCAGCAGTCTCCTCTCATCACCCAGAATCCTCCAGTGTATACTGTATAATCTCCCAGCAGTCTTCTCTCATCACCCAGAATCCTCCAGTGTACACTGTATAATCTCCCAGCAGTCTCCTCGCATCACCCAGAATCCTCCAGTGTATACTGTATAATCTCCCAGCAGTCTCCTCTCATCACCCAGAATCCTCCAGTGTATACTGTATATCCTCCCAGCAGTCTCCTCTCATCACCCAGAATCCTCCAGTGTATACTGTATAATCTCCCAGCAGTCTCCTCTCATCACCCAGAATCCTCCAGTGTATACTGTATAATCTCCCAGCAGTCTCCTCTCATCACCCAGAATCCTCCAGTGTACACTGTATAATCTCCCAGCAGTCTCCTCTCATCACCCAGAATCCTCCAGTGTACACTGTATAATCTCCCAGCAGTCTCCTCTCATCACCCAGAATCCTCAAGTGTATCCAGTATAATCTCCCAGCAGTCTCCTCTCATCACCCAGAATCCTCCAGTGTATACTGTATAATCTCCCAGCAGTCTCCACTCATCACCCAGAATCCTCCAGTGTATTCTGTATAATCTCCCAGCAGTCTCCTCTCATCACCCAGAATCCTCCAGTGTATTCTGTATAATCTCCCAGCAGTCTCCTCTCATCACCCAGAATCCTCCAGTGTACACTGTATAATCTCCCAGCAGTCTCCTCTCATCACCCAGAATCCTCCAGTGTACACTGTATAATCTCCCAGCAGTCTCCTCTCATCACCCAGAATCCTCCAGTGTATAATGTATAATCTCCCAGCAGTCTCCTCTCATCACCCAGAATCCTCCAGTGTACACTGTATAATCTCCCAGCAGTCTCCTCTCATCACCCAGAATCCTCCAGTGCATACTGTATAATCTCCCAGCAGTCTCCTCTCATCACCCAGAATCCTCCAGTGTATACTGTATAATCTCCCAGCAGTCTCCACTCATCACCCAGAATCCTCCAGTGTATACTGTATAATCTCCCAGCAGTCTCCTCTCCTCACCCAGAATCCTCCAGTGTATACTGTATAATCTCCCAGCAGTCTCCTCTCATCACCCAGAATCCTCCAGTGTATACTGTATAATCTCCCAGCAGTCTCCACTCATCACCCAGAATCCTCCAGTGTACACTGTATAATCTCCCAGCAGTCTCCTCTCATCACCCAGAATCCTCCAGTGTACACTGTATAATCTCCCAGCAGTCTCCACTCATCACCCAGAATCCTCCAGTGTATACTGTATAATCTCCCAGCAGTCTCCTCTCATCACCCAGAATCCTCCAGTGTATACTGTATAATCTCCCAGCAGTCTCCTCTCATCACCCAGAATCCTCCAGTGTATACTGTATAATCTCCCAGCAGTCTCCTCTCATCACCCAGAATCCTCCAGTGTATACTGTATAATCTCCCAGCAGTCTCCTCTCATCACCCAGAATCCTCCAGTGTACACTGTATAATCTCCCAGCAGTCTCCTCTCATCACCCAGAATCCTCCAGTGTATACTGTATAATCTCCCAGCAGTCTCCTCTCCTCACCCAGAATCCTCCAGTGTACACTGTATAATCTCCCAGCAGTCTCCTCTCATCACCCAGAATCCTCCAGTGTATACTGTATAATCTCCCAGCAGTCTCCACTCATCACCCAGAATCCTCCAGTGTACACTGTATAATCTCCCAGCAGTCTCCTCTCATCACCCAGAATCCTCCAGTGTATACTGTATAATCTCCCAGCAGTCTCCTCTCATCACCCAGAATCCTCCAGTGTATACTGTATAATCTCCCAGCAGTCTCCTATCATCACCCAGAATCCTCCAGTGTATACTGTATAATCTCCCAGCAGTCTCCACTCATCACTCAGAATCCTCCAGTGTATACTGTATAATCTCCCAGCAGTCTCCTATCATCACCCAGAATCCTCCAGTGTACACTGTATAATCTCCCAGCAGTCTCCTATCATCACCCAGAATCCTCCAGTGTACACTGTATAATCTCCCAGCAGTCTCCTCTCATCACCCAGAATCCTCCAGTGTATACTGTATAATCTCCCAGCAGTCTCCTCTCATCACCCAGATTCCTCCAGTGTATACTGTATAATCCCCCAGCAGTCTCCTCTCATCACCCAGAATCCTCCAGTGTATACTGTATAATCTCCCAGCAGTCTCCTCTCATCACCCAGAATCCTCCAGTGTATACTGTATAATCTCCGAGCAGTCTCCTCTCATCACCCAGAATCCTCCAGTGTATACTGTATAATCTCCCAGCAGTCTCCTCTCATCACCCAGAATCCTCCAGTGTATACTGTATAATCTCCCAGCAGTCTCCTATCATCACCCAGAATCCTCCAGTGTACACTGTATAATCTCCCAGCAGTCTCCACTCATCACTCAGAATCCTCCAGTGTATACTGTATAATCTCCCAGCAGTCTCCTCTCATCACCCAGAATCCTCCAGTGTATACTGTATAATCTCCCAGCAGTCTCCTATCATCACCCAGAATCCTCCAGTGTACACTGTATAATCTCCCAGCAGTCTCCTCTCATCACCCAGAATCCTCCAGTGTACACTGTATAATCTCCCAGCAGTCTCCTCTCATCACCCAGAATCCTCCAGTGTATACTGTATAATCTCCCAGCAGTCTCCTCTCATCACCCAGATTCCTCCAGTGTATACTGTATAATCCCCCAGCAGTCTCCTCTCATCACCCAGAATCCTCCAGTGTACACTGTATAATCTCCCAGCAGTCTCCTCTCATCACCCAGATTCCTCCAGTGTACACTGTATAATCTCCCAGCAGTCTCCTCTCATCACCCAGAATCCTCCAGTGTATACTGTATAACCTCCCAGCAGTCTCCTCTCATCATCCAGAATCCTCCAGTGTAAACTGTATAATCTCCCAGCAGTCTCCTCTCATCACCCAGAATCCTCCAGTGTATACTGTATAATCTCCCAGCAGTCTCCTCTCATCACCCAGAATTCTCCAGTGTATACTGTATAATCTTCCAGCAATCTCCTCTCATCACCCACAATCCTCCAGTGTATACTGTATAATCTCCCAGCAATCTCCTCTCATCACCCACAATCCTCCAGTGTATACTGTATAATCTCCCAGCAATCTCCTCTCATCACCCACAATCCTCCAGTGTATACTGTATAATCTCCCAGCAATCTCCTCTCATCACCCACAATCCTCCAGTGTATACTGTATAATCTCCCAGCAATCTCCTCTCATCACCCAGAATCCTCCAGTGTATACTGTATAATCTCCCACCAGTCTCCTCTCATCACCCACAATCCTCCAGTGTATACTGTATAATCTCCCAGCAATCTCCTCTCATCACCCACAATCCTCCAGTGTATACTGAATAATCTCCCAGCAGTCTCCTCTCATCACCCACAATCCTCCAGTGTATACTGTATAATCTCCCAGCAGTCTCCTCTCATCACCCACAATCCTCCAGTGTATACTGTATAATCTCCCAGCAGTCTCCTCTCATCACCCAGAATCCCCCAGTGTACACTGTATAATCTCCCAGCAGTCTCCACTCATCACCCACAATCCTCCAGTGTATACTGTATAATCTCCCAGCAGTCTCCTCTCATCACCCACAATCCTCCAGTGTATACTGTATAATCTCCCAGCAGTCTCCTCTCATCACCCACAATCCTCCAGTGTATACTGTATAATCTCCCAGCAGTCTCCTCTCATCACCCAGAATCCTCCAGTGTACACTGTATAATCTCCCAGCAGTCTCCTCTCATCACACAGAATCCTCCAGTGTACACTGTATAATCTCCCAGCAGTCTACTCTCCTCACCCAGAATCCTCCAGTGTATACTGTATAATCTCCCAGCAGTCTCCTCTCATCACCCACAATCCTCCAGTGTATACTGTATAATCTCCCAGCAGTCTCCTCTCATCACCCAGAATCCTCCAGTGTACACTGTATAATCTCCCAGCAGTCTCCTCTCATCACCCAGAATCCTCCAGTGTACACTGTATAATCTCCCAGCAGTCTCCTCTCCTCACCCAGAATCCCCCAGTGTATACTGTATAATCTCCCAGCAGTCTCCTCTCATCACCCACAATCCTCCAGTGTATACTGTATAATCTCCCAGCAGTCTCCTCTCATCACCCACAATCCTCCAGTGTATACTGTATAATCTCCCAGCAGTCTCCTCTCCTCACCCAGAATCCTCCAGTGTACACTGTATAATCTCCCAGCAGTCTCCTCTCATCACCCACAATCCTCCAGTGTATACTGTATAATCTCCCAGCAGTCTCCTCTCATCACCCAGAATCCTCCAGTGTATACTGTATAATCTCCCAGCAGTCTCCTCCCATCACCCAGAATCCTCCAGTGTATACTGTATAATCTCCCAGCAATCTCATCTCATCACCCACAATCCTCCAGTGTATACTGTATAATCTCCCAGCAATCTCCTCTCATCACCCACAATCCTCCAGTGTATACTGTATAATCTCCCAGCAATCTCCTCTCATCACCCACAATCCTCCAGTGTATACTGTATAATCTCCCAGCAGTCTCCTCTCCTCACCCAGAATCCTCCAGTGTACACTGTATAATCTCCCAGCAGTCTCCTCTCATCACCCACAATCCTCCAGTGTATACTGTATAATCTCCCAGCAGTCTCCTCTCATCACCCAGAATCCTCCAGTGTATACTGTATAATCTCCCAGCAGTCTCCTCTCATCACCCAGAATCCTCCAGTGTATAATGTATAATCTCCCAGCAGTCTCCTCCCATCACCCAGAATCCTCCAGTGTATACTGTATAATCTCCCAGCAATCTCCTCTCATCACCCACAATCCTCCAGTGTATACTGTATAATCTCCCAGCAATCTCCTCTCATCACCCACAATCCTCCAGTGTATACTGTATAATCTCCCAGCAATCACCTCTCATCACCCACAATCCTCCAGTGTATACTGTATAATCTCCCAGCAATCTCCTCTCATCACCCAGAATCCTCCAGTGTATACTGTATAATCTCCCAGCAATCTCCTCTCATCACCCACAATCCTCCAGTGTATACTGTATAATCTCCCAGCAGTCTCCTCTCCTCACCCAGAATCCTCCAGTGTACACTGTATAATCTCCCAGCAGTCTCCTCTCATCACCCACAATCCTCCAGTGTATACTGTATAATCTCCCAGCAGTCTCCTCTCATCACCCAGAATCCTCCAGTGTATACTGTATAATCTCCCAGCAGTCTCCTCTCCTCACCCAGAATCCTCCAGTGTACACTGTATAATCTCCCAGCAGTCTCCTCTCATCACCCACAATCCTCCAGTGTATACTGTATAATCTCCCAGCAATCTCCTCTCATCACCCACAATCCTCCAGTGTATACTGTATAATCTCCCAGCAGTCTCCTCTCCTCACCCAGAATCCTCCAGTGTACACTGTATAATCTCCCAGCAGTCTCCTCTCATCACCCACAATCCTCCAGTGTATACTGTATAATCTCCCAGCAGTCTCCTCTCATCACCCAGAATCCTCCAGTGTATACTGTATAATCTCCCAGCAATCTCCTCTCATCACCCACAATCCTCCAGTGTATACTGTATAATCTCCAAGCAATCTCCTCTCATCACCCACAATCCTCCAGTGTATACTGTATAATCTCCCAGCAGTCTCCTCTCCTCACCCAGAATCCTCCAGTGTACACTGTATAATCTCCCAGCAGTCTCCTCTCATCACCCACAATCCTCCAGTGTATACTGTATAATCTCCCAGCAGTCTCCTCTCATCACCCAGAATCCTCCAGTGTATACTGTATAATCTCCCAGCAGTCTCCTCCCATCACCCAGAATCCTCCAGTGTATACTGTATAATCTCCCAGCAGTCTCCTCCCATCACCCAGAATCCTCCAGTGTATACTGTATAATCTCCCAGCAATCTCCTCTCATCACCCACAATCCTCCAGTGTATACTGTATAATCTCCCAGCAATCTCCTCTCATCACCCACAATCCTCCAGTGTATACTGTATAATCTCCCAGCAATCTCCTCTCATCACCCACAATCCTCCAGTGTATACTGTATAATCTCCCAGCAATCTCCTCTCATCACCCAGAATCCTCCAGTGTATACTGTATAATCTCCCACCAGTCTCCTCTCATCACCCACAATCCTCCAGTGTATACTGTATAATCTCCCAGCAATCTCCTCTCATCACCCACAATCCTCCAGTGTATACTGAATAATCTCCCAGCAGTCTCCTCTCATCACCCACAATCCTCCAGTGTATACTGTATAATCTCCCAGCAGTCTCCTCTCATCACCCACAATCCTCCAGTGTATACTGTATAATCTCCCAGCAGTCTCCTCTCATCACCCAGAATCCCCCAGTGTACACTGTATAATCTCCCAGCAGTCTCCACTCATCACCCACAATCCTCCAGTGTATACTGTATAATCTCCCAGCAGTCTCCTCTCATCACCCACAATCCTCCAGTGTATACTGTATAATCTCCCAGCAGTCTCCTCTCATCACCCACAATCCTCCAGTGTATACTGTATAATCTCCCAGCAGTCTCCTCTCATCACCCAGAATCCTCCAGTGTACACTGTATAATCTCCCAGCAGTCTCCTCTCATCACACAGAATCCTCCAGTGTATACTGTATAATCTCCCAGCAGTCTCCTCTCATCACCCACAATCCTCCAGTGTATACTGTATAATCTCCCAGCAGTCTCCTCTCATCACCCAGAATCCTCCAGTGTACACTGTATAATCTCCCAGCAGTCTCCTCTCATCACCCAGAATCCTCCAGTGTACACTGTATAATCTCCCAGCAGTCTCCTCTCCTCACCCAGAATCCCCCAGTGTATACTGTATAATCTCCCAGCAGTCTCCTCTCATCACCCACAATCCTCCAGTGTATACTGTATAATCTCCCAGCAGTCTCCTCTCATCACCCACAATCCTCCAGTGTATACTGTATAATCTCCCAGCAGTCTCCTCTCCTCACCCAGAATCCTCCAGTGTACACTGTATAATCTCCCAGCAGTCTCCTCTCATCACCCACAATCCTCCAGTGTATACTGTATAATCTCCCAGCAGTCTCCTCTCATCACCCAGAATCCTCCAGTGTATACTGTATAATCTCCCAGCAGTCTACTCTCCTCACCCAGAATCCTCCAGTGTATACTGTATAATCTCCCAGCAGTCTCCTCTCATCACCCACAATCCTCCAGTGTATACTGTATAATCTCCCAGCAGTCTCCTCTCATCACCCAGAATCCTCCAGTGTACACTGTATAATCTCCCAGCAGTCTCCTCTCATCACCCAGAATCCTCCAGTGTACACTGTATAATCTCCCAGCAGTCTCCTCTCCTCACCCAGAATCCCCCAGTGTATACTGTATAATCTCCCAGCAGTCTCCTCTCATCACCCACAATCCTCCAGTGTATACTGTATAATCTCCCAGCAGTCTCCTCTCATCACCCACAATCCTCCAGTGTATACTGTATAATCTCCCAGCAGTCTCCTCTCCTCACCCAGAATCCTCCAGTGTACACTGTATAATCTCCCAGCAGTCTCCTCTCATCACCCACAATCCTCCAGTGTATACTGTATAATCTCCCAGCAGTCTCCTCTCATCACCCAGAATCCTCCAGTGTATACTGTATAATCTCCCAGCAGTCTCCTCTCATCACCCAGAATCCTCCAGTGTATACTGTATAATCTCCCAGCAGTCTCCTCTCATCACCCAGAATCCTCCAGTGTATACTGTATAATCTCCCAGCAGTCTCCTCCCATCACCCAGAATCCTCCAGTGTATACTGTATAATCTCCCAGCAGTCTCCTCTCATCACCCACAATCCTCCAGTGTATACTGTATAATCTCCCAGCAGTCTCCTCTCATCACCCAGAATCCACCAGTGTATACTGTATAATCTCCCAGCAGTCTCCTCTCATCACCCAGAATCCTCCAGTGTGTACTGTATAATCTCCCAGCAGTCTCCTCTAATTACCCAGAATCCTCCAGTGTATACTGTATAATCTCCCAGCAGTCTCCTCTCATCACCCAGAATCCACCAGTGTATAATGAATAATCTCCCAGCAGTCTCCTCTCATCACCCAGAATCCTCCAGTGTATACTGTATAAACTCACAGCAGTCTCCTCTAATTACCCAGAATCCTCCAGTGTATACTGTATAATCTCCCAGCAGTCTCCTCTCATCACCCAGAATCCTCCAGTGTATACTGAATAATCTCCCAGCAATCTCTTCTCCTCACCCAGAATCCTCCAGTGTATACTGTATAATCTCCCAGCAGTCTCCTCTCATCACCCAGAATCCTCCAGTGTATACTGTATAATCTCCCAGCAGTCTCCTCTCATCCCCCAGAATCCTCCAGTGTGTACTGTATAATCTCTCAGCAGTCTCCTCTCATCACCCAGAATCCTCCAGTGTATACTGTATAATCTCCCAGCAGTCTCCTCTCATCACCCAGAATCCTCCAGTGTATACTGTATAATCTCCCAGCAGTCTTCTCTCATCACCCAGAATCCTCCAGTGTACACTGTATAATCTCCCAGCAGTCTCCTCTCATCACCCAGAATCCTCCAGTGTATACTGTATAATCTCCCAGCAGTCTCCTCTCATCACACAGAATCCTCCAGTGTATACTGTATAATCTCCCAGCAGTCTTCTCTCATCACCCAGAATCCTCCAGTGTACACTGTATAATCTCCCAGCAGTCTCCTCTCATCACCCAGAATCCTCCAGTGTATACTGTATAATCTCCCAGCAGTCTTCTCTCATCACCCAGAATCCTCCAGTGTACACTGTATAATCTCCCAGCAGTCTCCTCTCATCACCCAGAATCCTCCAGTGTATACTGTATAATCTCCCAGCAGTCTCCTCTCATCACACAGAATCCTCCAGTGTATACTGTATAATCTCCCAGCAGTCTCCTCTCATCACCCAGAATCCTCCAGTGTATACTGTATAATCTCCCAGCAGTCTCCTCTCATCACCCAGAATCCTCCAGTGTATACTGTATAATCTCCCAGCAGTCTCCTCTCATCACCCAGAATCCTCCAGTGTATACTGTATAATCTCCCAGCAGTCTCCTCGCATCACCCAGAATCCTCCAGTGTATACTGTATATCCTCCCAGCATTCTCCTCTCATCACCCAGAATCCTCCAGTGTATACTGTATAATCACCCAGCATTCTCCTCTCATCACCCAGAAACCTCCGGTGTATACTGTATAATCTCCCAGCAGTCTCCTCTCATTACCCAGAATCCTCCAGTGTATACAGTATAATCTCCCAGCTGTCTCCTCTCATCACCCAGAATCCTCCAGTGTATACTGTATAATCTCCCAGCAGTCTCCTCTCATCACCCAGAATCCTCCAGTGTATACTGTATAATCTCCCAGCAGTCTCCTCGCATCACCCAGAATCCTCCGGTGTATACTGTATATCCTCCCAGCAGTCTCCTCTCATCACCCAGAATCCTCCAGTGTATACTGTATAATCTCCCAGCAGTCTCCTCTCATCACCCAGAATCCTCCAGTGTATACTGTATAATCACCCAGCAGTCTCCTCTCATCACCCAGAAACCTCCGGTGTATACTGTATAATCTCCCAGCAGTCTCCTCTCATTACCCAGAATCCTCCAGTGTATACAGTATAATCTCCCAGCTGTCTCCTCTCATCACCCAGAATCCTCCAGTGTATACTGTATAATCTCCCAGCAGTCTCCTCTCATCACCCAGAATCCTCCAGTGTACACTGTATAATCTCCCAGCAGTCTCCTCTCATCACCCAGAATCCTCCAGTGTACACTGTATAATCTCCCAGCTGTCTCCTCTCATCACCCAGAATCCTCCAGTGTATACTGTATAATCTCCCAGCAGTCTCCTCTCATCATCCAGAATCTTCCAGTGTATACAGTATAACCTCCCAGCAGTCTCCTCTCATCACCCAGAATCCTCCAGTGTATACTGTATAATCTCCCAGCAGTCTCCTCTCCTCACCCAGAATCCTCCAGTGTACACTGTATAATCTCCCAGCAGTCTCCTCTCATCACCCAGAATCCTCCAGTGTACACTGTATAATCTCCCAGCTGTCTCCTCTCATCACCCAGAATCCTCCAGTGTACACTGTATAATCTCCCAGCAGTCTCCTCTCATCATCCAGAATCTTCCAGTGTATACAGTATAACCTCCCAGCAGTCTCCTCTCATCACCCAGAATCCTCCAGTGTACACAGTATAATCTCCCAGCAGTCTCCTCTCATCATCCAGAATCTTCCAGTGTATACAGTATAATCTCCCAGCAGTCTCCTCTCATCACCCAGAATCCTCCAGTGTATACTGTATAATCTCCCAGCAGTCTCCTCTCATCACCCAGAATCCCCCAGTGTGTACTGTATAATCTCCCAGCTGTCTCCTCTCATCACCCAGAATCCTCCAGTGTATACTGTATAATCTCCCAGCAGTCTTCTCTCATCACCCAGAATCCTCCAGTGTACACTGTATAATCTCCCAGCAGTCTCCTCTCATCACCCAGAATCCTCCAGTGTATACTGTATAATCTCCCAGCAGTCTCCTCTCATCCCCCAGAATCCTCCAGTGTGTACTGTATAATCTCCCAGCAGTCTCCTCTCCTCACCCAGAATCCCCCAGTGTATACTGTATAATCTCCCAGCAGTCTCCTCTCCTCACCCAGAATCCTCCAGTGTATACTGTATAATCTCCCAGCAGTCTCCTCTCCTCACCCAGAATCCCCCAGTGTATACTGTATAATCTCCCAGCAGTCTCCTCTCCTCACCCAGAATCCCCCAGTGTATACTGTATAATCTCCCAGCAGTCTCCTCTCCTCACCCAGAATCCCCCAGTGTATACTGTATAATCTCCCAGCAGTCTCCTCTCCTCACCCAGAATCCTCCAGTGTATACTGTATAATCTCCCAGCAGTCTCCTCTCCTCACCCAGAATCCTCCAGTGTATACTGTATAATCTCCCAGCAGTCTCCTCTCCTCACCCAGAATCCTCCAGTGTATACTGTATAATCTCCCAGCAGTCTCCTCTCCTCACCCAGAATCCCCCAGTGTATACTGTATAATCTCCCAGCAGTCTCCTCTCCTCACCCAGAATCCTCCAGTGTGTACTGTATAATCTCCCAGCAGTCTCCTCTCATCCCCCAGAATCCCCCAGAGTATACTGTATAACCTCCTAGCAGTCTCCTCTCATCACCTAGAATCCTCAGTGTATACAGTATAATCTCCCAGCAGTCTTCTCTCATCACCCAGAATCCTCAGTGTATACTGTATAATCTCCCAGAAGTCTCCTCTCATCACCCAGAATCCTCCAGTGTATACTGTATAATCTCACAGCAGTCTCCTCTCATCACCCAGAATCCTCAGTGTATACTGTATAATCTCCCAGAAGTCTCCTCTCATCACCCAGAATCCTCCAGTGTATACTGTATAATCTCCCAGCAGTCTCCTCTCATCACCCAGAATCCTCCAGTGTATACTGTATAATCTCCCAGCAGTCTTCTCTCATCACCCAGAATCCTCCAGTGTACACTGTATAATCTCCCAGCAGTCTCCTCGCATCACCCAGAATCCTCCAGTGTATACTGTATATCCTCCCAGCAGTCTCCTCTCATCACCCAGAATCCTCCAGTGTATACTGTATAATCTCCCAGCAGTCTCCTCTCATCACCCAGAATCCTCCAGTGTATACTGTATAATCACCCAGCTGTCTCCTCTCATCATCCAGAATCTTCCAGTGTATACTGTATAATCTCCCAGCAGTCTCCTCTCATCACCCAGAATCTTCCAGTGTATACAGTATAATCTCCCAGCAGTCTCCTCTCATCACCCAGAATCCTCCAGTGTATACTGTATAATCTCCCAGCAGTCTCCTCTCATCATCCAGAATCTTCCAGTGTATACTGTATAATCTCCCAGCAGTCTCCTCTCATCACCCAGAATCCTCCAGTGTATACTGTATAATCTCCCAGCAGTCTCCTCTCATCACCCAGAATCCTCCAGTGTATACTGTATAATCTCCCAGCAGTCTCCTCTCATCACCCAGAATCTTCCAGTGTATACAGTATAATCTCCCAGCTGTCTCCTCTCATCATCCAGAATCTTCCAGTGTATACTGTATAATCTCCCAGCAGTCTCCTCTCATCACCCAGAATCCTCCAGTGTATACTGTATAATCTCCCAGCAGTCTCCTCTCATCACCCAGAATCCTCCAGTGTATACCGTATAATCTCCCAGCAGTCTTCTCTCATCATCCAGAATCTTCCAGTGTATACTGTATAATCTCCCAGCAGTCTCCTCTCATCATCCAGAATCTTCCAGTGTATACTGTATAATCTCCCAGCAGTCTCCTCTCATCACCCAGAACCCTCCAGTGTACACTGTATAATCTCCCAGTAGTCTCCCCTCATCATCCAGAATCCTCCAGTGTATACTGTATAATCTCCCAGCAGTCTCCTCTCATCATCCAGAATCCTCCAGTGTATACAGTATAATCTCCCAGCAGTCTCCCCTCATCATCCAGAATCTTCCAGTGTATATTGTATAATCTCCCAGCAGTCTCCTCTCATCACCCAGAACCCTCCAGTGTACCCTGTATAATCTCCCAGTAGTCTCCTCACATCACCCAGAATCCTCCAGTGTACACTGTATAATCTCCCAGCAGTCTCCTCTCATCATCCAGAATCCTCCAGTGTATACAGTATAATCTCCCAGCAGTCTCCCCTCATCATCCAGAATCCTCCATTGTATTCAGTATAATCTCCCAGCAGTCTCCTCCCATCACCCAGAATCCTCCAGTGTATACTGTATAATCTCCCAGCAGTCTCCGCTCCTTACCCAGAATCCTCCAGTGTATACTGTATAATCTCCCAGCAGTCTCCTCTCATCACCCAGAATCCTCCAGTGTATACTGTATAATCTCCCAGCAGTCTCCTCTCATCACCCAGAATCCTCCAGTGTACACTGTATAATCTCCCAGCAGTCTCCTCTCATCCCCCGGAATCCTCCTGTGTATACTATATAATCTCCCAGCAGTCTCCTCTCATCACCCAGAATCCCCCAGTGTACACTGTATAATCTCCCAGCAGTCTCCTCTCATCACCCAGAATCCTCCAGTGCATACTGTATAATCTCCCAGCAGTCTCCTCTCCTCACCCAGAATCCTCCAGTGTATACTGTATAATCTCCCAGCAGTCTCCTCTCCTCACCCAGAATCCTCCAGTGTACACTGTGTAATCTCCCAGCAGTCTCCTCTCATCCCCCAGAATCCTCCAGTGTATACTGTATAATCTCCCAGCAGTCTCCTCTCATCACCCAGAATCCTCCAGTGTATACTGTATAATCTCCCAGCAGTCTCCTCTCCTCACCCAGAATCCACCAGTGTATACTGTATAATCTCCCAGCAGTCTCCTCTCCTCACCCAGAATCCTCCAGTGTATACTGTATAATCTCCCAGCAGTCTCCTCTCATCACCCAGAATCCTCCAGTGTATACTGTATAATCTCCCAGCAGTTTCCTCTCATCCCCCAGAATCCTCCAGTGTATACTGTATAATCTCCCAGCAGTCTCCTCTCCTCACCCAGAATCCTACAGTGTACACTGTATAATCTCCCAGCAGTCTCCTCTCATCCCCCAGAATCCTCCAGTGTATACTGTATAATCTCCCAGCAGTCTCCTCTCCTCACCCAGAATCCTCCAGTGTATACTGTATAATTTCCCAGCAGTCTCCTCTCATCACCCAGAATCCTCCAGTGTATACTATATAATCTCCCAGCAGTCTCCTCTCATCACCCAGAATCCTCCAGTGTATACTGTATAATCTCCCAGCAGTCTCCTCTCATCACCCAGAATCCTCCAGTGTATACTGTATAATCTCCCAGCAGTCTCCTCTCATCACCCAGAATCCTCCAGTGTATACTGTATAATCTCCCAGCAGTCTCCTCTCATCCCCCAGAATCCTCCAGTGTGTACTGTATAATCTCCCAGCAGTCTCCTCTCCTCACCCAGAATCCCCCAGTGTATACTGTATAATCTCCCAGCAGTCTCCTCTCCTCACCCAGAATCCTCCAGTGTATACTGTATAATCTCCCAGCAGTCTCCTCTCCTCACCCAGAATCCCCCAGTGTATACTGTATAATCTCCCAGCAGTCTCCTCTCCTCACCCAGAATCCTCCAGTGTGTACTGTATAATCTCCCAGCAGTCTCCTCTCATCCCCCAGAATCCTCCAGTGTATACTGTATAATCTCCCAGCAGTCTCCTCTCCTCACCCAGAATCCCCCAGTGTATACTGTATCATCTCCCAGCAGTCTCCTCTCCTCACCCAGAATCCTCCAGTGTGTACTGTATAATCTCCCAGCAGTCTCCTCTCATCCCCCAGAATCCCCCAGTGTATACTGTATAACCTCCCAGCAGTCTCCTCTCATCACCTAGAATCCTCAGTGTATACAGTATAATCTCCCAGCAGTCTTCTCTCATCACCCAGAATTCTCAGTGTACACTGTATAATCTCCCAGCAGTCTCCTCGCATCACCCAGAATCCTTCAGTGTATACTGTATATCCTCCCAGCAGTCTCCTCTCATCACCCAGAATCCTCCAGTGTATACTGTATAATCTCCCAGCAGTCTCCTCTCATCACCCAGAATCCTCCAGTGTATACTGTATAATCACCCAGCTGTCTCCTCTCATCATCCAGAATCTTCCAGTGTATACTGTATAATCTCCCAGCAGTCTCCTCTCATCACCCAGAATCTTCCAGTGTATACAGTATAATCTCCCAGCAGTCTCCTCTCATCACCCAGAATCCTCCAGTGTATACTGTATAATCTCCCAGCAGTCTCCTCTCATCATCCAGAATCTTCCAGTGTATACTGTATAATCTCCCAGCAGTCTCCTCTCATCACCCAGAATCCTCCAGTGTATACTGTATAATCTCCCAGCAGTCTCCTCTCATCACCCAGAATCCTCCAGTGTATACTGTATAATCTCCCAGCAGTCTCCTCTCATCACCCAGAATCTTCCAGTGTATACAGTATAATCTCCCAGCTGTCTCCTCTCATCATCCAGAATCTTCCAGTGTATACTGTATAATCTCCCAGCAGTCTCCTCTCATCACCCAGAATCCTCCAGTGTATACTGTATAATCTCCCAGCAGTCTCCTCTCATCACCCAGAATCCTCCAGTGTATACCGTATAATCTCCCAGCAGTCTTCTCTCATCATCCAGAATCTTCCAGTGTATACTGTATAATCTCCCAGCAGTCTCCCCTCATCATCCAGAATCTTCCAGTGTATACTGTATAATCTCCCAGCAGTCTCCTCTCATCACCCAGAACCCTCCAGTGTACACTGTATAATCTCCCAGTAGTCTCCCCTCATCATCCAGAATCCTCCAGTGTATACTGTATAATCTCCCAGCTGTCTCCTCACATCACCCAGAATCCTCCAGTGTACACTGTATAATCTCCCAGCAGTCTCCTCTCATCATCCAGAATCCTCCAGTGTATACAGTATAATCTCCCAGCAGTCTCCCCTCATCATCCAGAATCCTCCATTGTATTCAGTATAATCTCCCAGCAGTCTCCTCCCATCACCCAGAATCCTCCAGTGTATACTGTATAATCTCCCAGCAGTCTCCGCTCCTTACCCAGAATCCTCCAGTGTATACTGTATAATCTCCCAGCAGTCTCCTCTCATCACCCAGAATCCTCCAGTGTATACTGTATAATCTCCCAGCAGTCTCCTCTCATCACCCAGAATCCTCCAGTGTACACTGTATAATCTCCCAGCAGTCTCCTCTCATCCCCCAGAATCCTCCTGTGTATACTATATAATCTCCCAGCAGTCTCCTCTCATCACCCAGAATCCCCCAGTGTACACTGTATAATCTCCCAGCAGTCTCCTCTCATCACCCAGAATCCTCCAGTGCATAGTGTATAATCTCCCAGCAGTCTCCTCTCCTCACCCAGAATCCTCCAGTGTATACTGTATAATCTCCCAGCAGTCTCCTCTCATCACCCAGAATCCTCCAGTGTATACTGTATAATCTCCCAGCAGTCTCCTCTCATCACCCAGAATCCTCCAGTGTATACTGTATAATCTCCCAGCAGTCTCCTCTCATCACCCAGAATCCTCCAGTGTATACTGTATAATCTCCCAGCAGTCTCCTCTCATCACCCAGAATCCTCCAGTGTATACTGTATAATCTCCCAGCAGTCTCTTCTCCTCTCATCACCCAGAATCCTCCAGTGTATACTGTATAATCTCCCAGCAGTCTCTTCTCCTCTCATCACCCAGAATCCTCCAGTGTACACTGTATAATCTCTCTGCAGTCTCCTCTCATCCCCCAGAATCCTCCAGTGTATACTGTATAATCTCCCAGCAGTCTCCTCTCATCACCCAGAATCCTCCAGTGTATACTGTATAATCTCCCAGCAGTCTCCTCTCATCACCCAGAATCCTCCAGTGTATACTATATAATCTCCCTGCAGTCTCCTCTCATCCCCCAGAATCCTCCAGTGTATACTGTATAATCTCCCAGCAGTCTCCTCTCCTCACCCAGAATCCTCCAGTGTATACTATATAATCTCCCAGCAGTCTCCTCTCATCCCCCAGAATCCTCCAGTGTATACTGTATAATCTCCCAGCAGTCTCCTCTCATCCCCCAAAATCCTCCAGTGTATACTGTATAATCTCCCAGCAGTCTCCTCTCATCACCCAGAATCCTCCAGTGTATACTGTATAATCTCCCAGCAGTCTCCTCTCATCACCCAGAATCCTCCAGTGTATACTGTATAATCTCCCAGCAGTATTCTCTCATCACCCAGAATCCTCCAGTGTACACTGTATAATCTCCCAGCAGTCTCCTCGCATCACCCAGAATCCTTCAGTGTATACTGTATATCCTCCCAGCAGTCTCCTCTCATCACCCAGAATCCTCCAGTGTATACTGTATAATCTCCCAGCAGTCTCCTCTCATCACCCAGAATCCTCCAGTGTATACTGTATAATCACCCAGCTGTCTCCTCTCATCATCCAGAATCTTCCAGTGTATACTGTATAATCTCCCAGCAGTCTCCTCTCATCACCCAGAATCTTCCAGTGTATACAGTATAATCTCCCAGCAGTCTCCTCTCATCACCCAGAATCCTCCAGTGTATACTGTATAATCTCCCAGCAGTCTCCTCTCATCATCCAGAATCCTCCAGTGTATACTGTATAATCTCCCAGCAGTATTCTCTCATCACCCAGAATCCTCCAGTGTACACTGTATAATCTCCCAGCAGTCTCCTCGCATCACCCAGAATCCTTCAGTGTATACTGTATATCCTCCCAGCAGTCTCCTCTCATCACCCAGAATCCTCCAGTGTATACTGTATAATCTCCCAGCAGTCTCCTCTCATCACCCAGAATCCTCCAGTGTATACTGTATAATCACCCAGCTGTCTCCTCTCATCATCCAGAATCTTCCAGTGTATACTGTATAATCTCCCAGCAGTCTCCTCTCATCACCCAGAATCTTCCAGTGTATACAGTATAATCTCCCAGCAGTCTCCTCTCATCACCCAGAATCCTCCAGTGTATACTGTATAATCTCCCAGCAGTCTCCTCTCATCATCCAGAATCTTCCAGTGTATACTGTATAATCTCCCAGCAGTCTCCTCTCATCACCCAGAATCCTCCAGTGTATACTGTATAATCTCCCAGCAGTCTCCTCTCATCACCCAGAATCCTCCAGTGTATACTGTATAATCTCCCAGCAGTCTCCTCTCATCACCCAGAATCTTCCAGTGTATACAGTATAATCTCCCAGCTGTCTCCTCTCATCATCCAGAATCTTCCAGTGTATACTGTATAATCTCCCAGCAGTCTCCTCTCATCACCCAGAATCCTCCAGTGTATACTGTATAATCTCCCAGCAGTCTCCTCTCATCACCCAGAATCCTCCAGTGTATACCGTATAATCTCCCAGCAGTCTTCTCTCATCATCCAGAATCTTCCAGTGTATACTGTATAATCTCCCAGCAGTCTCCTCTCATCATCCAGAATCTTCCAGTGTATACAGTATAATCTCCCAGCAGTCTCCCCTCATCATCCAGAATCTTCCAGTGTATACTGTATAATCTCCCAGCAGTCTCCTCTCATCACCCAGAACCCTCCAGTGTACACTGTATAATCTCCCAGTAGTCTCCCCTCATCATCCAGAATCCTCCAGTGTATACTGTATAATCTCCCAGCTGTCTCCTCACATCACCCAGAATCCTCCAGTGTACACTGTATAATCTCCCAGCAGTCTCCTCTCATCATCCAGAATCCTCCAGTGTATACTGTATAATCTCCCAGCAGTCTCCTCTCATCACCCAGAATCCTCCAGTGTATACTGTATAATCTCCCAGCAGTCTCCTCTCATCACCCAGAATCCTCCAGTGTATACCGTATAATCTCCCAGCAGTCTTCTCTCATCATCCAGAATCTTCCAGTGTATACTGTATAATCTCCCAGCAGTCTCCTCTCATCATCCAGAATCTTCCAGTGTATACAGTATAATCTCCCAGCAGTCTCCCCTCATCATCCAGAATCTTCCAGTGTATACTGTATAATCTCCCAGCAGTCTCCTCTCATCACCCAGAACCCTCCAGTGTACACTGTATAATCTCCCAGTAGTCTCCCCTCATCATCCAGAATCCTCCAGTGTATACTGTATAATCTCCCAGCTGTCTCCTCACATCACCCAGAATCCTCCAGTGTACACTGTATAATCTCCCAGCAGTCTCCTCTCATCATCCAGAATCCTCCAGTGTATACAGTATAATCTCCCAGCAGTCTCCTCTCATCATCCAGAATCCTCCATTGTATTCAGTATAATCTCCCAGCAGTCTCCTCCCATCACCCAGAATCCTCCAGTGTATACTGTATAATCTCCCAGCAGTCTCCGCTCCTTACCCAGAATCCTCCAGTGTATACTGTATAATCTCCCAGCAGTCTCCTCTCATCACCCAGAATCCTCCAGTGTATACTGTATAATCTCCCAGCAGTCTCCTCTCATCACCCAGAATCCTCCAGTGTACACTGTATAATCTCCCAGCAGTCTCCTCTCATCCCCCAGAATCCTCCTGTGTATACTATATAATCTCCCAGCAGTCTCCTCTCATCACCCAGAATCCCCCAGTGTACACTGTATAATCTCCCAGCAGTCTCCTCTCATCACCCAGAATCCTCCAGTGCATACTGTATAATCTCCCAGCAGTCTCCTCTCCTCACCCAGAATCCTCCAGTGTATACTGTATAATCTCCCAGCAGTCTCCTCTCATCACCCAGAATCCTCCAGTGTATACTGTATAATCTCCCAGCAGTCTCCTCTCATCACCCAGAATCCTCCAGTGTATACTGTATAATCTCCCAGCAGTCTCCTCTCATCACCCAGAATCCTCCAGTGTATACTGTATAATCTCCCAGCAGTCTCCTCTCATCACCCAGAATCCTCCAGTGTATACTGTATAATCTCCCAGCAGTCTCTTCTCCTCTCATCACCCAGAATCCTCCAGTGTATACTGTATAATCTCCCAGCAGTCTCTTCTCCTCTCATCACCCAGAATCCTCCAGTGTACACTGTATAATCTCTCTGCAGTCTCCTCTCATCCCCCAGAATCCTCCAGTGTATACTGTATAATCTCCAAGCAGTCTCCTCTCATCACCCAGAATCCTCCAGTGTATACTGTATAATCTCCCAGCAGTCTCCTCTCATCACCCAGAATCCTCCAGTGTATACTATATAATCTCCCTGCAGTCTCCTCTCATCCCCCAGAATCCTCCAGTGTATACTGTATAATCTCCCAGCAGTCTCCTCTCCTCACCCAGAATCCTCCAGTGTATACTATATAATCTCCCAGCAGTCTCCTCTCATCCCCCAGAATCCTCCAGTGTATACTGTATAATCTCCCAGCAGTCTCCTCTCATCCCCCAAAATCCTCCAGTGTATACTGTATAATCTCCCAGCAGTCTCCTCTCATCACCCAGAATCCTCCAGTGTATACTGTATAATCTCCCAGCAGTCTCCTCTCATCACCCAGAATCCTCCAGTGTATACTGTATAATCTCCCAGCAGTCTCCTCTCCTCACCCAGAATCCTCCAGTGTATACTGTATAATCTCCCAGCAGTCTCCTCTCATCCCCCAGAATCCTCCAGTGTATACTGTATAATCTCCCAGCAGTCTCCTCTCCTCACCCAGAATCCTCCAGTGTATACTGTATAATCTCCCAGCAGTCTCCTCTCATCCCCCAGAATCCTCCAGTGTATACTGTATAATCTCCCAGCAGTCTCCTCTCCTCACCCAGAATCCTCCAGTGTATACTGTATAATCTCCCAGCAGTCTCCTCTCATCCCCCAGAATCCTCCAGTGTATACTGTATAATCTCCCAGCAGTCTCCTCTCATCACCCAGAATCCTCCAGTGTATACTGTATAATCTCCCAGCAGTCTCCTCTCCTCACCCAGAATCCTCCAGTGTATACTGTATAATCTCCCAGCAGTCTCCTCTCATCACCCACAATCCTCCAGTGTATACTGTATAATCTCCCAGCAGTCTCAGCTCATCCCCCAGAATCCTCCAGTGTACACTGTATAATCTCCCAGCAGTCTCCTCTCATCCCCCAGAATCCTCCAGTGTACACTGTATAATCTCCCAGCAGTCTCCTCTCATCCCCCAGAATCCTCCAGTGTATACTGTATAATCTCCCAGCAGTCTCCTCTCATCACCCAGAATCCTCCAGTGTATACTGTATAATCTCCCAGCAGTCTCCTCTCTTCACCCAGAATCCTCCAGTGTATACTGTATAATCTCCCAGCAGTCTCCTCTCCTCACCCAGAATCCCCCAGTGTATACTGTATAATCTCCCAGCAGTCTCCTCTCCTCACCCAGAATCCCCCAGTGTATACTGTATAATCTCCCAGCAGTCTCCTCTCCTCACCCAGAATCCCCCAGTGTATACTGTATAATCTCCCAGCAGTCTCCTCTCCTCACCCAGAATCCTCCAGTGTGTACTGTATAATCTCCCAGCAGTCTCCTCTCATCCCCCAGAATCCTCCAGTGTATACTGTATAATCTCCCAGCAGTCTCCTCTCCTCACCCAGAATCCCCCAGTGTATACTGTATCATCTCCCAGCAGTCTCCTCTCCTCACCCAGAATCCTCCAGTGTGTACTGTATAATCTCCCAGCAGTCTCCTCTCATCCCCCAGAATCCCCCAGTGTATACTGTATAACCTCCCAGCAGTCTCCTCTCATCACCTAGAATCCTCAGTGTATACAGTATAATCTCCCAGCAGTCTTCTCTCATCACCCAGAATTCTCAGTGTACACTGTATAATCTCCCAGCAGTCTCCTCGCATCACCCAGAATCCTTCAGTGTATACTGTATATCCTCCCAGCAGTCTCCTCTCATCACCCAGAATCCTCCAGTGTATACTGTATAATCTCCCAGCAGTCTCCTCTCATCACCCAGAATCCTCCAGTGTATACTGTATAATCACCCAGCTGTCTCCTCTCATCATCCAGAATCTTCCAGTGTATACTGTATAATCTCCCAGCAGTCTCCTCTCATCACCCAGAATCTTCCAGTGTATACAGTATAATCTCCCAGCAGTCTCCTCTCATCACCCAGAATCCTCCAGTGTATACTGTATAATCTCCCAGCAGTCTCCTCTCATCATCCAGAATCTTCCAGTGTATACTGTATAATCTCCCAGCAGTCTCCTCTCATCACCCAGAATCCTCCAGTGTATACTGTATAATCTCCCAGCAGTCTCCTCTCATCACCCAGAATCCTCCAGTGTATACTGTATAATCTCCCAGCAGTCTCCTCTCATCACCCAGAATCTTCCAGTGTATACAGTATAATCTCCCAGCTGTCTCCTCTCATCATCCAGAATCTTCCAGTGTATACTGTATAATCTCCCAGCAGTCTCCTCTCATCACCCAGAATCCTCCAGTGTATACTGTATAATCTCCCAGCAGTCTCCTCTCATCACCCAGAATCCTCCAGTGTATACCGTATAATCTCCCAGCAGTCTTCTCTCATCATCCAGAATCTTCCAGTGTATACTGTATAATCTCCCAGCAGTCTCCTCTCATCATCCAGAATCTTCCAGTGTATACAGTATAATCTCCCAGCAGTCTCCCCTCATCATCCAGAATCTTCCAGTGTATACTGTATAATCTCCCAGCAGTCTCCTCTCATCACCCAGAACCCTCCAGTGTACACTGTATAATCTCCCAGTAGTCTCCCCTCATCATCCAGAATCCTCCAGTGTATACTGTATAATCTCCCAGCTGTCTCCTCACATCACCCAGAATCCTCCAGTGTACACTGTATAATCTCCCAGCAGTCTCCTCTCATCATCCAGAATCCTCCAGTGTATACAGTATAATCTCCCAGCAGTCTCCCCTCATCATCCAGAATCCTCCATTGTATTCAGTATAATCTCCCAGCAGTCTCCTCCCATCACCCAGAATCCTCCAGTGTATACTGTATAATCTCCCAGCAGTCTCCGCTCCTTACCCAGAATCCTCCAGTGTATACTGTATAATCTCCCAGCAGTCTCCTCTCATCACCCAGAATCCTCCAGTGTATACTGTATAATCTCCCAGCAGTCTCCTCTCATCACCCAGAATCCTCCAGTGTACACTGTATAATCTCCCAGCAGTCTCCTCTCATCCCCCAGAATCCTCCTGTGTATACTATATAATCTCCCAGCAGTCTCCTCTCATCACCCAGAATCCCCCAGTGTACACTGTATAATCTCCCAGCAGTCTCCTCTCATCACCCAGAATCCTCCAGTGCATACTGTATAATCTCCCAGCAGTCTCCTCTCCTCACCCAGAATCCTCCAGTGTATACTGTATAATCTCCCAGCAGTCTCCTCTCATCACCCAGAATCCTCCAGTGTATACTGTATAATCTCCCAGCAGTCTCCTCTCATCACCCAGAATCCTCCAGTGTATACTGTATAATCTCCCAGCAGTCTCCTCTCATCACCCAGAATCCTCCAGTGTATACTGTATAATCTCCCAGCAGTCTCCTCTCATCACCCAGAATCCTCCAGTGTATACTGTATAATCTCCCAGCAGTCTCTTCTCCTCTCATCACCCAGAATCCTCCAGTGTATACTGTATAATCTCCCAGCAGTCTCTTCTCCTCTCATCACCCAGAATCCTCCAGTGTACACTGTATAATCTCTCTGCAGTCTCCTCTCATCCCCCAGAATCCTCCAGTGTATACTGTATAATCTCCCAGCAGTCTCCTCTCATCACCCAGAATCCTCCAGTGTATACTGTATAATCTCCCAGCAGTCTCCTCTCATCACCCAGAATCCTCCAGTGTATACTATATAATCTCCCTGCAGTCTCCTCTCATCCCCCAGAATCCTCCAGTGTATACTGTATAATCTCCCAGCAGTCTCCTCTCCTCACCCAGAATCCTCCAGTGTATACTATATAATCTCCCAGCAGTCTCCTCTCATCCCCCAGAATCCTCCAGTGTATACTGTATAATCTCCCAGCAGTCTCCTCTCATCCCCCAAAATCCTCCAGTGTATACTGTATAATCTCCCAGCAGTCTCCTCTCATCACCCAGAATCCTCCAGTGTATACTGTATAATCTCCCAGCAGTCTCCTCTCATCACCCAGAATCCTCCAGTGTATACTGTATAATCTCCCAGCAGTATTCTCTCATCACCCAGAATCCTCCAGTGTACACTGTATAATCTCCCAGCAGTCTCCTCGCATCACCCAGAATCCTTCAGTGTATACTGTATATCCTCCCAGCAGTCTCCTCTCATCACCCAGAATCCTCCAGTGTATACTGTATAATCTCCCAGCAGTCTCCTCTCATCACCCAGAATCCTCCAGTGTATACTGTATAATCACCCAGCTGTCTCCTCTCATCATCCAGAATCTTCCAGTGTATACTGTATAATCTCCCAGCAGTCTCCTCTCATCACCCAGAATCTTCCAGTGTATACAGTATAATCTCCCAGCAGTCTCCTCTCATCACCCAGAATCCTCCAGTGTATACTGTATAATCTCCCAGCAGTCTCCTCTCATCATCCAGAATCCTCCAGTGTATACTGTATAATCTCCCAGCAGTATTCTCTCATCACCCAGAATCCTCCAGTGTACACTGTATAATCTCCCAGCAGTCTCCTCGCATCACCCAGAATCCTTCAGTGTATACTGTATATCCTCCCAGCAGTCTCCTCTCATCACCCAGAATCCTCCAGTGTATACTGTATAATCTCCCAGCAGTCTCCTCTCATCACCCAGAATCCTCCAGTGTATACTGTATAATCACCCAGCTGTCTCCTCTCATCATCCAGAATCTTCCAGTGTATACTGTATAATCTCCCAGCAGTCTCCTCTCATCACCCAGAATCTTCCAGTGTATACAGTATAATCTCCCAGCAGTCTCCTCTCATCACCCAGAATCCTCCAGTGTATACTGTATAATCTCCCAGCAGTCTCCTCTCATCATCCAGAATCTTCCAGTGTATACTGTATAATCTCCCAGCAGTCTCCTCTCATCACCCAGAATCCTCCAGTGTATACTGTATAATCTCCCAGCAGTCTCCTCTCATCACCCAGAATCCTCCAGTGTATACTGTATAATCTCCCAGCAGTCTCCTCTCATCACCCAGAATCTTCCAGTGTATACAGTATAATCTCCCAGCTGTCTCCTCTCATCATCCAGAATCTTCCAGTGTATACTGTATAATCTCCCAGCAGTCTCCTCTCATCACCCAGAATCCTCCAGTGTATACTGTATAATCTCCCAGCAGTCTCCTCTCATCACCCAGAATCCTCCAGTGTATACCGTATAATCTCCCAGCAGTCTTCTCTCATCATCCAGAATCTTCCAGTGTATACTGTATAATCTCCCAGCAGTCTCCTCTCATCATCCAGAATCTTCCAGTGTATACAGTATAATCTCCCAGCAGTCTCCCCTCATCATCCAGAATCTTCCAGTGTATACTGTATAATCTCCCAGCAGTCTCCTCTCATCACCCAGAACCCTCCAGTGTACACTGTATAATCTCCCAGTAGTCTCCCCTCATCATCCAGAATCCTCCAGTGTATACTGTATAATCTCCCAGCTGTCTCCTCACATCACCCAGAATCCTCCAGTGTACACTGTATAATCTCCCAGCAGTCTCCTCTCATCATCCAGAATCCTCCAGTGTATACAGTATAATCTCCCAGCAGTCTCCCCTCATCATCCAGAATCCTCCATTGTATTCAGTATAATCTCCCAGCAGTCTCCTCCCATCACCCAGAATCCTCCAGTGTATACTGTATAATCTCCCAGCAGTCTCCGCTCCTTACCCAGAATCCTCCAGTGTATACTGTATAATCTCCCAGCAGTCTCCTCTCATCACCCAGAATCCTCCAGTGTATACTGTATAATCTCCCAGCAGTCTCCTCTCATCATCCAGAATCCTCCAGTGTACACTGTATAATCTCCCAGCAGTCTCCTCTCATCCCCCAGAATCCTCCTGTGTATACTATATAATCTCCCAGCAGTCTCCTCTCATCACCCAGAATCCCCCAGTGTACACTGTATAATCTCCCAGCAGTCTCCTCTCATCACCCAGAATCCTCCAGTGCATACTGTATAATCTCCCAGCAGTCTCCTCTCCTCACCCAGAATCCTCCAGTGTATACTGTATAATCTCCCAGCAGTCTCCTCTCATCACCCAGAATCCTCCAGTGTATACTGTATAATCTCCCAGCAGTCTCCTCTCATCACCCAGAATCCTCCAGTGTATACTGTATAATCTCCCAGCAGTCTCCTCTCATCACCCAGAATCCTCCAGTGTATACTGTATAATCTCCCAGCAGTCTCCTCTCATCACCCAGAATCCTCCAGTGTATACTGTATAATCTCCCAGCAGTCTCTTCTCCTCTCATCACCCAGAATCCTCCAGTGTATACTGTATAATCTCCCAGCAGTCTCTTCTCCTCTCATCACCCAGAATCCTCCAGTGTACACTGTATAATCTCTCTGCAGTCTCCTCTCATCCCCCAGAATCCTCCAGTGTATACTGTATAATCTCCCAGCAGTCTCCTCTCATCACCCAGAATCCTCCAGTGTATACTGTATAATCTCCCAGCAGTCTCCTCTCATCACCCAGAATCCTCCAGTGTATACTATATAATCTCCCTGCAGTCTCCTCTCATCCCCCAGAATCCTCCAGTGTATACTGTATAATCTCCCAGCAGTCTCCTCTCCTCACCCAGAATCCTCCAGTGTATACTATATAATCTCCCAGCAGTCTCCTCTCATCCCCCAGAATCCTCCAGTGTATACTGTATAATCTCCCAGCAGTCTCCTCTCATCCCCCAAAATCCTCCAGTGTATACTGTATAATCTCCCAGCAGTCTCCTCTCATCACCCAGAATCCTCCAGTGTATACTGTATAATCTCCCAGCAGTCTCCTCTCATCACCCAGAATCCTCCAGTGTATACTGTATAATCTCCCAGCAGTCTCCTCTCCTCACCCAGAATCCTCCAGTGTATACTGTATAATCTCCCAGCAGTCTCCTCTCATCCCCCAGAATCCTCCAGTGTATACTGTATAATCTCCCAGCAGTCTCCTCTCCTCACCCAGAATCCTCCAGTGTATACTGTATAATCTCCCAGCAGTCTCCTCTCATCCCCCAGAATCCTCCAGTGTATACTGTATAATCTCCCAGCAGTCTCCTCTCCTCACCCAGAATCCTCCAGTGTATACTGTATAATCTCCCAGCAGTCTCCTCTCATCCCCCAGAATCCTCCAGTGTATACTGTATAATCTCCCAGCAGTCTCCTCTCATCACCCAGAATCCTCCAGTGTATACTGTATAATCTCCCAGCAGTCTCCTCTCCTCACCCAGAATCCTCCAGTGTATACTGTATAATCTCCCAGCAGTCTCCTCTCATCACCCACAATCCTCCAGTGTATACTGTATAATCTCCCAGCAGTCTCAGCTCATCCCCCAGAATCCTCCAGTGTACACTGTATAATCTCCCAGCAGTCTCCTCTCATCCCCCAGAATCCTCCAGTGTACACTGTATAATCTCCCAGCAGTCTCCTCTCATCCCCCAGAATCCTCCAGTGTATACTGTATAATCTCCCAGCAGTCTCCTCTCATCACCCAGAATCCTCCAGTGTATACTGTATAATCTCCCAGCAGTCTCCTCTCATCACCCAGAATCCTCCAGTGTATACTGTATAATCTCCCAGCAGTCTCCTCTCATCAACCAGAATCCTCCAGTGTATACTGTATAATCTCCCAGCAGTCTCTTCTCCTCTCATCACCCAGAATCCTCCAGTGTATACTGTATAATCTCCCAGCAGTCTCCTCTCGTCACCCAGAATCCTCCAGTGTACGCTGTATAATCTCCCAGCAGTCTCCTCTCATCACCCAGAATCCTCCAGTGTATACTGTATAATCTCCCAGCAGTCTCCTCTCATCACCCAGAATCCTCCAGTGTATACTGTATAATCTCCCAGCAGTCTCCTCTCATCACCCAGAATCCTCCAGTGTATACTGTATAATCTCCCAGCAGTCTCCTCTCATCACCCAGAATCCTCCAGTATATACTGTATAATCTCCCAGCAGTCTCCTCTCATCACCCAGAATCCTCCAGTGTATACTGTATAATCTCCCAGCAGTCTCCTCTCATCACCCAGAATCCTCCAGTGTATACTGTATAACCTCCCAGTAGTCTCCCCTCATCATCCAGAATCTTCCAGTGTACACTGTATAATCTCCAAGCAGTCTCCTCTCATCACCCAGAATCCTCCAGTGTATACTGTATAATCTCCCAGCAGTCTCCTCTCATCACCCAGAATCATCCAGTGTATACTGTATAATCTCCCAGCAGTCTCCTCTCATCACCCAGAATCCTCCAGTGTACACTGTATAATCTCCCAGCAGTCTCCTCTCATCCCCCAGAATCCTCCTGTGTATACTGTATAATCTCCCAGCAGTCTCCTCTCATCACCCAGAATCCTCCAGTGTACAATGTATAATCTCCCAGCAGTCTCCTCTCATCACCCAGAATCCTCCAGTGCATACTGTATAATCTCCCAGCAGTCTCCTCTCATCACCCAGAATCCCCCAGTGTATACTGTATAATCTCCCAGCAGTCTCCTCTCATCCCCCAGAATCCTCCTGTGTATACTGTATAATCTCCCAGCAGTCTCCTCTCATCACCCAGAATCCTCCAGTGTACAATGTATAATCTCCCAGCAGTCTCCTCTCATCACCCAGAATCCTCCAGTGTATACTGTATAATCTCCCAGCAGTCTCCTCTCCTCACCCAGAATCCTCCAGTGTATACTGTATAATCTCCCAGCAGTCTCCTCTCCTCACCCAGAATCCTCCAGTGTATACTGTATAATCTCCCAGCAGTCTCCTCTCCTCACCCAGAATCCTCCAGTGTATACTGTATAATCTCCCAGCAGTCTCCTCTCCTCACCCAGAATCCTCCAGTGTATACTGTGTAATCTCCCAGCAGTCTCCTCTCATCCCCCAGAATCCTCCAGTGTATACTGTATAATCTCCCAGCAGTCTCCTCTCCTCACCCAGAATCCTCCAGTGTATACTGTATAATCTCCCAGCAGTCTCCTCTCATCCCCCAGAATCCTCCAGTGTATACTGTATAATCTCCCAGCAGTCTCCTCTCCTCACCCAGAATCCTCCAGTGTATACTGTATAATCTCCCAGCAGTCTCCTCTCATCCCCCAGAATCCTCCAGTGTATACTGTATAATCTCCCAGCAGTCTCCTCTCCTCACCCAGAATCCTCCAGTGTATACTGTATAATCTCCCAGCAGTCTCCTCTCATCACCCACAATCCTCCAGTGTATACTGTATAATCTCCCAGCAGTCTCCGCTCATCCCCCAGAATCCTCCAGTGTACACTGTATAATCTCCCAGCAGTCTCCTCTCATTCCCCATTATCCTCCAGTGTATACTGTATAATCTCCCAGCAGTCTCCTCTCATCACCCAGAATCCTCCAGTGTACACTGTATAATCTCCCAGCAGTCTCCTCTCCTCACCCAGAATCCTCCAGTGTATACTGTATAATCTCCCAGCAGTCTCCTCTCATCACCCAGAATCCTCCAGTGTATACTGTATAACCTCCCAGTAGTCTCCCCTCATCATCCAGAATCTTCCAGTGTACACTGTATAATCTCCAAGCAGTCTCCTCTCATCACCCAGAATCCTCCAGTGTATACTGTATAATCTCCCAGCAGTCTCCTCTCATCACCCAGAATCATCCAGTGTATACTGTATAATCTCCCAGCAGTCTCCTCTCATCACCCAGAATCCTCGAGTGTACACTGTATAATCTCCCAGCAGTCTCCTCTCATCCCCCAGAATCCTCCTGTGTATACTGTATAATCTCCCAGCAGTCTCCTCTCATCACCCAGAATCCTCCAGTGTACAATGTATAATCTCCCAGCAGTCTCCTCTCATCACCCAGAATCCTCCAGTGCATACTGTATAATCTCCCAGCAGTCTCCTCTCATCACCCAGAATCCCCCAGTGTATACTGTATAATCTCCCAGCAGTCTCCTCTCATCCCCCAGAATCCTCCTGTGTATACTGTATAATCTCCCAGCAGTCTCCTCTCATCACCCAGAATCCTCCAGTGTACAATGTATAATCTCCCAGCAGTCTCCTCTCATCACCCAGAATCCTCCAGTGTATACTGTATAATCTCCCAGCAGTCTCCTCTCCTCACCCAGAATCCTCCAGTGTATACTGTATAATCTCCCAGCAGTCTCCTCTCCTCACCCAGAATCCTCCAGTGTATACTGTATAATCTCCCAGCAGTCTCCTCTCCTCACCCAGAATCCTCCAGTGTATACTGTATAATCTCCCAGCAGTCTCCTCTCCTCACCCAGAATCCTCCAGTGTATACTGTGTAATCTCCCAGCAGGCTCCTCTCATCCCCCAGAATCCTCCAGTGTATACTGTATAATCTCCCAGCAGTCTCCTCTCCTCACCCAGAATCCTCCAGTGTATACTGTATAATCTCCCAGCAGTCTCCTCTCATCCCCCAGAATCCTCCAGTGTATACTGTATAATCTCCCAGCAGTCTCCTCTCCTCACCCAGAATCCTCCAGTGTATACTGTATAATCTCCCAGCAGTCTCCTCTCATCCCCCAGAATCCTCCAGTGTATACTGTATAATCTCCCAGCAGTCTCCTCTCCTCACCCAGAATCCTCCAGTGTATACTGTATAATCTCCCAGCAGTCTCCTCTCATCACCCACAATCCTCCAGTGTATACTGTATAATCTCCCAGCAGTCTCCGCTCATCCCCCAGAATCCTCCAGTGTACACTGTATAATCTCCCAGCAGTCTCCTCTCATTCCCCAGAATTCTCCAGTGTATACTGTATAATCTCCCAGCAGTCTCCTCTCATCACCCAGAATCCTCCAGTGTACACTGTATAATCTCCCAGCAGTCTCCTCTCCTCACCCAGAATCCTCCAGTGTATACTGTATAATCTCCCAGCAGTCTCCTCTCATCCCCCAGAATCCTCCAGTGTATACTGTATAATCTCCCAGCAGTCTCCTCTCATCACCCAGAATCCTCCAGTGTATACTGTATAATCTCCCAGCAGTCTCCTCTCATCACCCAGAATCCTCCAGTGTATACTGTATAATCTCCCAGCAGTCTCCTCTCATCAACCAGAATCCTCCAGTGTATACTGTATAATCTCCCAGCAGTCTCCTCTCATCACCCAGAATCCTCCAGTGTATACTGTATAATCTCCCAGCAGTCTCCTCTCATCCCCCAGAATCCTCCAGTGTATACTGTATAATCTCCCAGCAGTCTCCTCTCATCACCCAGAATCCTCCAGTGTATACTGTATAATCTCCCAGCAGTCTCCTCTCATCAACCAGAATCCTCCAGTGTATACTGTATAATCTCCCAGCAGTCTCCTCTCATCACCCAGAATCCTCCAGTGTATACTGTATAATCTCCCAGCAGTCTCCTCTCCTCACCCAGAATCCTCCAGTGTATACTGTATAATCTCCCAGCAGTCTCCTCTAATCCCCCAGAATCCTCCAGTGTATACTGTATAATCTCCCAGCAGTCTCCTCTCATCACCCAGAATCCTCCAGTGTATACTGTATAATCTCCCAGCAGTCTCCTCTCATCACCCAGAATCCTCCAGTGTATACTGTATAATCTCCCAGCAGTCTCCTCTCATCACCCAGAATTCTCCAGTGTATACTGTATAATCTCCCAGCAGTCTCCTCTCATCAACCAGAATCCTCCAGTGTATACTGTATAATCTCCCAGCAGTCTCTTCTCCTCTCATCACCCAGAATCCTCCAGTGTATACTGTATAATCTCCCAGCAGTCTCCTCTCGTCACCCAGAATCCTCCAGTGTACGCTGTATAATCTCCCAGCAGTCTCCTCTCATCACCCAGAATCCTCCAGTGTATACTGTATAATCTCCCAGCAGTCTCCTCTCATCACCCAGAATCCTCCAGTGTATACTGTATAATCTCCCAGCAGTCTCCTCTCATCACCCAGAATCCTCCAGTGTATACTGTATAATCTCCCAGCAGTCTCCTCTCATCACCCAGAATCCTCCAGTGTATACTGTATAATCTCCCAGCAGTCTCCTCTCATCACCCAGAATTCTCCAGTATATACTGTATAATCTCCCAGCAGTCTCCTCTCATCACCCAGAATCCTCCAGTGTATACTGTATAATCTCCCAGCAGTCTCCTCTCATCACCGAGAATCCTCCAGTGTATACTGTATAATCTCCCAGCAGTCTCCTCTCATCACCCAGAATCCTCCAGTGTATACTGTATAATCTCTCTGCAGTCTCCTCTCATCCCCCAGAATCCTCCAGTGTATACTGTATAATCTCCCAGCAGTCTCCTCTCATCACCCAGAATCCTCCAGTGTATACTGTATAATCTCCCAGCAGTCTCCTCTCCTCACCCAGAATCCTCCAGTGTATACTGTATAATCTCCCAGCAGTCTCCTCTCATCACCCAGAATCCTCCAGTGTATACTGTATAATCTCCCAGCAGTCTCCTCTCATCACCCAGAATCCTCCAGTGTATACTGTATAATCTCCCAGCAGTCTCCTCTCATCACCCAGAATCCTCCAGTGTATACTGTATAATCTCCCAGCAGTCTCCTCTCCTCACCCAGAATCCTCCAGTGTGTACTGTATAATCTCCCAGCAGTCTCCTCTCATCACCCAGAATCCTCCAGTGTATACTGTATAATCTCCCAGCAGTCTCCTCTCCTCACCCAGAATCCCCCAGTGTATACTGTATAACCTCCCAGCAGTCTCCTCTCATCACCCAGAATCCTCAGTGTATACAGTATAATCTCCCAGCAGTCTCCTCTCCTCACCCAGAATCCCCCAGTGTATACTGTATAATCTCCCAGCAGTCTCCTCTCATCACCTAGAATCCTCAGTGTATACAGTATAATCTCCCAGCAGTCTCCTCTCATCACCCAGAATCCTCCAGTGTATACTGTATAATCTCCCAGCAGTCTCCTCTCCTCACCCAGAATCCCCCAGTGTATACTGTATAACCTCCCAGCAGTCTCCTCTCATCACCTAGAATCCTCAGTGTATACAGTATAATCTCCCAGCAGTCTCCTCTCATCACCCAGAATCCTCAATGTATACTGTATAATCTCCCAGCAGTCTCCTCTCCTCACCCAGAATCCCCCAGTGTATACTGTATAACCTCCCAGCAGTCTCCTCTCATCACCCAGAATCCTCAGTGTATACAGTATAATCTCCCAGAAGTCTCCTCTCATCACCCAGAATCCTCCAGTGTATACTGTATAATCTCACAGCAGTCTGCTCTCATCACCCAGAATCCTCAGTGTATACTGTATAATCTCCCAGAAGTCTCCTCTCATCACCCAGAATCCTCCAGTGTATACTGTATAATCTCCCAGCAGTCTCCTCTCATCACCCAGAATCCTCCAGTGTATACTGTATAATCTCCCAGCAGTCTTCTCTCATCACCCAGAATCCTCCAGTGTACACTGTATAATCTCCCAGCAGTCTCCTCGCATCACCCAGAATCCTCCAGTGTATACTGTATATCCTCCCAGCAGTCTCCTCTCATCACCCAGAATCCTCCAGTGTATACTGTATAATCTCCCAGCAGTCTCCTCTCATCACCTAGAATCCTCAGTGTATACAGTATAATCTCCCAGTAGTCTTCTCTCATCACCCAGAATCCTCCAGTGTATACTGTATAATCTCCCAGCAGTCTCCTCTCCTCACCCAGAATCCCCCAGTGTATACTGTATAACCTCCCAGCAGTCTCCTCTCATCACCTAGAATCCTCAGTGTATACAGTATAATCTCCCAGAAGTCTCCTCTCATCACCCAGAATCCTCCAGTGTATACTGTATAATCTCACAGCAGTCTCCTCTCATCACCCAGAATCCTCAGTGTATACTGTATAATCTCCCAGAAGTCTCCTCTCATCACCCAGAATCCTCCAGTGTATACTGTATAATCTCCCAGCAGTCTCCTCTCATCACCCAGAATCCTCCAGTGTATACTGTATAATCTCCCAGCAGTCTTCTCTCATCACCCAGAATCCTCCAGTGTACACTGTATAATCTCCCAGCAGTCTCCTCGCATCACCCAGAATCCTCCAGTGTATACTGTATATCCTCCCAGCAGTCTCCTCTCATCACCCAGAATCCTCCAGTGTATACTGTATAATCTCCCAGCAGTCTCCTCTCATCACCCAGAATCTTCCAGTGTATACAGTATAATCTCCCAGCAGTCTCCTCTCATCACCCAGAATCCTCCAGTGTATACTGTATAATCTCCCAGCAGTCTCCTCTCATCATCCAGAATCTTCCAGTGTATACTGTATAATCTCCCAGCAGTCTCCTCTCATCACCCAGAATCTTCCAGTGTATACAGTATAATCTCCCAGCAGTCTCCTCTCATCACCCAGAATCCTCCAGTGTATACTGTATAATCTCCCAGCAGTCTCCTCTCATCATCCAGAATCTTCCAGTGTATACTGTATAATCTCCCAGCAGTCTCCTCTCATCACCCAGAATCCTCCAGTGTATACTGTATAATCTCCCAGCAGTCTCCTCTCATCACCCAGAATCCTCCAGTGTATACTGTATAATCTCCCAGCAGTCTCCTCTCATCACCCAGAATCTTCCAGTGTATACTGTATAATCTCCCAGCAGTCTCCTCTAATTACCCAGAATCCTCCAGTGTATACTGTATAATCTCCCAGCAGTCTCCTCTCATCACCCAGAATCCTCCAGTGTATACTATATAATCTCCCAGCAGTCTCCTCTCATCACCCACAATCCTCCAGTGTATACTGTATAATCTCCCAGCAGTCTCAGCTCATCCCCCAGAATCCTCCAGTGTACACTGTATAATCTCCCAGCAGTCTCCTCTCATCCCCCAGAATCCTCCAGTGTACACTGTATAATCTCCCAGCAGTCTCCTCTCATCACCCAGAATCCTCCAGTGTATACTGTATAATCTCCCAGCAGTCTCCTCTCATCACCCAGAATCCTCCAGTGTATACTGTATAATCTCCCAGCAGTCTCCTCTCATCACCCAGAATCCTCCAGTGTATACTGTATAATCTCCCAGCAGTCTCCGCTCATCACCCAGAATCCTCCAGTGTATACTGTATAATCTCCCAGCAGTCTCCTCTCATCACCCAGAATCCTCCAGTGTATACTGTATAATCTCCCAGCAGTCTCCTCTCATCACCCAGAATCCCCCAGTGTATACTGTATAATCTCCCAGCAGTCTCCTCTCATCACCCAGAATCCTCCAGTGTATACTGTATAATCTCCCAGCAGTCTCCGCTCATCACCCAGAATCCTCCAGTGTATACTGTATAATCTCCCAGCAGTCTCCTCTCATCACCCAGAATCCTCCAGTGTATACTGTATAATCTCCCAGCAGTCTCCTCTCATCACTCAGAATCCTCCAGTGTACACTGTATAATCTCCCAGCAGTCTCCTCTCATCACCCAGAATCCTCCAGTGTACACTGTATAATCTCCCAGCAGTCTCTGCTCATCACCCAGAATCCTCCAGTGTATACTGTATAATCTCCCAGCAGTCTCCTCTCATCACCCAGAATCCTCCAGTGTATACTGTATAATCTCCCAGCAGTCTCCTCTCATCACCCAGAATCCTCCAGTGTACACTGTATAATCTCCCAGCAGTCTCCTCTCATCACCCAGAATCCTCCAGTGTATACTGTATAATCTCCCAGCAGTCTCCTCTCATCACCCAGAATCCTCCAGTGTATACTGTATAATCTCCCAGCAGTCTCCTCTCATCACCCAGAATCCTCCAGTGTATACTGTATAATCTCCCAGCAGTCTCCTCTCATCACCCAGAATCCTCCAGTGTATACTGTATAATCTCCCAGCAGTCTCCTCTCATCACCCAGAATCCTCCAGTGTATACTGTATAATCTCCCAGCAGTCTCCTCTCATCACCCAGAATCCTCCAGTGTATACTGTATAATCTCCCAGCAGTCTCCTCTCATCACCCAGAATCCTCCAGTGTATACTGTATAATCTCCCAGCAGTCTCCTCTCATCACCCAGAATCCTCCAGTGTATACTGTATAACCTCCCAGCAGTCTCCTCTCATCACCCAGAATCCTCCAGTGTACACTGTATAATCTCCCAGCAGTCACCTCTCCGGTCAGCAGCTTAGTGATCTTGGTGGTGAGTTGTAGGATCTTCTCCTCAGGGGATGGAGAGTGCGGGGGAGGGATTGCGGTGGGTCTCCGTCGTCCAGGCTCGTGGTGGTAGATGATGGGAGTCTCACGGTCGTCGGACGGTTTCCTCACTATGGTGTAATCCTGTGAGGACAGACAGTGGGAGAGAGAAGCCGCCATCAGTATTTTATCGCTGATTCTTTATTTTACTGCAGAAATCAATTTCTCGTTTTAGCAAACTCCATAATGGAAATGATATGCTAATGAGATGCAGGTGCAGTGGACGGGCTCCGCCCTGACAGCTGTCTGGCTCCTCCCATATTCTGCGGCCTTCCTCCAGGTCTTGTCAATGACAGACATGATGCCGGCAGCAGGTGGGAGACGGCAGAGCGGCAGCCCGACCCCGACACGTGTCATCTCCACAAGAAAGGGGAGGATTTCCTCAGCATCATGGCGCGTCCACATTGATGCCATTAGTTGTGGGTGTAGAGTCCTGATGGCAGGTTCTCTCTGAGATAATAATTGGATTATTCGGATGTGATAAGTCCACCAGCAGCACATGGGATTGTCCACTCTCCAATTCATGGGGCTGTCCTGAGAAGGCGGATCCACCAAGCTGCAGATCACAGATCACTCGTACCCAGCAGGCAGGAGGACACGTGGGGCAGTAAGGACCCAGACAGCAGGCAAAGACGACAGGATGCTCGAGAATCGGAGAACGGGTGGCCAAGAAAACATGATGGACACCAGACATAAGGAAAGTAACGCAGCCGTCATGGTGGCTGTACGAAAATCACATTATCAGGAGGTCTAATCCTACCTCCACATGGTAACACAAAGCCCTTTACAGAGACACAAAACACCGATGTATGGGGAATAATGGCCGTGGGGGTTATTTAGAACTGAAATAACCATACATTACAATAATCAATACACCAATAAATGACTCCTAAATACTAAAATCCACCCAGAAAATACTGGACGAAATCTCCCAGAAGGACATGGGCTTAAAAAGCCGTGCCCCCCAAAACCGCACAGCCATTTCTCAGTTATGGACTGATAACTTAAATAAAAAATGTCCAAGTCAGTATGTAAGAGATGAAGAAGATCATTCCTGTAACTCCAGGAGTGAAACCTTCCAAATCTGTATGTCTAAAAGAAAACTAGCTAATAAAAGCGTAAACCTCTTATCACAATAATGTGGAATCTGATTTCCATTCCCTACACGTTGCTAGAATTTTCTGCTTCCTTCAGATCTGCTGGAGACAAGCGACCCCCTCCTTCCCCTCCGCCCCAGCAGCTGTGTGTCTTCTCCGCCTGCAGGTAACACTCTGTAACCTGAAACTACACCTCACTCCTTCCTGTCGCCCCTCCCAAAGGAATGGCTTTGACTCCTCAGACCATGCGGGACTGTCCCATAGCCTATAATGAGAGGTTATTCATTTGGTCGTAATACAACATGAGATTGTGATAAAAAAATGAAACCTACACAGTTGGAGCGAGCTTCGATTGAGCATCTCTTCAGCGTCTCTTGGTAGTCGCTAGCACCGACAGAATCCGAGAAATGGATTTCTCCTGAACAGAGTGGACTAGCTAGTCCGAGTGTAGACTCATTAGAAAGCTAATTTCAAATTAAGATGACTGATAGAATAACGGCAGACCTACTAGGTTTTCAAGCCCAGTTATATAGCAGAGAAGATTTCAGAACCAAAATTGCAACTTAGAGACAATGGGAGGACCCCAGTAACTCAACCCACTTTAGAGATGTCACTGCCTCCAAGTATAAATTACTGTCAGTCAGCCCAAGCCTGAACTGCCTCCTAGATGCTGTGGTATCAAGATCCTGCTGCAATTTGATGTGGCACCCTCCCCCCAGCCTGAATAGCAGGAATGATCTAAGCAACATGTGAGTTTTCATTTTCTGTTTTAATCCTCTTTAATTTGTAATCGCCTTTGCACATACTTGTAACTGTCTCAACTTGTTACATCTTTTTTATACCTTGTAAACACTGCCTACCTTTTGGAGTAAAATATATAAAATTACTAGCTCTGTTTCTATGTTATAAAAAACGAATTTACAGGTGCCGGAAGTAATTACGCTACTAATTTGGGTTGGCTACGGACCCTCTTAATTAAGAAAATCGTTAGCTGGAGGCAGCGAAGTTTGGTCCCGGTTGGGTGGGTGAAGCTGGCAGCGACGGAAGGGGTTTTTATAAGCTTTTGTCTGGCTGCGGCCAGAGCATTTATAATTCCCTTGATGCAGCGCGCCTAGCAGCCAGTCCACAGTGAGCAGCCGATCCGGCAACCTATTATCCCAGTTGTAGTTCCCTGACTGACCAGAGGGTAGGGGGGGAGCCGGAGAGCTGCGAGTTCCAAAATGGAACCAGAAAGTGGGATATACATAAATCCCTGCAGTTCGTGATATTGTAGCAACAGTGGGATAATTAAAATAAGCCCCTGCAGGAAATTGATAGGTCAAGACTAGCTTGCTGTTTTTCATCATATTGGTGGCAGCGGTGGGATAACTAAGATATTGCACATGTGATAGCCGTGTGCTGGCAAAAGGGTCAGAACCCCGGTTCGTGACATATTGGTGGCAGAGTGGTGGGATCAAATAGCATTAGTGATTTGGTTTGAGCAATCATTCCCCTCACTAAAAACCTGCAAGGTTCCTGCATCACAAGTTTTGGAGAACGAGCTCAGTGTTTATTAGTCCTGAGACAATATAAATGTACTTGCGATTACTCCCTCCCTTCTCTATGTTTTTCTGTCCTTTTATTTGGCAACCATGGCTACAAAAGGAGAACGCTGGTACGCAGAGCAGAAAAAGGAAGTCCTTGCTGGAATATGCAAGTACCAAGGCCTTGACGCCAAGAACAAAAACAAAGACCAACTGATCGCACCTCTGTTGCAGCTGGACAACAACCAGAGCCCAGCGAGCGCAGAAGCCAGCCCAAGCCGGGATGGCGCTACAGCCAAGGTCCAACCACCGTATGCTGGCCCCACATGCACCAGGGCAGGGTGGACCCCTGCCTGCTAGCGGCCTTGGACAAACCCCCTGCCAACGACCGTGATGGACGTCTGAAGCTGATCCAGCAAGCTCAGGAGAGAGCCAAGCGAGACGCGCAAGCCGAGCGGGAAGCACAGAGAGCCGAGTGGGAGGCTGCGAGAGCCGAGCTGCAATGAGAGGCTGAGAGAGCCGAGAGGGAGGACAAGCGTGGAGAGGCCATGAACTGGAGATGGTCCAGCAGGGGGAAATACCCTCCACAGCCCCAAGGGCGCGACTGGGAGCGGTACCTCCCACACCTGCTGTTCGCTTGCAGAGAAGTTCCGCAGGCCTCGACCGGGTTCTCCCCCTTCGAGCTCCTGTATGGCAGGCGAGTCCGGGGACCCCTTGGGTTGATAAGAGAATCCTGGGAAGATGAGCCAAACCCCACAGAAGTAATATGTGACGAACAGCCCACCGCCGTTCGTCCACTTACGGGGGCGACTAACGGGGGTCCCGCTGCCACCAAAACGCGACGGACAGCGGACCCTGTGTCACCACTATGTCACAGTCCCACCACTGACACGGGTGTATCAGCGGACGGAGGGACGAGACACACTGCCGGCACACGGCTATCACAGGCACAGTTGGGCTTATCTTAGTTATCCCACCACTGGCACCATGTGACAAAAATATCCAGCAAGCTAATCTCGCTCTACAATTTGCAGCAGGGGGAGTTTAATGTGGATGCCCCACCACTGCTATCAATCTTCCAAGTACTGCGGGGATTTATGTATATCAAACTTTCTCAGTTCCACTTTGGAACTCGCAGCTCTCCGGCGCCCCACTTACCCTCAGGTCAGTCAGGGAACTGCACCTAGGATAATTAGTCGCCGGACGGGCTGCCTGTTGTGAACCGGCAATTAGGCTTCTGCAGTAAGGGAATTATCAATGCTGTGGCCGCAGCCCCTTATTCAGCAATATAAGACCCGTCTAAACTGCCAGCAAGCCACAATAGCCGTACACAACGCGCTGCCACCAGTCACGGTTAATTAATTCACAGTGTTAAATTAAGAGGGTCCGTGGCAAACCCCTTGAATTAGTAGCGATTATCTATCAAAGGCGTATAGTTCGATTCTTAGAGCATGGAGACAGATCTAAATAATTATATCATTTATTCCCCGAAAAAGTAGGACAGTGATTACAGATAAAAGTTGCTATAAAATTGAGACATAAAATATGTACATTAGACAAGTATAAAGCAAAGTGGATGAAAGAAGAAGGTACACTCACATTTAGTCAATTGTTGTTAGGCATCCCATGTGGCTTTAAGGGGGGTGGAGGCGGAGCTGCACGTCTCAGCTAATCTGGGTTCTGCTCAGCACAAGGATTGGAGCTCTTCTTAGCTGGTTTTGCCAGGGAATGCCTTATAGACTTTCCTATGTGACATCACGGAGAGATGCATTCTGGGTTGATCCCACCTCTCTCATCCAAGTTATGTTTTGGCTACAAAACTTAGATTAGCTATAACTTTATGGGAGAAGCTGGTATGGACTCATCAGTGGTATCATGTTTCCCAGCGTAATGAGCCTATCAAGAAAACATCAAACATCTATGCAATATGACCGTCCATTTGGGCGCAAATCATATCTCAGGTTCTTGACATGTTAGGACTTGGGAAGTGACACTGTAGCGGAGCTGGGACCGCTCGGATCACAGAGATATGGTTATTATATCTCTATGTTGTACGGTTTTCGCAGGGCAGGCTCTTAAAGGTTTACTTCTAACCTTTATTTCAAACAAAGACCTTTTTCCCGCACTTTTTTTTCCAGCTGAGAGAAGCCAAATGGGGTGACAGGAAATTGGTTTATGGCACTTGGGGGAAGGGAAGCTGCTGCAGTGTGCAATGTAACTGAGACACTGGCAGGCAGCTGCTCACAAAATGGAGGATTTGTAGTACATTCCAACAGAAAACATATCTTGCAGACATTGTACATCACAGGTGGACCCCTACCTGCAAGCGGCCTTGGACAAACTCCCTGCCAACGACCGTGATGGACGTCTGAAGCTGATCCAGCAAGCTCAGGAGAGAGCCAAGCGAGACGCCCAAGCCGAGCGGGAAGCACAGAGAGCCGAGTGGGAGGCTGCGAGAGCCGAGCTGCAATGAGAGGCTGAGAGAGCCGAGCGGGAGGACAAGCGCGGAGAGGCCATGAACTGGAGATGGTCCAGAAGGGGGAAATACCCTCAACAGCCCGGAGCAGTGAGCCCAACAGTGATCAGACTCCGAAGCCCCGGCCAGAACATTTTCTCGTGATGGAAAAGGACTTTTCTGCGGGCCTTTGAGAAAGCCTACAGACAGTACCAGCTGCCTACGGACCAATTGGCAAGGTACTTGACCCTAGGGCTAAAGGGCAAAGCAATCGAGGCGTTTCCTTCTCAAACGCAAGCGAGCGCACGATGGTGACGCCATAAAGCAGGCCCTGATCGCCAAATAACAGCTAACTCCTGAGCTATACCGCAAGAAGTTCCGGAACCTCCAACGTGGCCAGTGGTGCAAGGACTCAGGACCCATTTCAGGCAGTGGACCCGAGGATTATCAGTGACCTCTTTTGAGTGGCTGGAGGACCTGATGATGAAAGACCAGTTCCTACATCTTTGCCCAGCCGAGGTCCGCCAATTCGTGATGGACTGAGAACCAGAGGACGCGGAAAAAGCAGCGGAGATCACCGACAACTGTGAGGCCGACCTGAAACCAGAGACACGGAAGCTAGTCACTGACAGCAGACGATAGAAATATAGAAGAGTTTACCTCTCCACTCAGCAGATAGTGATAATATAGAGGAGTTTACCTCTCCACTCAGCAGATAGATATAATATAGAGGAGTTTACCTCTCCACTCAGCAGATAGTGATAATATAGAGGAGTTTACCTCTCCACTCAGCAGATAGTGATAATATAGAAGAGTTTACCTCTCCACTCAGCAGATAGTGATAATATAGAGGAGTTTACCTCTCCACTCAGCAGATAGTGATAATATAGAGGAGTTTACCTCTCCGCTCAGCAGATAATGATAATATAGAGGAGTTTACCTCTCCACTCAGCAGATAGTGATAATATAGAGGAGTTTAACTCTCCGCTCAGCAGATAGTGATAATATAGAGGAGTTTACCTCTCCACTCAGCAGATAATGATAATATAGAGGAGTTTACCTCTCCGCTCAGCAGATAGTGATAATATAGAGGAGTTTACCTCTGCACTCAGCAGATAGTGATAATATAGAGGAGTTTACCTCTCCACTAAGCAGATAATGATAATATAGAGGAGTTTACCTCTCCGCTCAGCAGATAGTGATAATATAGAGGAGTTTACCTCTCCACTCAGCAGATAGTGATAATATAGAGTTTACCTCTCCGCTCAGCAGATAGTGATAATATGGAGGAGTTTACCTCTCCACTCAGCAGATAGTGATAATATAGAGGAGTTTACCTCTCCGCTCAGCAGATAGTGATAATATAGAGGAGTTTACCTCTCCGCTCAGCAGATAATGATAATATAGAGGAGTTTACCTCTCCACTCAGCAGATAATGATAATATAGAGGAGTTTACCACTCCGCTCAGCAGATAATGATAATATAGAGGAGTTTACCTCTCCGCTCAGCAGATAGTGATAATATAGAGGAGTTTACCTCTCCACTCAGCAGATAGTGATAATATAGAGTTTACCTCTCCGCTCAGCAGATAGTGATAATATGGAGGAGTTTACCTCTCCACTCAGCAGATAGTGATAATATAGAGTTTACCTCTCCACTCAGCAGATAGTGATAATATAGAGGAGTTTACCTCTCCGCTCAGCAGATAGTGATAATATAGAAGAGTTTACCTCTCCACTCAGCAGATAGTGATAATATAGAGGAGTTTACCTCTCCACTCAGCAGATAGTGATAATATAGAGGAGTTTACCTCTCCAATCAGCAGATAGTGATAATATAGAGTTTACCTCTCCACTCAGCAGATAGTGACAATATAGAGGAGTTTACCTCTCCGCTCAGCAGATAGTGATAATATAGAAGAGTTTACCTCTCCACTCAGCAGATAGTGATAATATAGAGGAGTTTACCTCTCCGCTCAGCAGATAGTGATAATATAGAAGAGTTTACCTCTCCGCTCAGCAGATAGTGATAATATAGAAGAGTTTACCTCTCCACTCAGCAGATAGTGATAATATAGAGGAGTTTACCTCTCCGCTCAGCAGATAGTGATAATATAGAGGAGTTTACCTCTCCGCTCAGCAGATAGTGATAATATAGAGGAGATTACCTCTCCACTCAGCAGATAGTGATAATATAGAGGAGTTTACCTCTCCACTCAGCAGATAATGATAATATAGAGGAGTTTACCTCTCCGCTCAGCAGATAGTGATAATATAGAGGAGTTTACCTCTCCACTCAGCAGATAGTGATAATATAGAGTTTACCTCTCCGCTCAGCAGATAGTGATAATATAGAGGAGTTTACCTCTCCACTCAGCAGATAGTGATAATATAGAGGAGATTACCTCTCCACTCAGCAGATAGTGATAATATAGAGGAGTTTACCTCTCCACTCAGCAGATAGTGATAATATAGAGGAGTTTACCTCTCGACTCAGCAGATAATGATAATATAGAGGAGTTTACCTCTCCACTCAGCAGATAGTGATAATATAGAGGAGTTTACATCTCCGCTCAGCAGATAGTGATAATATAGAAGAGTTTACCTCTCCACTCAGCAGATAGTGATAATATAGAGGAGATTACCTCTCCACTCAGCAGATAATGATAATATAGAGGAGTTTACCTCTCCACTCAGCAAATAATGATAATATAGAGGAGTTTACCTCTCCACTCAGCAGATAGTGATAATATAGAGGAGTTTACCTCTCCACTCAGCAGATAATGATAATATAGAGGAGTTTACCTCTCCACTCAGCAGATAGTGATAATATAGAAGAGTTTACCTCTCCACTCAGCAGATAATGATAATATAGAAGAGTTTACCTCTCCACTCAGCAGATAGTGATAATATAGAGGAGTTTACCTCTCCACTCAGCAGATAGTGATAATATAGAGGAGTTTACCTCTCCACTCAGCAGATAGTGATAATATAGAGGAGTTTACCTCTCCACTCAGCAGATAGTGATAATATAGAGGAGTTTACCTCTCCACTCAGCAGATAGCGATAATATAGAAGAGTTTACCTCTCCACTCAGCAGATAGTGATAATATAGAGGAGTTTACCTCTCCACTCAGCAGATAGTGATAATATAGAGGAGTTTACCTCTCCGCTCAGCAGATAATGATAATATAGAGGAGTTTACCTCTCCACTCAGCAGATAGTGATAATATAGAGGAGTTTAACTCTCCGCTCAGCAGATAGTGATAATATAGAGGAGTTTACCTCTCCACTCAGCAGATAATGATAATATAGAAGAGTTTACCTCTCCACTCAGCAGATAATGATAATATAGAGGAGTTTACCTCTCCGCTCAGCAGATAGTGATAATACAGAGGAGTTTACCTCTCCACTCAGCAGATAATGATAATATAGAGGAGTTTACCTCTCCACTCAGCAGATAGTGATAATATAGAGGAGTTTACCTCTCCACTCAGCAGATAGTGATAATATAGAGGAGTTTACCTCTCCACTCAGCAGATAGCGATAATATAGAAGAGTTTACCTCTCCACTCAGCAGATAGTGATAATATAGAGGAGTTTACCTCTCCACTCAGCAGATAGTGATAATATAGAGGAGTTTACCTCTCCGCTCAGCAGATAATGATAATATAGAGGAGTTTACCTCTCCACTCAGCAGATAGTGATAATATAGAGGAGTTTAACTCTCCGCTCAGCAGATAGTGATAATATAGAGGAGTTTACCTCTCCACTCAGCAGATAATGATAATATAGAAGAGTTTACCTCTCCACTCAGCAGATAATGATAATATAGAGGAGTTTACCTCTCCGCTCAGCAGATAGTGATAATACAGAGGAGTTTACCTCTCCACTCAGCAGATAGTGATAATATAGAGTTTACCTCTCCACTCAGCAGATAGTGATAATATAGAGGAGTTTACCTCTCCACTCAGCAGATAATGATAATATAGAAGAGTTTACCTCTCCACTCAGCAGATAGTGATAATATAGAGGAGTTTACCTCTCCACTCAGGAGATAGTGATAATATTGAGGAGTTTACCTCTCCGCTCAGCAGATAGTGATAATATAGAGGAGTTTACCTCTCCGCTCAGCAGATAGTGATAATATAGAGGAGTTTACCTCACCGCTCAGCAGATAGTGATAATATAGAGGAGTTTACCTCTCCACTCAGCAGATAGTGATAATATAGAGGAGTTTACCTCTGCACTCAGCAGATAGTGATAATATAGAGGAGTTTACCTCTCCGCTCAGCAGATAGTGATAATATAGAGGAGTTTACCTCTCCACTCAGCAGATAATGATAATGTAGAGGAGTTTACCTCTCCGCTCAGCAGATAGTGATAATATAGAGGAGTTTACCTCTCCGCTCAGCAGATAGTGATAATATAGAGGAGTTTACCTCTCCACTCAGCAGATAATGATAATATAGAGGAGTTTACCTCTCCACTCAGCAGATAGTGATAATATAGAGGAGTTTACCTCTCCGCTCAGCAGATAGTGATAATATAGAGGAGTTTACCTCTCCACTCAGCAGATAATGATAATATAGAAGAGTTTACCTCTCCACTCAGCAGATAGTGATAATATAGAGGAGTTTACCTCTCCGCTCAGCAGATAGTGATAATATAGAGGAGTTTACCTCTCCGCTCAGCAGATAGTGATAATATAGAGGAGATTACCTCTCCACTCAGCAGATAGTGATAATATAGAGGAGTTTACCTCTCCACTCAGCAGATAATGATAATATAGAGGAGTTTACCACTCCGCTCAGCAGATAATGATAATATAGAGGAGTTTACCTCTCCGCTCAGCAGATAGTGATAATATAGAGGAGTTTACCTCTCCACTCAGCAGATAGTGATAATATAGAGTTTACCTCTCCGCTCAGCAGATAGTGATAATATGGAGGAGTTTACCTCTCCACTCAGCAGATAGTGATAATATAGAGGAGTTTACCTCTGCACTCAGCAGATAGTGATAATATAGAGGAGTTTACCTCTCCGCTCAGCAGATAGTGATAATATAGAGGAGTTTACCTCTCCACTCAGCAGATAATGATAATATAGAGGAGTTTACTTCTCCGCTCAGCAGATAGTGATAATATAGAGGAGTTTACCTCTCCGCTCAGCAGATAGTGATAATATAGAGGAGTTTACCTCTCCACTCAGCAGATAATGATAATATAGAGGAGTTTACCTCTCCACTCAGCAGATAGTGATAATATAGAGGAGTTTACCTCTCCGCTCAGCAGATAGTGATAATATAGAGGAGTTTACCTCTCCACTCAGCAGATAATGATAATATAGAAGAGTTTACCTCTCCACTCAGCAGATAGTGATAATATAGAGGAGTTTACCTCTCCGCTCAGCAGATAGTGATAATATAGAGGAGTTTACCTCTCCGCTCAGCAGATAGTGATAATATAGAGGAGATTACCTCTCCACTCAGCAGATAGTGATAATATAGAGGAGTTTACCTCTCCACTCAGCAGATAATGATAATATAGAGGAGTTTACCACTCCGCTCAGCAGATAATGATAATATAGAGTTTACCTCTCCGCTCAGCAGATAGTGATAATATAGAGGAGTTTACCTCTCCACTCAGCAGATAGTGATAATATAGAGTTTACCTCTCCGCTCAGCAGATAGTGATAATATGGAGGAGTTTACCTCTCCACTCAGCAGATAGTGATAATATAGAGTTTACCTCTCCACTCAGCAGATAGTGATAATATAGAGGAGTTTACCTCTCCGCTCAGCAGATAGTGATAATATAGAAGAGTTTACCTCTCCACTCAGCAGATAGTGATAATATAGAGGAGTTTACCTCTCCACTCAGCAGATAGTGATAATATAGAGGAGTTTACCTCTCCACTCAGCAGATAGTGATAATATAGAGTTTACCTCTCCACTCAGCAGATAGTGATAATATAGAGGAGTTTACCTCTCCGCTCAGCAGATAGTGATAATATAGAAGAGTTTACCTCTCCACTCAGCAGATAGTGATAATATAGAAGAGTTTACCTCTCCGCTCAGCAGATAGTGATAATATAGAAGAGTTTACCTCTCCGCTCAGCAGATAGTGATAATATAGAAGAGTTTACCTCTCCACTCAGCAGATAGTGATAATATAGAGGAGTTTACCTCTCCGCTCAGCAGATAGTGATAATATAGAGGAGTTTACCTCTCCGCTCAGCAGATAGTGATAATATAGAGGAGATTACCTCTCCACTCAGCAGATAGTGATAATATAGAGGAGTTTACCTCTCCACTCAGCAGATAATGATAATATAGAGGAGTTTACCACTCCGCTCAGCAGATAATGATAATATAGAGGAGTTTACCTCTCCGCTCAGCAGATAGTGATAATATAGAGGAGTTTACCTCTCCACTCAGCAGATAGTGATAATATAGAGTTTACCTCTCCGCTCAGCAGATAGTGATAATATAGAGGAGTTTACCTCTCCACTCAGCAGATAGTGATAATATAGAGGAGATTACCTCTCCACTCAGCAGATAGTGATAATATAGAGGAGTTTACCTCTCCACTCAGCAGATAGTGATAATATAGAGGAGTTTACCTCTCCACTCAGCAGATAGTGATAATATAGAGGAGATTACCTCTCCACTCAGCAGATAGTGATAATATAGAGGAGTTTACCTCTCCACTCAGCAGATAGTGATAATATAGAGGAGATTACCTCTCCACTCAGCAGAAAGTGATAATATAGAGGAGTTTACCTCTCCACTCAGCAGATAGTGATAATATAGAGGAGTATACCTCTCCACTCAGCAGATAGTGATAATATAGTGGAGTTTACCTCTCCGCTCAGCAGATAGTGATAATATAGAGGAGTTTACCTCTCCGCTCAACAGATAGTGATAATATAGAGGAGTTTACCTCTCCACTCAGCAGATAGTGATAATATAGAGGAGTTTACCTCTCCGCTCAGCAGATAATGATAATATAGAGGAGTTTACCTCTCCACTCAGCAGATAGTGATAATATAGAGGAGTTTACCTCTCCGCTCAGCAGATAGTGATAATATAGAGGAGTTTACCTCTCCACTCAGCAGATAATGATAATATAGAAGAGTTTACCTCTCCACTCAGCAGATAATGATAATATAGAAGAGTTTACCTCTCCACTCAGCAGATATTGATAATATAGAGGAGTTTACCTCTCCGCTCAGCAGATAGTGATAATATAGAGGAGTTTACCTCTCCGCTCAGCAGATAGTGATAACATAGAGGAGTTTACCTCTCCACTCAGCAGATAGTGATAATATAGAGGAGTTTACCTCTCCACTCAGCAGATGATAATATAGAGGAGTTTACCTCTCCGCTCAGCAGATAATGATAATATAGAGGAGTTTACCTCTCCGCTCAGCAGATAGTGATAATATAGAGGAGTTTACCTCTCCACTCAGCAGATAGTGATAATATAGAGTTTACCTCTCCGCTCAGCAGATAGTGATAATATAGAGGAGTTTACCTCTCCACTCAGCAGATAGTGATAATATAGAGGAGTTTACCTCTCCGCTCAGCAGATAGTGATAATATAGAGGAGTTTACCTCTCCGCTCAGCAGATAGTGATAATATAGAGGAGTTTACCTCTCCACTCAGCAGATAGTGATAATATAGAGGAGTTTACCTCTCCGCTCAGCAGATAATGATAATATAGAGGAGATTACCTCTCCACTCAGCAGATAGTGATAATATAGAAGAGTTTACCTCTCCGCTCAGCAGATAGTGATAATATAGAGGAGTTTACCTCTCCGCTCAGCAGATAGTGATAATATAGAGGAGTTTACCTCTCCACTCAGCAGATAGTGATAATATAGAGGAGTTTACCTCTCCGCTCAGCATAGTGATAATATAGAGGAGTTTACCTCTCCGCTCAGCAGATAGTGATAATATAGAGGAGTTTACCTCTCCGCTCAGCAGATAGTGATAATATAGAGGAGTTTACCTCTCCACTCAGCAGATAATGATAATATAGAAGAGTTTACCTCTCCACTCAGCAGATAATGATAATATAGAAGAGTTTACCTCTCCACTCAGCAGATAGTGATAATATAGAGGAGTTTACCTCTCCGCTCAGCAGATAGTGATAATATAGAGGAGTTTACCTCTCCGCTCAGCAGATAGTGATAACATAGAGGAGTTTACCTCTCCACTCAGCAGATAGTGATAATATAGAGGAGTTTACCTCTCCACTCAGCAGATGATAATATAGAGGAGTTTACCTCTCCGCTCAGCAGATAATGATAATATAGAGGAGTTTACCTCTCCGCTCAGCAGATAGTGATAATATAGAGGAGTTTACCTCTCCACTCAGCAGATAGTGATAATATAGAGTTTACCTCTCCGCTCAGCAGATAGTGATAATATAGAGGAGTTTACCTCTCCACTCAGCAGATAGTGATAATATAGAGGAGTTTACCTCTCCGCTCAGCAGATAGTGATAATATAGAGGAGTTTACCTCTCCGCTCAGCAGATAGTGATAATATAGAGGAGTTTACCTCTCCACTCAGCAGATAGTGATAATATAGAGGAGTTTACCTCTCCGCTCAGCAGATAATGATAATATAGAGGAGATTACCTCTCCACTCAGCAGATAGTGATAATATAGAAGAGTTTACCTCTCCGCTCAGCAGATAGTGATAATATAGAGGAGTTTACCTCTCCGCTCAGCAGATAGTGATAATATAGAGGAGTTTACCTCTCCACTCAGCAGATAGTGATAATATAGAGGAGTTTACCTCTCCGCTCAGCATAGTGATAATATAGAGGAGTTTACCTCTCCGCTCAGCAGATAGTGATAATATAGAGGAGTTTACCTCTCCGCTCAGCAGACAGTGATAATATAGAGGAGTTTACCTCTCCACTCAGCAGATAGTGATAATATAGAGGAGTTTACCTCTCCGCTCAGCAGATAGTGATAATATAGAGGAGTTTACCTCTCCACTCAGCAGATAATGATAATATAGAGGAGTTTACCTCTCCGCTCAGCAGTTAGTGATAATATAGAGGAGTTTACCTCTCCGCTCAGCAGATAATGATAATATAGAGGAGTTTACCTCTCCACTCAGCAGATAGTGATAATATAGAGGAGTTTACCTCTCCACTCAGCAGATAGTGATAATATAGAAGAGTTTACCTCTCCACTCAGCAGATAATGATAATATAGAGGAGTTTACCTCTCCACTCAGCAGATAGTGATAATATAGAGGAGTTTACCTCTCCACTCAGCAGATAGTGATAATATAGAGGAGTTTACCTCTCCACTCAGCAGATAGTGATAATATAGAGGAGTTTACCTCTCCACTCAGCAGATAGTGATAATATAGAGGAGTTTACCTCTCCACTCAGCAGATAGTGATAATATAGAAGAGTTTACCTCTCCACTCAGCAGATAATGATAATATAGAGGAGTTTACCTCTCCACTCAGCAGATAGTGATAATATAGAGGAGTTTACCTCTCCACTCAGCAGATAGTGATAATATAGAGGAGTTTACCTCTCCACTCAGCAGATAATGATAATATAGAGGAGTTTACCTCTCCACTCAGCAGATAGTGATAATATAGAAGAGTTTACCTCTCCACTCAGCAGATAATGATAATATAGAGGAGTTTACCTCTCCGCTCAGCAGATAGTGATAATATAGAGGAGTTTACCTCTCCACTCAGCAGATAATGATAATATAGAGGAGTTTACCTCTCCACTCAGCAGATAGTGATAATATAGAGGAGTTTACCTCTCCGCTCAGCAGATAATGATAATATAGAGGAGTTTACCTCTCCACTCAGCAGATAGTGATAATATAGAGGAGTTTACCTCTCCACTCAGCAGATAGTGATAATATAGAAGAGTTTACCTCTCCACTCAGCAGATAGTGATAATATAGAAGAGTTTACCTCTCCACTCAGCAGATAATGATAATATAGAGGAGTTTACCTCTCCACTCAGCAGATAATGATAATATAGAGGAGTTTACCTCTCCACTCAGCAGATAGTGATAATATAGAAGAGTTTACCTCTCCGCTCAGCAGATAGTGATAATATAGAGGAGTTTACCTCTCCGCTCAGCAGATAGTGATAATATAGAGGAGTTTACCTCTCCGCTCAGCAGATAGTGATAATATAGAGGAGATTACCTCTCCACTCAGCAGATAGTGATAATATAGTGGAGTTTACCTCTCCACTCAGCAGATAGTGATAATATAGAGGAGTTTACCTCTCCGCTCAGCAGATAGTGATAATATAGAGGAGTTTACCTCTCCACTCAGCAGATAGTGATAATATAGAGGAGTTTACCTCTCCGCTCAGCAGATAGTGATAATATAGAGGAGTTTACCTCTCCACTCAGCAGATAGTGATAATATAGAGGAGATTACCTCTCCACTCAGCAGATAATGATAATATAGAGGAGTTTACCTCTCCGCTCAGCAGATAATGATAATATAGAGGAGTTTACCTCTCCGCTCAGCAGATAGTGATAATATAGAGGAGTTTACCTCTCCACTCAGCAGATAGTGATAATATAGAGTTTACCTCTCCGCTCAGCAGATAGTGATAATATAGAGGAGTTTACCTCTCCACTCAGAAGATAGTGATAATATAGAGGAGTTTACCTCTCCGCTCAGCAGATAGTGATAATATAGAGGAGTTTACCTCTCCGCTCAGCAGATAGTGATAATATAGAGGAGTTTACCTCTACGCTCAGCAGATAGTGATAATATAGAGGAGTTTACCTCTCCGCTCAGAAGATAATGATAATATAGAGGAGTTTACCTCTCCACTCAGCAGATAGTGATAATATAGAGGAGTTTACCTCTCCGCTCAGCAGATAGTGATAATATAGAGGAGTTTACCTCTCCACTCAGCAGATAATGATAATATAGAAGAGTTTACCTCTCCACTCAGCAGATAGTGATAATATAGAGGAGTTTACCTCTCCGCTCAGCAGATAGTGATAATATAGAGGAGTTTACCTCTCCGCTCAGCAGATAGTGATAATATAGAGGAGTTTACCTCTCCACTCAGCAGATAGTGATAATATAGAGGAGTTTACCTCTCCACTCAGCAGATAATGATAATATAGAGGAGTTTACCTCTCCGCTCAGCAGATAGTGATAATATAGAGGAGTTTACCTCTCCACTCAGCAGATAGTGATAATATAGAGTTTACCTCTCCGCTCAGCAGATAGTGATAATATAGAGGAGTTTACCTCTCCACTCAGCAGATAGTGATAATATAGAGGAGTTTACCTCTCCGCTCAGCAGATAGTGATAATATAGAGGAGTTTACCTCTCCACTCAGCAGATAGTGATAATATAGAGGAGTTTACCTCTCCGCTCAGCAGATAATGATAATATAGAGGAGTTTACCTCTCCACTCAGCAGATAGTGATAATATAGAAGAGTTTACCTTTCCGCTCAGCATAGTGATAATATAGAGGAGTTTACCTCTCCGCTCAGCAGATAGTGATAATATAGAGGAGTTTACCTCTCCGCTCAGCAGACAGTGATAATATAGAGGAGTTTACCTCTCCACTCAGCAGATAGTGATAATATAGAGGAGTTTACCTCTGCACTCAGCAGATAGTGATAATATAGAGGAGTTTACCTCTCCGCTCAGCAGATAGTGATAATATAGAGGAGTTTACCTCTCCACTCAGCAGATAATGATAATATAGAGGAGTTTACCTCTCCGCTCAGCAGTTAGTGATAATATAGAGAAGTTTACCTCTCCACTCAGCAGATAGTGATAATATAGAGGAGATTACCTCTCCGCTCAGCAGATAATGATAATATAGAGGAGTTTACCTCTCCGCTCAGCAGATAGTGATAATATAGAGGAGTTTACCTCTCGACTCAGCAGATAATGATAATATAGAGGAGTTTACCTCTCCACTCAGCAGATAGTGATAATATAGAGGAGTTTACCTCTCCACTCAGCAGATAGTGATAATATAGAGGAGTTTACATCTCCGCTCAGCAGATAGTGATAATATAGAAGAGTTTACCTCTCCACTCAGCAGATAGTGATAATATAGAGGAGTTTACCTCTCCACTCAGCAGATAATGATAATATAGAGGAGTTTACCTCTCCACTCAGCAAATAATGATAATATAGAGGAGTTTACCTCTCCACTCAGCAGATAGTGATAATATAGAGGAGTTTACCTCTCCACTCAGCAGATAATGATAATATAGAGGAGATTACCTCTCCACTCAGCAGATAATGATAATATAGAGGAGTTTACCTCTCCACTCAGCAGATAATGATAATATAGAGGAGTTTACCTCTCCACTCAGCAGATAGTGATAATATAGAGGAGTTTACCTCTCCACTCAGCAGATAGTGATAATATAGAGGAGTTTACCTCTCCTCTCAGCAGATAGTGATAATATAGAGGAGTTTACCTCTCCGCTCAGCAGATAGTGATAATATAGAGGAGTTTACCTCTCCACTCAGCAGATAGTGATAATATAGAGGAGTTTACCTCTCCGCTCAGCAGATAATGATAATATAGAGGAGTTTACCTCTCCACTCAGCAGATAGTGATAATATAGAAGAGTTTACCTTTCCGCTCAGCATAGTGATAATATAGAGGAGTTTACCTCTCCGCTCAGCAGATAGTGATAATATAGAGGAGTTTACCTCTCCGCTCAGCAGACAGTGATAATATAGAGGAGTTTACCTCTCCACTCAGCAGATAATGATAATATAGAGGAGTTTACCTCTCCGCTCAGCAGTTAGTGATAATATAGAGAAGTTTACCTCTCCACTCAGCAGATAGTGATAATATAGAGGAGATTACCTCTCCGCTCAGCAGATAATGATAATATAGAGGAGTTTACCTCTCCGCTCAGCAGATAGTGATAATATAGAGGAGTTTACCTCTCGACTCAGCAGATAATGATAATATAGAGGAGTTTACCTCTCCACTCAGCAGATAGTGATAATATAGAGGAGTTTACCTCTCCACTCAGCAGATAGTGATAATATAGAGGAGTTTACATCTCCGCTCAGCAGATAGTGATAATATAGAAGAGTTTACCTCTCCACTCAGCAGATAGTGATAATATAGAGGAGTTTACCTCTCCACTCAGCAGATAATGATAATATAGAGGAGTTTACCTCTCCACTCAGCAAATAATGATAATATAGAGGAGTTTACCTCTCCGCTCAGCAGATAGTGATAATATAGAGGAGTTTACCTCTCCGCTCAGCAGACAGTGATAATATAGAGGAGTTTACCTCTCCACTCAGCAGATAGTGATAATATAGAGGAGTTTACCTCTGCACTCAGCAGATAGTGATAATATAGAGGAGTTTACCTCTCCGCTCAGCAGATAGTGATAATATAGAGGAGTTTACCTCTCCACTCAGCAGATAATGATAATATAGAGGAGTTTACCTCTCCGCTCAGCAGTTAGTGATAATATAGAGAAGTTTACCTCTCCACTCAGCAGATAGTGATAATATAGAGGAGATTACCTCTCCGCTCAGCAGATAATGATAATATAGAGGAGTTTACCTCTCCGCTCAGCAGATAGTGATAATATAGAGGAGTTTACCTCTCGACTCAGCAGATAATGATAATATAGAGGAGTTTACCTCTCCACTCAGCAGATAGTGATAATATAGAGGAGTTTACCTCTCCACTCAGCAGATAGTGATAATATAGAGGAGTTTACATCTCCGCTCAGCAGATAGTGATAATATAGAAGAGTTTACCTCTCCACTCAGCAGATAGTGATAATATAGAGGAGTTTACCTCTCCACTCAGCAGATAATGATAATATAGAGGAGTTTACCTCTCCACTCAGCAAATAATGATAATATAGAGGAGTTTACCTCTCCACTCAGCAGATAGTGATAATATAGAGGAGTTTACCTCTCCACTCAGCAGATAATGATAATATAGAGGAGTTTACCTCTCCACTCAGCAGATAGTGATAATATAGAGTTTACCTCTCCGCTCAGCAGATAGTGATAATATAGAGGAGTTTACCTCTCCACTCAGCAGATAGTGATAATATAGAGGAGATTACCTCTCCACTCAGCAGATAGTGATAATATAGAGGAGTTTACCTCTCCACTCAGCAGATAGTGATAATATAGAGGAGTTTACCTCTCCACTCAGCAGATAGTGATAATATAGAGGAGATTACCTCTCCACTCAGCAGATAGTGATAATATAGAGGAGTTTACCTCTCCACTCAGCAGATAGTGATAATATAGAGGAGATTACCTCTCCACTCAGCAGTTAGTGATAATATAGAGGAGTTTACCTCTCCACTCAGCAGATAGTGATAATATAGAGTTTACCTCTCCGCTCAGCAGATAGTGATAATATAGAGGAGTTTACCTCTCCACTCAGCAGATAATGATAATATAGAAGAGTTTACCTCTCCACTCAGCAGATAGTGATAATATAGAGGAGTTTACCTCTCCGCTCAGCAGATAGTGATAATATAGAGGAGTTTACCTCTCCGCTCAGCAGATAGTGATAATATAGAGGAGTTTACCTCTCCACTCAGCAGATAGTGATAATATAGAGGAGTTTACCTCTCCACTCAGCAGATAATGATAATATAGAGGAGTTTACCTCTCCGCTCAGCAGATAATGATAATATAGAGGAGTTTACCTCTCCGCTCAGCAGATAGTGATAATATAGAGTTTACCTCTCCGCTCAGCAGATAGTGATAATATAGAGGAGTTTACCTCTCCACTCAGCAGATAGTGATAATATAGAGGAGTTTACCTCTCCGCTCAGCAGATAGTGATAATATAGAGGAGTTTACCTCTCCGCTCAGCAGATAGTGATAATATAGAGGAGTTTACCTCTCCACTCAGCAGATAGTGATAATATAGAGGAGTTTACCTCTCCGCTCAGCAGATAATGATAATATAGAGGAGTTTACCTCTCCACTCAGCAGATAGTGATAATATAGAAGAGTTTACCTCTCCGCTCAGCATAGTGATAATATAGAGGAGTTTACCTCTCCGCTCAGCAGATAGTGATAATATAGAGGAGTTTACCTCTCCGCTCAGCAGACAGTGATAATATAGAGGAGTTTACCTCTCCACTCAGCAGATAGTGATAATATAGAGGAGTTTACCTCTGCACTCAGCAGATAGTGATAATATAGAGGAGTTTACCTCTCCGCTCAGCAGATAGTGATAATATAGAGGAGTTTACCTCTCCACTCAGCAGATAATGATAATATAGAGGAGATTACCTCTCCGCTCAGCAGATAATGATAATATAGAGGAGTTTACCTCTCCGCTCAGCAGATAGTGATAATATAGAGGAGTTTACCTCTCGACTCAGCAGATAATGATAATATAGAGGAGTTTACCTCTCCACTCAGCAGATAGTGATAATATAGAGGAGTTTACATCTCCGCTCAGCAGATAGTGATAATATAGAAGAGTTTACCTCTCCACTCAGCAGATAGTGATAATATAGAGGAGTTTACCTCTCCACTCAGCAGATAATGATAATATAGAGGAGTTTACCTCTCCACTCAGCAAATAATGATAATATAGAGGAGTTTACCTCTCCACTCAGCAGATAGTGATAATATAGAGGAGTTTACCTCTCCACTCAGCAGATAATGATAATATAGAGGAGTTTACCTCTCCACTCAGCAGATAGTGATAATATAGAAGAGTTTACCTCTCCACTCAGCAGATAATGATAATATAGAAGAGTTTACCTCTCCACTCAGCAGATAATGATAATATAGAGGAGTTTACCTCTCCACTCAGCAGATAGTGATAATATAGAGGAGTTTACCTCTCCACTTAGCAGATAGTGATAATATAGAGGAGTTTACCTCTCCACTCAGCAGATAGTGATAATATAGAAGAGTTTACCTCTCCACTCAGCAGATAGTGATAATATAGAGGAGTTTACCTCTCCACTCAGCAGATAGTGATAATATAGAGGAGTTTACCTCTCCGCTCAGCAGATAATGATAATATAGAGGAGTTTACCTCTCCACTCAGCAGATAGTGATAATATAGAGGAGTTTAACTCTCCGCTCAGCAGATAGTGATAATATAGAGGAGTTTACCTCTCCACTCAGCAGATAATGATAATATAGAAGAGTTTACCTCTCCACTCAGCAGATAATGATAATATAGAGGAGTTTACCTCTCCGCTCAGCAGATAGTGATAATACAGAGGAGTTTACCTCTCCACTCAGCAGATAGTGATAATATAGAGTTTACCTCTCCACTCAGCAGATAGTGATAATATAGAGGAGTTTACCTCTCCACTCAGCAGATAATGATAATATAGAAGAGTTTACCTCTCCACTCAGCAGATAGTGATAATATAGAGGAGTTTACCTCTCCACTCAGGAGATAGTGATAATATAGAGGAGTTTACCTCTCCGCTCAGCAGATAGTGATAATATATAGTTTACCTCTGCGCTCAGCAGATAGTGATAATATTGAGGAGTTTACCTCTCCACTCAGCAGATAGTGATAATATAGAGGAGTTTACCTCTCCGCTCAGCAGATAGTGATAATATAGAGGAGTTTACCTCACCGCTCAGCAGATAGTGATAATATAGAGGAGTTTACCTCTCCACTCAGCAGATAGTGATAATATAGAGGAGTTTACCTCTGCACTCAGCAGATAGTGATAATATAGAGGAGTTTACCTCTCCGCTCAGCAGATAGTGATAATATAGAGGAGTTTACCTCTCCGCTCAGCAGATAGTGATAATATAGAGGAGTTTACCTCTCCACTCAGCAGATAATGATAATATAGAGGAGTTTACCTCTCCACTCAGCAGATAGTGATAATATAGAGGAGTTTACCTCTCCGCTCAGCAGATAGTGATAATATAGAGGAGTTTACCTCTCCACTCAGCAGATAATGATAATATAGAAGAGTTTACCTCTCCACTCAGCAGATAGTGATAATATAGAGGAGTTTACCTCTCCGCTCAGCAGATAGTGATAATATAGAGGAGTTTACCTCTCCGCTCAGCAGATAGTGATAATATAGAGGAGATTACCTCTCCACTCAGCAGATAGTGATAATATAGAGGAGTTTACCTCTCCACTCAGCAGATAATGATAATATAGAGGAGTTTACCACTCCGCTCAGCAGATAATGATAATATAGAGGAGTTTACCTCTCCGCTCAGCAGATAGTGATAATATAGAGGAGTTTACCTCTCCACTCAGCAGATAGTGATAATATAGAGTTTACCTCTCCGCTCAGCAGATAGTGATAATATGGAGGAGTTTACCTCTCCACTCAGCAGATAGTGATAATATAGAGTTTACCTCTCCACTCAGCAGATAGTGATAATATAGAGGAGTTTACCTCTCCGCTCAGCAGATAGTGATAATATAGAAGAGTTTACCTCTCCACTCAGCAGATAGTGATAATATAGAGGAGTTTACCTCTCCACTCAGCAGATAGTGATAATATAGAGGAGTTTACCTCTCCACTCAGCAGATAGTGATAATATAGAGTTTACCTCTCCACTCAGCAGATAGTGATAATATAGAGGAGTTTACCTCTCCGCTCAGCAGATAGTGATAATATAGAAGAGTTTACCTCTCCACTCAGCAGATAGTGATAATATAGAGGAGTTTACCTCTCCGCTCAGCAGATAGTGATAATATAGAAGAGTTTACCTCTCCGCTCAGCAGATAGTGATAATATAGAAGAGTTTACCTCTCCACTCAGCAGATAGTGATAATATAGAGGAGATTACCTCTCCACTCAGCAGATAGTGATAATATAGAGGAGTTTACCTCTCCACTCAGCAGATAATGATAATATAGAGGAGTTTACCACTCCGCTCAGCAGATAATGATAATATAGAGGAGTTTACCTCTCCGCTCAGCAGATAGTGATAATATAGAGGAGTTTACCTCTCCACTCAGCAGATAGTGATAATATAGAGTTTACCTCTCCGCTCAGCAGATAGTGATAATATAGAGGAGTTTACCTCTCCACTCAGCAGATAGTGATAATATAGAGGAGATTACCTCTCCACTCAGCAGATAGTGATAATATAGAGGAGTTTACCTCTCCACTCAGCAGATAGTGATAATATAGAGGAGTTTACCTCTCCACTCAGCAGATAGTGATAATATAGAGGAGATTACCTCTCCACTCAGCAGATAGTGATAATATAGAGGAGTTTACCTCTCCACTCAGCAGATAGTGATAATATAGAGGAGTTTACCTCTCCACTCAGCAGATAGTGATAATATAGAGGAGATTACCTCTCCACTCAGCAGAAAGTGATAATATAGAGGAGTTTACCTCTCCACTCAGCAGATAGTGATAATATAGAGGAGTATACCTCTCCACTCAGCAGATAGTGATAATATAGTGGAGTTTACCTCTCCGCTCAGCAGATAGTGATAATATAGAGGAGTTTACCTCTCCGCTCAGCAGATAGTGATAATATAGAGGAGTTTACCTCTCCACTCAGCAGATAGTGATAATATAGAGGAGTTTACCTCTCCGCTCAGCAGATAATGATAATATAGAGGAGTTTACCTCTCCGCTCAGCAGATAATGATAATATAGAGGAGTTTACCTCTCCGCTCAGCAGATAGTGATAATATAGAGGAGTTTACCTCTCAACTCAGCAGATAGTGATAATATAGAGTTTACCTCTCCGCTCAGCAGATAGTGATAATATAGAGGAGTTTACCTCTCCACTCAGCAGATAGTGATAATATAGAGGAGTTTACCTCTCCACTCAGCAGATAGTGATAATATAGAGGAGTTTACCTCTCCGCTCAGCAGATAGTGATAATATAGAGGAGTTTACCTCTCCACTCAGCAGATAATGATAATATAGAAGAGTTTACCTCTCCACTCAGCAGATAGTGATAATATAGAGGAGTTTACCTCTCCGCTCAGCAGATAGTGATAATATAGAGGAGTTTACCTCTCCACTCAGCAGATAGTGATAATATAGAGGAGTTTACCTCTCCACTCAGCAGATAATGATAATATAGAGGAGTTTACCTCTCCGCTCAGCAGATAATGATAATATAGAGGAGTTTACCTCTCCGCTCAGCAGATAGTGATAATATAGAGGAGTTTACCTCTCCACTCAGCAGATAGTGATAATATAGAGGAGTTTACCTCTCCGCTCAGCAGATAGTGATAATATAGAGGAGATTACCTCTCCGCTCAGCAGATAGTGATAATATAGAGGAGTTTACCTCTCCACTCAGCAGATAGTGATAATATAGAGGAGTTTACCTCTCCGCTCAGCAGATAGTGATAATATAGAGGAGTTTACCTCTCCGCTCAGCAGATAGTGATAATATAGAGGAGTTTACCTCTCCACTCAGCAGATAGTGATAATATAGAGGAGTTTACCTCTCCGCTCAGCAGATAATGATAATATAGAGGAGTTTACCTCTCCACTCAGCAGATAGTGATAATATAGAAGAGTTTACCTCTCCGCTCAGCATAGTGATAATATAGAGGAGTTTACCTCTCCGCTCAGCAGATAGTGATAATATAGAGGAGTTTACCTCTCCGCTCAGCAGACAGTGATAATATAGAGGAGTTTACCTCTCCGCTCAGCAGACAGTGATAATATAGAGGAGTTTACCTCTCCACTCAGCAGATAGTGATAATATAGAGGAGTTTACCTCTGCACTCAGCAGATAGTGATAATATAGAGGAGTTTACCTCTCCGCTCAGCAGATAGTGATAATATAGAGGAGTTTACCTCTCCACTCAGCAGATAATGATAATATAGAGGAGTTTACCTCTCCGCTCAGCAGTTAGTGATAATATAGAGAAGTTTACCTCTCCACTCAGCAGATAGTGATAATATAGAGGAGATTACCTCTCCGCTCAGCAGATAATGATAATATAGAGGAGTTTACCTCTCCGCTCAGCAGATAGTGATAATATAGAGGAGTTTACCTCTCGACTCAGCAGATAATGATAATATAGAGGAGTTTACCTCTCCACTCAGCAGATAGTGATAATATAGAGGAGTTTACCTCTCCACTCAGCAGATAGTGATAATATAGAGGAGTTTACATCTCCGCTCAGCAGATAGTGATAATATAGAAGAGTTTACCTCTCCACTCAGCAGATAGTGATAATATAGAGGAGTTTACCTCTCCACTCAGCAGATAATGATAATATAGAGGAGTTTACCTCTCCACTCAGCAAATAATGATAATATAGAGGAGTTTACCTCTCCGCTCAGCAGATAGTGATAATATAGAGGAGTTTACCTCTCCGCTCAGCAGACAGTGATAATATAGAGGAGTTTACCTCTCCACTCAGCAGATAGTGATAATATAGAGGAGTTTACCTCTGCACTCAGCAGATAGTGATAATATAGAGGAGTTTACCTCTCCGCTCAGCAGATAGTGATAATATAGAGGAGTTTACCTCTCCACTCAGCAGATAATGATAATATAGAGGAGTTTACCTCTCCGCTCAGCAGTTAGTGATAATATAGAGAAGTTTACCTCTCCACTCAGCAGATAGTGATAATATAGAGGAGATTACCTCTCCGCTCAGCAGATAATGATAATATAGAGGAGTTTACCTCTCCGCTCAGCAGATAGTGATAATATAGAGGAGTTTACCTCTCGACTCAGCAGATAATGATAATATAGAGGAGTTTACCTCTCCGCTCAGCAGTTAGTGATAATATAGAGAAGTTTACCTCTCCACTCAGCAGATAGTGATAATATAGAGGAGATTACCTCTCCGCTCAGCAGATAATGATAATATAGAGGAGTTTACCTCTCCGCTCAGCAGATAGTGATAATATAGAGGAGTTTACCTCTCGACTCAGCAGATAATGATAATATAGAGGAGTTTACCTCTCCACTCAGCAGATAGTGATAATATAGAGGAGTTTACCTCTCCACTCAGCAGATAGTGATAATATAGAGGAGTTTACATCTCCGCTCAGCAGATAGTGATAATATAGAAGAGTTTACCTCTCCACTCAGCAGATAGTGATAATATAGAGGAGTTTACCTCTCCACTCAGCAGATAATGATAATATACAGGAGTTTACCTCTCCACTCAGCAAATAATGATAATATAGAGGAGTTTACCTCTCCACTCAGCAGATAGTGATAATATAGAGGAGTTTACCTCTCCACTCAGCAGATAATGATAATATAGAGGAGTTTACCTCTCCACTCAGCAGATAATGATAATATAGAGGAGTTTACCTCTCCACTCAGCAGATAGTGATAATATAGAGGAGTTTACCTCTCCACTCAGCAGATAGTGATAATATAGAGGAGTTTACCTCTCCGCTCAGCAGATAGTGATAATATAGAGGAGTTTACCTCTCCGCTCAGCAGATAGTGATAATATAGAGGAGTTTACCTCTCCACTCAGCAGATAGTGATAATATAGAGGAGTTTACCTCTCCGCTCAGCAGATAATGATAATATAGAGGAGTTTACCTCTCCACTCAGCAGATAGTGATAATATAGAAGAGTTTACCTTTCCGCTCAGCATAGTGATAATATAGAGGAGTTTACCTCTCCGCTCAGCAGACAGTGATAATATAGAGGAGTTTACCTCTCCGCTCAGCAGACAGTGATAATATAGAGGAGTTTACCTCTCCACTCAGCAGATAGTGATAATATAGAGGAGTTTACCTCTGCACTCAGCAGATAGTGATAATATAGAGGAGTTTACCTCTCCGCTCAGCAGATAGTGATAATATAGAGGAGTTTACCTCTCCACTCAGCAGATAGTGATAATATAGAGGAGTTTACCTCTCCGCTCAGCAGATAGTGATAATATAGAGGAGTTTACCTCTCCGCTCAGCAGATAGTGATAATATAGAGGAGTTTACCTCTCCACTCAGCAGATAGTGATAATATAGAGGAGTTTACCTCTGCACTCAGCAGATAGTGATAATATAGAGGAGTTTACCTCTCCGCTCAGCAGATAGTGATAATATAGAGGAGTTTACCTCTCCACTCAGCAGATAGTGATAATATAGAGGAGTTTACCTCTCCGCTCAGCAGATAGTGATAATATAGAGGAGTTTACCTCTCCGCTCAGCAGATAGTGATAATATAGAGGAGTTTACCTCTCCACTCAGCAGATAATGATAATATAGAGGAGTTTACCTCTCCGCTCAGCAGTTAGTGATAATATAGAGAAGTTTACCTCTCCACTCAGCAGATAGTGATAATATAGAGGAGATTACCTCTCCGCTCAGCAGATAATGATAATATAGAGGAGTTTACCTCTCCGCTCAGCAGATAGTGATAATATAGAGGAGTTTACCTCTCGACTCAGCAGATAATGATAATATAGAGGAGTTTACCTCTCCACTCAGCAGATAGTGATAATATAGAGGAGTTTACCTCTCCACTCAGCAGATAGTGATAATATAGAGGAGTTTACATCTCCGCTCAGCAGATAGTGATAATATAGAAGAGTTCACCTCTCCACTCAGCAGATAGTGATAATATGGAGGAGTTTACCTCTCCACTCAGCAGATAATGATAATATAGAGGAGTTTACCTCTCCACTCAGCAAATAATGATAATATAGAGGAGTTTACCTCTCCGCTCAGCAGACAGTGATAATATAGAGGAGTTTACCTCTCCGCTCAGCAGACAGTGATAATATAGAGGAGTTTACCTCTCCACTCAGCAGATAGTGATAATATAGAGGAGTTTACCTCTCCACTCAGCAAATAATGATAATATAGAGGAGTTTACCTCTCCGCTCAGCAGACAGTGATAATATAGAGGAGTTTACCTCTCCACTCAGCAGATAGTGATAATATAGAGAAGTTTACCTCTCCACTCAGCAGATAGTGATAATATAGAGGAGTTTACCTCTCCACTCAGCAAATAATGATAATATAGAGGAGTTTACCTCTCCGCTCAGCAGACAGTGATAATATAGAGGAGTTTACCTCTCCGCTCAGCAGACAGTGATAATATAGAGGAGTTTACCTCTCCACTCAGCAGATAGTGATAATATAGAGGAGTTTACCTCTCCACTCAGCAGATAGTGATAATATAGAGGAGTTTACCTCTCCGCTCAGCAGATAGTGATAATATAGAGGAGTTTACCTCTCCACTCAGCAGATAATGATAATATAGAGGAGTTTACCTCTCCACTCAGCAGATAGTGATAATATAGAGGAGTTTACCTCTCCACTCAGCAGATAGTGATAATATAGAGGAGTTTACATCTCCGCTCAGCAGATAGTGATAATATAGAAGAGTTTACCTCTCCACTCAGCAGATAGTGATAATATAGAGGAGTTTACCTCTCCACTCAGCAGATAATGATAATATAGAGGAGTTTACCTCTCCACTCAGCAAATAATGATAATATAGAGGAGTTTACCTCTCCACTCAGCAGATAGTGATAATATAGAGGAGTTTACCTCTCCACTCAGCAGATAATGATAATATAGAGGAGTTTACCTCTCCACTCAGCAGATAATGATAATATAGAGGAGTTTACCTCTCCACTCAGCAGATAGTGATAATATAGAGGAGTTTACCTCTCCACTCAGCAGATAGTGATAATATAGAGGAGTTTACCTCTCCGCTCAGCAGATAGTGATAATATAGAGGAGTTTACCTCTCCGCTCAGCAGATAGTGATAATATAGAGGAGTTTACCTCTCCACTCAGCAGATAGTGATAATATAGAGGAGTTTACCTCTCCGCTCAGCAGATAATGATAATATAGAGGAGTTTACCTCTCCACTCAGCAGATAGTGATAATATAGAAGAGTTTACCTTTCCGCTCAGCATAGTGATAATATAGAGGAGTTTACCTCTCCGCTCAGCAGATAGTGATAATATAGAGGAGTTTACCTCTCCGCTCAGCAGACAGTGATAATATAGAGGAGTTTACCTCTCCACTCAGCAGATAGTGATAATATAGAGGAGTTTACCTCTGCACTCAGCAGATAGTGATAATATAGAGGAGTTTACCTCTCCGCTCAGCAGATAGTGATAATATAGAGGAGTTTACCTCTCCACTCAGCAGATAGTGATAATATAGAGGAGTTTACCTCTCCGCTCAGCAGATAGTGATAATATAGAGGAGTTTACCTCTCCGCTCAGCAGATAGTGATAATATAGAGGAGTTTACCTCTCCGCTCAGCAGATAATGATAATATAGAGGAGTTTACCTCTCCGCTCAGCAGTTAGTGATAATATAGAGAAGTTTACCTCTCCACTCAGCAGATAGTGATAATATAGAGGAGATTACCTCTCCGCTCAGCAGATAATGATAATATAGAGGAGTTTACCTCTCCGCTCAGCAGATAGTGATAATATAGAGGAGTTTACCTCTCGACTCAGCAGATAATGATAATATAGAGGAGTTTACCTCTCCACTCAGCAGATAGTGATAATATAGAGGAGTTTACCTCTCCACTCAGCAGATAGTGATAATATAGAGGAGTTTACATCTCCGCTCAGCAGATAGTGATAATATAGAAGAGTTTACCTCTCCACTCAGCAGATAGTGATAATATAGAGGAGTTTACCTCTCCACTCAGCAGATAATGATAATATAGAGGAGTTTACCTCTCCACTCAGCAAATAATGATAATATAGAGGAGTTTACCTCTCCGCTCAGCAGATAGTGATAATATAGAGGAGTTTACCTCTCCGCTCAGCAGACAGTGATAATATAGAGGAGTTTACCTCTCCACTCAGCAGATAGTGATAATATAGAGGAGTTTACCTCTGCACTCAGCAGATAGTGATAATATAAAGGAGTTTACCTCTCCGCTCAGCAGATAGTGATAATATAGAGGAGTTTACCTCTCCGCTCAGCAGATAATGATAATATAGAGGAGTTTACCTCTCCGCTCAGCAGTTAGTGATAATATAGAGAAGTTTACCTCTCCACTCAGCAGATAGTGATAATATAGAGGAGATTACCTCTCCGCTCAGCAGATAATGATAATATAGAGGAGTTTACCTCTCCGCTCAGCAGATAGTGATAATATAGAGGAGTTTACCTCTCGACTCAGCAGATAATGATAATATAGAGGAGTTTACCTCTCCACTCAGCAGATAGTGATAATATAGAGGAGTTTACCTCTCCACTCAGCAGATAGTGATAATATAGAGGAGTTTACATCTCCGCTCAGCAGATAGTGATAATATAGAAGAGTTTACCTCTCCACTCAGCAGATAGTGATAATATAGAGGAGTTTACCTCTCCACTCAGCAGATAATGATAATATAGAGGAGTTTACCTCTCCACTCAGCAAATAATGATAATATAGAGGAGTTTACCTCTCCACTCAGCAGATAGTGATAATATAGAGGAGTTTACCTCTCCACTCAGCAGATAATGATAATATAGAGGAGTTTACCTCTCCACTCAGCAGATAATGATAATATAGAGGAGTTTACCTCTCCACTCAGCAGATAGTGATAATATAGAGGAGTTTACCTCTCCACTCAGCAGATAGTGATAATATAGAGGAGTTTACCTCTCCGCTCAGCAGATAGTGATAATATAGAGGAGTTTACCTCTCCGCTCAGCAGATAGTGATAATATAGAGGAGTTTACCTCTCCACTCAGCAGATAGTGATAATATAGAGGAGTTTACCTCTCCGCTCAGCAGATAATGATAATATAGAGGAGTTTACCTCTCCACTCAGCAGATAGTGATAATATAGAAGAGTTTACCTTTCCGCTCAGCATACTGATAATATAGAGGAGTTTACCTCTCCGCTCAGCAGATAGTGATAATATAGAGGAGTTTACCTCTCCGCTCAGCAGACAGTGATAATATAGAGGAGTTTACCTCTCCACTCAGCAGATAGTGATAATATAGAGGAGTTTACCTCTGCACTCAGCAGATAGTGATAATATAGAGGAGTTTACCTCTCCGCTCAGCAGATAGTGATAATATAGAGGAGTTTACCTCTCCACTCAGCAGATAGTGATAATATAGAGGAGTTTACCTCTCCGCTCAGCAGATAGTGATAATATAGAGGAGTTTACCTCTCCGCTCAGCAGATAGTGATAATATAGAGGAGTTTACCTCTCCACTCAGCAGATAATGATAATATAGAGGAGTTTACCTCTCCGCTCAGCAGTTAGTGATAATATAGAGAAGTTTACCTCTCCACTCAGCAGATAGTGATAATATAGAGGAGATTACCTCTCCGCTCAGCAGATAATGATAATATAGAGGAGTTTACCTCTCCGCTCAGCAGATAGTGATAATATAGAGGAGTTTACCTCTCGACTCAGCAGATAATGATAATATAGAGGAGTTTACCTCTCCACTCAGCAGATAGTGATAATATAGAGGAGTTTACCTCTCCACTCAGCAGATAGTGATAATATAGAGGAGTTTACATCTCCGCTCAGCAGATAGTGATAATATAGAAGAGTTTACCTCTCCACTCAGCAGATAGTGATAATATAGAGGAGTTTACCTCTCCACTCAGCAGATAATGATAATATAGAGGAGTTTACCTCTCCACTCAGCAAATAATGATAATATAGAGGAGTTTACCTCTCCGCTCAGCAGATAGTGAAAATATAGAGGAGTTTACCTCTCCGCTCAGCAGACAGTGATAATATAGAGGAGTTTACCTCTCCACTCAGCAGATAGTGATAATATAGAGGAGTTTACCTCTGCACTCAGCAGATAGTGATAATATAGAGGAGTTTACCTCTCCGCTCAGCAGATAGTGATAATATAGAGGAGTTTACCTCTCCACTCAGCAGATAGTGATAATATAGAGGAGTTTACCTCTCCACTCAGCAGATAATGATAATATAGAGGAGTTTACCTCTCCGCTCAGCAGTTAGTGATAATATAGAGAAGTTTACCTCTCCACTCAGCAGATAGTGATAATATAGAGGAGATTACCTCTCCGCTCAGCAGATAATGATAATATAGAGGAGTTTACCTCTCCGCTCAGCAGATAGTGATAATATAGAGGAGTTTACCTCTCGACTCAGCAGATAATGATAATATAGAGGAGTTTACCTCTCCACTCAGCAGATAGTGATAATATAGAGGAGTTTACCTCTCCACTCAGCAGATAGTGATAATATAGAGGAGTTTACATCTCCGCTCAGCAGATAGTGATAATATAGAAGAGTTTACCTCTCCACTCAGCAGATAGTGATAATATAGAGGAGTTTACCTCTCCACTCAGCACATAATGATAATATAGAGGAGTTTACCTCTCCACTCAGCAAATAATGATAATATAGAGGAGTTTACCTCTCCACTCAGCAGATAGTGATAATATAGAGGAGTTTACCTCTCCACTCAGCAGATAATGATAATATAGAGGAGTTTACCTCTCCACTCAGCAGATAATGATAATATAGAGGAGTTTACCTCTCCACTCAGCAGATAGTGATAATATAGAGGAGTTTACCTCTCCACTCAGCAGATAGTGATAATATAGAGGAGTTTAACTCTCCGCTCAGCAGATAGTGATAATATAGAGGAGTTTACCTCTCCGCTCAGCAGATAGTGATAATATAGAGGAGTTTACCTCTCCACTCAGCAGATAGTGATAATATAGAGGAGTTTACCTCTCCGCTCAGCAGATAATGATAATATAGAGGAGTTTACCTCTCCACTCAGCAGATAGTGATAATATAGAAGAGTTTACCTTTCCGCTCAGCAGACAGTGATAATATAGAGGAGTTTACCTCTCCGCTCAGCAGATAGTGATAATATAGAGGAGTTTACCTCTGCACTCAGCAGATAGTGATAATATAGAGGAGTTTACCTCTCCGCTCAGCAGATAGTGATAATATAGAGGAGTTTACCTCTCCACTCAGCAGATAGTGATAATATAGAGGAGTTTACCTCTCCGCTCAGCAGATAGTGATAATATAGAGGAGTTTACCTCTCCACTCAGCAGATAGTGATAATATAGAGGAGTTTACCTCTCCACTCAGCAGATAGTGATAATATAGAGGAGATTACCTCTCCACTCAGCAGATAGTGATAATATAGAGGAGTTTACCTCTCCACTCAGCAGATAATGATAATATAGAGGAGTTTACCTCTCCACTCAGCAGATAGTGATAATATAGAGGAGTTTACATCTCCGCTCAGCAGATAGTGATAATATAGAGGAGTTTACCTCTCCACTCAGCAGATAGTGATAATATAGAGGAGTTTACCTCTCCACTCAGCAGATAGTGATAATATAGAGGAGTTTACCTCTCCACTCAGCAGATAATGATAATATAGAGGAGTTTACCTCTCCACTCAGCAAATAATGATAATATAGAGGAGTTTACCTCTCCACTCAGCAGATAGTGATAATATAGAAGAGTTTACCTCTCCACTCAGCAGATAGTGATAATATAGAGGAGTTTACCTCTCCACTCAGCAGATAATGATAATATAGAGGAGTTTACCTCTCCACTCAGCAGATAGTGATAATATAGAAGAGTTTACCTCTCCACTCAGCAGATAGTGAGGAGTTTACCTCTCCGCTCAGCAGATAGTGATAATATAGAGGAGTTTACCTCTCCGCTCAGCAGACAGTGATAATATAGAGGAGTTTACCTCTCCACTCAGCAGATAGTGATAATATAGAGGAGTTTACCTCTGCACTCAGCAGATAGTGATAATATAGAGGAGTTTACCTCTCCGCTCAGCAGATAGTGATAATATAGAGGAGTTTACCTCTCCACTCAGCAGATAATGATAATATAGAGGAGTTTACCTCTCCGCTCAGCAGTTAGTGATAATATAGAGAAGTTTACCTCTCCACTCAGCAGATAGTGATAATATAGAGGAGATTACCTCTCCGCTCAGCAGATAATGATAATATAGAGGAGTTTACCTCTCCGCTCAGCAGATAGTGATAATATAGAGGAGTTTACCTCTCGACTCAGCAGATAGTGATAATATAGAGGAGTTTACATCTCCGCTCAGCAGATAGTGATAATATAGAAGAGTTTACATCTCCGCTCAGCAGATAGTGATAATATAGAGGAGTTTACCTCTCCACTCAGCAGATAGTGATAATATAGAGGAGTTTACCTCTCCGCTCAGCAGATAGTGATAATATAGAGGAGTTTACCTCTCCGCTCAGCAGATAATGATAATATAGAGGAGTTTACCTCTCCGCTCAGCAGATAGTGATAATATAGAGGAGTTTACCTCTCCGCTCAGCAGATAGTGATAATATAGAGGAGTTTACCTCTCCGCTCAGCAGATAGTGATAATATAGAGGAGTTTACCTCTCCGCTCAGCAGATAATGATAATATAGAGGAGTTTACCTCACCGCTCAGCAGATAGTGATAATATAGAGGAGTTTACCTCTCCGCTCAGCAGATAGTGATAATATAGAGGAGTTTACCTCTCCACTCAGCAGATAATGATAATATAGAGGAGTTTACCTCTCCGCTCAGCAGATAGTGATAATATAGAGGAGTTTACCTCTCCGCTCAGCAGATAGTGATAATATAGAGGAGTTTACCTCTCCACTCAGCAGATAATGATAATATAGAGGAGTTTACCTCTCCACTCAGCAGATAGTGATAATATAGAGGAGTTTACCTCTCCACTCAGCAGATAATGATAATATAGAGGAGTTTACCTCTCCACTCAGCAGATAGTGATAATATAGAGGAGTTTACCTCTCCGCTCAGCAGATAGTGATAATATAGAGGAGTTTACCTCTCCACTCAGCAGATAGTGATAATATAGAGGAGTTTACCTCTCCGCTCAGCAGATAGTGATAATATAGAGGAGTTTACCTCTCCACTCAGCAGATAGTGATAATATAGAGGAGTTTACCTCTCCGCTCAGCAGTTAGTGATAATATAGAGGAGTTTACCTCTCCACTCAGCAGATAGTGATAATATAGAGGAGTTTACCTCTCCACTCAGCAGATAATGATAATATAGAGGAGTTTACCTCTCCACTCAGCAGACAGTGATAATATAGAGGAGTTTACCTCTCCGCTCAGCAGATAGTGATAATATAGAGGAGTTTACCTCTCCGCTCAGCAGATAGTGATAATATAGAGGAGTTTACCTCACCACTCAGCAGATAGTGATAATATGGAGGAGTTTACCTCTCCACTCAGCAGATAGTGATAATATAGAGGAGTTTACCTCTCCACTCAGCAGATAGTGATAATATAGAGGAGTTTACCTCTCCGCTCAGCAGATAGTGATAATATAGAGGAGTTTACCTCTCCGCTCAGCAGATAGTGATAATATAGAGGAGTTTACCTCTCCACTCAGCAGATAGTGATAATATAGAGGAGTTTACCTCTCCGCTCAGCAGATAGTGATAATATAGAGGAGTTTACCTCTCCGCTCAGCAGATAGTGATAATATAGAGGAGATTACCTCTCCACTCAGCAGATAGTGATAATATAGAGGAGTTTACCTCTCCGCTCAGCAGATAGTGATAATATAGAGGAGTTTACCTCTCCACTCAGCAGATAGTGATAATATAGAGGAGTTTACCTCTCCACTCAGCAGATAGTGATAATATAGAGGAGTTTACCTCTCCACTCAGCAGATAGTGATAATATAGAGGAGTTTACCTCTCCGCTCAGCAGATAGTGATAATATAGAGGAGTTTACCTCTCCACTCAGCAGATAGTGATAATATAGAGGAGTTTACCTCTCCGCTCAGCAGTTAGTGATAATATAGAGGAGTTTACCTCTCCACTCAGCAGATAGTGATAATATAGAGGAGTTTACCTCTCCACTCAGCAGATAATGATAATATAGAGGAGTTTACCTCTCCACTCAGCAGACAGTGATAATATAGAGGAGTTTACCTCTCCGCTCAGCAGATAGTGATAATATAGAGGAGTTTACCTCTCCGCTCAGCAGATAGTGATAATATAGAGGAGTTTACCTCTCCACTCAGCAGATAGTGATAATATAGAGGAGTTTACCTCTCCGCTCAGCAGATAGTGATAATATAGAGGAGTTTACCTCTCCGCTCAGCAGATAATGATAATATAGAGGAGTTTACCTCTCCGCTCAGCAGATAGTGATAATATAGAGGAGTTTACCTCTCCGCTCAGCAGATAGTGATAATATAGAGGAGTTTACCTCTCCGCTCAGCAGATAGTGATAATATAGAGGAGTTTACCTCTCCACTCAGCAGATAATGATAATATAGAGGAGTTTACCTCACCACTCAGCAGATAGTGATAATATAGAGGAGTTTACCTCTCCGCTCAGCAGATAGTGATAATATAGAGGAGTTTACCTCTCCACTCAGCAGATAATGATAATATAGAGGAGTTTACCTCTCCGCTCAGCAGATAGTGATAATATAGAGGAGTTTACCTCTCCGCTCAGCAGATAGTGATAATATAGAGGAGTTTACCTCTCCACTCAGCAGATAATGATAATATAGAGGAGTTTACCTCTCCACTCAGCAGATAGTGATAATATAGAGGAGTTTACCTCTCCACTCAGCAGATAATGATAATATAGAGGAGTTTACCTCTCCACTCAGCAGATAGTGATAATATAGAGGAGTTTACCTCTCCGCTCAGCAGATAGTGATAATATAGAGGAGTTTACCTCTCCACTCAGCAGATAGTGATAATATAGAGGAGTTTACCTCTCCGCTCAGCAGATAGTGATAATATAGAGGAGTTTACCTCTCCACTCAGCAGATAGTGATAATATAGAGGAGATTACCTCTCCGCTCAGCAGTTAGTGATAATATAGAGGAGTTTACCTCTCCACTCAGCAGATAGTGATAATATAGAGGAGTTTACCTCTCCACTCAGCAGATAATGATAATATAGAGGAGTTTACCTCTCCACTCAGCAGACAGTGATAATATAGAGGAGTTTACCTCTCCGCTCAGCAGATAGTGATAATATAGAGGAGTTTACCTCTCCGCTCAGCAGATAGTGATAATATAGAGGAGTTTACCTCACCACTCAGCAGATAGTGATAATATGGAGGAGTTTACCTCTCCACTCAGCAGATAGTGATAATATAGAGGAGTTTACCTCTCCACTCAGCAGATAGTGATAATATAGAGGAGTTTACCTCTCCACTCAGCAGATAATGATAATATAGAGGAGTTTACCTCTCCGCTCAGCAGATAGTGATAATATAGAGGAGTTTACCTCTCCGCTCAGCAGATAGTGATAATATAGAGGAGTTTACCTCTCCACTCAGCAGATAATGATAATATAGAGGAGTTTACCTCTCCACTCAGCAGATAGTGATAATATAGAGGAGTTTACCTCTCCACTCAGCAGATAATGATAATATAGAGGAGTTTACCTCTCCACTCAGCAGATAGTGATAATATAGAGGAGTTTACCTCTCCGCTCAGCAGATAGTGATAATATAGAGGAGTTTACCTCTCCACTCAGCAGATAGTGATAATATAGAGGAGTTTACCTCTCCGCTCAGCAGATAGTGATAATATAGAGGAGTTTACCTCTCCACTCAGCAGATAGTGATAATATAGAGGAGTTTACCTCTCCGCTCAGCAGATAGTGATAATATAGAGGAGTTTACCTCTCCGCTCAGCAGATAGTGATAATATAGAGGAGTTTACCTCTCCGCTCAGCAGATAGTGATAATATAGAAGAGTTTACCTCTCCGCTCAGCAGATAGTGATAATATAGAGGAGTTTACCTCTCCGCTCAGCAGATAGTGATAATATAGAGGAGTTTACCTCTCCACTCAGCAGATAGTGATAATATAGAGGAGTTTACCTCTCCACTCAGCAGATAGTGATAATATAGAGGAGTTTACCTCTCCGCTCAGCAGATAGTGATAATATAGAGGAGTTTACCTCTCCGCTCAGCAGATAGTGATAATATAGAGGAGTTTACCTCTCCGCTCAGCAGATAGTGATAATATAGAGGAGTTTACCTCTCCACTCAGCAGATAGTGATAATATAGAGGAGTTTACCTCTCCGCTCAGCAGATAGTGATAATATAGAGGAGTTTACCTCTCCGCTCAGCAGATAGTGATAATATAGAGGAGTTTACCTCTCCACTCAGCAGATAGTGATAATATAGAGGAGTTTACCTCTCCACTCAGCAGATAGTGATAATATAGAGGAGTTTACCTCTCCGCTCAGCAGATAGTGATAATATAGAGGAGTTTACCTCTCCACTCAGCAGATAGTGATAATATAGAGGAGTTTACCTCTCCACTCAGCAGATAGTGATAATATAGAGGAGTTTACCTCTCCGCTCAGCAGATAGTGATAATATAGAGGAGTTTACCTCTCCGCTCAGCAGATAGTGATAATATAGAGGAGTTTACCTCTCCGCTCAGCAGATAGTGATAATATAGAGGAGTTTACCTCTCCGCTCAGCAGATAGTGATAATATAGAGGAGTTTACCTCTCCGCTCAGCAGATAGTGATAATATAGAGGAGATTACCTCTCCACTCAGCAGATAGTGATAATATAGAGGAGTTTACCTCTCCACTCAGCAGATAGTGATAATATAGAGGAGTTTACCTCTCCGCTCAGCAGATAGTGATAATATAGAGGAGTTTACCTCTCCACTCAGCAGATAGTGATAATATAGAGGAGTTTACCTCTCCACTCAGCAGATAGTGATAATATAGAGGAGTTTACCTCACCACTCAGCAGATAGTGATAATATAGAGGAGTTTACCTCTCCGCTCAGCAGATAGTGATAATATAGAGGAGTTTACCTCTCCACTCAGCAGATAGTGATAATATAGAGGAGATTACCTCTCCGCTCAGCAGATAATGATAATATAGAGGAGTTTACCTCTCCACTCAGCAGATAGTGATAATATAGAGGAGTTTACCTCTCCACTCAGCAGATAGTGATAATATAGAGGAGTTTACCTCTCCACTCAGCAGATAGTGATAATATAGAGGAGATTACCTCTCCGCTCAGCAGATAGTGATAATATAGAGGAGTTTACCTCTCCACTCAGCAGATAATGATAATATAGAGGAGTTTACCTCTCCGCTCAGCAGATAGTGATAATATAGAGGAGTTTACCTCTCCACTCAGCAGATAGTGATAATATAGAGGAGATTACCTCTCCACTCAGCAGATAATGATAATATAGAGGAGATTACCTCTCCGCTCAGCAGATAGTGATAATATAGAGGAGTTTACCTCTCCACTCAGCAGATAATGATAATATAGAGGAGTTTACCTCTCCACTCAGCAGATAGTGATAATATAGAGGAGATTACCTCTCCGCTCAGCAGATAGTGATAATATAGAGGAGTTTACCTCTCCACTCAGCAGATAATGATAATATAGAGGAGTTTACCTCTCCACTCAGCAGATAGTGATAATATAGAGGAGATTACCTCTCCACTCAGCAGATAGTGATAATATAGAGGAGTTTACCTCTCCACTCAGCAGATAATGATAATATAGAGGAGTTTACCTCTCCACTCAGCAGATAATGATAATATAGAGGAGTTTACCTCTCCACTCAGCAGATAGTGATAACATAGAGGAGTTTACCTCTCCACTCAGCAGATAGTGATAATATAGAGGAGATTACCTCACCACTCAGCAGATAGTGATAATATAGAGGAGATTACCTCTCCGCTCAGCAGATAGTGATAATATAGAGGAGATTACCTCTCCACTCAGCAGATAATGATAATATAGAGGAGTTTACCTCTCCACTCAGCAGATAGTGATAATATAGAGGAGTTTACCTCTCCACTCAGCAGATAGTGATAACATAGAGGAGTTTACCTCTCCACTCAGCAGATAGTGATAACATAGAGGAGTTTACCTCTCCACTCAGCAGATAGTGATAATATAGAGGAGTTTACCTCACCACTCAGCAGATAGTGATAATATAGAGGAGATTACCTCTCCACTCAGCAGATAGTGATAATATAGAGGAGATTACCTCTCCACTCAGCAGATAGTGATAATATAGAGGAGTTTACCTCTCCACTCAGCAGATAGTGATAATATAGAGGAGTTTACCTCTCCACTCAGCAGATAGTGATAATATAGAGGAGTTTACCTCACCACTCAGCAGATAGTGATAATATAGAGGAGATTACCTATCCGCTCAGCAGATAATGATAATATAGAGGAGATTACATTTCCGCTCAGCAGATAGTGATAATATAGAGGAGTTTACCTCTCCACTCAGCAGATAGTGATAATATAGAGGAGTTTACCTCTCCACTCAGCAGATAATGATAATATAGAGGAGTTTACCTCTCCACTCAGCAGATAGTGATAATATAGAGGAGTTTACCTCTCCACTCAGCAGATAATGATAATATAGAGGAGATTACCTCTCCACTCAGCAGATAGTGATAATATAGAGGAGTTTACCTCTCCACTCAGCAGATAGTGATAATATAGAGGAGTTTACCTCTCCACTCAGCAGATAATGATAATATAGAGGAGTTTACCTCTCCACTCAGCAGATAATGATAATATAGAGGAGTTTACCTCTCCACTCAGCAGATAATGATAATATAGAGGAGTTTACCTCTCCACTCAGCAGATAGTGATAATATAGAGGAGTTTACCTCTCCACTCAGCAGATAGTGATAATATAGAGGAGATTACCTCTCCGCTCAGCAGATAGTGATAATATAGAGGAGATTACCTCTCCACTCAGCAGATAATGATAATATAGAGGAGATTACCTCTCCGCTCAGCAGATAGTGATAATATAGAGGAGTTTACCTCACCACTCAGCAGATAGTGATAATATAGAGGAGTTTACCTCTTCACTCAGCAGATAATGATAATATAGAGGAGTTTACCTCTCCGCTCAGCAGATAATGATAATATAGAGGAGTTTACCTCTCCGCTCAGCAGATAGTGATAATATAGAGGAGTTTACCTCTTCACTCAGCAGATAATGATAATATAGAGGAGTTTACCTCTCCGCTCAGCAGATAATGATAATATAGAGGAGTTTACCTCTCCGCTCAGCAGATAGTGATAATATAGAGGAGTTTACCTCTCCACTCAGCAGATAATGATAATATAGAGGAGTTTACCTCTCCGCTCAGCAGATAATGATAATATAGAAGAGTTTACCTCTCCACTCAGCAGATAGTGATAATATAGAGGAGATTACCTCTCCGCTCAGCAGATAATGATAATATAGAAGAGATTACCTCTCCGCTCAGCAGATAATGATAATATAGAGGAGTTTACCTCTCCGCTCAGCAGATAATGATAATATAGAAGAGATTACCTCTCCACTCAGCAGATAGTGATAATATAGAGGAGTTTACCTCTCCGCTCAGCAGATAGTGATAATATAGAGGAGTTTACCTCTCCACTCAGCAGATAGTGATAATATAGAGGAGATTACCTCACCACTCAGCAGATAGTGATAATATAGAGGAGTTTACCTCTCCACTCAGCAGATAATGATAATATAGAGGAGTTTACCTCTCCGCTCAGCAGATAGTGATAATATAGAGGAGTTTACCTCTCCACTCAGCAGATAGTGATAATATAGAGGAGTTTACCTCTCCGCTCAGCAGATAATGATAATATAGAGGAGATTACCTCTCCGCTCAGCAGATAGTGATAATATAGAGGAGATTACCTCTCCACTCAGCAGATAGTGATAATATAGAGGAGATTACCTCTCCACTCAGCAGATAATGATAATATAGAGGAGTTTACCTCTCCACTCAGCAGATAGTGATAATATAGAGGAGATTACCTCTCCACTCAGCAGATAGTGATAATATAGAGGAGATTACCTCTCCACTCAGCAGATAATGATAATATAGAGGAGTTTACCTCTCCGCTCAGCAGATAGTGATAATATAGAGGAGATTACCTCTCCACTCAGCAGATAGTGATAATATAGAGGAGTTTACCTCTCCACTCAGCAGATAATGATAATATAGAGGAGTTTACCTCTCCGCTCAGCAGATAGTGATAATATAGAGGAGTTTACCTCTCCGCTCAGCAGATAGTGATAATATAGAGGAGTTTACCTCTCCACTCAGCAGATAGTGATAATATAGAGGAGTTTACCTCTCCACTCAGCAGATAGTGATAATATAGAGGAGTTTACCTCTCCGCTCAGCAGATAGTGATAATATAGAGGAGTTTACCTCTCCGCTCAGCAGATAGTGATAATATAGAGGAGTTTACCTCTCCGCTCAGCAGATAGTGATAATATAGAGGAGTTTACCTCTCCACTCAGCAGATAGTGATAATATAGAGGAGTTTACCTCTCCGCTCAGCAGATAGTGATAATATAGAGGAGTTTACCTCTCCGCTCAGCAGATAGTGATAATATAGAGGAGTTTACCTCTCCACTCAGCAGATAGTGATAATATAGAGGAGTTTACCTCTCCACTCAGCAGATAGTGATAATATAGAGGAGTTTACCTCTCCGCTCAGCAGATAGTGATAATATAGAGGAGTTTACCTCTCCACTCAGCAGATAGTGATAATATAGAGGAGTTTACCTCTCCACTCAGCAGATAGTGATAATATAGAGGAGTTTACCTCTCCGCTCAGCAGATAGTGATAATATAGAGGAGTTTACCTCTCCGCTCAGCAGATAGTGATAATATAGAGGAGTTTACCTCTCCGCTCAGCAGATAGTGATAATATAGAGGAGTTTACCTCTCCACTCAGCAGATAGTGATAATATAGAGGAGTTTACCTCTCCACTCAGCAGATAGTGATAATATAGAGGAGTTTACCTCTCCGCTCAGCAGATAGTGATAATATAGAGGAGTTTACCTCTCCACTCAGCAGATAGTGATAATATAGAGGAGTTTACCTCTCCACTCAGCAGATAGTGATAATATAGAGGAGTTTACCTCTCCACTCAGCAGATAGTGATAATATAGAGGAGTTTACCTCACCACTCAGCAGATAGTGATAATATAGAGGAGTTTACCTCTCCGCTCAGCAGATAGTGATAATATAGAGGAGTTTACCTCTCCACTCAGCAGATAGTGATAATATAGAGGAGTTTACCTCACCACTCAGCAGATAGTGATAATATAGAGGAGTTTACCTCTCCGCTCAGCAGATAGTGATAATATAGAGGAGTTTACCTCTCCACTCAGCAGATAGTGATAATATAGAGGAGATTACCTCTCCACTCAGCAGATAGTGATAATATAGAGGAGATTACCTCTCCACTCAGCAGATAGTGATAATATAGAGGAGTTTACCTCTCCACTCAGCAGATAGTGATAATATAGAGGAGTTTACCTCTCCACTCAGCAGATAATGATAATATAGAGGAGATTACCTCTCCGCTCAGCAGATAGTGATAATATAGAGGAGATTACCTCTCCACTCAGCAGATAGTGATAATATAGAGGAGATTACCTCTCCACTCAGCAGATAGTGATAATATAGAGGAGTTTACCTCTCCACTCAGCAGATAGTGATAATATAGAGGAGTTTACCTCTCCGCTCAGCAGATAGTGATAATATAGAGGAGTTTACCTCTCCACTCAGCAGATAGTGATAATATAGAGGAGTTTACCTCTCCACTCAGCAGATAGTGATAATATAGAGGAGTTTACCTCTCCACTCAGCAGATAGTGATAATATAGAGGAGTTTACCTCTCCACTCAGCAGATAGTGATAATATAGAGGAGATTACCTCTCCACTCAGCAGATAGTGATAATATAGAGGAGTTTACCTCTCCACTCAGCAGATAGTGATAATATAGAGGAGTTTACCTCTCCACTCAGCAGATAATGATAATATAGAGGAGATTACCTCTCCGCTCAGCAGATAGTGATAATATAGAGGAGATTACCTCTCCACTCAGCAGATAGTGATAATATAGAGGAGTTTACCTCTCCACTCAGCAGATAGTGATAATATAGAGGAGATTACCTCTCCACTCAGCAGATAGTGATAATATAGAGGAGTTTACCTCTCCACTCAGCAGATAATGATAATATAGAGGAGATTACCTCTCCACTCAGCAGATAGTGATAATATAGAGGAGATTACCTCTCCGCTCAGCAGATAGTGATAATATAGAGGAGATTACCTCTCCACTCAGCAGATAGTGATAATATAGAGGAGATTACCTCTCCGCTCAGCAGATAATGATAATATAGAGGAGATTACCTCTCCACTCAGCAGATAGTGATAATATAGAGGAGATTACCTCTCCACTCAGCAGATAATGATAATATAGAGGAGTTTACCTCTCCACTCAGCAGATAATGATAATATAGAGGAGATTACCTCTCCACTCAGCAGATAATGATAATATAGAGGAGTTTACCTCTCCACTCAGCAGATAATGATAATATAGAGGAGATTACCTCTCCACTCAGCAGATAGTGATAATATAGAGGAGTTTACCTCTCCACTCAGCAGATAATGATAATATAGAGGAGATTACCTCTCCGCTCAGCAGATAATGATAATATAGAGGAGATTACCTCTCCACTCAGCAGATAGTGATAATATAGAGGAGATTACCTCTCCACTCAGCAGATAATGATAATATAGAGGAGTTTACCTCTCCACTCAGCAGATAGTGATAATATAGAGGAGATTACCTCACCACTCAGCAGATAGTGATAATATAGAGGAGTTTACCTCTCCACTCAGCAGATAGTGATAATATAGAGGAGATTACCTCTCCACTCAGCAGATAATGATAATATAGAGGAGTTTACCTCTCCACTCAGCAGATAGTGATAATATAGAGGAGATTACCTCACCACTCAGCAGATAGTGATAATATAGAGGAGTTTACCTCTCCACTCAGCAGATAGTGATAATATAGAGGAGATTACCTCTCCACTCAGCAGATAATGATAATATAGAGGAGTTTACCTCTCCACTCAGCAGATAATGATAATATAGAGGAGTTTACCTCTCCACTCAGCAGATAATGATAATATAGAGGAGTTTACCTCACCACTCAGCAGATAATGATAATATAGAGGAGTTTACCTCTCCACTCAGCAGATAGTGATAATATAGAGGAGATTACCTCTCCACTCAGCAGATAATGATAATATAGAGGAGTTTACCTCTCCACTCAGCAGATAGTGATAATATAGAGGAGATTACCTCACCACTCAGCAGATAGTGATAATATAGAGGAGTTTACCTCTCCACTCAGCAGATAGTGATAATATAGAGGAGATTACCTCACCACTCAGCAGATAATGATAATATAGAGGAGTTTACCTCTCCACTCAGCAGATAGTGATAATATAGAGGAGATTACCTCTCCACTCAGCAGATAGTGATAATATAGAGGAGATTACCTCTCCACTCAGCAGATAATGATAATATAGAGGAGTTTACCTCTCCACTCAGCAGATAGTGATAATATAGAGGAGATTACCTCTCCACTCAGCAGATAGTGATAATATAGAGGAGTTTACCTCTCCACTCAGCAGATAGTGATAATATAGAGGAGATTACCTCTCCACTCAGCAGATAGTGATAATATAGAGGAGATTACCTCTCCACTCAGCAGATAATGATAATATAGAGGAGTTTACCTCTCCACTCAGCAGATAGTGATAATATAGAGGAGATTACCTCTCCACTCAGCAGATAGTGATAATATAGAGGAGATTACCTCTCCACTCAGCAGATAGTGATAATATAAGAGGAGATTACCTCTCCACTCAGCAGATAGTGATAATATAGAGGAGATTACCTCTCCACTCAGCAGATAATGATAATATAGAGGAGATTACCTCTCCACTCAGCAAATAATGATAATATAGAGGAGATTACCTCTCCACTCAGCAGATAGTGATAATATAGAGGAGATTACCTCTCCACTCAGCAGATAATGATAATATAGAGGAGATTACCTCTCCACTCAGCAGATAATGATAATATAGAGGAGATTACCTCTCCACTCAGCAGATAATGATAATATAGAGGAGATTACCTCTCCACTCAGCAGATAATGATAATATAGAGGAGATTACCTCTCCGCTCAGCAGATAGTGATAATATAGAGGAGATTACCTCTCCGCTCAGCAGATAATGATAATATAGAGGAGATTACCTCTCCACTCAGCAGATAATGATAATATAGAGGAGATTACCTCTCCACTCAGCAGATAGTGATAATATAGAGGAGTTTACCTCTCCGCTCAGCAGATAATGATAATATAGAGGAGTTTACCTCTCCACTCAGCAGATAATGATAATATAGAAGAGTTTACCTCTCCACTCAGCAGATAATGATAATATAGAGGAGATTACCTCTCCACTCAGCAGATAATGATAATATAGAGGAGATTACCTCTCCACTCAGCAGATAGTGATAATATAGAGGAGATTACCTCTCCACTCAGCAGATAATGATAATATAGAGGAGTTTACCTCTCCACTCAGCAGATAATGATAATATAGAGGAGATTACCTCTCCACTCAGCAGATAATGATAATATAGAGGAGTTTACCTCTCCACTCAGCAGATAGTGATAATATAGAGGAGATTACCTCTCCACTCAGCAGATAATGATAATATAGAGGAGATTACCTCTCCACTCAGCAGATAATGATAATATAGAGGAGATTACCTCTCCACTCAGCAGATAATGATAATATAGAGGAGATTACCTCTCCGCTCAGCAGATAGTGATAATATAGAGGAGATTACCTCTCCACTCAGCAGATAGTGATAATATAGAGGAGATTACCTCTCCACTCAGCAGATAATGATAATATAGAGGAGATTACCTCTCCGCTCAGCAGATAGTGATAATATAGAGGAGATTACCTCTCCACTCAGCAGATAATGATAATATAGAGGAGATTACCTCTCCACTCAGCAGATAATGATAATATAGAGGAGATTACCTCTCCACTCAGCAGATAATGATAATATAGAGGAGATTACCTCTCCACTCAGCAGATAATGATAATATAGAGGAGATTACCTCTCCGCTCAGCAGATAGTGATAATATAGAGGAGATTACCTCTCCACTCAGCAGATAATGATAATATAGAGGAGATTACCTCTCCACTCAGCAGATAATGATAATATAGAGGAGATTACCTCTCCACTCAGCAGATAATGATAATATAGAGGAGATTACCTCTCCACTCAGCAGATAGTGATAATATAGAGGAGATTACCTCTCCACTCAGCAGATAGTGATAATATAGAGGAGATTACCTCTCCACTCAGCAGATAATGATAATATAGAGGAGATTACCTCTCCACTCAGCAGATAATGATAATATAGAGGAGATTACCTCTCCACTCAGCAGATAATGATAATATAGAGGAGATTACCTCTCCGCTCAGCAGATAGTGATAATATAGAGGAGATTACCTCTCCACTCAGCAGATAGTGATAATATAGAGGAGATTACCTCTCCACTCAGCAGATAATGATAATATAGAGGAGATTACCTCTCCACTCAGCAGATAATGATAATATAGAGGAGATTACCTCTCCACTCAGCAGATAATGATAATATAGAGGAGATTACCTCTCCACTCAGCAGATAATGATAATATAGAGGAGATTACCTCTCCGCTCAGCAGATAGTGATAATATAGAGGAGTTTACCTCTCCACTCAGCAGATAGTGATAATATAGAGGAGTTTACCTCTCCACTCAGCAGATAGTGATAATATAGAGGAGTTTACCTCTCCGCTCAGCAGATAATGATAATATAGAGGAGATTACCTCTCCACTCAGCAGATAGTGATAATATAGAGGAGATTACCTCTCCGCTCAGCAGATAGTGATAATATAGAGGAGATTACCTCTCCACTCAGCAGATAGTGATAATATAGAGGAGATTACCTCTCCGCTCAGCAGATAATGATAATATAGAGGAGATTACCTCTCCACTCAGCAGATAATGATAATATAGAGGAGATTACCTCTCCACTCAGCAGATAGTGATAATATAGAGGAGATTACCTCTCCACTCAGCAGATAGTGATAATATAGAGGAGTTTACCTCTCCGCTCAGCAGATAGTGATAATATAGAGGAGTTTACCTCACCACTCAGCAGATAATGATAATATAGAGGAGTTTACCTCTCCGCTCAGCAGGGAGATGATAATATAGAGGAGATTACCTCTCCACTCAGCAGATAGTGATAATATAGAGTTTACCTCTCCGCTCAGCAGGGAGATGATCTCCAGGGCGCAGGCGATGATTCTTCGGGCCGTCTCTGCCTCCATCCTCGGACGTCGCTCCGGTCACAGGCGGTGGATGGTGTCGGGGGATGGAGACCTTCAGGCTTCTGTATAATAACGGCTGACACCACAGACAACAACCTGCAGCTGCTGCACTGTAGATGAAGGACCTGTGGTGACGTCAGCATCATGTGACCAGGGGGGGGCGGACCTCAGCAGAGCAGTGAGGAAGAAAGACTTGTGATGACGCAACACCATGTGACCAGGAGGGGCGGAGCTCAGAAGAGCATTGAGACAGCAGGACCTGTGGTGACGTCAATGTCATGTGACCAGAATGTGCAGAGCTGTGATGTGGAGGGTATATAAGGGCAGTAGTTCTGGGCCTCGGTATACAGCTGTACAGGGGTGCAGTGAGGGCTTTTCCGCGATTTCCTCAGACTGTAGCTCCGGGGCCCTCACTCCTTTCCCTTCACTATAGAGCCTGGGCCTCGGTATACAGCTGTACAGGAGTGCAGTGAGGGCTTTTCCGCCATTTCCTCAGGCTGTAGCTCCGGGGCCCTCACTCCTGTCCCTTCACTATAGAGCCTGGGCCTCGGTATACAGCTGTACAGGGGTGCAGTGAGGGCTTTTCCGCTATTTCCTCAGGCTGTAGCTCCGGGGCCCTCACTCCTTTCCCTTCACTATAGAGCCTGGGCCTCGGTATACAGCTGTACAGGGGTGCAGTGAGGGCTTTTCCGCTATTTCCTCAGGCTGTAGCTCCGGGGCCCTCACTCCTTTCCCTTCACTATAGAGCCTGGGCCTCGGTATACAGCTGTACAGGGGTGCAGTGAGGGCTTTTCCGCCATTTCCTCAGGCTGTAGCTCCGGGACCCTCACTCCTTTCCCTTCACTATAGAGCCTGGGCCTCGGTATACAGCTGTACAGGGGTGCAGTGAGGGCTTTTCCGCTATTTCCTCAGGCTGTAGCTCCGGGGCCCTCACTCCTTTCCCTTCACTATAGAGCCTGGGCCTCGGTATACAGCTGTACAGGGGTGCAGTGAGGGCTTTTCCGCCATTTCCTCAGGCTGTAGCTCCGGGGCCCTCACTCCTTTCCCTTCACTATAGAGCCTGGGCCTCGGTATACAGCTGTACAGGAGTGCAGTGAGGGCTTTTCCGCGATTTCCTCAGACTGTAGCTCCGGGGCCCTCACTCCTTTCCCTTCACTATAGAGCCTGGGCCTCGGTATACAGCTGTACAGGAGTGCAGTGAGGGCTTTTCCGCTATTTCCTCAGGCTGTAGCTCCGGGGCCCTCACTCCTTTCCCTTCACTATAGAGCCTGGGCCTCGGTATACAGCTGTACAGGGGTGCAGTGAGGGCTTTTCCGCCATTTCCTCAGGCCGTAGCTCCGGGGCCCTCACTCCTTTCCCTTCACTATAGAGCCTGGACCTCGGTATACAGCTGTACAGGGGTGCAGTGAGGGCTTTTCCGCTATTTCCTCAGGCTGTAGCTCCGGAGCCCTCACTCCTTTCCCTTCACTATAGAGCCTGGGCCTCGGTATACAGCTGTACAGGAGTGCAGTGAGGGCTTTTCCGCTATTTCCTCAGGCTGTAGCTCCGGGGCCCTCACTCCTTTCCCTTCACTATAGAGCCTGGACCTCGGTATACAGCTGTACAGGAGTGCAGTGAGGGCTTTTCCGCTATTTCCTCAGGCTGTAGCTCCGGGGCCCTCACTCCTTTCCCTTCACTATAGAGCCTGGGCCTCGGTATACAGCTGTACAGGGGTGCAGTGAGGGCTTTTCCGCCATTTCCTCAGGCCGTAGCTCCGGGGCCCTCACTCCTTTCCCTTCACTATAGAGCCTGGACCTCGGTATACAGCTGTACAGGGGTGCAGTGAGGGCTTTTCCGCTATTTCCTCAGGCTGTAGCTCCGGGGCCCTCACTCCTTTCCCTTCACTATAGAGCCTGGGCCTCGGTATACAGCTGTACAGGAGTGCAGTGAGGGCTTTTCCGCCATTTCCTCAGGCCGTAGCTCCGGGGCCCTCACTCCTTTCCCTAAACTATAGAGCCTGGACCTCGGTATACAGCTGTACAGGGGTGCAGTGAGGGCTTTTCCGCTATTTCCTCAGGCTGTAGCTCCGGGGCCCTCGCTCCTGTCCCTTCACTATAGAGCCTGGGCCTCGGTATACAGCTGTACAGGGGTAAAGTGAGGGCTTTTCCGCCATTTCCTCAGGCTGTAGCTCCGGGGCCCTCCTGTCCCTTCACTATAGAGCCTGGGCCTCGGTATACAGCTGTACAGGGGTGCACTGAGGGCTTTTCCGTCATTTCCTCAGGCTGTAGCTCCGGGGCCCTCACTCATGTCCCTTCACTATAGAGCCTGGGCCTCGGTATACAGCTGTACAGGGGTGCAGTGAGGGCTTTTCCGCCATTTCCTCAGGCTGTAGCTCTGGGGCCCTCGCTCCTGTCTCTTCACTATAGAGCCTGGGCCTCGGTATACAGCTATACAGGAGTGCAGTGAGGGCTTTTCCGCCATTTCCTCAGGCCGTAGCTCCGGGTCCCTCACTCCTGTCCCTTCACTATAGAGCCTGGGCCTCGGTATACAGCTGTACAGGGGTGCAGTGAGGGCTTTTCCTCTATTTCCTCAGGCTGTAGCTCCGGAGCCCTCACTCCTGTCCCTTCACTATAGAGCCTGGGCCTCGGTATACAGCTGTACAGGGGGACAGTGAGGGCTTTTCCACCATTTCCTCAGGCTGTAGCTCCGGGGCCCTCGCTCCTGTCTCTTCACTATAGAGCCTGGGCCTCGGTATACAGCTGTACAGGGGCGCAGTGAGGGCTTTTCCGCCATTTCCTCAGGCTGTAGCTCCGGGGCCCTCGCTCCTGTCCCTTCACTATAGAGCCTGGGCCTTGGTATACAGCTGTACAGGGGTGCAGTGAGGGCTTTTCCGCCATTTCCTCAGGCTGTAGCTCCGAGGCCCTCACTCCTGTCCCTTCACTATAGAGCCTGGGCCTCGGTATACAGCTGAACAAGGGTGCAGTGAGGGCTTTTCCACCATTTCCTCAGGCTGTAGCTCCGGGGCCCTCGCTCCTGTCACTTCACTATAGAGCCTGGGCCTCGGTATACAGCTGTACAGGGGTGCAGTGAGGGCTTTTCCACCATTTCTTCAGGCTGTAGCTCCGGGGCCCTCGCTCCTGTCCCTTCACTATAGAGCCTGGGCCTTGGTATACAGCTGTACAGGGGTGCAGTGAGGGCTTTTCCACCATTTCCTCAGGCTGTAGATCCGGGGCACTCGCTCCTGTCTCTTCACTATAGAGCCTGATCCTCGGTATACAGCTGTACAGGGGTACAGTGAGGGCTTTTCCGCCATTTCCTCAGGCTGTAGCTCCGGGGCCCTCACTCCTGTCCCTTCACTATAGAGCCTGGGCCTCAGTATACAGCTGTACAGCGGTGCAGTGAGGGCTTTTCCGCCATTTCCTCAGACTGTAGCTCCGGGGCCCTCGCTCCTGTCCCTTCACTATAGAGCCTGGGCCTCGGTATACAGCTGTACAGGGGTGCAGTGAGGGCTTTTCCACCATTTCTTCAGGCTGTAGCTCCGGGGCCCTCACTCCTGTCCCTTCACTATAGAGCCTGGGCCTCAGTATACAGCTGTACAGGGGTGCAGTGAGGGCTTTTCCAACATTTCCTCAGGCTGTAGATCCGGGGCCCTCGCTCCTGTCTCTTCACTATAGAGCCTGATCCTCGGTATACAGCTGTACAGGGGTGCAGTGAGGGCTTTTCCACCATTTCCTCAGGCTGTAGCTCCGTGGCCCTCGCTCCTGTCCCTTCACTATAGAGCCTGGGCCTCGGTATACAGCTGTACAGGGGTGCAGTGAGGGCTTTTCCACCATTTCCTCAGGCTGTAGCTCCGGGTCCCTCGCTCCTGTCCCTTCACTATAGAGCCTGGGCCTCGGTATACAGCTGTACAGGGGCGCAGTGAGGGCTTTTCCGCCATTTCCTCAGGCTGTAGCTCCGGGGCCCTCCTGTCCCTTCACTATAGAGCCTGGGCCTCGGTATACAGCTGTACAGGGGTGCAGTGAGGGCTTTTCCTCCATTTCCTCAGGCTGTAGCTCTGGGGCCCTCACTCCTGTCCCTTCGCTATAGAGCCTGGGCCTCGGTATACAGCTGTACAGGGGTGCAGTGAGGGCTTTTCCGCCATTTCCTCAGGCTGTAGCTCCGGGGCCCTCACTCCTGTCTCTTCACTATAGAGCCTGGGCCTCGGTATACAGCTATACAGGAGTGCAGTGAGGGCTTTTCCGCCATTTCCTCAGGCTGTAGCTCCGGGGCCCTCGCTCCTGTCCCTTCACTATAGAGCCTGGGCCTCGGTATACAGCTGTACAGGGGTGCAGTGAGGGCTTTTCCGCCATTTCCTCAGGCTGTAGCTCCGGGGCCCTCCTGTCCCTTCACTATAGAGCCTGGGCCTCGGTATACAGCTGTACAGGGGTGCAGCGAGGGCTTTTCCGTTATTTCCTCAGGCTGTAGCTCCGGGGCCCTCACTCATGTCCCTTCACTATAGAGCCTGGGCCTCGGTATACAGCTGTACAGGGGTGCAGCGAGGGCTTTTCCGTTATTTCCTCAGGCTGTAGCTCCGGGGCCCTCACTCCTGTCTCTTCACTATAGAGCCTGGGCCTCGGTATACAGCTATACAGGAGTGCAGTGAGGGCTTTTCCGCCATTTCCTCAGGCCGTAGCTCCGGGGCCCTCGCTCCTGTCCCTTCACTATAGAGCCTGGGCCTCGGTATACAGCTGTACAGGGGTGCAGTGAGGGCTTTTCCACCATTTCCTCAGGCTGTAGCTCTGGGGCCCTCACTCCTGTCCCTTCACTATAGAGCCTGGGCCTCAGTATACAGCTGTACAGGGGTGCAGTGAGGGCTTTTCCACCGTTTCCTCAGGCTGTAGCTCCGGGGCCCTAGCTCCTGTCCCTTCACTATAGAGCCTGGGCCTCGGTATACAGCTGTACAGGGGTGTAGTGAGGGCTTTTCCGCCATTTCCTCAGGCTGTAGCTCCGGGGCTCTCGCTCCTGTCCCTTCACTATAGAGCCTGGGCCTCAGTATACAGCTGTACAGGGGTGCAGTGAGGGCTTTTCCGCCATTTCCTCAGGCTGTAGCTCCGGGGCCCTCGCTCCTGTCCCTTCACTATAGAGCCTGGGCCTCGGTATACAGCTGTACAGGGGTGCAGTGAGGGCTTTTCCACCATTTCCTCAGGCTGTTGCTCCGGGGCCCTCGCTCCTGTCTCTTCACTATAGAGCCTGGGCCTCGGTATACAGCTGTACAGGGGCGCAGTGAGTGCTTTTCCGCCATTTCCTCAGGCTGTAGCTCCGGGGCCCTCGCTCCTGTCCCTTCACTATAGAGCCTGGGCCTCGGTATACAGGTGTACAGGGGTGCAGTGAGGGCTTTTCCGCCATTTCCTCAGGCTGTAGCTCCGGGGCCCTCGCTCCTGTCCCTTCACTATAGAGCCAGGGCCTCGGTATACAGCTGTACAGCGGTGCAGTGAGGGCTTTTCCTCCATTTCCTCAGACTGTAGCTCCGGGGCCCTCGCTCCTGTCCCTTCACTATAGAGCCTGAGCCTCGGTATACAGCTGTACAGGGGTGCATTGAGGGCTTTTCCACCATTTCCTCAGGCTGTAGCTCCGGGGCCCTCACTCCTGTCCCTTCACTATAGAGCCTGGGCCTCAGTATACAGCTGTACAGGGGTGCAGTGAGGGCTTTTCCACCATTTCCTCAGGCTGTAGATCCGGGGCCCTCGCTCCTGTCTCTTCACTATAGAGCCTGATCCTCGGTTTACAGCTGTACAGGGGTGCAGTGAGGGCTTTTCCACCATTTCCTCAGGCTGTAGCTCCGGGGCCCTCGCTCCTGTCCCTTCACTATAGAGCCTGGGCCTCGGTATACAGCTGTACAGGGGTGCAGTGAGGGCTTTTCCACCATTTCCTCAGGCTGTAGCTCCGGGGCCCTCGCTCCTGTCCCTTCACTTTAGAGCCTGGGCCTCGGTATACAGCTGTACAGGGGCGCAGTGAGGGCTTTTCCGCCATTTCCTCAGGCTGTAGCTCCGGGGCCCTCGCTCCTGTCCCTTCACTATAGAGCCTGGGCCTCGGTATACAGCTGTACAGGGGTGCAGTGAGGGCTTTTCCGCCATTTCCTCAGGCTGTAGCTCCGGGGCCCTCGCTCCTGTCCCTTCACTATAGAGCCTGGGCCTCGGTATACAGCTGTACAGGGGTGCAGTGAGGGCTTTTCCTCCATTTCCTCAGGCTGTAGCTCCGGGGCCCTCGCTCCTGTCCCTTCACTATAGAGCCTGGGCCTCGGTGTACAGCTGTACAGGGGTGCAGTGAGGGCTTTTCCACCATTTCCTCAGGCTGTATCTCCGGGGCCCTCGCTCCTGTCCCTTCACTATAGAGCCTGGGCCTCGGTATACAGCTGTACAGGGGTGCAGTGAGGGCTTTTCCACCATTTCCTCAGGCTGTAGCTCTGGGGCCCTCGCTCCTGTTCCTTCACTATAGAGCCTGGGCCTCGGTATACAGCTGTACAGGGGTGCAGTGAGGGCTTTTCCGCCATTTCCTCAGGCTGTAGCTCCGGGGCCCTTGCTCCTGTCCCTTCACTATAGAGCCTGGGCCTTGGTATACAGCTGTACAGGAGTGCAGTGAGGGCTTTTCCGCCATTTCCTCAGGCTGTAGCTCCGGGGCCCTCGCTCCTTTGCCTTCACTATAGAGCCTGGGCCTCGGTATACAGCTGTACAGGAGTGCAGTGAGGGCTTTTCCGCCATTTCCTCAGGCTGTACCTCCGGGTCCCTCACTCCTGTCCCTTCACTATAGAGCCTGGGCCTCGGTATACAGCTGTACAGGGGTGCAGTGAGGGCTTTTCCGCCATTTCCTCAGGCTGTAGCTCTAGGGCCCTCGCTCCTGTCTCTTCACTATAGAGCCTGGGCCTCGGTATACAGCTATACAGGGGTGCAGTGAGGGCTTTTCCTCCATTTCCTCAGGCTGTAGCTCCGGATCCCTCACTCCTGTCCCTTCACTATAGAGCCTGGGCCTCGGTATACAGCTGTACAGGGGGGCAGTGAGGTCTTTTCCACCATTTCCTCAGGCTCTAGCTCCGGGGCCCTCGCTCCTGTCTCTTCACTATAGAGCCTGGGCCTCGGTATACAGCTGTACAGGGGCGCAGTGAGGTCTTTTCCGCCATTTCCTCAGGCTGTAGCTCCGGGGCCCTCGCTCCTGTCCCTTCACTATAGAGCCTGGGCCTCGGTATACAGCTGTACAGGGGTGCAGTGAGGGCTTTTCCGCCATTTCCTCATGCTGTAGATCCGGGGCCCTCGCTCCTGTCCCTTCACTATAGAGCCTGGGCCTCGGTATACAGCTGTACAGGGGTGCAGTGAGTGCTTTTCCGCCATTTCCTCAGGCTGTAGCTCCTGGGCCCTCGCTCCTGTTCCTTCACTATAGAGCCTGGGCCTCAGTATACAGCTGTACAGGGGTGCAGTGAGGGCTTTTCCGCCATTTCCTCAGGCTGTAGCTCCGGGGCCCTCGCTCCTGTCTCTTCACTATAGAGCCTGGGCCTCGGTATACAGCTGTACAGGGGTGCAATGAGGGCTTTTCCGCCATTTCCTCAGGCTGTAGCTCCGGGGCCCTCGCTCCTGGCCCTTCACTATAGAGCCTGGGCCTCGATATACAGCTGTACAGGAGTGCAGTGAGGGCTTTTCCGTCATTTCCTCAGTTTGTAGCTGCGGGGCCCTCACTCCTGTCCCTTCCCTATAGAGCCTGGGCCTCGGTATACAGCTGTTTACGGGTGCAGTGAGGGCTTTTCTGCCCTTTCCTCAGGCTGTGTCTCCGGGGCCCTCGTTTCTGTCCCCTCACTATAGAGCCGGGGACTTGGTGTTGTGAGTTCCGTGGCTCGGACTTCTAAGCCGAAGCTCCCCCTGCTCCCTCCGGTGGTTACTGGAGGTTGTGGAGCTGGCCAGATTAACAGAGATCTGCCAGCTGATGATGATGATGACGAATTGGAGATCTGCGGTTACGGATTGGAGTATTTAAGTCTGCAGAATTCCTGCAATCCCTGCTGGTGATTGCTTTCCTGTGCATTCAGAGGTCTGATGTCTCCTGCCCTGTTCCTGTATTGTTCAGCTAATTGATTCATTTGCTAATCCTTTGCATCTGATCTGGTTTTGTCTATCTCTGCTTGTTGTGCGGGTCAGCGTGCTCCTGCTGGGGGCAGTGCTGGACCACTGCTCAATGTTATTGCTTGTGTCAGTTTGTTCAGTCCCCTGTTATATTGGTCTCTGTTGCTTTGCTTCCAGTTAATACCGGAGTGCTGATATAGTGGGGGCGAAGTCGTGTGACTTCAGTGTTTTTGTGTACATCAGATGTATTGGATTTTTCAGGGTTTTTTGCGTGATTGCAGACAGTGTCTTTTCTTTCCTATCCTGTCTAGTTAGTTTGGGCCCCATCATTTGCTCAGTCTATTTTTCTGCCTGCATTTGTGTTTCATTTTGTCTCACCGACAATATATGTTTGGGGGCTGTCCATTCCTTTGGGAATCTGCTCCGGGGCAGTTTAGATTTCACCTTTCTTGCTTTAGGCTTAGTTAGCGCTCCTGCTGTGCCGAGGCATCTAGGGCATCGTAGGTACGCTCCACAGCTACTGCTAGTTGTGTGGATAGGATCAGGAGTCTGCAATCCGCTTAGTTACCAACCTCTCCGGTTTTCCGGTGGCTTAGCCTGTCCCTGCCATCCTCCTCGGTGACCCATTCATAACACCTCGGTATACAGCTGTGCAGTGAGGGTATTTCCGCCATTTCCTCAGGCTGTAGCTCCGGTGCCCTCGCTCCTGTCCTTTCACTATAGAGCCTGGTCCTCGGTATACAGCTGTACAGGGGTGCAGTGAGGGATTTTCCACTATTTCCTCAGGCTGTAGCTCCGGGGCCCTCGCTCCTGTCCCTTCTCTATAGAGCCTGGGCCTCGGTATACAGCTCTACAGGGGCGCAGTGAGGGTTTGTTAGCCCTTTCCTCAGGCTGTAACTCCGGGGCCCTTGCTCCTGTCCCTTCACTATAGCGCCTGGGCCTCGGTATACAGCTGTACATGAGTGCAATGAGGGCTTTTCCGCCATTTCCTCAGGCTTTAGCTTCGGGGCCCTCCTGTCCCTTAACTATAGAGCCTGGGCCTCGGTGTACAGCTGTACAGGGGTGCAGTGAGGGCTTTTCCACCATTTCCTCAGGCTGTAGCTCCGGGGCCCTCGCTCCTGTCCCTTCACTATAGAGCCTACGCCTCGGTATACAGCTGTACAGGGGTGCCGTGAGGGTTTGTTAGCCCTTTCCTCGGGCTCTAGCTCCGGGGCCCTCGCTCCTGTCCCTTCACTATAGAACCTGGGCCTCGGAATACAGCTGTACAGGAGTGCAATGAGGGCTTTTCCACCATTTCCTCAGGCTTTAGCTTCGGGGCCCTCACTCCTGTCCCTTTACTATAGAGCCTGGGCCTCGGTATACAGCTGTACAGAAGTGCAGTGAGGGCTTTTCCGCCATTTCCTCAGGCTGTAGCTCCTGGGCCCTCCTGTCTCTTCACTATAGAGCCTGGGCCTCGGTATACAGCTGTACAGGAGTGCAGTGAGGGCTTTTCCGCCATTTCATCAGGCTGTAGCTCCTGGGCCCTCACTCCTGTCTCTTCACTATAGAGCCTGGGCCTCGGTATACAGCTGTACAGGAGTGCAGTGAGGGCTTTTCCGCCATTCCATCAGGCTGTAGCTCCAGGGCCCTCACTCCTGTCCCTTCACTATATAGAGCCTGGGACTCGGTTCACAGCTGTACAGGGGCGCAGTGTAGGTTTGTTAGCTCTTTCCTCAGGCTGTAGCTCCGGGACTCTCGCTCCTGTCCCTTTACTATAGAGCCTCGGCATACAGCTGTACAGGGGTGCAGTGTGGGCTTTTCCACCATTTTCTCAGGCTGTAGCTCCGGGACCCTCACTCCTGTCTCTTCACTATAGAGCCTGGGCCTCGGTATACAGCTATACAGGGGTGCAGTGAGGGCTTTTCCGCCATTTCCTCAGGCTGTAGCTATGGGGCCTTCACTCCTGTCCCTTCATTATAGAGCCTGGGCCTCGGTATACAGCTGTACAGGGGTGCAGTGAGTCTTTTCCGCCATGTTGTCAGCTCCCTTACCACTGCTCTGTGTTGTCACTTTCTGGTCTCTGCTGGTTGTTCCTGTGGTGTCTCCATTAGTCGGTGCTGTGACATCGGCCGGCGCTGGAGAACATTCTTAGGCCAGTTTCACACGTCAGTTTATTTGCGGTACCGGAGATCTCCATGTCAGTGTGTGTAATACTTGTGTCACGTGTGTGGCATGCGTGTGCCGCATCAGTAACACATGGACGGGTGCCGGGGAAGAAGCGCTACAGTCAGCAGTTGCTGAAGATGGCTCTCATCATTCTCCCCTGCTCTGCCGGAGATCGCTGGCAGCAGAGGAGGATGATGAGAGTTATATTAAAGTCAGAACGATGACAGCAGGTGGGGGCTTGTGGGACTATTACTCCCATCATCCGACACCTGCTACCGCTAATAACAGTGACAGAAACACTTGGTGGCAACAATTTAATGAGCCCACCATTAAGAAGCGAGCCAAAGCATAAATAAAAAATATTTTTTATTTGCAAAATTACATATATTAAAAGGAGCACATGTCCATGATTCCTTCAGAACATACCCCAAAAGGGGGCAGCAGCAGGAAAAAGCAAATTAATTGATACAATCTTTTTAGAGGTATACACGGATCACATATAACACAAAATATCCACCACGTAGCCATATATGGAGTGCCAATTTAATAAGTGCCAGTATAAGCATCTATCATAAGATAATCTTGTTTATGAGCCAAAACCTTCATATAATCCGTATATAATATTCAACAGCATATCCTGGATTAGGGTCTCATTAGGGACTAAATATATACTTTTATAAAATACCATTAATGCTTTAGGCATCCATATGCCATGCGGTCTAAGCCTGCAATAAAGTCATATTCATACCTCAATATACAATATCCCCATATAAATTGCGGCTAGTGCTTAATATTAGAGTTGAGCAAAACGGGTTGGCCAAATTCAGAATCCGCCGACTTTGGCTAAAGTCGGGTTTCGCCGATCGAAACCCAACCATAGCGTGAGGTCGGCCATGAGGTCGCCGACATGAGCGCCAAAGTCGCATCTCCCACAGTCCTTCCAGCGCCTTTTCTCAGCCAATCATCAAGGATGCACACTGTGGGCAACGCGATTACATAGGCAGCGGCCCCCACCATGTTAGAGAAGGGCATTCAAGTGATTGGCTGGCTTTGTGTGGCGTCACAGGGGCTATAAAAGGCCGTGACCGCTGACCGCCATCTTACTTCTGCCGATCTTAGCATAGGGAGAGGTTGCTGCTGATAGATCTCAATAGGGAGAGTGTTTAGGCAGGAAAAAAAAAGAAAAAATAGCTTGTACTGATAGCGAATGTCACTGTACAACACAACAGTATAGTGTGCAGTGACAGGGGAGGATATGTTTGTGTTCAACAGCGCTGGTGGTGATTAGGCTGCCTTATAAGGCTACCTGATAGCTGCATTGCTGTTTGCACACTGCTGTGCAGACTGCTTTTTTAAAAGCAAAAATATTTGTTTTCCTTTTCTCTGCACAGTTAGCAAGCATTCATTTTTTCACACTTTTTTGTGCAGCAGCTCTGTTGGTGATTAGGCTGTCTTATAAGGCTCCCTGATAGCTGCATTGCTGTTTACACACTGCTGTGCAGACTGCTTTTTTAAAAGCAAAAATCCTTTTATTCCTTTTTTTCTGCACAGTTGATACTGAGCGTAAATTTTTTCACACACCGTATAGAGGTGTACGCTCCTCACACACTACCGTGTACCGGCTGGTATCACGGACAAATACATGCTATATTTGTGTAACTCCGTAAAAAAATAAATTTTCCATACATACACCGTATAGAGGTGTCCGATTCTCAAACAGTATCGGATATCTGTGGAGATGTGACCGTAATAAGAACACCAGAGTCAGCGTGTGTGTGATACACTCCGTAAATACATATACGGACATTTCCATTTCTCCATACACCATATTGACTGCTTACACCATATTGACTGCTCTTCTCAGTCCGTCCGGTCTAACGCTAGTTCCCCCATATGCAGCTCTCAAGTCCAGCTCACCCTACCAGACACTCTCAGTAGGACAAGAAAGTACTCATCCTCTCATCTGCGTACACTGGCTTTGAACGCCTATATTGCCAAACTGACCTCATTAGACATGATGCCCTTCCGTTTGGTTGAAAGCGAAGCTTTCCGAGAGCTCATGGCCTACGCTGTCCCACGCTATGACCTACCCAGTCGGCACTTCTTTTCTCACAAAGCCATCCCTGCCCTCCACCGGCATGTGAAAGACCACATTATCCATGTACTAAAACAATCAGTGAGTGGAAAGGTGCACCTCACAACAGATGCATGGTCCAGTAGGCATGGCCAGGGCCGTTACGTGTCCATCACTGCACACTGGGTTAACGTGGTGGATGCAGGCTCCACAGGGGACAGCGGCAGTGGAACAGTGCTGCCTAGCCCATGGTATAGGAAACAGTTGGCTGTAGGCGTTCGACCCTCCTCCTCCAGAAGCGAAAGCTCGTCAACAGAGCGCAGTCGCACGAGCCCTCCATCCACATCTGTCAGTGCTGCACAGGAGGTGTCCCACTATCGAACAGCTAGTGGTAAGCAGCAGCAGGCTGTTTTATAAAATGTCTTTGGGCGACAGCAGACACACCGCGGAGGTACTGGCCGACTACTTGCATCGAGAAACTGAGTCATGGCTGGGCAGTAGGGTGACCGCAAAAAATCGATGTCGGAATTTTGTCCGTCTGGACCCCACAAAACGATTCCCCTTTCCAGATATTGAGATAGCCAAAATTTGAGCTCGATCAAACGACGTTAACCCGTGCCGCTCGTCGCTCAAAGTTTGAAAAAATCCAAATTGAGGTATTTTAAGATTTAGGTATTTTGCATAGTCTGTTAGACTATAAAGAATGTGACAACAACATTGCAGAAATAGCCCTGACCAAATTTTCGAACCATTTGTGGTATTTGAATGCAGAGTTGGTGGGATTATCGTTTTTTGATCCCACCATTACAGACAATGAAAAGTTGTTAATGGCTAATAAATTGCTCAGTAGCACAGATGAACCATCAGAGCACGCTAGGGTTGTAAATCCAAAAGTTAGGAAAGAAAAATTAAAAGAGGTAGGAAGTAACCGACTTTAACGACCTTCTGACAAAAGATGAAGAACAAAAGCAATATGTCCTGCAAGTTGTAAGCAAATGCCGAGCATTATATTCTGACGTTTCAAAAACTACTGTAACAAAAGCTCTAGAATAGATTAGATAACTATGTAAAATTATCGACTCATGTAGGTTAGCGTGCTCTGATGGTTCATCTGTGCTACTGAGCAATTTATTAGCCATTAACAACTTTTCATTGTAATGGTGGGATCAAAAAACGATAATCCCACCAACTCTGCATTCAAATACCACAAATGGTTCGAAAATTTGGTCAGGGCTATTTCTGCAATGTTGTTGTCACATTCTTTATAGTCTAACAGACTATGCAAAATACCTAAATCTTAAAATACCTCAATTTGGATTTTTTCAAACTTTGAGCGGCACGGGTTAACGTCGTTTGATCGAGCTCAAATTTTGGCTCTCTCAATATCTGGAAAGGGGAATCGTTTTGTGGGGTCCAGACGAACAAGATTCTGACATTTTTTCCCCCCCCATATGAGATCCGGTCACCCTACTGGGCAGCCTACATCTTGAGCCAGGCAAGGTAGTCAGTGATAATGGGCGGAATTTTGTGGCAGCCATAGCCCTTGCAAGACGCACACATACCTTGCCTGGCTCCCACCTTGTACCTGGTGGTGCAGTGCTTCCTAAATAATTATCCTGAGTTAATAGCCCTGCTGCATAAGGTGCGAAGACTGCTCGCACATCCGTCGCTCGCCCGTACACTCCAGTTGTGTGCAGAAGCTGCAGCGATCACTCCACCTCCCCAAGCACCGCCTAATCATAGACGTTGCTACAAGATGGAACTCCACCATGCACATGGTTGAGAGGCTGTGCGAACAGAGGCAGGCTGTAATGCATTAGTGGGAGGATACACGGGCAGGCAGTTTGAGGTCAGACATGGAGTTGTCGGGTGTGCAGTGGTCAAAGCTGAAAGACCTCTGTAAAGTCCTTCAGTGTTTTCAGGAATGCACACGGTTGGTAAGCGTAGACGACGTCATCATAAGCATGAGCATACCACTTATGCGTCTGCTCATGCAAACTTTGACGCACAGTAAGGATCAGGCGTCTGCAGCGGAGGAGCAACAGGAGGAGGATGAGGAGGGAAGGCTTGATGACAGTCAGCCATTGGTCAGGGAACTGTCGTGGAGGAAGATGAGGAGGGGGATGATTATTTTGGGGATGAGGATGCTTCTCAGGGGGCAAGAGAAAATGTGGGCGTGCCAAGGTCAGGTACAGGGTTTGTGCGTGACTGGAGGGATGTGGATTTGCCAGAATGTGCTCCTCTACCCACCACTGGCAGTGCAGCATTGACACCTGGAACATTGGCCCACATGTGTGATTATGCCTTGCGGATCCTAAAAAGGGACCCCCGCATTGCCAAAATGATGAGGGATGACGACTACTGGTTGGCCAGCATCCTCGATCCACGCTATAAAGGCAAACTACACAACATCATGCCACAGGAGAACCTAGAGATAATATTGGCTAACAAACAAGCAACTCTGGTAAACTGAGGCATTCCCAGCATACAGCAGCGGAGCTGGTTCTCCCACGAGCCGTAGTGGGCAAAATGGAAGAGGTGTTCGTGGTGCACACAGCCAAACTGGCGTTGGAGACGGGTTTCCTTACCATGTTGTGGTCTGATTTCTCAAGTACCGCGCAGACGACAGCTAATACAGAATCGATTGCAAGTGACAGGAGCCAGCAGTTGTCAACTATGGTTACAAACTACTCCCATATCGAGGTTCTCCCTCACAGGTCATAACCCTTTGATTATTGGGCCTCAAAACTGGACACATGGCCTGATTTGGCACAATATGCCTTACAGGAGCTCGCTTGTCCTGCTGGTAGTGTGCTATCTGAAAGAGCCTTCAGTGCTGCTGGATCAAAATGTGGATGATCTAACCTTCATTAAAATGAACCATGCATGGGTTTCCAAGGATTTTGTCCCACCTTCCCCTGATAGCACATAGATTGGCAGAAAAAAGGCTTGCCTTTGTCCTCTTCCTCGGACTTCTCCAATTCCTCCATTTGCAGCTGCTGAAAGTCCAGCCTACACATCAACATATGCAATTTTTTAAACCTCCCTAACTGTGCTGCCCACCCCCAGGACCGGGGTCACCACCTGGCACACACGGGCAAGTGCTGTTGCCCTGAACAGGTGTGTGTGCCCACCCTTGGGCGACGGCACTGGCACAGGGCCTCTCATAGTACAATAAAGTGTCTCTGACGGTGGAGGGGCCCACTCGCCGTCAGACACACTGCCGTACTATGAGGGGCCCTGTGCCAGTACCGGCGCCCATGAGTGGGACCACCCTGCTTGCTCAGGGACACAGCACTTGCAATACTTACCTCTCCCTGCGCCACCGCTGTGTAGTCTGGCCAGTTAAATCCTTCACACTACAAATTTGGTGTACTGATTGATGATGGTTAAGATGTAGCTATGTCCTGTCATGTTGGCCTCTACCTTCAGATGATCAATGGCTACCATTTGTAATGGATGTCAACTCACAATCAGATGCAGTGGTGCTTTATGATCACCTTTCACAGTTTTCATAGTCATAGATGTGTGACCTTCCTGCCACCATTTTTCAATGTCTCCTCATAGCAATCCAATAGAATCCCCTACGGCCTGTGGCTTCTGTGTTTTGCACTCCAAAGTGACCAGACAGATCATGACAGGCAGTGAGGACCATGTCTACAGCTATCCCTGCGATCACAATTTGATGGAGATGAGTACCAGTGATGGGATCGACGCTACTGCAATACAGCTACCCTTTCTTCACTAATTTCTGTTTTAGCTGTATCCACAGTAAAAGTAATTGAGGGTCAGCATCGCCTCTGCGAATTCTCCCGGGAGGTTTTCCCGTGATTAGTAATTTAAAACTTTTCTGAAATCACTCGACTTTCCGTCTGTACTTTTATCCATCTACTGTAGCTTCCTGTAGCGGAAAGTCTGGACTGGCTTACTGAGACTGAAATATATACGAAGATTTCAAAGTACCCCAACACTGTATAATGATGTACGTTTCGAATACATTTCCCTTTTTCTCATTTTTATATTCTTGTGCAATCCATACTGAGCCTGTGAACGTCTGTCTGTAATTTCTGTCTCCAGAAATATATTTGTACATTTAAGATTACCCCAACACTGTATACAGCTGTATGCTTGTGATACCTTACTGTTATGAATGGGTCACCGAGGAGGACAACAAAGAGCTAAGTCCCAGAAAACCAGAGAGGTTGGTAGCTATGCAGATTGCAGATCCCTGATCCTAACCACACAACTAGCAGTAGAGCGTTCCTACGATGATCTAGATGCCTCATCACCGCCGGAGAACTACATAAGCCTAAAGCAAGAAAAGGGAAAAACTAACTGCCCCAGAGCAGACCCCAAAGGAATAGACAGCCCCCACACATGTATTGACGGTGAAACAAGATGAAAACACAAACACAGGCAGGAAAATAGGCTGAGCAAACTATGGGGCCCAAACTACCTATAAAGAATAGGAAAGGAAAGACACTGCAATCTGCCAAAAACCCTACAAAAATAATGTCCAACACTTCTGATAACAAAATTAACCCTGAAGTCACTAGACTTCTCCCACTATATCAGCACTCTGAAATATTCTGAGACAGAGCAAAAAGAGGCCAATCTAATAAGGGACTAAAAAGCAAATTGGCAATTACAGATAATTAAGAGTGGAAATTCAGCACAGCCCCAGCCGGGCCTGGCTGAACACACAAAAAACTGAATAGACCAAAATCAAGTGTGAACATTAGCAAAAGCACTTATCTTGAGCAGGCTGGACCAGAGCTGAAAACCAAGACCTGAGAAGCCAGAAGCAATCACCAGCACTGACTAGGGCGTCGGCTGTCTTAAATCCAGTCTAAGATTCCTGAGGTCCAATCATCATCCTCATTATCAGGTGGTAGATCTCTACTGATTAAATCAGCCTCACTACCTCCTGTTACCACCAGAGAGAGTCTGGAAGGAGAACTCACAACTGGTGGACCAGAGAATGAACTCACAACAGTACCTCCCTTGAGGAGGGGTCACCGAACTCTCATCCACGCCACCAGGCCGATCAGGATGGGCCCGGTGAAAAGCACGAACCAATCTATTGGCATGAATATCAGAGGCAGAGACCTGTTATGAGCTCATTTTCTGCTCCACCAGCTGGTGGTAATTTTGGGTTTCATCCTCGATTCTCTTCAGGACAAGTGGAATGTTCGTCCTGCCCAGGTGTGGACACTGTGGTTGTGAGAATGCAGCAGATATGGGACCAAGTGGTGGATAAGTTGTCACTCTCTCAGGAAAAGGCCCAGCGTTATTCCAACCGGCATAGGACCATTGGTCCCCGGTTTAAAGTGGGTGATATGGTTTGGTTGTCGTCTAAGAATATTCCTATGAAAGTTGCATCTCCAAAATTTAAGCCAAGATTTATTGGACCTTATAAGATTTTGGAGATTCTTAATCCTGTTTCTTTTCGATTGGCTCTTCCAGTTACGTTCAAAATCCATAACGTATTTCACAAATCACTGTTGAAGAGGTTTGTTGAGCCAGTAGTTCCTGTGGCGGCACCTCCTGACCCTGTTTTGGTTAAAGGCAATGTAGAATATGAGGTAGAGAAAATATTGGATTCTCGTTTGGTCAGACGGAGACTCCAGTATTTGGTCAAATGGAAGGGTTATGGCCAGGAGGATAATTCTTGGGTCTCTGCCTCGGATATTCATGCCAATAAATTGGTTCGTGCTTTTCACTGGGCCCATCCTGATCGGCCTGGTGGCGTGGATGAGGGTTCGGTGACCCCTCCTCAAGGGGGAGGTACTGTTATGAGCTCATTTTCTGCTCCACCAGCTAGGAGTTCTCCTTCTGTTCTCCCTCTGTTGGTGACAGGAGGTGGTGAGGTTAGTTTAATTGGTAATGGTCTGCCACCTGACGAGGAGGATAATGATTGGATCTCTGGAGTATCAGACTGGATATAAGACAGCTGACGCCCTATCCTGTTGCTGGTGATTCAGTCTGCTTCTCAGGTCTTGGACTTCAGCTCTGCTCCATTCTTCTCAAGTTAAGTTTGTTTTTTGCTAATGTTCACACTTGCTCTTGTTGGTCAGCTCAGTTTTTGTGTGGTCAGCCAGCCCGGCTGGGCTGTGCTGAATCTCCACTCTTATTTATCTGTATTTGTCAATTTGCCTTTTAGTAGATTGGCCTCTTTTTTGCTCTGTCTCAGAATATTTCAGAGTGCTGATATAGTGGGAGAAGTCTAGTGACCTCAGGGTTAATTTTGTTATCAGAAGTGTTGGACATTATTTTGGGTAGGGTTTTTTGGCAGATTGCAGATAGTATCTTTCCTTTCCTGTCCTTTCAAGTTAGTTTGGCTCCATCGTTTGCTCAGCCTATTTTTCTGCCTTTGTTTGTGTTTTCATCTTGCTTCACCGTCAATACATGTGGGGGGCTGTCTTTCCTTTGGGGTCTGCTCTGGAGGAGTTAGTTTTCCCTTTTCTTACTTTAGGCTTATTTAGTTCTCCGGTTGTGACGAGGCGTCCAGGACCATCGTAGGCACGCTCCACGACTGCTGCTAGTTGTGTTAAGATCAGGGGATCTGCAATCTGTATAGTTACCAACCTCTCTGGTTTTCTGAGACTTAGCATGTGTTGTTTTTCTCCTCGGTGACCCATTCATAACAGAGACCCAAGAATTATCCTCCGGGCCATAACCCTTCCATTTGACCAAATACTGGAGTCTCCGTCTAACTAAACAAGAATGCAATATTTTCTCTACCTCATATTCCATATTGCCTTTAACCAATACAGGGTCAGGAGGTGCTGCCATAGGAACCACTGGCTCAACAAACCTCTTTAACAGTGATTTATGAAATACGTTATGGATCTTGAACGTGACTGGAAGAGCCAATCGAAAAGAGACAGGATTAAGAATCTCCAAAATTTTATAAGGTCCAATAAATCTTGGCTTAAATTTAGGAGATGCAACCTTCATAGGAATAATCTTAGACGACAACCAAACCATATCACCCACTTTAAACTGGGGACCAATGGTCCTACGTCGGTTGGAAAATCGCTGGGCCTTTTCCTGAGAGAGTGACAGCTTATCCACTACTTGGTCCCATATCTGCTGCATTCTCTCAACCACAGTGTCCACACCTGGGCAGGACGAAGATTCCACTTGCCCTGAAGAGAATCGAGGATGAAACCCAAAATTACAGAAAAAGGGTGACATCAAAGTGGCAGAACTGGCTCTATTGTTCAGCGCGAATTCGGCCAAAGGCAAAAATGAAACCCAATCATCCTGATCAGCAGATATAAAACATCTTAAATAAGACTCCAAGGTCTGGTTTGTTCTCTCAGTCTGCCCATTAGTCTGGGGAGGAAACGCGGAGTAGAAGGATGACTGAATTCCCAGATTGGAACAAAAGGCTTTCCAGAATCTGGAAACAAACTGGACTCCTCTGTCCGACACAATGTTTTCAGGAATCCCATGCAACCGAACCACCTGTTGTAAAAACAAGGGCACCAACTCAGCAGAAGATGGTAACTTTGGGAGTGGTACAAGATGGACCATCTTCGAAAATCTACCACAAATCACCCAGATAACAGTCATTCTCTGAGAGACAGGAAGATCAGAAATAAAATCCATTGAGATATGGGTCCATGGCCTCTTGGGCACCGGCAAGGGCATCAGCAACCCACTAGAACGAGAACCGGGTTTAGACCGAGAACAAGTCCAACAGGACTGCACAAAATTCCTGACATCACGAGAAAAGGCGGGCCACCAAAAAGACCGACTCACCAAATCTCTGGTACCAAAAATACCTGGATGACCAGCCAATGCGGAGCAATGGACTTCAGACATCACTCTCTTTCTCCACTGGTCAGGAACATACAATTTTCCCATAGGGCAACGCTCAGGTTTATCCTCCTGAAATTCCTCCAGGGTGCGTCTCAAATGGGGCGAAATGGCAGAAAGAACTACCCCCTCACCTAGGATGGTAGTAGGCTCGGTCACATTAAGAGAATCAGCAAAGAAACTCCTAGAAAGAGCGTCTGCCTTAACATTCTTAGTGCCCGGAAGAAAAGAGACAACAAAATTAAAACGCGTGAAAAACAAGGCCCATCTAGCCTGTCTAGGATTCAAGCGTTTGGCCGACTCCAGATAAATCAAATTCTTGTGATCGGTGAGGACCACAACTTGATGTCTAGCTCCCTCCAACCAATGTCTCCACTCCTCAAATGCCCACTTCATGGCCAACAATTCCCGATTTCCAACGTCATAGATGCGTTCAGATGGGGAGAACTTACGAGAAAAGAAGGCACAAGGATTCATCTTAGAAGTCACAGGGTCTTTTTGGGACAAAATAGCTCATGCACCAATCTCAGAAGCATCTACCTCCACCTGAAATGGAAGTGAGACATCAGGTTGCCGTAAAACTGGAGCTGAAGTAAATCTCCGCTTAACCCCTTCACCCCCAAGGGTGGTTTGCACGTTCATGACCGGGCCAATTTTTACAATTCTGACCACTGTACCTTTATGAGGTCATAACTCTCGAACGCTTCCATGGATCCCGGTGATTCTGACATTGTTTTCTCGTGACATATTGTACTTCATGTTAGTGGTAAAATTTCATTCAAATAACTTGCGTTTATTTGTGAGAAAAACGGAAATTTGGCGAAAATTTTGAAAATTTCGCAATTTTCCAACTTTGAATTTTTATGCCCTTAAATCACAGAGATAAGGCACACAAAAAACTTGATAACTAACATTTCCCACATGTTTACTTTACATCAGCACAATTTTGGAACCAAAATTTTTTTTTGTTAGGAAGTTATAAGGGTTAAAAGTTGACCAGCGATTTCTCATTTTTACAACACCATTTTATTTTTAGGACCACATCACATTTGAAGCCACTTTGAGGGGTCTATATGATAGAAAATACACAAAAGTGACACCATTCTAAAAACTGCACCCCTTAAGGTGCTCAAAACCACATTCAAGAAGTTTATTAACCCTTTAGGTGCGTCACAGGAATTTTTTTGAATATTTAAAAAAAAATGAACATCTAACTTTTTTTCATAAAAAAAATACTTCAGGTTCAATTTTTTTTATTTTACCAAGGGTAACAGGAGAAATTGAACTGCAAAAGTTATTGTGCAATTTGTCCTGAGTACGCAGATACCTGATATGTGGGGGGGAACGACTGTTTCGGCGCATGGCAGAGCTCAGAATGGAAGGAGCGCCGTTTGACTTTTTCAATGCAAAATTGGCTGGAATTCAGATTGGACGCCATGTCACGTTTGGAGAGTCCCTGATGTACCTAAACAGTGGAAACCCCCTACAAGTGACCCCATTTTGGAAACTAGACCCCCCAAGGAACTTATCTAGATATGTGGTGAGAACTTTGAACCCACAAGGGCTTTACAGAAGTTTATAACGTACAGCGGTACAATTAAAAAATCATATTTTTTCCACAAAAATGATCTTTTCACCCCAATTTTTATTTTCCCAAGGGTAACAGGACCCTAAAAGTTATTGTGCAATTTGTCCTGAGTACGCTGATACCCCACATGTGGGGGTAAACCACTATTTGGGCGCATGGCAGAGCTCGGAAGGGAAGCAGCGCCATTTGACGTTTTTGGCTGGAATTGAGATCGGACACCATGTCGCGTTTGGAAAACCCCTGATGTACCAAAACAGTGGAAACCCCCCACAAATGACACCATTTTGGAAACTAGACCCCCTAAGGAACTTATCTAGATGTGTGGTGAGAACTTTGAACCCCCATGGGCTTCACAGAAGTTTATAACATAAAGCCATACAATTAAAAAATCATATTTTTTAAACAAAAATGATCTTTTCACCCTCAATTCTTATTTTTCCAAGGGTAACAGGACCCTAAAAGTTATTGTGCAATTTGTCCTGAGTACGCTGATACCCCACATGTGGGGGTAAACCACTATTTGGGCGCATGGCAGAGCTCGGAAGGGAAGCAGCGCCATTTGACGTTTTTGGCTGGAATTGAGATCGGACACCATGTCGCGTTTGGAAAACCCCTGATGTACCAAAACAGTGGAAACCCCCCACAAATGACACCATTTTGGAAACTAGACACCCTAAGGAACTTATCTAAATGTGTGGTGAGAACTTTGAACCCCCATGGGCTTCACAGAAGTTTATAACATAAAGCCATACAATTAAAAAATCATATTTTTTCCACAAAAATGATCTTTTCACCCTCAATTCTTATTTTTCCAAGGGTAACAGGACCCTAAAAGTTATTGTGCAATTTGTCCTGAGTACGCTGATACCCCACATGTGGGGGTAAACCACTATTTGGGGGCATGGCAGAGCTCGGAAGGGAAGCAGCGCCATTTGACGTTTTTGGCTGGAATTGAGATCGGACACCATGTCGCGTTTGGAAAACTCCTGATGTACCAAAACAGTGGAACCCCCCACAAATGACACCATTTTGGAAACTAGACCCCCTAAGGAACTTATCTAGATGTGTGGTGAGCACTTTGACCCCCCCAGTGCTTCACAGAAGTTTACAACGCCCGGGCGTGAAAATAAAAAATTCGTATTTTTTCCACAAGCATGATCTTTTAGTCACCATTTTTTTATTTTCCCAAGGGTACCAGGAGAAATTGGACCCCAAAAGTTGTTGTCCAATTTGTCCTGAGTATGCTGATACCCCATATGTGGGAGAAAACTACTGTATGGGCACACGTCGGGGCTCGGAAGGGAAGTAGTGACGTTTTGGAATGCAGACTTTGATGGAATGGTCTGCGGGTGTGATATTGCCTTTGGAGAGCCCCTAATGTACCTAAACAGTGGAAACCCCCCACAAATGACACCATTTTGTAAACTAGACCCCCCAAGGAACTTATCTAGATGTGTGGTGAGCACTTTGACCCCCCCAGTGCTTCACAGAAGTTTACAACGCCCGGGCGTGAAAATAAAAAATTCGTATTTTTTCCACAAACATGATCTTTTAGTCACCATTTTTTTATTTTCCCAAGGGTACCAGGAGAAATTGGACCCCAAAAGTTGTTTTCCAATTTGTCCTGAGTACGCTGCTACCCCATATGTGGGAGAAAACTACTGTATGGGCACACGTCAGGGCTCGGAAGGGAAGTAGTGACGTTTTGGAATGCAGACTTTGATGGAATGGTCTGCGGGTGTCATGTTGCCTTTGGAGAGCCCCTAATGTACCTAAACAGTGGAAACCCCCCACAAATGACACCATTTTGTAAACTAGACCCCCCAAGGAACTTATCTAGATGTGTGGTGAGCACTTTGACCCCCCCAGTGCTTCACAGAAGTTTACAACGCCCGGGCGTGAAAATAAAAAATTCGTATTTTTTCCACAAACATGATCTTTTAGTCACCATTTTTTTTATTTTCCCAAGGGTACCAGGAGAAATTGGACCCCAAAAGTTGTTTTCCAATTTGTCCTGAGTACGCTGCTACCCCATATGTGGGAGAAAACTACTGTATGGGCACACGTCAGGGCTCGGAAGGGAAGTAGTGACGTTTTGGAATGCAGACTTTGATGGAATGGTCTGCGGGTGTCATGTTGCCTTTGGAGAGCCCCTAATGTACCTAAACAGTGGAAACCCCCCACAAATGACACCATTTTGTAAACTAGACCCCCCAAGGAACTTATCTAGATGTGTGGTGAGCACTTTGACCCCCCCAGTGCTTCACAGAAGTTTACAACGCCCGGGCGTGAAAATAAAAAATTCGTATTTTTTCCACAAACATGATCTTTTAGTCACCATTTTTTTTATTTTCCCAAGGGTACCAGGAGAAATTGGACCCCAAAAGTTGTTGTCCAATTTGTCCTGAGTACGCTGACACCCCATATGTGGGAGAAAACTACTGTATGGACACACGTCGGGGCTCGGAAGGGAAGCAGTGACGTTTTGGAACGCAGACTTTGATGGAATGGTCTGCGGTTGTCATGTGCGTTTGGAGAGCCCCTGATGTACCTAAACTATTGAAACTCCCCACAAGTGACCCCATTTTGGACACTAGACCCCCCACGGAACTTATCTAGATGTGTGGTGAGCACTTTGAACCCCCAAGTGCTTCACAGAAGTTTATAACACTCGGACGTGAAAATAAAAAAATCATTTCTTTTCCACAAAAATGATATTTTTGCCCCCAATTTTTTATTTTCCTAAGGGTAACAGGAGAAATTGGACCCCAAAAATTGTTTTGCAATTTGTCCTGAGTAGGCTGATACCCTACATGAGGGGGTAAAACACTGTTTGGGCGCATAGCAGAGCTTGGAAGGGAAGGAGCACCATTTGACTTTTTCAACTCAGAATTGGCTGGAATTGAGATCAGACGCCATGTTGCATTTGGAGAGCCCCTGATGTGCCCAAACAGTGGAAACCCCCAATTCTAACTCCAACCCGAACCCCAACACACCCCTAACCCTAATCTCAGCCCTAACCCTAACCCTAATGGGAAAATGGAAATACATACATTTTCTTTTAATTTTATTATTTTTCCCTAACTAAGGGGGTGATAACGGGGGGTTTGATTTACTATTTATGGCGGTTTTTATGTTTGGCGGCTGTCGCACGCTAAAAGACGCTTTTTATTGTAAAAATAGTTTTTGCATCACCACATATTGAGAGCTATAATTTTTCCGTATTTTGACCCACCGAGTCATGTGAGGTCTTATTTTTTGCGGGACGAGTTGACGTTTTTATTGGTACCATTTTCGGGCACGTGAAATTTTTTGATCGCTTTTTATTCCGATTTTTGGGACGCAGAATGAACAAAAACCAGCGTTTCATGAATTTCTTTTGGGGGGGGTGCGTTTACACCGTTCCGCGTGCGGTAAAATTGATAAAGCGGTTTTATTCTTCGGGTCAGTACGGTTACAGCGATACCTCATTTAGGTCTTTTTTTATGTTTTTGTCGGTTTTATGCAATGAAAACTATTTTATATAAAAAATAATTATTTTTGCATCGCTTTATTCTGCGAGTTATAACTTTTTTATTTTTTTGCTGATGATGCTGTGTGGCGGCTTGTTTTTTGCGGGACAAGATGACGTTTTCAGCGGTACCATGGATATTTATATGCGTCTTTTTGATCTCGCGTTATTGCACTTTTTGTTTGGCGGTATGATAATAAATCATTATTTTTTGCTTCGTTTTTTATTTTTATTTTTTAAGGGGTTCGCTAAAGGGGTTAACTAATGGGACAGTTTTATAGGGCAGGTCGTTACGGACGCGGCGATACCTAATATGTGTACATTTATTGTTTTTTTTTTTTATTATTTTAAAAAAATGAATTTATTGGGGAATATTTTTTTTTTTTTTTACTAATTTATTTGGCGATTTTTTTTAATTTATTTTTACACTTTTTTTTAAATTTTTTTTTACTTTATTACATAGTCCCAGGTGGGACATCACTGTCCTGTGACAGATCGCTGATCTGTCACATCACAGATCACTGTGACAGATCAGCAATCTGTCACAGGCAGTGCACAAGGCTTCCTCATGCCTGCGCTTTGCAGGCACTGAGGAAGCCAGCTTCCCCAGGCCCCCGAAGGCCCCCGTCGCCATCTTGGATTCGGGGGCCTGGAGGATAGGAGTCCCCCGCAGCAGCGCTGCACATTGCGCTGCCATGGGGGGCTCAGGGAAGCACGGAGGGAGCCCCCTCCCTGCCGATGCTTCCCTTTAACTCCCGGTACACCGCGATCGCGTTTGATCGCGGTGTGCAAGGGGTTAATGTGTCGGGGGCGGTCCGTGACCGCCCCTGACACATTGTGCCGGGTGTCAGCTGTGATAATCAGCTGACACCCGGCCGCGATCAACGGCGCTCACCACGTGGGCGCCGCTGATCGCGGTAGACGTACTATCCCGTCCCCGGTCATACGGGCCCGGGTACCGTGGACGGGATAGTACGTCTCATGTCAGGAAGGGGTTAAGATCCTGAAATGCTGAGACAGCCTCAGGAGACCAATTCAGCACATCAGCGTCCTTCTTAGTCAGATCAGTCAGTAGTTTGACAATACCAGAAAAATTACCTATAAATTTACGATAGAAATTAGCAAGACCCAAAAACTTCTTGAGAGCCTTCAAAGAAGTAGGCTGAACCCAATCATAAATGGCCTGTACCTTGGCCGGGTCCATTTCAATAGTCGATGGAGACAAGATAAATCCCAACAATGAAATCCTCTGTACACCAAAGAGGCATTTCGATCCCTTAACAAACAGGGAATTCTCCCTCAAAATCCGGAACACAGTCCAAACATGTTCCACATGAGAATCCCAATCACTGGAAAAGTTCAGAATATCATCCAAATAGATGATCAAAAACTTATCCACAAAGTCCCGGAAAATATCATTCATAAAGGACTGGAAGACAGAAGGGGCATTAGTGAGCCCAAAAGGCATCACCAGGTACTCAAAATGTCCCTCCGGAGTATTAAACGCCGTCTTCCATTCATCCCCGTGCTTGATTCGAATAAGATTATGCGCCCCCCTGAGGTCAAGCTTAGTAAACCAGCAGGCACTCTTAACTCTGGAGAATAAATCAGACATCAGAGGTAACGGGTACTGATATTTAACCGTCATCTTGTTAAGGGAACGATAATCAATACACGGTCTTAATGAACCATCTTTCTTGGCCACAAAAAAAACCCAGCACCTAAAGGTGACGAGGATGGTCTAATATGACCCTTCTCCAAAGACTCCTTAATATAGGATCGCATAGCATCATGTTTGGGTACTGATAAATTGAAAAGCCGACCCTTGGGAAATTTACACCCAGGCATCAACTCAATTGTACAGTCATAACTCCTATGAGGGGGCAAAGACGTGGACTTACTCTCACTAAATACATCAGAAAAATCGGCCAGATAATCAGGAATATCATGAGACTGAGGAGAGGTGGAGAAAACAGGAGCGTCCCTAAGAACACAATGGCAGCCCCAACCCACCACAGACCCAGATTTCCAATCCAAAACTGGATTATGAGCTTGCAACCAGGGAAAACCCAGAGCAATAGTATCATGCAAATTATGCAGCACCAGAAATTTACAATTTTCTTGGTGGTCTGGGGCGACCCGCATTATCACCTGGGTCCAATACTGAGGTTTATTCTCTGCCAAAGGAATAGCATCAATACCCCTCAAAGGAATAGGCATCCGCAGAGGCGTCATGGAAAAACCACAACATTTAGCAAAGTCCAAATCCATCAGATTCAACGCTGCTCCAGAATCCACAAAAGCCTTAGGGGAAAATATGGATAAGTAGCAGATCAGAGTAATTGCCAAAAGAAACTTAGATTGTACACCACCTATAGCAAATGTGTGTGCAAAACGTTTCTCTCGTTTAGGGCAGACAGAAATAGTATGAGAGGCATCTCCACAGAAAAAACACAGCTTATTACGCCTTCTAAACTCCTGACGTTGCGCCCTAGACAAAACCCCATCACATTGCATAGGTTCTGACATTTGTTCAAAAGGTGGCAGCGCCTCCCGTGTAGGTTTACGTTGACGTAAACGCCGATCAACTTGAATGGCTAATGACATAGAATCATCCAGACCAGAGGGAACAGGAAATCCCACCATAACATCTTTTACAGTCTCTGATAAACCCTTCCGAAAGAGTGCCGCCAATGCACTATCATTCCATGTAGTAAGGACCGCCCACTTTAGGAATTTTAGACAGTATAACTCTGCAGAATCCTGACCCTGGCTTAATGCCAACAGGGTTCTCTCAGCTTGATCAACAGCATTAGATTCATCATACAACAACCCCAAGGCCTGAAAAAATGCATCCACATTAGTCAAAATAGGATTTTCAGGTGTCAGAGAAAACGCCCAATCCTGGGGATCGCCGCGCAGCAAGGAGATGACAATTTTAACCTGCTACACAGAGATCCCCGATGACTTAGGCTTCAAGGCAAGAAATAATTTACAATTATTCTTAAAATTCAAAAAGTGGGTTCAGCACCATGTGACTGAATGAGGTAAGTGGAAATTCCCTGCACTTCAGCAGCAAGTTGCTCCACATGATCAGACAATTGCTTAATCTCCATTAGGAAAAAAAAATCCTATGGCCCCAGAAAAAGAAAAAAGAGGAAAAAATATATATGTATAAAGAAAAAAATTCTGACACTTTTTTTTTTCTTTCTATTAAACAATTTTCTCCTGCTTTTGAGTACCCTAGAATCTGCGGTATGGCTGGTGATTCTGTTATGAATGGGTCACCGAGGAGGTCAACAAAAAGCTAAGTCCCAGAAAACCAGAGAGGTTGGTAACTATGCAGATTGCAGATCCCTGATCCTAACCACACAACTAGCAGTAGCATGGAGCGTTCCTACGATGATCTAGACGCCTCGTCATGGCCAGAGGACTACATAAGCCTAAAGCAAGAAAAGGGAAAAACTAACTGCTCCAGAGCAGACCCCAAAGGAATAGACAGCACCCACACATGTATTGACGGTGAAACAAGATGAAAACAAACACAGGCAGGAAAATAGGCTGAGCAAACGATGGGGCCCAAACTAACTATAAAGAATAGGAAAGGAAAGACACTGTCTGCAATCTGCCAAAAACCCTACAAACATAATGTCCAACACTTCTGATAACAAAATTAACCCTGAAGTCACTAGACTTCTCCCACTATATCAGCACTCTGAAATATTCTGAGACAGCAAAAAGAGGCCAATCTAATAAGGGACTAAAAAGCAAATTGGCAAATACAGATAAATAAGAGTGGAAATTCAGCACAGCCCCAGCCGGGCCTGGCTGAACACACAAAAAACTGAATAGACCAACAAAATCAAGTGTGAACATTAGCAAAAGCACTTATCTTGAGCAGGCTGGAACAGAGCTGAAAACCAAGACCTGAGAAGCCAGAAGCAATCACCAGCACTAGACTAGGGCGTCGGCTGTCTTAAATCCAGTCTAAGATTCCTGAGGTCCAATCGTCATCTTCATTATCAGGTAAATCAGCCTCACTACCTCCTGTTACCACCAGAGGGAGTCTGGAAGGAGAACTCACTACTGGTGGACCAGAGAATGAACTCACAACACCTTACCCATTTAATGCTATTTATATTGTGGTCTAATTCATACTGAGCCAGTGACAGTCTGTTTCTGACTCTGGAAATATATACTGAGATTTACAATGCCCCCTACACCGTATACAGCTGTACGCTTCTGAGCCATTACCCTTTTACTGCTTTTTATATTGTGTAATTCATACTGACCCTGAGAGCGTCTGTGTTTGCCTCCTCAAATGTCTACGGAGATTTTGAATGTTTAAACTATACTATATATACCTTGTATCTGGTGATACTGTACCCTTTTTCTCCTTTTTTGATTGTTGTCGAATCCATACTGGCCATGACAGCGTCTGCCTCCAAAAATATAAACGTAGATTTAGAATGTTAAAACTATACTATATATCCCTGGTATCTGGTGTTAAAATGAAATGCCACACAGCGCCGGGGGTTACACAGTACCGGGCCTTTCAGGCTCTTTTAAGGGTGAAATATGTCACGGTGGTGATTGGGACCCAGTACGTGGCCCTGGGTGTCCAATAAGAAGATGACAGTTCAGATGAGGGGGAAGATGGTATGATAATTAATTTCGAAAAGGGGGATCGTGACGCCACCCGTGGGACTCGGCTAGGGTAGCCGACGCTACAATGCAAATCCTCTGGGACGGTGTTAAAGCATCCAAGATGATGAAGCTCTCCACGGGCACAGCTGTATCCCAGGGCAGTTGAGATGGTGCTTGAGAGCCGTTGACGGTGATGATGAGTGTAGCGTGTGTAGCAGGCGAGTTGTAAAAGACACCAAGGACACAGTTGGGTGCAGTTTCTGAGTTTTTCCTCAAAAGTTTTGTGCACAAGATGACCCGCTTGGTACTGTGTCCTCCGAGGGAGGGGTCCGGCAAACTACAAGGTAGATCAGGAACACCTGTTCAAGACTCCTCCTTGTGTATCCTTTCTAGGCCATGTCTCTGCGCTGATCTCTCCCTTCCTTCCTGCTGTGCGCCTTCGTAAACAGTGTCCCAAGCCGGCAGCCACGTATCACACTGGGCAACGTGGGTCCGGCCCCGGGGTCCTTTATTCCAACTGCTGCCTTTTTGAGTATTGAATGCGGCTGCAACTTAGGCACTTAAAGTTACCTCATCCTCCTTCTTTCTAGCCGAGCCCTGTATTTCTCCACTACATTCAGGAGCCACCTTCCCGAACGAGGCCTAGTCCTTCCTTCTCCAAAAACGGGCTTCACAGGTGGCTTATTGCACTTCCCGTGCCCCAAGGACCCCTTCCTTCCTGTCTAAGAGCTTGGACAAGATGTTTCTCTCTTCTCTGACCCTCAGCCCTCTCACAGCAATCCTGCTCTTACTCTGTCCTGTCACTGACTGACAACTCTCTAGAAAGATCCATTTACCTCACTAGCTACACCCACCAACTGTCACTTTGCTCTCTCTCTTTGGATGACCACAATCACTCCACTACCTTGCTCCTCTCACTGTACCTACCTTCCACACTAACCCCCAACACCCTTTCCTAGTCAGTCTGGGATGAGGTCATCCTCCCACCGGGTACACCCAGACGCCCTGACTAACTAGTGTGTGTGTTGAGTGCAGGGTTACCTGAGGGTGGGATACTACACCTTTGGATGAGGTGCAGTACCTCTGTGGTGACCGTACCCTCAGGGGCACCATAGTACCCTTTCTCAACTTTCTATATTGTTGTCGGATCCATACTGGGCCTGAGAGCGTCTGTGTTTGCCTCCTGAAATGTATACGGATATTCAGTATGTTTAAACTATACTATATATACCTTGTATCTAATGATACTGTACCCTTTTGCAAATTTTTATATTATTGTCTAATCCATACTGAGCCTGTGACCGTCTGTGTCTGACTCATGAAATATATACGGAGATTTACAATTATCCCTAGACTGTATAGAGCTGTCTGCTTCTGATACAGTACCATATATCTGCTTGTATTTTGAGTCCATTTTCACAAAAATTATTAAGTATGGTGGAAGAGGCCACGGACGTGGGTGTGGGGGGCCAGCTGGTACTGATGGTGGTAGTGCATCTGCTGGTAGTGCCAAAAGCACAATAGCAGCTAAGGCAGGAGGTGTTGAGCCTGCGTCATCGTCTGGCACAAGAAGGCCTTTAAGGCTCCCTTTTATGGGAGTAGGTAAACTGCTTTTAAAGCCGGAGCATCAGGAACTGGTTTTGCCTTACATTGCCAAAACAGCCTCCAGCTCTATCACCTCCTCTTCTGAAGTTTATAAAAATGCAAGCACTGAGTCGTCAGTGCAGGCTTCTGGTCAGGAACCACACCTTTCCTTGTCTCCTTCACCTCCACCCAAAGTGCTGGATGCGGCAGCCCACAATTCAGATTACTCCATAGAGCTGTTTTCACATGCCATGCCTGTTTTATCAAGTGAAATCCTGAATTCCCCAGTCCAACATGAATCGGAGATGGAGTGCACTGATGCACAGCCACTGCTAGATGATTCCGCTGGTACATTCACCCACAGCACTACATTCCTCTCGCACTCTATAGAGCCAGAATGTGACACTGATGAAACTCAGGTGCCCCTTCCCACATACTATACCACCTTACACGGTGACACAGAGGAAGGTGCAGATAAAAGTGCCGGTTCCCTGAGCAGGTGGGGGGGTTCTACTCGTGGGCAACGGCAGTGGCACAGGGCCCCTCATAGCACGCAAAAGTGTCTGCCGGTGGGAGGGCCCACTCACCGTTAGACACACCGTCGTAATATGAGGGGCCCTGTGCCAGTGTCGTCGCCCACAAGTGGGCCCCCCATGCTTGCTCAGGGCCACAGCACTTGCAATAATTACTTCTCCCTGCTCCGCCGCCGTGATGTCTTCTGCGTTTCCTGACAGTGACATTCAGGTTAGAGAGCGCGTTGACATCACGTCTGTATGCCCTCTACCGAAACAGTACAAGTGCAGAGAGCTTGAAGATGGCAATGCTGAGGAGTCCAGAGTACAGCAGTGCCCAGGGAGGCGAGGTATTTAATTTTTTTAAATGTTGGGAGCATTTTTTGGGGAGCAATATACACTGGAGAATGAGATATGGGGCCCATCATACATTGGAGCATCATCCATTTGGCCCATCATATACTGGAGCATTCCAAATGGGGGCCATCAGACACTGGAGCAGCATTTATGGGGCACATTATACACTGGAGCATTAGAAATAGGGCCCATTATATATGGAGCATTATTTGGGCCCATAACACACTGGAGCATTGTCCATGGGGACCAACATATACTGGAGCATTCCAAATGGGGGACATCAGACACTGGAGCAGCATTTATGGAGCCCATTATACACTGGAGCATTAGAAATGGGGCCCATTATATATGGAGCACTATTTGGGCTCATAAGACAGTGGAGCATCATCCATGGGGACAAACATATACTGTAGCTGTAACAACCCTGCTGGCATCACTGCATGGCCTCCCATCCCCCGCACACCAACTTACTTTCTGCTTCAAGCCATGCTGTGAATTCTGTCTGTTGCCAGCCCTGTGCCTCTGCTCTCCATGTTTCCTGACTGTGTGTATAGGGGGGCGGCGCCTGAACTCTCTGGTTCTTATGCAGTCAGGGTGCACCTGTGTAATATGTCCCTGACCAATCACCTAGAGCCCTTGACTATTTAGTTTCGCCACACCCACTGACATTTGCCTGAGCAATGTCTAAACTCAGCTCCTTGCTGCTGTGCTAGCCAGGCCCTGTCCTATGTCTTGCCTTCTCTGAAGGCTCTTACTGCGTATTTCTGTGTCTTGGTACCTTGCCTAGCATTTCTCTGTCCGCCTGCCAGGAGGCAGAATATCCTGGTCCTTGAGTCTTGTTCCCAGTGCCTTGTCTGTCCTCTGTCTGCCTGCCAGGAGGCAGAATATCCTGGCCCTTGTGTCTTTGTCCCTGTGCCTCTGTCTGAACTCAGTCTTACCTCTGTCTGTCAGTCTCCTTGTTTGTGGTTCCTTCTCTGCCGTGTCTTTCCTTGTGTCCTCCCTGTCTGTGCATCTGCACCCTCGCAGCTTTATCTGTGCATCTGCACTCTCGCAGCTTTATCTGTGCATGTGCACCCTCGCAGCTTTATCTGTGCATCTGCACCCTCGCAGCTTTATCTGTGCATCTGCACCCTCACAGCTTTATCTGTGCATCTGCACCCTCGCAGCTTTATCTGTGCATCTGCACCCTCACAGCTTTATCTGTGCATCTGCACCCTCGCAGCTCTGTCTGCACGGCTCTCTAGCCGCACTGCCTGCACGGCTCTCTAGCCGCTCTGCCTGCACGGCTCTCTAGTCGCTCTGCCTGCACGGCTCTCTAGCCGCTCTGCCTGCACGGCTCTCTAGCCGCTCTGCCTGCTCGGCTCCCTAGCAGCTCTGCCTGCCCGGCTCCCTTGGAGCCCAGCGTACTCCGCACTCCTGTGGCTCTGCCTACTCCGCACTCCTGCGGCTCCGCCTACTCCACACTTCCTGTGTGAACAGGTCCAAACCTGTTCCTTCATATTCCACTCCTTCCTGCCTAGATCCATACCTGCACCTCTTGTGTGAACAGGTCCAAACCTGTTCCTTCATATTCCACTCCTTCCTGCCTATATCCATACCTGCACCTCTTGTGTGAACAGGTCCAAACCTGTTCTCTCATATACCACTCCTGCTTGCTCTGTGTCTCAAGCCGTCACCTACCTACCCAGTGTCTCCAACCCTTGCCCGCTTGCCCAGTGTCTCCAAGCCGTGCCTGCTTGCCCAGTGTCTCCAAGCCGTGCCCGCTTGCCTAGTGTCTCCAAGCCGTGCCCGCTTGCCTAGTGTCTCCAAGCCGTGCCCGCTTGCCGAGTGTCTCCAAGCCGTGCCCGCTTGCCCAGGGTCTCCAAGCCGTGTCTCCAAGCCGTGCCTCCAAGCCGTGCCTGCCTGCCAGTGTACCAAGCCGTGCCTGCTTGCCCAGTGTCTCAGCCTGCCTGTTAGTCACACCTGTCCAAGTGACTTGTCCCCGAGTGGGATCAGCAGCCACAGCCAGACACCACCCTGGAGTGGCACCCGACAGCTACCTGCCGCACAAGCCTGACCTCACCATCAGAGGCTCCAGTGAAGACCGAGGTAGCTGTCATAGTCACGCCCCTTCCAGGGTAGTCTGGTTTGTGGCACAGTGGGGCCACAACCCCCCGGCTCGCACCATTCAGCCAAGATGCGAGTGTGACAGTTTGCTCAGGCCATGGTCCTCGCTGAGTCCCATGTCCTTCCGCTCGCAGAGCGTCAGGAACTTGTATGCCAGTATGAGCAACCAGAGAAATTTGTTCCATCCTGCGTGGTTCCGATTGTGGAGACCTCTGAACCAATCATCGTCTCCAATGCCCTCTACAATCAGCTCCTGGCCTATGAAGAGCACGACCCAGCAGACCCACCTAGGTTCTATGGGGACCCTAAAGAGTGCCAAGGGTTCCTGAAAAAGTGCCTGCACTACATCCTGCAGAATGCAGCTTGTTTCCCCTCTGACCGGGTCAAGGTGGGATACATCATGTCCTACCTAGCTGGTGATGCCTTGATGTGGATCTGTCCCCTTTGGGAAGCAGGGGACCCTGTCGTCATGAGCCTGGGGGCCTTCCTGGTGGCCTTCCGTAAAGTGTTCGACATGCCTCGTCCAGCTGCTCTTGAAAAGTCTTCCCCCTCCAAGCTTCCAGAGACAGACCAGATGAGAGGAACCTGTGGGTGAATCGTCTCAACCGCCTGTGACCGTCTTTGACACTCCTGTTCCACAGCCTGCCAAGTCGGCCTCCCGTGTAAGATCCAAGCGGTCTAAGAAAAAGCGGCTGGCAAGCTTGCAGCCACAATCAGGTCTGGTGAAGGAACATTCTGACGGTCTCTGTCCTGTGAAGCCAATGACTGTTTCTCTGTCTTCAGGGAGCTTTGGTGTGTATAAACCGCCAGCCATATGGAGTCAGTGTGTGGTCTCTGTCGTACAGATCCCGAAGCCGGCGTGGGCGTTGTCTCGAGGTGGCCGAGCCCTACTTGAGAACAGTCTAGTCCTGCAAGGACAACTACAGCTCCAGGTCGGAGCTTTGTATACGAAGAAGTTCGTCTTCCATTGGCTGTCTGGTATGCCCATGGGTCATTCTGAACCAGAGATCCTGATGCCCATTTATGTTTTGAGACCCAGCAAGGCACCACACTTGAAACAACCAAGTGACAAGAGGTGTCTGGTTCCCTTGCGTCGCATTCAGTCAGCAAGGTCGTCTTCGCCTGGTTTGCTAGTCACAGAGTCAAGGTGTGAGGATGCCTCTGAAGAGGGGGAGGCGGTCTCAGTCTCCTCACACATCTCCAGCAACTATACCAGTGTTCTGCTCCCTAGAGCATCCCTGTCTCTTGATTGTCCTCCCCTGGATTACGGGCTGAAGATGGGTCCTAAATTTATGCCTTCAACCCCTGTGTGGCAGGTGAGTGAAGATACTGAGACAGAGATTTTCTCACCCTCTAACCTGGTAGAGGAGGCCCAGTTTTTTCAGGGTAACAGGCTGAAGTGGCTCCCTGTATGTATGCCTCCAGCTTCCATTTGGCAGGTGGGTGAAGAGGTTGGAACAGTGACCCACGTATCTCCGTTTCTCACCAACCGGGAGGAAGAGGTCCAATTTTTCTGGCATGTCAGACTCAGTGAAGGTGTCTTCTGTTTCTAGCTGGCCGGCGGATATAGGGGCGAAGTCTGAAGTGGCCTGGTCCCCGCCTTTTGCCAATTTGGAGGAAGAAGTCTTTGTACCCTCTGTGTTGGAAACTGACTCCCTTGGGCACCAAGAAACCGGGCAATCTGGGATACCTGATGGCACACATACTCCATCCTACCTGAAGGATGTCGTGTCAACCTGGACTGTGTGTGGTCCCATACTCCTTCTTCTGGTCATTCTGGCAGCCTTGAGGAAGAGGGGCCGTAAAGGGGGGTACTGTAACAACCCTGCTGGCATCACTGCATGGCCTCCCATCCCCTGCACACCAACTTACTTTCTGCTTCAAGCCATGCTGTGAATTCTGTCTGTTACCAGCCCTGTGCCTCTGCTCTTCATGTTTCCTGACTGTGTGTATAGGGGGGCGGCGCCTGAACTCTCTGGTTCTTATGCAGTCAGGGTGCACCTGTGTAATATGTCCCTGACCAATCACCTAGAGCCCTTGACTATTTAGTTTCGCCACACCCACTGACCTTTTGCCTGAGCAATGTCTAAACTCAGTTAGCTCCTTGCTGCTGAGCTAGCCAGGCCCTGTCCTATATCTTGCCTTCTCTGAAGGCTCTTACTGTGTATTTCTGTGTCTTGGTACCTTGCCTAGCATTTCTCTGTCCGCCTGCCAGGAGGCAGAATATCCTGGTCCTTGAGTCTTGTTCCCAGTGCCTTGTCTGTTCTCTGTCTGCCTGCCAGGAGGCAGAATATCCTGGCCCTTGTGTCTTTGTCCCTGTGCCTCTGTCTGAACTCAGTCTTGCCTCTGTCTGAACTCAGTCTTACCACTGTCTGTCAGTCTCCTTGTTTGTGGTTCCTTCTCTGCCGTGTCTTTCCTTGTGTCCTCCCTGTCTGTGCATCTGCACCCTCGCAGCTTTATCTGTGCATCTGCACTCTCGCAGCTTTATCTGTGCATGTGCACCCTCGCAGCTTTATCTGTGCATCTGCACCCTCGCAGCTTTATCTGTGCATCTGCACCCTCACAGCTTTATCTGTGCATCTGCACCCTCGCAGCTTTATCTGTGCATCTGCACCCTCACAGCTTTATCTGTGCATCTGCACCCTCGCAGCTCTGTCTGCACGGCTCTCTAGCCGCACTGCCTGCACGGCTCTCTAGCCGCTCTGCCTGCACGGCTCTCTAGTCGCTCTGCCTGCACGGCTCTCTAGCCGCTCTGCCTGCACGGCTCTCTAGCCGCTCTGCCTGCTCGGCTCCCTAGCAGCTCTGCCTGCCCGGCTCCCTTGGAGCCCAGCGTACTCCGCACTCCTGTGGCTCTGCCTACTCCGCACTCCTGCGGCTCCGCCTACTCCACACTTCCTGTGTGAACAGGTCCAAACCTGTTCCTTCATATTCCACTCCTTCCTGCCTAGATCCATACCTGCACCTCTTGTGTGAACAGGTCCAAACCTGTTCCTTCATATTCCACTCCTTCCTGCCTATATCCATACCTGCACCTCTTGTGTGAACAGGTCCAAACCTGTTCTCTCATATACCACTCCTGCTTGCTCTGTGTCTCAAGCCGTCACCTACCTACCCAGTGTCTCCAACCCTTGCCCGCTTGCCCAGTGTCTCCAAGCCGTGCCTGCTTGCCCAGTGTCTCCAAGCCGTGCCCGCTTGCCTAGTGTCTCCAAGCCGTGCCCGCTTGCCTAGTGTCTCCAAGCCGTGCCCGCTTGCCGAGTGTCTCCAAGCCGTGCCCGCTTGCCCAGGGTCTCCAAGCCGTGTCTCCAAGCCGTGCCTCCAAGCCGTGCCTGCCTGCCAGTGTACCAAGCCGTGCCTGCTTGCCCAGTGTCTCAGCCTGCCTGTTAGTCACACCTGTCCAAGTGACTTGTCCCCGAGTGGGATCAGCAGCCACAGCCAGACACCACCCTGGAGTGGCACCCGACAGCTACCTGCCGCACAAGCCTGACCTCACCATCAGAGGCTCCAGTGAAGACCGAGGTAGCTGTCATAGTCACGCCCCTTCCAGGGTAGTCTGGTTTGTGGCACAGTGGGGCCACAACCCCCCGGCTCGCACCATTCAGCCAAGATGCGAGTGTGACAGTTTGCTCAGGCCATGGTCCTCGCTGAGTCCCATGTCCTTCCGCTCGCAGAGCGTCAGGAACTTGTATGCCAGTATGAGCAACCAGAGAAATTTGTTCCATCCTGCGTGGTTCCGATTGTGGAGACCTCTGAACCAATCATCGTCTCCAATGCCCTCTACAATCAGCTCCTGGCCTATGAAGAGCACGACCCAGCAGACCCACCTAGGTTCTATGGGGACCCTAAAGAGTGCCAAGGGTTCCTGAAAAAGTGCCTGCACTACATCCTGCAGAATGCAGCTTGTTTCCCCTCTGACCGGGTCAAGGTGGGATACATCATGTCCTACCTAGCTGGTGATGCCTTGATGTGGATCTGTCCCCTTTGGGAAGCAGGGGACCCTGTCGTCATGAGCCTGGGGGCCTTCCTGGTGGCCTTCCGTAAAGTGTTCGACATGCCTCGTCCAGCTGCTCTTGAAAAGTCTTCCCCCTCCAAGCTTCCAGAGACAGACCAGATGAGAGGAACCTGTGGGTGAATCGTCTCAACCGCCTGTGACCGTCTTTGACACTCCTGTTCCACAGCCTGCCAAGTCGGCCTCCCGTGTAAGATCCAAGCGGTCTAAGAAAAAGCGGCTGGCAAGCTTGCAGCCACAATCAGGTCTGGTGAAGGAACATTCTGACGGTCTCTGTCCTGTGAAGCCAATGACTGTTTCTCTGTCTTCAGGGAGCTTTGGTGTGTATAAACCGCCAGCCATATGGAGTCAGTGTGTGGTCTCTGTCGTACAGATCCCGAAGCCGGCGTGGGCGTTGTCTCGAGGTGGCCGAGCCCTACTTGAGAACAGTCTAGTCCTGCAAGGACAACTACAGCTCCAGGTCGGAGCTTTGTATACGAAGAAGTTCGTCTTCCATTGGCTGTCTGGTATGCCCATGGGTCATTCTGAACCAGAGATCCTGATGCCCATTTATGTTTTGAGACCCAGCAAGGCACCACACTTGAAACAACCAAGTGACAAGAGGTGTCTGGTTCCCTTGCGTCGCATTCAGTCAGCAAGGTCGTCTTCGCCTGGTTTGCTAGTCACAGAGTCAAGGTGTGAGGATGCCTCTGAAGAGGGGGAGGCGGTCTCAGTCTCCTCACACATCTCCAGCAACTATACCAGTGTTCTGCTCCCTAGAGCATCCCTGTCTCTTGATTGTCCTCCCCTGGATTACGGGCTGAAGATGGGTCCTAAATTTATGCCTTCAACCCCTGTGTGGCAGGTGAGTGAAGATACTGAGACAGAGATTTTCTCACCCTCTAACCTGGTAGAGGAGGCCCAGTTTTTTCAGGGTAACAGGCTGAAGTGGCTCCCTGTATGTATGCCTCCAGCTTCCATTTGGCAGGTGGGTGAAGAGGTTGGAACAGTGACCCACGTATCTCCGTTTCTCACCAACCGGGAGGAAGAGGTCCAATTTTTCTGGCATGTCAGACTCAGTGAAGGTGTCTTCTGTTTCTAGCTGGCCGGCGGATATAGGGGCGAAGTCTGAAGTGGCCTGGTCCCCGCCTTTTGCCAATTTGGAGGAAGAAGTCTTTGTACCCTCTGTGTTGGAAACTGACTCCCTTGGGCACCAAGAAACCGGGCAATCTGGGATACCTGATGGCACACATACTCCATCCTACCTGAAGGATGTCGTGTCAACCTGGACTGTGTGTGGTCCCATACTCCTTCTTCTGGTCATTCTGGCAGCCTTGAGGAAGAGGGGCCGTAAAGGGGGGTACTGTAACAACCCTGCTGGCATCACTGCATGGCCTCCCATCCCCTGCACACCAACTTACTTTCTGCTTCAAGCCATGCTGTGAATTCTGTCTGTTACCAGCCCTGTGCCTCTGCTCTTCATGTTTCCTGACTGTGTGTATAGGGGGGCGGCGCCTGAACTCTCTGGTTCTTATGCAGTCAGGGTGCACCTGTGTAATATGTCCCTGACCAATCACCTAGAGCCCTTGACTATTTAGTTTCGCCACACCCACTGACCTTTTGCCTGAGCAATGTCTAAACTCAGTTAGCTCCTTGCTGCTGAGCTAGCCAGGCCCTGTCCTATATCTTGCCTTCTCTGAAGGCTCTTACTGTGTATTTCTGTGTCTTGGTACCTTGCCTAGCATTTCTCTGTCCGCCTGCCAGGAGGCAGAATATCCTGGTCCTTGAGTCTTGTTCCCAGTGCCTTGTCTGTTCTCTGTCTGCCTGCCAGGAGGCAGAATATCCTGGCCCTTGTGTCTTTGTCCCTGTGCCTCTGTCTGAACTCAGTCTTGCCTCTGTCTGAACTCAGTCTTACCTCTGTCTGTCAGTCTCCTTGTTTGTGGTTCCTTCTCTGCCGTGTCTTTCCTTGTGTCCTCCCTGTCTGTGCATCTGCACCCTCGCAGCTTTATCTGTGCATCTGCACCCTCGCAGCTTTATCTGTGCATCTGCACCCTCGCAGCTTTATCTGTGCATCTGCACCCTCGCAGCTTTATCTGTGCATCTGCAACCTCGCAGCTTTATCTGTGCAACTGCACCCTCGCAGCTCTGTCTGCACGGCTCCCTAGCCGCTCTGCCTGCACGGCTCTCTAGCCGCTCTGCCTGCACGGCTCTCTAGACGCTCTGCCTGCACGGCTCTCTAGCCGCTCTGCCTGCATGGCTCCCTAGCAGCTCTGCCTGCCTGGCTCCCTTGGAGCCCAGCCTACTCCGCTCTCCTGCGGCTCTGCCTACTCCGCACTCCTGCAGCTCCGCCTACTCCACACTTCCTGTGTGAACAGGTCCAAACCTGTTCTCTCATATACCACTCCTGCTTGCTCTGTGTCTCAAGCCATCACCTACCTGCCCAGTGTCTCCAAGCCGTGTCTGCTTGCCCAGTCTCTCCAAGCCGTGTCTCCAAGCCGTGCCCGCTTGCCCAGTGTCTCCAAGCCGTGCCCGCTTGCCCAGTGTCTCCAAGCCATGTCTCCAAGTCATGCCTCCAAGCCGTGCCTGCCTGCCAGTGTACCAAGCCGTGCCTGCTTGCCCAGTGTCTCAGCCTGCCTGTTAGTTACACCTGTCCAAGTGACTTGTCCCCGAGTGGGATCAGCAGCCACAGCCAGACACCACCCTGGAGTGGCACCCGACAGCTACCTGCCGCACAAGCCTGACCTCACCCTCAGAGGCTCCAGTGAAGACCGAGGTAGCTGTCGTAGTCACGCCCCTTCCAGGGTAGTCTGGTTTGTGGCACAGTGGGGCCACAACCCCCCGGCTCGCGCCATTCAGCCAAGGCGCGAGCGTGACAGTAGCATTCTGTGGAGCTCATCATATACTGCATGGAACATTATATGTGACCAATTATTCTGTATGGAGAAATATATGGGGATCATTATTCTGTATGGCGCACTAGGTGGTGGCCATAATACTGCATGGAGTAATATACAGTCCGTTTTTTGAGCTATTGTAGAATTTAAATTAGATAATATCAGTCATGTCATGTAAGCAGTGAAGTATTTTTCATTGTACTATACCTATATTTCTGTGCCGTATCGGAGCATTATGAATTGTGGTATGTGTTAAAAGGGCGCACTGACACTCTTTGGCCCAGGACACACGAAAACCTGGCGCCAGCCCTACCCCCCCACAACTTTAGCCAAATAACCCCCAGTTTTCAATGCGTGACTATTATTATAAAGTAAATTAAGGTTGACAAGCTTAAGGAATAAGAATTGATGTTGTTGGCATTAAAATGGGCACTGTAGGTGTGTTTCCTGTCCTCCACTCACTGCCGACCTTGGTTCCCCATTGACTTAGTGGGTTTCATCTTTCAGTCGGCCTCTGACTTTTCCCTATAGATGGCCGATTTCGTTCACAGCTGGTGACTGTGACTGTCAGCTTCAGCAAGGCTGGTTATCAAGAATAGAGGGGTCATACGCTGTATTTTTAATTACCGTATATACTCGTGTATAAGCCGAGATTTTCAGCCATTTTTTTGGGCTGAAAGTCCCCCTCTCAGCTTATACACGAGTCATATACCTGGGGGGTCGGAGGGGGAGCGGGGGTGTCACAGATCATACTTCCACTCCCCCCCGGCATGCTCTCTGCAGCCCCCCGCCTTCTCCCTCCCCCCCGTGGTCTCTGCGCATATTCATGAGTGTAATGAGCAGTACCACGTGACCGCTGAAGACAGGAAGGGAGACCATGGAGAAGCGGGGAGGCTGCAGAGACCGTGCCGGGGGGGTAAGTATAGGCTATATTCACCTGTCCCCGGTCCATGCTGCTCACTGCTGTCTGGTGCTTCCTGTGTCAGTGACCTTTAGACAGCATAGGGGGCGGTGAAGAGGTTAGTGCGCACCGTGACCTCTGCTGCCTGAACGTCACTGACAGACGACGTGGCAGACAGCGGTGAGCAACGATGGACTGGGGGACAGGTGAATATCTCAGGTGCTGGGTCCTGAGCAGGAGAGGTGAGTATGGCATTTTTTTTTGCAGCAGCATATGGGGGCATAATATATGGAGCATCCTATGGGGGCAGCATATGGGGGCATATTCTATTGAGCAGCATATGGGGGCATATTCTATGGGGCAGCATATAGGGGCATAGTCTATGGAGCAGCATATGTGGGCATATTCTATGGAGCAGCATATGGGGCATAATCCATGGAGCATTTTATGGGGGCATATTCTATGGAGCAGCATATGGGGTCATATTCTATGGGGCAGCATATGGGGGCATGTTCTATGGAGCAGCATATGGGGTCATATTCTATGGAGCAGCATATGGGGGCATATTCTATGGAGCAGCATATGGGGGCATATTCTATGGGGCAGCATATGGGGGCATATTCTATGGGGCAGCATATGGGGGCATATTTTATGGGGCAGCATATTGGGGCATATTCTATGGAGCAGCATATGGAGGCATATTCTATGGGGCAGCATATGGGTGCATATTCTATGGGGGGCATATTCTATGGAGCAGCATATGGAGGCATATTCTATGGAGCAGAATATGAGGGCATATTCTATGGAGCAGCATATGGGGGTATATTTTATGGAGCAGTATATGGGGCATGTTCTATGGGGGCATATTCTATGGGGCAGCATATGGGGGTATATTCTATGGAGCAGCATATAGGGGCATATTCTATGGAGCAGCATATGGGGGCATATTCTATGGGGCAGCATATGGGGGCATATTCTATGGGGCTGCATATGGGGGCATATTCTATGGGGCAGCATATGGGGGTATATTCTATGGAGCAGCATATGGGGGCATATTCTATGGAGCAGCATATGGGGGTATATTTTATGGAGCAGCATATGGGGCATGTTCTATGGGGGCATATTCTATGGGGCAGCATATGGGGGCATATTCTATGGAGCAGCATATGGGGGCATATTCTATGGAGCAGCATATAGGGGCATATTCTATGGAGCAGCATATGGGGGCATATTCTATGGGGCAGCATATGGGGCATAATCTATGGAGAATTTTATGGGGGCATAATCTATGGAGCATTTTATGGGGGCATAATCTATGGAGAATCTTATGGGGGCATAATCTTTGGAGCATCTTATGGGGCCATAACCTTTATGGAGCATTATATGGGGCATATTATTCTATGGAGCATCTTATGGGGGCATTATTAACCTTTGTGCAGCATTATATGGGGTGTATTTTGTATGGAGTATCTTATGGGGCCATCATGAACTGTATGGAGCATTATATGGGGCTCCTGATTCAATATGGATATTCAAAAACATTTAACCTACTGATGTCTCAATTTTACTTTTATTGGTATCTATTTTTATTTTTGAAATTTACTGCTGCTGCATTTTCCACCCTAGGCTTATACGTGAGTCAATACGTTTTCCCAGTTTTTTTGTGGCAAAATTAGGGGGGACGGATTATACTCGGGTCAGCTTATACATGAGTATATACGGTATTTAAATAAAAAAAAAGCGGCTTGGGGTCCCCCTCATTTTTGACAACCAGCCTTGCTAAAGGTCACAGCTGGGGGCCAATATTCTCAGGCTGGTAAGAGACCATGGATATAGGCCCCCCAGCCTAAAAATAGCAGACAGCAGCTGCCCAGAAAAGGCATATCTATCAGATGCACCAATTCTGGTGCTTTGCCTGGCTCTTTCCACTTGTCCTGTATCGGTGGCAAGTGGGGTTCATATTTGTGGCCTTGATGTCACTTTTCAAGTGACATCAAGCCCACGGATTACTAATGGAGAGGCGTCTATAAGGTACCTATACATTACTAATCCTATAGTTATATGGTAAATAAAGACAGAGCCAGAATAAAATCCTTTATTTGAAAAAAATGACAGACTCTTTTAATAATCTCAATTAAACCATACTTATAACCACGCCTAATTCAACCGAAGCCCTCGATGTCCTGAAATAAAAATTGTCACGTACCCGCTTCTCAGCACGTGACTTGAGGTTGCGCCTACAGGGGTTAATCTGTCTCCTCTCACTCAGTCCAGCATTGAACCTCTGTTCAATGCTGCAGTGGAAGCATAAATCACACCCCAACACAGACCACACACCCCGCTCATACACGCTGCCACCACTCACCGAACACACGGACGACGAGTCCCAGAAGCACTACTACTACTATGTGCCAATCACCAGGAGCACACACTCTAAGGCTATGGATTCTTTAGAGCAGGGCCCCCAACCTGTAGCTCGGGAGCCACATGTGGCTCACGGTCCCATGAATTGTGGCTTGCGACTGTTTGCCAGCTTGGTGCATTAGGTCCAGAGACTTTGAAGACTTAGGCAAGAAAGTGAAAGAACTGGGAGCGCAGGTGGTCTTCTCTTCCATCCTCCCAGTGGATGGCCATGGAACAAGGAGGTGGAATAAGAATCTGCAGGTGAACAACTGGCTACGTCGATGGTGCCATCAGCAACGATTTGGATTTCTGGATCACGGAGTGAATTACTTATACGATGGACTACTTGCTAGAGATGGGGTGCACCTTACGAAGACCGGAAAACATGTATTTGGAAGTCGCCTTGCTACACTTGTAAGGAGAGCTTTAAACTAGAACAACATGGGAAGGATAGCAAAAGACCAGAAAAAGCCATACACCTGACAAATGCTATTGAGAACTCTGCTATTAGAAGTGGAAAGGAAGAACAAAGACAAAAGAATCTAATTAATAAAAATATTGGAGAAAGAGAAACCAATCACAAACTAAAATGTTTCTATACTAATGCACAAAGCATGGGCAACAAACAAGGAGAATTGGAACTACTAACACAGGAAAAGAAATATGATGTCATTGGAATCACTGAAATTTGGTGGGACAATACACATGATTGGAATACAAGACTAGAAGGATACAACTTATTTGCAAGAAACAGACTTGATAAACTAGGAGGAGGTGTCGCATTGTATGTTAGAAACGCGTATATCTGCACAGAGATCCAAGCTTCAGAGACTGGGAGTTCTGTGGAAACTGTTTGGGTAAGAATAGAAGGACAGAACAATGGAAAGGACACCATTGTAGGCATTTACTACAGGCCGCCTGGGCAAGCTGAAGATATGGATGAACTCTTTATGCATCAAATGGCCAAGTTCTCCAAAAAATATGACATAGTTGTCATGGGAGATTTCAACTATCCAGACATTTGTTGGGAATCTCTCTCAGGCAAAACTAACAGGTCAAGGAAATTCTTATCCTCTCTTGCTGACAACTTTATCTTCCAAAAGGTAGGGGAGAAAACAAGGGGAACTGCTACCTTGGATCTAATCCTTATAAACAGGGAGGAAATGGTTGAGGAGGTAAAAGTGGCTGGGACCCTAGGAGGTAGCGACCATGCTATTTTAGAATTTTGGACAACTAGAGGAGGAAGACCTGTGAAGACTCAGACGTCAAGGTTAGATTTCAGAAAGGCAGATTTTAAGGGATTCAGAAAGAGAATTGGAGGGATCCAATGGCTGGATATCCTTAAAGACAAAAATGTCCAGGAAGGATGGGAAATCTTGAAAAATGAAATTCTCAAAGCACAATTGTTAACAATTCCGAAAAGAGGGAGGAATAGGAAGCATTTAAGGAAACCAGGATGGATGAACACAGAGCTTAAGCACATGCTAAAAAGGAAGAAAAAAATGTTTATAAAATGGAAGGAGGGAGGCATATCTAAAGAAGAATATAATGCTGTCTGCAGAACCTGCAGGGCACAAATCAGATTACTAAAGCTAACAATGAATTGAGGCTTGCAAGAGATGTCAAAACCGATAATAAAGGATTTTGGGGATATGTCAAAAGTAAAAGAAAAGTCAAAGATGCTATAGGATTTTTACAGGATGAAAATGATGAAATGGTAAGACAGGATGTTGAGAAGGCTGAACTTTTAAATTCCTATTTTGTATCTGTTTTCTCTCAGAAAGGAAATGTAACATCAACTGTTCTTCACTGTCCTATTAAGGGAATAGAAGAATCCAGGATATCTATAAACAGAAAGATAGTGAGGAAACACTTAGCTAACCTAAATGAATTCAAGTCTCCAGGTCCAGATGAATTACACCCCAGAGTACTGAAGGAGATAGCAGAAGAAATTTTTGAACCCCTCTCCATAATCTTTGAAAATTCTTGGAGAACAGGAGAAGTCCCAGAAGACTGGAGAAGAGCAAATGTTGTTCCTATCTTCAAAAAGGGGAAGAAGGTGGACCCAGGCAACTATAGGCCAGTGAGTCTGACTTCTATACCAGGAAAGATCTTTGAACAAATTATTAAACAACATGTATGTCAGTACCTGGATAAGAATGAAGTGATTAAACAGAGTCAGCATGGGTTTGTAACTAATAAGCCATGTCAGACTAACTTAATTCACTTCTATGACGGAATCACTGATTGGGTGGATAAAGGAGATGCTGTAGATATAGTATATCTTGACTTCAGCAAAGCATTTGACAAAGTATCTCATACAATCCTTATTGAAAAGATGACTAAGTATGGAATGGACAAGGCAACTGTTAGGTGGATTCTTAACTGGCTTAGTGATCGGACCCAAAGAGTGGTCGTAAATGGCTGCACATCCAGTTGGAAGAATGTCTCAAGTGGGGTACCACAGGGCTCTGTCCTGGGCCCTGTATTGTTCAACATCTTTATCAACGATTTAGATGAAGGAATTGAGGGTAAACTGATTAAATTTGCTGATGACACAAAGCTAGGAGGGATAGCTAATACTAGAGAAGAGAGAGAGAGAGGATTCAAAAAGATATAAATAAACTGGAGAAGTGGGCAGCAACTAACAGAATGGTTTTTAACAGGGAAAAATGCAAAGTACTACATCTGGGCAATAAAAATGAAAAAAGCATATACAGAATGGGAGGAATAGGGCTAAGCAACAGCACATGTGAAAAAGACTTGGGTATACTTATAGATCACATACTGAATATGAGTCAACAGTGTGATGCAGCAGCAAAAAAGGCAAATGCAATTCTAGGATGTATTAACAGAAGCATACAGTCTAGATCACGTGAAGTCATTATTGCCCTCTAGTCCTCTTTGGTCAGACCTCATCTGGAATATTGTGTCCAGTTTTGGGCACAACATTTTAAAAAAGACATCAACAAACTGGAGCAAGTTCAGAAAAGAGCAACCAGAATGGTGGCCGGTCTGCAAACCCTGTCTTATGAGGAAAGGTTGCAGGATTTGGGAATGTTTAGTTTGCAAAAGAGAAGACTGAGAGGAGACTTAATAGCTGTCTACAAATATATAAAGGGCTGTCACATTTTAGAAGGATCAACTTTATTCTCATTTGCACAAGGAAAGACTAGAAGCAATGGGATGAAACTGAATGGGAGAAGACACAGATTAGATATTAGAAAAAACTTTTTGACAGTTAGAGTGATCAATGAGTGGAACAGGCTGCCACGAGAAGTGGTGAGTTCTCCTTCAATGGAAGTCTTCAAAGAGAGGCTGGACAGACATCTGACTGGGATGATTTAGCGAATCCTGCTTTGAGCAGGGGGTTGGACCAGATGGCCCAGGAGGTCCCTTCCAACTCTACCATTCTAGCAAACAGGTATGAAGACAACATCTCAAAATGGTGAATTTTGTGAGTAGCCCTGCACTGAAGAGCAGATCTGGATGCACATACACTGGTCTTAGGGGGGTTAGAGATGTTTTAGGTATGGTACGCTGGAGGATGGTACTGCCAGTTAGAGGAGGTGATCAAAGCTGGATGTGACGGTGTTGGGAGTCTTTGATGGGAGAATACTGAATGGGGGATTGTGGGAACTCCTGGATTTCAGTGTACTGCTTTGGAGTGATTTCTGTGGAAAAGCTTTGGTTATCATTATACCTGTAATGGGGGCTTTGGTTGACACTACTTTGAAGGGGGGTGGGAGCTGGATGTGGCTCGCAACTCTCTCTCAGTGCTGAATGTGGCTCGTGATCCTCTCTCTAAGCTGAATGTGGCTCTCAAGGTCAAAAAGGTTGGGGACCACTGCTTTAGAGCAACAATGTTCAGCCCTATTAAAGTTGTAAGATTTAATATAAAAGGTACTGTGCTTACAATAAAAGGATATAAAAATGGAAATGAAAGTGACATACAAATATGCAGAACAGCGATAAAATAAAAGGGAGAAAACTTACAGAAATATGGAACTTTGCAGTCTGGTACTCTGTCCCCGAGGGAGGGGGAATATGAAATGGAGCAGAACAGCTAGGCTGCCCCTCACTGTGAACTGGTTTTCTATGTGTACAGGCCTAATTTATAGATTAACTTGGAGATCGGATTTCTAGACCAGCCTCTCGTTAATATTCTAATCCTTGGTTTGTGACTGGATCCTAGCTATTTTACCAATGAATACATTATTTTTTTCCTTTGAACATTATTTGTGTGACCTTTCCCATAGTAAGATAGTGTCATGCTGCAATTGGCCTCTCCATCAAAAGCGCTAAGAGGTATGAAATGTAACCACTTTGTGGTTGTCCGTTGATCATTGGCCAATCGTGTAATTGTCTGGACAATAGGAGGCAGCAGAGAGCTGTTTGCTCCAAAGATCACAGCGGGTGGTACTTGTGACCCCATCGGCCTGTGATATCAGGCATTTGTTGGATTAAGAAAGTCCTGACAAATATTTGTATCCCTGACAGTAAATATCGCTTATCGGGGATTTCCCTAGGGCAATCGCCAGTGCAGCTGTATCGGGCCCAGAGGTGGAGAGAGGCCGCTGACACCAGGGAAAATTTACGCTAGATCTGCATCCTCGGACGCACATTCAGATGAAATATATTGCCGTGCAGGGGATCCGCCAGCTACCTACGCTGCAGTTCACGTCGCTGACCAATTTGCAGCCAGCAGCTGACCTCGGCGTGCTCAAGACTGGGGCATATGGCTTGTGCAATGGTGGGGACACCAAACTCAGATCGCGGCTCCTGCTCCGGCTGCAGAATAGGACGTCGGATGGCGTTGGAGAGGTGAAAAGTAAGTAGAATCGTTTTTTTTCTTGTGTTGCAGAAGGACAAGTCAAATTATCAGAGGAAGGGGCATGGAGCACTATGCCTGGCATGGTGTCCCCTTCTCCCTCCATGCAGGGACGCCGGCTTACTCACCGCCCCGTCTGCGGTGTGATTCCCGGCGTGCTCCTGTCTCCTCTTGCATCCCGCACTGTGTCCCGCCGACCTGCCTAGGGCGCATGTGCACACTCTACTGTTCTTAAAGGGGTAGTGCGCACAAGGTAAATGCTCCCAGCAACAGCTAGGAGGCATTTAGTTAAATGTGTATTCACATGCAACGTGTCTCTCAACCAATAGCTTGGAGACATCTTGTATAAAAGGCACTCTCCTCAATAAGGTGTTGGTGTATATGTGACTGTATTTTGCCAGGTCCCCCGTTTCATATAGTATCCCGTATCCTGCGTCCCATTAGTCCGTTATAATTAGTGATCATTTCCTGTGATCGCTTCAGCTGTGTCCGTATCGTAATACCGCATCCGGGTAACGGTGCTCTGTAGCCACATTGCTGGTACCTGTCTGCCACCCTGGAGGCTGAATATGCAGGCAGCACTCTGAAGTTGTCCCTGCGGCCATCCTGTATGCACAGCCAGAACCTGCCCCAGTAGCCGTCCTGTCAGCACAGTCTGAACTTGTCTCCAAGCGGCCGTCCTGCCCTATTGTGAATCTGAAGTAACGTCTCTTCCCTTTGGGGTCAGCAGCTACTGCCGGATGCCACCCTGGAGTGGGACCTGGCAGCTACCTGCTGCATAAGTCTGGCCTCACCACTAAAGGCTCCAGCGAACACCAGGAAGGGGACCAGGGTGGGAAACATTATACCAGGAAAGGGACCAGGGTGGGACACATTATACCAGAAAGGGGACCAGGGTGGGACACATTATACCAGGAAGGGGACCAGGGTGGGACATATTATACCAGGAAGGGAACCAGGGTGGGACACATTATACCAGGAAGGGGACCAGGGTGGGACACATTATACCAGGAAGGGGACCAGGGTGGGACACATTATACCAGGAAGGGGACCAGGGTGGGACATATTATACCAGGAAGGGAACCAGGGTGGGACACATTATAGAAAAAAGTAGATTCCGCTCACCCTTATAGTGATGTCCACACCGTACATGAGTAGTTCTATCCGAGCAAGGAAGCGTCTCTGCCTGACGTCAGGTACTTGTGAAAAAAGAAGGTATCCAGCTCCGGACATAAAATCCAAAATCTTTATTGAAACAAATTAAAAGGTAATAAGCTGCTTGATAACCAGTGTGTACTGGAGGAAGGAATGTCCTAGATGACTGGACGCGATTCGAATACGTGTAGTGCTCTTAGGCCTCAGTTGCACAATGAGCAGTCTTGCAAAAGTTAAAATACTCCCCAAACAGGTGGTAAACAAATGAAAATAATTGCTCCACTAAGAAAAGGTTAACACCCAGATAACATGGCAGAGAAGAAAAAAAAAACAACACATAACACATTTAAGTTACGGCGGTACATGTCATACATAGATGGTACAGACAACAGTCAATAGGGCAACATAAATTCCTTCTTTAAGTTCAAGCCCAAAGGTGCTCGGGTGTTTAATAAATCCAAAATGCTTCCCTATCCCGCAATTTTTTTGCCCTATCTCCACCACGTATATTACCATACGCCTGCTCTATTGCATCAACACTAAATTGTGCAACTCGTCTATTGTGCAGGTTTACAAAATGGTTGGCTGCGTTAGACATATGACGGGTTGTGGGCTGAATGATATCGTAACGATGCTCTCTAATCCTGTCTTTTAATCTTCTGATCGTGGAGCCCACATATAGCAATCTGCACGCTGAACACTCGATTATGGATACAACAGAATCTGAGTTGCAATTTAGAAAACTCTTAATGTTGAACTTCTTTATGTTTTTTGAGCAAGAAAAAACAGACGTTTTTTAGAACGTAGACATGTTTTACAAGGAGATTGCCCACATCTAAAAAACCCTGTGGTGGACAACCAAGTGGAAACATTTTTCGTCTGAACAGCGCCATAAAAGCTGGGGGATAAAGAATTAGCTAAAGTCGGGGCATGTCTGGAAACCATTCTAATACCATCCTACAATATAGTATCCAGAATATCGTCATCTCTCAGAATCTTTAGATTTCGATGCACCATGTCAGAAATTGACTTGAAATGAGCACTATATGTAAGAACCAGGCCCGGCTGTTCTGAATAAAAATTAGTATTATTTAGATTCAATCTGACAACATTTGGAATTTGGAACAACAGTCGGTGAAATGAGGTCAGCTCTGGATTTTTTATCTACTATACTGAAAGCTCGATTTACAGTCCAATCAGGATATTTTCTATTTTTGAGACGTTTTTCAATGTTTCTTTTTTCACTATCACAAATTGTATTGTCACTGCAATTTCTTTTTGCTCTGATGACCTCACCCACTGGAATTGATTGAATCGTATGTGGTGGGTGGAAGCTGCGCGCGTGAAGTATGGTGTTGCCTGCGGTTTTTTTGCGATATGTACAACTGCTGATAATGTTAAAAGGGATACCAGTCAAACACAAATCCAGAAAATTAATACTTTTTTTTATCAAATGTATGGGTAAATTTGAGATTGAAAGGATTATTATTGATGTAAGATTGGATAAGGAAACTGAATCACCTTGCCACACTAGTATCAGGTCATCAATGTACCTGGAATACCATTTGATGTTAGTAAAAAATGGATTATCTGTGCAAAAGATGTACTGTTCCTCCCACCACGCCATAACTAGATTCGCTACTGACGGGGAGAATTTAGCTCCCATTGAAACTCCACTTTTCTGCAGAAATTTTTTTTTTGTCAAACAAGAAAAAATTGTGAGATAAAAGAAAACCAAGCACTGAGATGATATACACCTGCAACTCCTCATTGTATGAACTATAGTTATACACATGAAACTGAACGGCGTGCAAAGCGATTCTATGGGGAATGGACGTATATAGGGCAACCACATCACAGGTTAACCATGACCATTCAGGGTCCCACGTTACCCCATTGAGCATACTTAGAACATCCTTGGAATCCTTCCAGGAGGTCTCTGAACTAGTGGCTGCAAAATTGTGTCAAGCCATTCTCCTAAATGTTCACTGAAGGATCCTATTCCCGATACAATGGGACGCATGGGGGGTGGAAACATATTTGTGTGTTTTTGGTAATGCATGCAAGATCGGAATGACTGGATTTAATACATGCAAATACTCAACTTGTTTTTTAGTGAAAAAACCCTGACTGAATCCCTCATCAATCACACATTTACACGCTTTTGAAAATTCTGCTGAGGGGTCTGATTCAAGAAAATAATAAATATCACTATCTAGTAACATGTCGTGGATAGCATTTGCATAATCAGATTTGCTGAGCACCACTACAGATCCGCCCTTATCTGACATCTTAATAATGATGTCGGTATTTGTTTTCAATTTGATTAAAGCATTTGGTTCATCTTTTGACAAATTATGTTTCTAAGAACGAGAAGGAATCTCTGATGCGAGATTACGCAAATCCCGTTCAATATTGTCCTGGAAACGATCCATAGAATCAGTTCTGGCGTGTACCGGATAAAAGGAAGGATTTCTGGTCTTAAAGGTGGAAATCACATTGTCATGTCGGTAGTGTCCAGATCCATAAGGGTTAACAATCCATTTTGTTCCAGAAAACGTTTTCCAGCAAACTCAAACCTGTGTTTTCTCTTCTGTGAAAAAATGTTTTTTCACCGTCCGGTCCCTGACAAATTTATTAATGTCTTTTAAAATAGAAAAAATATTTAAATCTGTGTTTGTTGGAGCAAAATTCAGCCCCAAAGATAACACTCTGGTTTCAGTATCAGATGGTAAATTACGTCTAGCGCGAGGTCTTGGGCTGACTCCTCAGTCTGTTCCGGAATATGCATGGGATGTTTGCGGTGTTCCCTGCTGCGTTGTTTGGCACATTGTTAGACCTTTTCTGTTTTTGGTAATAACTCATTTCAGATCTATTACCATAATTGACATGATGTGCGTTAACTTCAGGGTTGTTGGAAGACTCCACAGAAACATCCGATTCCAAGTCCGAAGAAGAAAAAGTCACTTGATTCCGGTGTGCAGAAGAAAAAAAAGTTACTATCTTTACTATCGATCTGGGTGGAGTAGGTTGCCTTTCCCATCTGCCCCATTCATAGACTCGATTATTCATGTAGTCAGATACATCCCTGCCAAATTTCTTTATAGAAATAATAGATTCTTCCAGGGAACGTATCTTAGATTTCAGAAATGTTCATATTCCTCCACAGTAACAGCAGTTTTTAGAGACCACAGATCCTTATTTAAACTGGTTTTAATTCTAGACAGTTCTTCATTTTCATATTTAACTATTAGCTCCATCCATTTTCTGGAGCACTCAGATAATGTTCCAGTCAGACACAAAGGCATCATTATCCACCGTGGTGGGAATTTTCTTTATTCTTAATCCTCTAGGTGTAATGTCCTGTGAGATATCATTCTCAAGCGTGGCTTGGTCCCACCAGATGCGTGTCTCATTAAGAGACAGTTTCTCTATTGCAAGCGTAGTATTCAATATGTCCGGTGAAGTGTCTCACTGAGCTGAATACTTGTGCCGCACGTTCTCTTCTAGAAGGATCAATCAATGTCTCCATGTGGGAAACAGATGGGGTCGGGAAAGACAATATACTTGGAGCAAACAAAATATTAAAATGAAAATAATGATGTTAACACCAAATCACTGACATCCTTCCCAATTCAAAGTGACTAAATGTCCTTGATGTCACAAAGCAGCTTCTTGATTGAGAGACTGTGTATTAAAGCCATTTATGATAAGGGGAGCAGAAAACTGAATAGAGAAAGATTCCGCTCACCCTTATAGCGATGTCCACACCGCACATGAGTGGTTCTTTCCGAGCAGGGAAGCGTCTCTGCCTGACGTCAGGTACTTGTGAAAAAAAAAGAAGGTATCCAGCTCCGGACATAAAATCCAAAATCTTTATTGAAACAAATTAAAAGGTAATGAGCTGCTTGATAACCAGTGTGTACTGGAGGAAGGAATGTCCTAGAAGACTGGACGCGTTTCGAACACGTGTAGTGCTCTTAGTCCACAGTTTCACAATGAGCAGTCTTGCAAAAGTTAAAATACTCCCCAAACAGGTGGTAAACGAAAATAATTGCTCCACTAAGAAAAGGTTAACACCCAGATAATATGGCAGAGAAGAAAAAAAAACACATAACACATTTAAGTTACGGCGGTGCGTGTCCTATATAGATGGTACAGACAACAGTCAATAGGGCAACATAAATTCCTTCTCTAAGTTCAAGCCCAAAGGTACTCGGGTGTTTAATAAATCCAAAATGCTTCCCTATCCCGCAATTTTTTTGCCCTATCTCCACCACGTATATTACCATGCGCCTGCTCTATTGCATCAACACTAAATTGTGCAACTCGTCTATTGTGCAGGTTTACAAAATGGTTGGCTGCGTTAGACATATGACGGGTTGTGGGCTGAATGATATCGTGACGATGCTCTCTAATCCTGTCTTCTATTCTTCTGATCGTGGAGCCCACATAGAGCAATCTGCACGCTGAACACTCGATTATGGATACAACAGAATCTGAGTTGCAATTTAGAAAACTCTTAATGTTGAACTTCTTTATGTTTTTTGAGCAAGAAAAAACAGACGTTTTTTAGAACGTAGACATGTTTTACAAGGAGATTGCCCACATCTAAAAAACCCTGTGGTGGACAACCAAGTGGAAACATTTTTCGTCTGAACAGCGCCATAAAAGCTGGGGGATAAAGAATTAGCTAAAGTCGGGGCACGTCTGGAAACCATTCTAATACCATCCTACAATACAGTATCCAGAATATCGTCATCTCTCAGAATCTTTAGATTTCGACGCACCATGTCAGAAATTGACTTGAAATGAGCACTATAGATTAGAGAGCTTGGGTTGGACCCAGGACAGGGACTAAGTCTATGTGCAGACGCTCAGGATTTGTGGCAGTAAAATTCTGCTGTAAATTCTGTTGTTTTGGCAGGAAAAACGCTGCAGAAAATCCGTTTTTACCATGTTTTTTTCATGCGTTTTGGTTGCATATTTTCCCCACTCATTAGTATGGGTGTGTGAGGATCTGAGGTGATGGGTTCTAATGGGTTCTAAAAATCACCTAGGCAGGTTAACAATGGAACCAGTGCTCCGTGCTGAGAAAAGTCTGCTTTCCATAGAGCTGAGGGCTTCGCTTTAAGTCCATTCGTCCTATAGTCTTCAGTACTGGCCATCTCCTTACAGGGTGAAATTCGCTGCAAGAATTGACAATATGCAGATTTTAACCCCTTTCTGACATCAGACGTACTATCCCGTCCATGGGACCCGGGCCCCTATGCCCATGGACGGGATAGTACGTCTAGCGCGATCAGCGGCGCCCACATGGTGAGCGCCGCTGATCGCGGCCGGGTGTCAGGTGATTATCACAGCTGACACCCGGCACAATGTGTCAGGGGCAAGGGCACACCGCGATCAAACATGATCACAGTGCACCGGGGGTTAAAGGGAAGCATCGGCAGGGAGGGGGCTCCCTCCGTGCTTCCCTGACCCCCCACGGCAACGCAATGTGCAGCGCTGCTGCGGGCGGCTCCATCCCTGCAGGTCCCCAGATCCAAGATGGCGACGGGGGCCTTCGGGTGCCTGTAGGGAGCTGACTTCCTCACTGCCTGCAAAGCGCCGGCATGAGGAAGTCTTCTGCACTGCCTGTGACAGATTGCTGATCTGTCACAGTGATCTGTGATGTGACAGATCAGCGATCTGTCACAGGACAGTGATGTCCCACCTGGGACAAGGTAATAAAGTTAAAAAAAAAAAAAAAAAAGTGTTAAAATAATTTTTAAAAAAATCGCCAAATAAATTAGAAAAAAAAAAAATATTCCCCAATAAATCAATTTTTTGGAAATAAAAAAAAAACAATAAAAGTACACATATTAGGTATCGCCGCGTCCGTAACGACCCGCCCTATAAAACTGTCCCATTAGTTAACCCCTTAAAAAATAAAAATAAAAAACAAAGCAAAAAATAATGATTTATTATCATACCGCCAAACAAAAAGTGCAATAACGCGCGATCAAAAAAACGCATATAAATATGCATGGTACCGCTGAAAACGTCATCTTGTCCCGCAAAAAACGAGCCGCCATACAGCGTCATCAGAGAAAAAATAAAAGTTATAGCATAAAACCGACAAAACATAAAAAAAACACCTAAATGAGGTATCGCTGTAACCGTACCGACCCGAAGAATAAAACCGCTTTATCAATTTTACCACACGCGGAACGGTGTAAGCGCACCCCCCCAAAAGAAATTCATAAAACGCTGTTTTTTGTTCATTCTGCGTCCTAAAAATCGGAATAAAAAGCGATCAAAAAATGTCACGTGCCCGAAAATGGTACCAATGAAAACGTCAACTCGTCCCGCAAAAAATAAGACCTCACATGACTCGGTGGGTCAAAATACGGTAAAATTATAGCTCTCAATATGTGGTGATGCAAAAACTATTTTTACAATAAAAAGCGTCTTTTAGCGTGCGACAGCCGCCAAACATAAAAACCGCCATAAATAGTAAATCAAACCCCCCCGTTATCACCCCCTTAGTTAGGGAAAAATAATAACATTAAAAAAAATGTATTTATTTCCATTTTTCCATTAGGGCTAGGGTTAGGGCTAGGGTTAGGGCTAAGGTTAGGGTTAGGGCTGAGATTAGGGTTAGGGGTGTGTTGGGGTTAGGGTTGGAGTTAGAATTGGGGGGTTTCCACTGTTTGGGTTAGGGTTGGAACAGGTGCTCTCCAAATGCAACATGGCGTCTGATCTCAATTCCAGCCAAGTTGAAAAAGTCAAATGGTGCTCCTTCCCTTCCAAGCTCTGCCATGCGCCCAAACAGTGTTTTACCCCCACATGTAGGGTATCAGCATACTCAGGACAAATTGCAAAACAACTTTTAGGGTCCAATTTCTCCTGTTACCCTTATGAAAACAAAAAATTGGGGGCAAAAATATAATTTTTGTGGAAAAAAAGGATTTTTTTTATTTTCACGCCCGAGCGTTATAAACTTCTGTGAAACACTTGGGGGTTCAAAGTGCTCACCACACATCTAGATAAGTTCCGTGGGGGGGTCTAGTGTCCAAAATGGGGTCACTTGTGGGGAGTTTCAATAGTTTAGGTACATCAGGGGCTCTCCAAACGCACATGACACCCGCAGACCATTCCATCAAAGTCTGCATTCCAAAACGTCACTACTTCCCTTTCCGAGCCCCGACGTGTGTCCATACAGTATTCTCCCACATATGGGGTGTCAGCGTACTCAGGACAAACTGGACAACAACTTTTAGGGTCCAATTTCTCCTTTTACCCTTGGGAAAATAAAAAAAATTGGGGACTAATTTGATCATGCTTGTGGAAGAAATACGATTTTTTATTTTCACGTGCATTATAAGCTTCTGTGAAGCCCTTGGGGGTTCAAAGTGCTCACCACACATCTAGATAAGTTCCTTAGGGGGTCTAGTTTCCAAAATGGGGTCATTTTTGGGGGGTTTCCACTGTTTAGGTACATTAGGGGCTCTCCAAAGGCAACATGACACCCGCAGACCATTCCATCAAAGTCTGCATTCCAAAACATCACTACTTCCCTTCTGAGCCCCGACATGTGCCCATACAGTAGTTTTCTCCCACATATGGGGTGTCAGCGTACTCAGGACAAATTGGACAACAACTTTTGGGGTTCAATTTCTCCTTGTACCCTTGGGAAAATAAAAAAAAATTGGTGACTAAAAGATCATGTTTGTGGAAAAAATACAAATTTTTTTTTTTTCACGCCCGGGCGTTATAAACTTCTGTGAAGCACTGGGGGGTTCAAAGTGCTCACCACACACCTAGATAAGTTCCTTGGGGGGTCTAGTTTCCAAAATGATGTCCTTTGTGGGGGGTTTCCACTGTTTTGGTACATCAGGGGTTTTCCAATCGCGACATGGTGTCCGATCTCAATTCCAGCCAAAAACGTCAAATGGCACTGCTTCCCTTCCGAGCTCTGCCATGCGCCCAAATAGTGGTTTACCCCCACATGTGGGGTATCAGCGTACTCAGGACAAAATGCTCAATAACTTTTAGGGTCCTGTTACCCTTGGAAAAATAAAAATTGGGGGTGAAAAGATCATTTTTGTGGAAAAAATATGATTTTTTAATTGTACCGCTGTACGTTATAAAGTTCTGTGAAGCCCATGTGGGTTCAAAGTTCTCACCACATATCTAGATAAGTTCCTTGGGTGTCTAGTTTCCAAAATGGGGTCACTTGTGGGGGGTTTCTACTGTTTAGGTACATCAGGGGCTCTCCAAACGTGACATGGTGTCCGATCTGAATTCCAGCCAATTTTGCATTGAAAAAGTCAAACGGCGCTCCTTCCCTTCTGAGCTCTGCCATGCGCCTAAACAGTGGTTCCCCCCCACATATCAGGTATCAGCGTACTCAGGACAAATTGCACAATAACTTTTGCTGTCCAATTTCTCCTTTTACCCTTGGTAAAATAAAAATAATTGAACCTGAAGTATTTTTTTTGTGAAAAAAAGTTAGATGTTCATTTTTTTTAAATATTCAAAAAAATTCCTGTGACGCACCTAAAGGGTTAATAAACTTCTTGAATGTGGTTTTGAGTACCTTGAGGGGTGCAGTTTTTAGAACGGTGTCACTTTTGGGTATTTTCTATCATATAGACCCCTCAAAGTGGCTTCAAATGTGATGTGGTCCGTAAAAATAAAATGGTGTTGCAAAAATGAGAAATCGCTGGTCAATTTTTAACCCTTAAAACTTCCTAACAAAAAAAAATGTTGGTTCTAAAATTGTGCTGATGTAAAGTAAACATGTGGGAAATGTTACTTATCAAGTTTTTTGTGTGCTGTATCTCTGATTTAAGGGCATAAAAATTCAAAGTTGGAAAATTGCGAAATTTTCAAAATTTTCGCCAAATTTCCATTTTTTCACAAATAAACGCAAGTTATTTGAATGAAATTTTACCATTATCATGAAGTACAATATGTCACGAGAAAACAATGTCAGAATCTCCGGGATCCATGGAAGCGTTCCAGAGTTATGACCTCATAAAGGGACAGTGGTCAGAATTGTAAAAATTGGCCCGGTCATGAACGTGCAAACCACTCTTGGGGGTGAAGGGGTTAATCTGCTGTAAATTTGCAAGGAAAAATAAGCAACGTGTGCATGAGACTTCCGGGATCTCATTGACTTCGCTTTTACTGTAAAACGCTGAATATTTTCCTCAAGTCTGTGAGAGAAAACGCAGCAAAAATGCAGAGTCTGCACATAGTCCTCAAATGAATTGGGGAGCGTCAGAGCGACTGATCAATCTATATTTATTGGGTGCCGGAGACTATAGTCAATGGGGGCACAGTGCTGGCTGATCACTTTATATGCTGATTGGTGTGTGGCTTATATATTATCGGAGGGGTATATATCTGTAGTCAGGGGGAGACAAATGTATGTATACAGTGGGTACGGAAAGTATTCAGACCCCTTTACATTTTTCACTCTTTGTTTCATTGCAGCCATTTGGTAAATTAAAAACAGTTCATTTCATCTTGGCTGAAAAAAAATGTAGAAATGTTTGCAAATGTATTAAACAAAAACTGAAATATCACATGGTCATAAGTATTCAGCCCCTTTGCTCAGACACTCATATGTAAGTCTCATGCTGTCCATTTCCTTGTGATCCTCCTTGAGATGGTTCTACTCCTTCATTGGAGTCCAGATGTATTTAATTAAACTGACGGGACATGATTTGTAAAGGCGCACACCTGTCTATATAAGACCTCACAGCTCACAGTGCATGTCACACCAAATGAGAATCATGAGGCCAAAGGAACTGGCCAAGGAGCTCAGAGACAGAATTATGGTAAGGCACAGATCTGGCTACAAGGCTAAAGGGCTAAGCAACAGCACATGTGAAAAAGACTTGGGTATACTAATAGATCACAGACTGAATATGAGTCAACAGTGTGATGCAGCAGCAAAAAAGGCAAATGCAATTCTAGGATGTATTAACAGAAGCATACAGTCTAGATCACGTGAAGTCATTATTGCCCTCTACTCCTCTTTGGTCAGACCTCATCTGGAATATTGTGTCCAGTTTTGGGCACCACATTTTAAAAAAGACATCAACAAACTGGAGCAAGTTCAGAAAAGAGCGACCAGAATGGTGACCGGTCTGCAAACCCTGTCTTATGAGGAAAGGTTGCAGGATTTGGGAATGTTTAGTTTGCAAAAGAGAAGACTGAGAGGAGACTTAATAGCTGTGTACAAATATCTCAAGGGCTGTCACATTGTAGAAGGATCATCTTTATTCTCATTTGCACAAGGAAAGACTAGAAGCAATGGGATGAAACTGAATGGGAGGAGACACAGATTAGATATTAGAAAAAACTTTTGGACAGTTAGAGTGATCAATGAGTGGAACAGGCTGCCACGAGAGGTGGCGAGTTCTCCTTCAATAGAAGTCTTCAAACAAGGGCTAGACAGACATTTGTCTGGGATGATTTAGTTAATCCTGCTTTGAGCAGGGGGTTGGACCAGATGACCCAGGAGGTCCCTTCCAACTCTACCTTTCTGTGATTCTATGACAACAGAATTTCTGTAGTACTCAAGTTTCCTAAGAGCACAGCGGCCTCCATAATCTTTAAATGTAAGAAGTTTGGGACCACCTAGACCTGGCCGTCCAGCCAAACCGAGCAATCGTGGGAAAAGAGCCTTGGTGAGAGAGGTAAAGAAGAACTCCAAGATAACTGTGGCTGTGCTCCACAGATGCAGTAGGGAGATAGGAGAACGTTCCACAAAGTCAACTATCACTGCAGCCCTCCACCAGTCGGGCCTTTATGGCAGAGTGGCCCTACGGAAGCCTCTACTCATTTCCAGACATTTGAAAACCCACATAGAGTTTGCTAAAAAAAAAAACACATGAAGGACTCCCAGACTATGAGAAATAAGATTCTCTGGTCTGATGAGATGAAGATAGACCTCTTTGGTGATAATTCTAAGCGATATGTGTGGAGAAAACCAGGCACTACTCATCCCTTGCCCAATACAATCCCAACAGTGAAACATGGTGGTGGCAGCATCATGCTATGGAGGTATTTTTCAGCTGCAGGGACAGGACGACTGGTTGTCATTGAAGGAAACATGAATGCGGCCAAGTACAGAGATATCCTGGATGAAAACCTCTTCCAGAGTGCTCTGAACCTCAGAAAGTTCACCTTCCAACAAGACTATGACCCTTTTGTCTTATTAATTTCAAAAACTGACAGTCACATCCAAGTATAAACAATGTGAACAGGTGCTTAACCTAGAGTCACCAACTCATATACATTCAAACAAAAAAGGAAGCACACTGTAGTGCCATAACATGCAAACATGAAATATGAAAAATGAATTGCATTACTGCATTTGAAGTATGAACAATTGAGAAAGTTTATAGCATAAAATGGCCAAGTTATGTGTACCTGGAAGCCACGGTAAGGCATTTCTCGTTTTCCAGGACCCTGACCCAATACCAATCCTCACTTAGACTGAAGTCTTCTTCTGAATGAGAACCTATGTAAATCCTCTCCTTTTGTCTTACTGACACCTCTCCATTACTAAGCCGGGCTTAATATCACCTTACAATAGAAAGGTGACATTAACCCCTTATTACCCCACTTGCCACCTCTACAGGGCAAGTGGGAAAAACCCAACAAAGCTCAAAAATAGGTGCAACTAATAGATGTGTGCGCCTTTTATGGGCAGCTACGGGCTGCTGTTTTTAGGCTGGGGGGGCCCATATCCATGGCTCCTTACCAGCCTGAGATTAGCACCCCGCACCTGTTAGTTTTGCCGGTTTGGTTCAAAATATAAATGGGACCCCACATCGTTTTTTTTTTCATTCACTCTTCCATGCTCGCGCTGTTGCCAGCTGAACAGGGAGAATGACAGCCGCGTTCAGCACCACATGCAGGGGAACAGCGCTTACTGTAGCGCTACTTCCCCTGCAGCCGTATGTGTGGTACTGATGCGGCACACGTAGAACACGCAGACACACGGACATGGATATCTCCGATACTGTGTTTTCCGGTACCAGAAATATCTGGATGTATGAAACTGCCCTTACAGGAGGAGAATATAGAGCTCTTCTCTTCTATGGTAATTCTCTCATGTCTGCCCTGATATACTTGTAAAGCGTCTCCCCCATTCAGAACATGAATGTGTCTTCTCTCCTTTGTGACTTATTTTTATTTACCTTACTCACTTATATTGCACCATCACATTCTGCAGCTCTGTACAAACATCATCACTGTCCCCATTGGGGCTCACAATCTAAATTCAATATCAGAATGTCTTTGGCGTGTGGGAAGAAACCCAAGAAACCTCTTCCACGTTATCCTTTTGTGGCTATAAATCACAGTACTCCAGCATGGCAAGGCTACAATGCTAATCACTGAGCCAACCATTGAGCCACTCGAGTTTAACAAGATCTGATATCAGCATAAAACATTACATTGTGAACATGAATATGACTTTTATCTAGTATGAATTCTCTCATGTTTACCAAGGTTCCACTTAAATGCAAAATATTTCCCACATTTTGAACATGAATACGGCTTCTCTCCTGTGTGACTTCTCTCATGTGTAGCAAGATTTGCTTTCTTTTTATAACATTTCCCACATTTTGAACATGAATACGGCTTCTCTCCTGTGTGACTTCTCTGATGTGTGGCAAGATATGATTTATCTACAAAACATTTCCCACATTTTGAACATGAATACGGCTTCTCTCCTGTGTGACTTCTCTCATGTGCAACAAGATTTGCTTTACTTGAGAAACTTTTCCCACATTCTGAGCAAGAATATGGTTTCTCACCTGTGTGAACTCTTCCATGTATAACAAGCATAGATTTATTTCTAAATGATTTCCCACATTCTATACATGCAAACGGCTTTTCTCCTGTGTGAATTTTCTGATGTATGGCATGACCTTGTCTACTTGAAAAACATTTACCACATTGAGAACATGAATACGGCTTCTCTCCTGTGTGACTTCTCTCATGTACAGCAAGATTTTGTTTAGTTGTGACACTTTTCCCACATTTTGAGCATGAATATGGCTTCTCACCTGTGTGAACTTTTTCATGCGCAACAAGAAGACAATTTTTTTTAAAACTTTTTCCACAGTCTGAACATGAATACAACTTTTTTGCGGTGTGACTTCTCTGATGTTGAACAAATATATTAAATCTTGTAATACACTTTCCACATACCGAACATACATACGGCTTCTCTGTGTGATTTTTCTCTCCAATGTGGGTTCTCTCATGTGTGATAAGGTGTGCTGTATCTGTAAAACATTTCCCACACTCTGAGCATGAATACGGCTTCTCTCCAATGTGGCTTCTCTCATGTGTGATAAGGTGTGCTGTATCTGTAAAACATTTCCCACATTCTGAACATGAATACGGCTTCTCTCCTGTGTGACTTCTTCTGTGCGTATAAAGATCTGAGTTTTTTGAAAACTGTTTTCCACATTCCCCACATTGAAATCTTGTTCTGTCGTTCAGAGCTGTACATGTGGTGACAGTCGGTGAGTGGTCAGGAGACAGCTCCTCTGGATTATATGACCTATCTGCAATGTGTCCTGGACGTACATTGAGGGTGACGAGGTTTTCTTCTGAAGAGGGATGCACAATATCTTTATCTTCCGCTTTATTATTTAGCAAAATCATGACGTTTCCTTTACAGTTCTTGTTCGGATTTTCTATTAGAAAAAAAAAAAATACATTCTATTTTTCAATCCTGTCAAACCACAAAAGCCCATATATTTATAATACCTCTATTAGTCTGGATTTACTCAGGTTCTTCTGCGTGCCAAAGTGGATTAAACATGAAAGAAGAGAATGACTCCTTTTATATTTGTATCTCTATATAATCCACTACTGAATCTGGCCGAGGAAAGAGACACAAAACCGTCCAGTGTGAATCCAGTGCTATAAAGTTTTGTATAAACTCTGAGATGGATTTGTGTCGGCAGTGAGTGATTGCGTTACTTACATAAACCTCCACTAAACCCTGCCTGTCCTCTGCCTACACAGATTCTCTGCGCCAACGGGGCAGCATTTTCATAAATCAACATATCGAATGTTCAACGGATCGAATCCTCAAATCGAGCCATGACACCCATCTGACCTAAGAGCAGAACAGAGATGACCCGGCACACCGAGAAGTTCAGGTCCTATTACTTACAATAGGGCCCATGAATCACACAGTAACTGCACTGCCCAGTGTTCATTACGTCTCTCCATGCGCAATGCCACATCAGTCTGGGGATGAACATTGGAAAGACACCATGATTTAATATTATCAATGATCTAATCATTTATGTGAGGAAAACTCACCTATCTCGCAGGGGGGCTTATTTTAGTTATTCCACCGCTGCCACCAAATGTCACCAACTGCAGGGATTTATGTATATCCTGCTTTCCAGTTCCTGTTTGGAACTCGCAGCCTTCCGGCGCCTCCCTTACCCTCAGGTCAGTCAGGGAACTGCACCTAGGATCAGTAGTCGCCAGATGGGCCGCCTGGACGTGTACTGGCAGTTAGGCAAGCTACAGCGAGGGATATATAACTACTCCTAGCCGCAGCCAGACAATAAGCTTATAAAACCCGTTCCGTCACTGCCAGTTTTACCCAACCTGCCAAGAACACACTTTGCTGCCACCAGCTCCGATTCTTAATTAATCACGGGTCCGGAGCTGACCCAGTTTAGTAGCATTTTTCACTTTGGAGGTCGTACAGATACGTTATAGAGCAAGGAGAAACGAACTAGTGATTTTATATATTTTACTCCAAAGGGTAGGCAGTGTATACAAAAGGTATAAAAGACATTACAAAGGGAGACAATTGAAATTATGTACAAGACAATTACAAAATAACAGGGGTTAAAGGTAGAGAAGCACTTACATTTATTTGCTTAAGTCATTTCAGGCAGTCAATGCAGTCGGGGGAGGGGCGATACATCACAGTGCATCACAGTCTCCCTGTATCTCCGGTTTCCCAGGCAAGACTGCTCCAGACTGGGCTTACACTAACTTATACCCCCTGGTCGTGACATCACTGAAGGGTCTGAGTTATGGAAGCCCTCCTCTTTTTTACCAATGCCTAATAGCTCATAAGTATCATATCTCGGGGAGGGTACCTCGTGTAGCGACGAATAGAGTATCATCTTACTCAGCATGATGCTGGCATTCATTTAAGTCTAAACTCGAGGTACTTGCATGAATCGACTAAGTAGGAATCCGTTTCTTGGATTCTGCTGATGCTGGAGTCTAGGAAACTACAGGGCGGGTACCTCTATCGAAGCACATCCCAAATATGTAATTTTTATATTCGTAACACCAACTGGAGGCAAGTAAGGCACTAATAGTTAGATCTTAGATCAACTATCTCTCAAGGCCCCGTTACACACAACAATATCGTGAACGATATCGTTGCAACGTCACCAGTTTGGTGATGTTGCAGCGATGTCGAAATGACATCGTTGCGTGTGACACTATAAATCTATCATTGGTCTCCCGCTGGGCAGCACACATCGCTGCGTGTGACAGCGAGAGACCAACGATCAGCGAGCGCCCAGCGCCATACAGCAGACGTTGGGAGCTGGTATCCAGGGTAAACAGCGGGTAACTAAGCCGCGCAGCTCTTAGTTACCTGCTGTTTACCCTAGATACCCGATCAGGACCAGAGAGCACGCTGGTATCCAGGGTAAACAGCGGGTTACTAAGAACCGCGTGACGCTTAGATACCCGCTGTTTACCCTGGATACCATCATGCTCTCTGGTCCTGATCGGGTATCCAGGGTAAACAGCAGGTAACTCAGTGTGCTCGCTGGTCCTGATCGCTGGTGAGTCTGCCTATGTGACAGCTCACCAGCGATCAGCTAAGTGTCCCGGCGATCCCATCCATGTAAGATCGTTGGTGGGATCGCTGGGACATTGAAGCGTGTAACGGGGCCCTTAGACACAGAGCACATGTTTTTTACACAAAGAACTGGCCTCTGCTTATTACCACATTCCTGCGGGAGGGGTGAGGAAGGAGTGTAGGATTACAGGCAGGCAGAGGGAAAGAAAGAGCTGCAGCTGCTGACAGGGGGGGAGGAGGGGGGGTCGAAAACCCATAGTGTGTCTTGCACAGACCTAATGGATGTGTGAGTGAAAAGCCATGGAATGTTCTAGAAAGGTACTTTGATAATGAGCATATTAGTGGTATAATTACAATTTACAAAGATATTGAGAGATGAGATAAAGCAGACATCTGAGGCTGAATTCAGCCTAATGGCTGCCCAACTAAGACTACAAGTTATTAGAATGTCCTTTCGCAGCTTACTAATTCTCCAACGCATGAAGACGGAAACTCCCTCGACTTGGTCTTCTCTCGGCTTTGTGCAGTGGATGATTTTGCAAACTCCCCTCTCCCGCTCTCTGACCACAACCTTCTTTGTTGCTCACGCGTGCAACAGATATTAAGTGCAACAGGATCAAGTGTTTTGCAGTTAGACAATGCATTGAAGCTGATGTACCTCTCTTCTCTTCTTCACACAGGTATTTCATTCCATCATCCATGTGTGCTGTCTGACAAGTGTGAACTGCATCATATATTGCCAGATATTTTTATGGTATTTCATTCCATCACTCCTGTGGTGGGTTTTTTTTTTTTTTTTATCTATTTGGTTTCCGCTTTGAAGTGTAGAAAGGTGTTTTTTTTTTTGTTTTGTTTTTTTTCCCTTTCTCTGTTTGATGGCCTTGTCCAGCATTAGTTATTTACCCTGCATAGTAATGCCTGCTCTGGCCTTGTGCTAATTGGTTAATTACTGATTGTGGGCTTTTGGTGGCTGAAGCTAGCAGACATTTCATTTCATATATATTTAGCTCTGGCTGGGTTAGCACGCGTGCAACAGATATTAAGTGCAACAGGATCAAGTGTTTTGCAGTTAGACAATGCAGTTGGACAGGGCAGGAGACAGGTAAGGTGCATAAGTTTTTCATGCACGCATGCTTCTTGGTCAGTTGTACTACATATGCATTGATCATATCAACCTGCTGCTTTTTTGTCTTCACCCTCTGCTTTCTAACAACTCGCCTGCCCTTTTACACATTCTGTGCACTCTCTGCATATCCACCCCTCCCTTTTCCCCTCTCCCATGTATAACTCTGAGGCTCTATTGACATTTCTTACCCACACCAAACCATCCAAAACCACCATGCAGCACTCAAAACGTTCATACAAATCATCCCACCACCTGCTTTTTCTGTTTTTTCTCCTTTTAATAGCTGCAGGTGACATCTCCCCCAACCCTGGGCCTCCCTCCACCAGCATACGTTACTCTCCTCCAGCTGCATATAGAAACCCTGCTAATCTTATTAACATTCAGTGCATGCCTTCTCCTCTCACTTTCCAATGTGCTCTCTGGAATGCACGGTCTGTGTGTAACAAACTGACTTACATTCACGATCTTTTTCTCTCTAATTCCCTTAACCTTCTGGCTATTACAGAAACCTGGATCCAGCATTCAGACACCACCACTGCTGCCGCTCTCTCGTTTGGTGGGCTGAAATTTTCACATACCACCAGACCTGAGAACAGACAGGGTGGAGGTGTTGGTTTGCTCCTTTCATCACAATGTGCTTTCCAGGTCATCCCCCCGGTTCCCTCACTTACATTTCCTTCCTTTGAAGTCCACGCCGTCAGACTCTTTAAGCCTTTCTCCTTACGAGTGGCGGTTGTTTATCGCCCTCCAGGCTCCTCCCGCCAGTTTCTAGACCACTTCACCACCTGGCTTACTCACTTTCTATCCTGTGACATCCCCACCCTCATCATGGGAGACTTTAACATCCCCATCAATGATCCGCTCTCCCAGTATGCCTCTCATCTTCTTTCTCTAACTTCTTCATTCGGCCTCTCACAGTTTACTAATTCTCCTACACATGAGGACGGGAATACTCTGGACCTGGTTTTCTCCCGTCCCGGCTCGCTGCACGACTTTACTAACTCGCCTCTCCCGCTCTCGGACCACAACCTTCTTTCCTTCTCTGTCAAGAATTGTCTCCTCACCCGGGACACCCCCACTTACCACACTTATCGGAATACACGTACCATTAATACCCAACAGCTTAGGGACAATCTCCACACATCTTTAGCCCCCATCTCCACCCTCTCCTGTCCAGACATAGCATTGTCACACTTCAATAATACACTGAAGAATGCCCTAGATGAAGCAGCACCTTCTATACGCAGAAAGACCCGACACAGACAACGGCAGCCCTGGCACACAACGCAAACACGCTTTCTTCAGCGCTGCTCAAGGTGTGCAGAGAGGCAGTGGAGAAAATCTCTCTTAGCAGAAGACTTCATCCACTATAAGTTCATGCTCAAAACCTATAACTCTGCCCTTCATCTGGCCAAACAATCCTACTTCACCACCCTCATCACCTCACTATCCAACAACCCAAGACGACTTTTTGAAACCTTAAACTCCCTCCTGAAACCTAAAGTACAGGCTCCCATCACCAACCTCAGCGGTGAGGATCTGGCCACTTATTTCCTAGAAAAAATCAACCACATACATCAGGATATCTCAGCCCTATCTCCTCAGTGCCTGGATCCCCTTCCCTGCCGCACCTCAAGCTCACTAGACATCTTTGAGCCTGTTTCAGAAGAAGACGTTTCCAAGCTCCTCGCTTCTGCTCGGCCTACAACCTGCAACAGTGACCCTATTCCTTCACAGCTCCTGCAGTCTCTCTCACCAGTGGTCACCACTCACCTGACTAAAATATTTAACCTCTCTCTTTCTTCAGGTATATTTCCCTCCTCATTTAAACATGCCATCATAACCCCTTTACTTAAAAAGCCATCCCTGGACCAGAACTGTGCCGCTAACTACAGACCTGTCTCTAACCTTCCCTTCATCTCTAAACTCCTGGAACGCCTGGTCCACTCCCGTCTAATCCGCTATCTCTCGGATAACTCTCTTCTCGACCCCTTACAATCTGGTTTCCGCTCTTTACACTCTACTGAAACTGCCCTCACTAAAGTCTCTAATGATTTAATAACAGCTAAATCGAAAGGTCATTGCTCCCTGCTGATTCTACTGGATCTCTCTGCCGCATTTGACACTGTGGATCACCAGCTCCTCCTCACTATGCTCCGCTCTATAGGCCTCAAGGACACAGCCCTCTCCTGGTTCTCCTCCTACCTCTCTGACCGCTCCTTCACTGTATCTTTTTCCGGCTCCTCTTCCTCTTCTCGTCCCCTTACTATTGGGGTCCCGCAGGGCTCAGTCCTAGGCCCCCTCCTCTTCTCTTTATACACTGCCCCTATTGGACAAACAATCAGCAGATTTGAGTTCCAGTATCATCTCTATGCTGATGACACCCAATTATACACTTCTTCCCCTGACATCACCCCTAGCCTAATTCAAAATACCAAGGATTGTCTGTCTGCTGTCTCTAGCATCATGTCCTCCCTCTATCTGAAACTAAATCTCTCTAAAACTGAACTTCTTGTGTTTCTCCCCTCTACTAACCTCACTCTACCTAACATCGAAATAACCCTGGAGGGTTCAACCATAACTCCCAAGCAGCATGCCCGCTGTCTTGGGGTCATATTCGACACTGAACTTTCCTTTACTCCGTACATCCGATCACTCAGTCGCTCTTGTCACCTGCATCTTAAAAACATCTCCAGAATCCGACCTTTTCTCACCTTTGAAACTGCTAAGACTCTTACTGTCGCTCTTATTCATTCTCGTCTGGACTACTGCAACTCTCTTCTGATCGGTCTCCCTCTTACCAAACTTTCTCCTCTCCAATCCATCTTGAATGCGGCAGCCAGGGTCATATTTCTGTCCAGCCGCTTCACCGATGCCTCCATCTTGTGCCAGTCATTACACTGGCTACCTATTCGCTACAGGGTCCAGTATAAACTCATCTCTCTCACCCACAAAGCTCTCCACTGTTCTGCACCGCCTTATATCTCCTCTCTCGTCTCTGTCTATCGCCCTACACGTGCCCTCCGTTCTACAAATGACCTAAGACTAACATCCCCCGTAATCCGAACCTCGCATCTCCGTCTACAAGACTTCTCTCGTGCTGCTCCAGCTCTCTGGAATGCACTTCCCCAGACGATCAGACTGATACCTAGCCCTGACCTATTCAAGCGTGCTTTGAAAACCCATCTCTTCAAACAAGCCTACCACATCAACTACCCAGCAAGCTAACTTTGCCCTGTTCCCTCCTTCCAAATATTATTCTGAATCTGCACCCTACTATTCATCTGTCTCCACACCCTTTATGCACATGATAACTGCACTTGATACTTGTCTATTGCACTGATGACCGGATCATGCAGCTTTATATGAAAATCCCTATTATAATTGCCAGACCTGAATTAACAAGCATTTCTCACCTACTGTGTCCCCCATTTCCTTGTAGATTGTAAGCTTGCGAGCAGGGACCTCACTCCTAATGTCACTGTTTGAATTGTCTTAACTTGTATTGAATTTATTGTCTGTACATGTCCCCGCTTAATTGTAAAGTGCTGCGGAATATGTTGGCGCTATATAAATAAAAATTATTATTATTATTATTATTATTATTCTTTCATTCTCTATCAAGAACTGCCAGGCTGCTCAGGTCACCCCCACTGTCCAGACTTATAGAAACATACAGGCCATTAACACCCAGAAACTTATGAAGAACTTGCAGTCTTCATTGGCCCCTATCTCCTCCCTCTCATGTCCGGATTCTGCAATGAAGCATTACAATGAAACACTTCAAAGTGCCCTGGATGAATTTGCACTCCCTATAAATAGAACACCACAACGCAGACGGCGACAACCCTGGCAGAAGGTGCAAACACGTTTCCTGCAGCGATGCTCCAGGTGCGCCGAACGTCTGTGGAGAAAATCCAACCTACCCGAAGATTTCCTCCATTATAAGTTTATGCTTCGAACATACAACACTGCCTTTCACCTCTCCAAACAAACCTATTTCAACACCCTCATCACCTCACTGTCCAATAACCCTAAATGTCTCTTTGACACTTTTCATTCCCTGCTCAACCCAAGAGTACAGGCCCCAACCACGGAGCTCCGAGCTGACGATCTGGCCAATTACTTCAAAGAAAAAATTGACCATATCCGACAGGAAATTATCTCCCAATCACCTCATACCATGCACTGTCCTCCCTCCCCCACTGCATCTAGCTCACTCTCTGATTTTGAACCAGTCACAGAAGTAGTAATCAGGCTCCTTGCACCTTCTCGCCCAACCACTTGCACCAGTGACCCATTTCCGTCACATCTCCTCCACTCCCTTTCCCCTGCTGTCACCACTCACCTAACTAAAATATTTAACCTCTCTCTCTTCTGGTATCTTTCCCTCCTCATTTAAGCATGCCATCATACATCCACTACTTAAAAAACCATCCCTCGACCAAAACTGTGCTGCTAACTATAGACCTGTCTCTAATCTTCCCTTCATCTCTAAACTCCTGGAACGCCTGGTCCACTCCCGTCTGATCCGCTATCTCTCTGATAACTCTCTTCTCGACCCTCTCCAATCCGGTTTCCGCTCTTTACACTCTACTGAAACTGCCCTCACTAAAGTCTCTAATGATCTATTAGCAGCTAAATCTAATGGTCACTATTCCACGCTAATTCTCTTGGATCTCTCTGCAGCATTCGACACGGTGGATCATCAGCTCCTCCTCACTATGCTCCATTCCATCGGCCTCAAGGACACTGTTCTCTCCTGGTTCTCCTCCTATCTCTCTGACCGCTCCTTTACTGTAGCTTTTGCCGGCTCCTCCTCCTCTCATCTTCCACTTACTGTTGGGGTTCCTCAAGGATCGGTTCTATGTCCCGTCCTCTTCTCTTTGTACACTGCCCCTTGCTCAAACAATCAGTAGATTTGGTTTCCAGTACCATCTCTATGCTGATGACACCCAATTATACACTTCTCTTCCTGACATCACGCCTGCCTTTTTAGAAAATACCAGCTATTGTCTAAACGCTGTGTCTAACATCATGTCCTCACTATATCGGAAACTGAACCTGTCAAAGACTGAACTCCTCGTGTTTCCTCCCGCTAATAATGTACCTATACCCGACATTGCCATTTACGTGTGTGGTTCAACTATTACTCCCCCGCAACATGCCCGCTGTCTTGGGGTCATACTTGACTCCGAGCTTTCCTTTGCCGCCCACATCCAATCACTGGCTCGCTCTTGTTATCTGCATCTCAAAAACATCTCTAGAATTCGACCTTTTCTTACTTTTAACTCCGCAAAAACTCTTTCTGTTTCTCTTATTCATTCTCGTCTGGACTATTGTAACTCTCTTCTAATCGGTCTCCCTCTAACCAAACTTTGACCCCTCCAATCTGTCTTGAATGCTGCAGCCAGTATCATATTCCTCGCCAATCGTTACACCAATGCCTCTACCTTGTGCCACTCATTACACTGGCTACCCATCCACTCCAGAATCCAGTATAAACTTATTACTCTCACCCACAAAGCCCTCCATGGCTCAGCACCACCCTACATCTCCTCCCTCGTTTCAGTCTACCACCCTACCCGTGCCCTCCGCTCTGCTGATGACCTGAGGTTAGCATCCTCAACAATCAGAACCTCCCACTCCCGTCTCCAAGATTTTACACGTGCTGCGCCTATTCTTTGGAATGCACTTCCCAGGTCAATACGATTAGTCCCCAATCCCTACAATTTTAAGCGTGCCCTGAAAACGCATTTATTCAGACTGGCCTATCACCTCAACACAATGACCTAATCTATCCCTATGTGGCACAGTCAAAAGTTTTACCATAACCAGGTTTCCCGCATCATGTTCCCACATGCGTTATGCATCCATTAGCCCTCAGTGTCTGTACTGTTACACACTTAACATTATGGCTGATCCAAACAATCATGGCAATTGTTACCACCCACATTTCGTGTATCCCCTTTTTCCTCATAGACTGTAAGCTTGCGAGCAGGGCCCTCATTCCTCTTGGTATCTGTTATGATCTGTTGTGATTATTGTTATGCTGTAATGTCTATCGTTTGCACAAGTCCCCTCTGAAATGTAAAGTGCTGCGGAATATGTCAGCGCTATAGAAATAAAATTTATTATTATTATTATAGAATGTCCTGCTCCTGACCACTGCAGCCAATCACAGAGCTCCACACCCAGGAGAAAGCAGGACATCATGGCTTCCTGACCAAAGACCATAAGAATAGAGGCCTGTCCTGGAGACATGTAGTTTCATTATTTTTTCCTTTTTGTTTTTTTAAGAAAATGAAGCAAAGCCAGACATCCGTTCTAAAGGTGACTACCAGAAGACCAGCCCCAAAAGAGCCATTATGTGTAGAGTATAGGACAGTGGAGCTCTGACTGCTTCATATGCCAGGGACATCAGGGGGATGAGGTGTCTCCTTCAGTGCGGAGAAGTCGGAGATTCTGTATCATATATTAGATGTAGAAAATACCCATGGCCTCTGTTCTCAGCTGTCATTATTAGGACCCTCCCGACAACTGTAATGCAGGTGATTTGAATGCAACAGCGGACAAACCGGCGGATCAACAATCTACTTCTGCTTTATTCACTTAACCCCTTCACCCTGATTTCACCTTTCTGACCAGGCCAATTTTACAACTCTGACCACTGTCAGTTTATGAGGACATAACTCTAGAACCCTCAAACAGATCCTGCTGATTGTGAGAATGGTTTCTCGTAAAATATTGTACTTCAAGTGGACCGGGCGAGAGGCCCAAATCTATAAATGGAAAAGTGAACAGCTCTTCAGAGTGTCTGAGTGTGGGATCAGTTGTCTCAGGGCACTCAGCAAGATGGAAGGAAGGAGGATCAGGGTGAGGAATATGCGATCCAGACTTACGGCTACTGAGACTTAACCGTGTGGAAGACAGAGTGATGGTGGTGGCAAAGTGACTGGAAGCATTATCCACTATCCAACCAAAAACCTTTTGACACTGCATTTGGTTAAATAATGGTGGGCTGCTGCGGTCCCCTAGTAATTGTGACAGCAAGGTCGAGCGAGGAGATATGGGTGTTTGTTGTGGGCCAATTTTAGCTTGCCGACGTCCTCTGCCTCACCCTCTGCATTCACCATCACCATCAGGGTGGAAAATGCAGTAGCTACTGTGAAATTTCAAAAATAAAAATAGATACCAATAAAAGTAAAATTGAGACATCAGTAGGTTAAATGTTTTTGAATATACATATTGAATCAGGAGCCCCATATAATGCTCCATACAGTTCATGATGGCCCCATAACATGGTCCATACAAAATACACCCATATAATGCTGCACAAAGGTTAATAATGGCCCCATAAGATGCTCCATAGAATATGCCCCATATGCTGCTCCATAAAATGCTTCATAGATTATGCCCCATGTGCTGCTCCATAAGATGCTCCATAGATTATGACCCATAGACTGCTCCATAGATTATGCCCCTCAAGATGCTCCATAGATTATGCCCGATATGCTGCCCCATAGATTATGCCCCATATGCTGCTCCATAGATTATGCCCCATAGATTATGCCCCATATGATGCTCCGTAGATTATGCCTTCATATGCTACTCCATAAAGGTTATGCCCCATATGCTGCTGCTGCGATTAAGAAAAAACAACCATACTCACCTCCGTCGCTGGGGGCCAGGTGCCGGTGTCCTGAGCAGGCGGGGACACCGGCGCGCTATGGGGGACAGGTGCAGGTGTCACCGTTGGCTCAGGGCCCCCGGCACCTGAGATATTCACCTGTCCCCGTTCCACCGCTGCGCGCCGCTCTGTCTTCCGGGTCCCTCTGTCAGTGTTCAGGCAGAGGGCTTGGTGCGCACTAACTATGTAACCGTGCCCCCTGACCTGAACATCACAGAGGACAGATCGGCGCGCTGCAGTGGAACGGGGACATGTGAATATCGCATATACTTACCCCCTCCTGGCACGGTCTCTGCAGCCCCTCCAGGCGCAGTCTCCAGCAGCTCTTCCTTCAGCAGTCACGTGGTATCGCTCATTAATGTCATGAATATGCCCATATTCATGACTTTAATGAGCGGTACCACGTGGCCGCTGAACACAGGCGCCTGAGAACATGGGAGAAGCAGGGGGGCTGCAGAGATGCACCAGGATGGGGAAAGTATGATCTTACACCACCGCTCCCACCCGAATCTCATGGCGTATATGACTGGAGTATAAGCCGAGAGGGGGACTTTCAGCCCAATAAAATGGGCTGAAAATCTCGGCTTATACTCGAGTATATACAGTATTACATAAATTGGGATTTCCTAAAGTTATGAAGAGATGAGTTCAGCCCACAAACGGGACCTTGTGAGCTCATTGTAGAGGGGTGTGTGGGTGGGACTCAGGGTTGAAGCTTGAGGAGGCCAATTTGCATATTCCAGATGCATTCTGGGAATTTTTGCCTCTAGGGTCTGATAAAAGATCGATCCCAATTATCATCAGTGTTCATGCATTGAGCTACATGTCATGTATGTAGGGACTCTGTTTATCGACAGACCAATTGAAGCGCTCTCCTTCAGCTAAATTGGATCGTCTCTGCGATCAGGTGCAGTAAGTCTTCTGTTATTCCCTTTTATTTTATGTAATTGTTTATGCTGTATTGTTTTGTCCCCCTTGTAAAATCTTTTGTATATTTTTCCCAAATACTGCCTCCCTTTGGATTACATATAAAATGTAATAGTTCTTTTCTGTAAACTACACCTCAAAGTGATAGCTACCGTTTAATAGGGTGATATCGATAGCGGGTTGTCTGGGGCTATTGGAGAGTTAGCTGTGAACATACCGGGGTGTGTACACATATTCCCTATGTTGGAATCCGGAGGTGTACACTCACTGGCCACTTTATTAGGTACACCATGCTAGTAAGGGGTTGAACCCCCTTTTGCCTTCAGAACTGCCTGAATTCTTCGTGGCAGAGATTCAACAAGGTGCTGGAAGCATTCCTCAGAGATTTTGGACCATATTGACATGATGGCATCACACAGTTGGCGCAGATTTGTCGGCTGCACATCCCTGATGCGAATCTCCCGTTCCACCACATCCCAAAGATGCTCTATTGGATTGAGATCTGGTGACTGAGGAGGCCATTTGAGTACAGTAAACTCATTGTCATGTTCAAGAAACCAATCTGAGATGATTCGAGCTTTATGACATGGCGCATTATCCTGCTGAAAGTAGCCATCAGATGTTGGGTACATTGTGGTCATAAAGGGATGGACATGGTCAGCAACAATACTCAGGTAGGCTGTGGCGTTGCAACGATGCTCAATTGGTACCAAGGGGCCCAAAGAGTGCCCAGAAAAAATTCCCCACACCATGACACCACCACCACCAGCCTGAACCGTTGATACAAGGCAGGATGGATCCATGCTTTCATGTTGTTTACGCCAAATTCTGACCCTACCATCCGAATGTCGCAGCAGAAATCGAGACTCATCAGACCAGGCAACGTTTTTCCAATCTTCTACTGTCCAATTTCGATGAGCTTGTGCAAATTTTAGCCTCAGTTTCCTGTTCTTAGCTGAGAGGAGTGGTACCCAGTGTGGTCTTCTGCTGCTGTAGCCCATCTGCCTCAAAGTTCGACGCACTGTGCGTTCAGAGATGCTCTTCTGCCTACCTTGGTTGTAACGGGTGGCAATTTGAGTCACTGTTGCCTTTCTATCAGCTCGAACCAGTCTGCCCATTCTCCTCTGACCTCTGGCATCAACATGGCATTTCCGGCCACAGAACTGCCGCTCACTGGATTTTTTTTCTTTTTCGGACCATTCTCTGTAAACCCTAGAGATGGTTGTGCGTGAAAATCCCAGTAGATCAGCAGTTTCTGAAATTCTCAGACCAGCCCTTCTGGCACCAACAATCATGCCACGTTCAAAGGCACTCAAATCACCTTTCTTCCCCATACTGATGCTCGGTTTGAACTGCAGGAGATTGTCTTGACCATGTCTACATGCCTAAATGCACTGAGTTGCCGCCATGTGATTGGCTGATTAGAAATTAAGTCTTAACACACAGTTGGACAGATGTACCTAATAAAGTGGCCAGTGAGTGTATATACCGTATGTTCACGGTTAATTTTCTGATAGCCGGCCTAGTGGTGTGAACAGGCTGCAGAGTTCTCCGTTGATCATCGGCCAATCGTGTAATTGTCCGGACAATAGGAGGCAGCAGAGAGCCGTTTGCTCCAAAGATCACAGTGGGTGGTACTCGTGACTAGAGATGAGCGACTTTGCCTTTTTTCGGGTCGAGTCGGGTTTCATGAAACCCGACTTTCGCAAAAGTCGGGTCGAACGCAATCGGCCGATTATTGTGAAAAGTCGAAGGCCGACTGAAACACGAAACCCAATGCAAGTCAATGGGGAAGCCAAGTCGGCAGTGAGAGGAGGACAGGAAACACACCTACAGTGCCCATTTCAATGCCAACGACATCAATTCTTATTACTGAAGCTTGTCAACCTTACTTTACTTTATAATAATAGTTAGGCATTGAAAACTGGGGGTTATTTGGCTAAAGTTGTGGGGGGGTAGAGCTGGCTCCAGATTTTCGTGGGCCCAGGGCCAAAGAGTGTCACTGGGCTCCTTTAACACATGCCACAATTCATGATCCTCTGATACGGCAGAGAAATAGCGGTATAGTACAATGAAAAATACTTCACTTCTTACATCACATGACTGATATCCATTTTAAATTCTCCAATAGCTCCAAAACCGGACAGTATATTACTCCATACAGTATTATGGCCACCGCATAGTGTGCCATACAGAGTAATGAGGCCCATATATTTCTCCATACAGAATCATTGGTCCCATATAATGTTCGATACAGTATATGATGAGCTCCACATAATGCTACAGTATATGTTGGTCCCCATGGATGAAGCTCCACTGTCTTATGGGCCCAAATAATGCTCCATATATAATGGGCCCCATTTCTAATGCTCCAGTGTATAATGGGCCCTGTAAATGCTGCTCCAGTGTCTGATGTCCCCCATTTGGAAAGCTCCAGCATATGATTGGCCTCACGGATGATGCTCTAGTGTATGATTGGTCCAAATAATGCTCCATATATAATCTGCCCCATTTACAATGCTCCGGTATATGATGGGCCCCATGGATGATGCTCCAGTGTCTTATGGGCCCAAATAATGCTCCATATATAATGGGCCCCATTTCTAATGCTCCAGTGTATAATGGGCCCTGTAAATGCTGCTCCAGTGTCTGATGTCCACCTTTGGAATGCTCCAGTGTATGCTGGGCCTCATATATCATTCTCCAGAATATAGTGCTCCCCAAAAATTGCTCCCAACCTTTAAAACAATTAAATAAGTCTCCTTGCTAGGGAATCCCTGTACTTGTCTGGACTCCTCGTCATCCCCATCTTCCATCTCTCTGCACTAGGACTGTTTAGGCAGAGGGCGTACAGACGTGATGTCATCGTGCTCTCTGACCAGAATGTCACTGTCAGGAAACGCGGAAGACGTCACAGCCGTGGAGCAGGGAGAGGTAAGTATTTCAACTTTGCAAGTGCTGTGATCCTGAGCAAGCAGGGGGGCCCACTCGTTGGCGATGGCACTGGCACAGGGCCCCTCATAGTACGGCGGTGTGGCAGACACTTTTGCGTACTATGAGGGGCCCTGTGCCAGAGCCGTCGCCCATGAGTATGCCCCCCCACCTGCTCAAGGAATCTGCACTTTCATCTGCGCCTTCCTCTTTGTCACCGTGTAAGGTGGTATAGTATGCGGGAAGGGGAACCTGAGTTTCATCAGGGTCAGATTCTGGCTGTGTAGAGTGCGAGGGGAATGTAGTGGTCTGGGTCAATTTACCAGCAGAATCATCTAGCAGTGGCTGGGCATCTGCACTTGTGGCGCTCCCAGGAGTACGGTCGCCACAGTGGCATTACCTTCCTCCTAGGGAGTGTGATGTCATGCTTGGAAGCAACGAAGGATCTCTCTAGCAGTTAAACCAACACACAACACAGTTCCCACTCCAGGCCAGCAGGGAGAGCTCTGAACCTGACTGCTGAGGAGCTGCTCTCTGTGGTCGGGAGGAGGGAAGTTAGGGCAGTCTGGGAAGGGGAAGTGTGTGGACGTGAGAAGGGGAGCTGGAGGATGAGCAGAGTTAAGGCTCACTCCTAGCTGGAGCGCATGGTCCGGATTCCAGTCTCCAAGTTTGTAGGGACACTGACGGTCCTGCAGCAGAAACCGGAGGAAGTAGCATCTGTAAATGCTCTGTTCCCAACTAAGGCTCGGAGGCCCCAGCAGCGATGTGTGTGAGCCAGAAGGAAAAGGCTACGGCTGCCTGCCATACAAGAAAGTTCAAAAAGAAAGTCAACAGGGGGAACTTCAGTGAACTCAGTACTGCGAGTACCTCAGATAAGCGCTAGAACAGAGGCCACACTACCTATCTGCAGAGAGAATTCCTAATTTGCTTCCAGGCTGACCAACTCCTTCTCCATCTGTACTCTGGGTCCTGGACGCACTTACCAAGTACAGGTAAAGGAACTGCACGACTGTGTCTGTCATCTTTCTCCTGCTCCTGGCAAACGGCTCTGTAAAATCCTGCACTGCACACCATCTACCAACTCTTTCATCTGCCCTGCGACTACGGCCCTACCTGTTGTCAAAGAAATGGTTAATCTTAGTTCTCTAAAGTCTAGAAAAATATCAGAAAAACAAGTTTTGTAACCCATGACACCATTTTAATTGTTATCATCTGTCTACGTGGTTGGATAATTCTGCCAGTGGTCAGTTCCAAATTCCCCTTGAATTATGTCTAAATATGTCGAGGCCAAAATATCTTTTTGGCCAAAATGTACTAACAGGATATGGTTCCACGAACTGTTAAATTGACATAAGGGAAATGCCAAAACCCCCACATTATTCTCGTCACTATTAAATAATATCTCATAACTCATGATATAGTTGACATATCGTTATAAAACCATCATTCTTGCCAATTATTGTGTAATTTCTCCTCCATTTTTGTCAATTGTTACACAATGTTATGGAATTGTCCATATTTGTTAATTTCCTCTTCTGGTTTGCTATAAAAGATCAAGCCCCCACCTTAATAAAGGATGAGATTTACTTGATAGACAAGCAACCTGTGTCTCTCGTTTTATTTCTCCCAATCCTAGGTACCTAGGCAAAAGCTCCTTATGAGCTATACCCGAGGAGACATAGAAATCCCTTCTCCGACACTGTGCAGGGCCTCTACATCTTAGCTGCACCACAACATCTGTCCCAGAGAAGCGACACTGCAGCGCTACTCAATCTGATCAGAAACCACAGGTGGCTTCACGTATCATTCACCTATAAATGTTATTCACCCCTTTGCATGGACGCCCAGGCAAAGGACCGGGTCACCACCACCGTGACACATCCCTCTGAGACACAGGCCCGGTACCAATTAACCCCACTGCCCTGGCTGACGACCCACACTCCATGTCAGATTCATCTTGGACTGGGAAATTCACGATTTGACTTGATAACCCAGGCATGGTATGTAAAAAGAGCTCCATGGAGTAATCTGTAATGTGGCCTGCAGCATCCTTCACTTTTGGTAGGGGTGAAGGACACAAGGAAAGGTGTTGTTCCTGACCAGAAGCCTCCACTGATGACTCAGTGCTTTTATTTTTTGAAACTTCAGAAGAGGAGGCGATAGAGCTGGAGGCTGTGTCAGCAATGTAAGCCAAAACTTGTTCCTGAAGCTCCGGCTTTAAAAGCGGTTTACCTACCCCCGAAAAAGGGAGCCTTTGAGGCCTTGTGGAGCCAGACGATGATGCAGGCTCAACACCTCCTGCCTTAGGTGCTATTGTGCTTTTGCCACTACCAGCAGATGCACCACCACCACCATCAGTACCAGCTGGCAACCCCCGCCCACTTCCACGGCCTCTTCCACCATACTTCCTCATTTTAGGGAAAATGTACCCAAAATACCACCAGCTATATGGTACTGTAAAACAAGGTACAAGGTGTATATAGTATTGAGGAGAATTTGAATCTCCCTAGAGATTTTAGGAGGCTGAACTATTAGCTCAGGCCCACTATAGATTACACCTCAATGTAACAGGCTGAAATTAGCTGGTGTATGACAAGGTACAAGGTGTATATAGTATTGGGGAAAATTTGAATCTCCCTAGAGATTTTAGGAGGCTGACAATGATGCTCTCAGTCCAAGTATGGACGCAGGCAGCCTAATAAGCAGGACTGATGCACACAAAAGTGTGGAAAAATGAACGCTTGGCAACTGTGCAGAAAAGAGGAAGAAAAGTATTTTTGCTTTTAAAAAAGCAGTTTGAACAGCAGTGTGCAAACAGCAATGCAGCTATCAGGGAGCCTTATAAGGCAGCCTAATCACCAACAGAGCTGATGCACCAAAATATAGCCTCCCCTGTCACTTCACACAAACTGTTGTGTTGTACAGTGGAAATCGCTATCAGTAGCAGTTTTTTGGTTCTTCTTCCCTGCCTAACGCTCTCCCTTATTCAGAATCAGCAGCAGCAACCTCTCCCTATGCGAAGATCAGCAGAAGTAAGATGGCGGTCGGCGTGCACGCCCTTTTATAGCCCCTGTGACGCCACACAAAGCCAGCCAATCACTTGCATGCACTTCTCAAAGATGGTGGTGACCGCTGCCCATGTCTTCGCGTTGCCCACAGTGTGCGTCCTCCATCATTGGCTGAAAAGGCGCGCTGGAAGCATCATTTGAAATGCGACTTTGGCGCTCTGGTCGCCGACCTCATGGCCGACCTCACGCTATGGTCGGGTTTTGTTTCATGAAACCCGACTTTAGCGAAAGTCGGCGACTTATGAATTTCCTATGGTGATGACATGGATGGTCTCACACACTGTATAACGGACTACATTAATTTCTGTGTAGACAACACGGTACCCACAAAAGTAGTGAGGTGCTTCTCTAACAACAAACCATGGATCAGCCCCGGAATAAAGGCTCTTCTCAAAGAGAAGAAGTTGGCCTTCAGATCAGGTGACAAGGGCAGGCTGAGAGAGGTTCAGAAGTATCTAATCAGGCATGGAAAGGCTAATTATAAGAGAAAGATTGAACTGAAATTGTCTCAGAAAAGGATCCATGAAGTCTGGGAGGGTCTAAAGTCTATATCTGGGCATAGACAGACTGTCTCCAGGATGCTTGTAGCTAAAGAGGGGCTTAATGAACTTAATCTATTCTTTAACAGATTTAATCACACACTGACTGCTCCTGCCCCTGCATACCATTCACACCTCTCTGCTACAATAACCTGCTGCAACTTGTCAACTGAGCCAGGGTCTGTTCTTCACAAGTACCCAGGTTGCAAAAGAACTGAATAAGATCAAAGTTTTGAAGGCTGCAGGTCCTGACGGCATCAGTGCAAGGCTAATCAAAACCTGCGGGCACCAGCTGAGTGAGATCATTACATATCTGTTCAATATGAGCCTGAGAATGGGTATAGTACCACAACTGTGGAAATTATCGTGTGTGGTACCAGTTCCGAAGAAACCTTATCCGAAAGACGTTAATGACTATAGACCTGTAGCATTGACATCACACCTGATGAAGGTATTAGAGAGATTGGTTCTCACACGTCTCCGTCCTCTAGTGAGCTCGGATATGGACCCTCTCCAGTTTGCCTACAGGCCGGGCATTGGTGTGGATGATGCCATTATCCACCTTCTAGATAGGACTCTCTCTCACCTGGAGAAACCTGGGAACACTGTGAGAATAATGTTCTTCGATTTCTCTAGTGCTTTTAACACCATACAGCCAGGTCTACTGAGAGACAAGCTGGGCCTTGTTGATGTGGACCTCCAACTCTCCACCTGGATCCTTAACTACCTCACGAACCGACCTCAGTTTGTTAATGTTCGGGACAGTGTGTCAGACACAGTGATCTGCAATATAGGGGCACCTCAAGGTACAGTTCTTGCCCCTTTTCTCTTCACACTGTACACTGTGGATTTTAGGTGCAACTCATCTAGCTGCTACTTGCAGAAGTATTCTGATGATTCTGCAATAGTAGGCCTCATCACAGGAGGAGATGAGAGTACAGAGATACTAACCAAGCTTTTGTGGAGTGGTGTCAGAGGAACCACCTGAGGATTAATTCCGGGAAGACCAAGGAATTGGTGGTGGACTTTCGCAAGGGCAAAAATCCACCAGTAGTGGTGAACATTCAGGGAAATGACATTGAGATAGTCGACACCTATAAGTACCTTGGTGTGATCCTCAATAATAAGCTTGACTGGGCCCATCACTTGGATGCAGTGTACAGGAAGGGCCAAAGCAGGCTTTATCTGCTCAGAAGGCTGAGAGCCTTTGGAGTTAGAGGGGCACTCCTTGCATCCTTCTTCAACTCTGTTGTGGCATCAGTCATCTTTGGTGTGGCATGCTGGGGTAGTGGCATATCAACCAGGGACAGGAATAGGCTGGACAAACTGATTAGAAGGGCCAGCTCTGTCCTGGGATGCCCCCTTGACCCAGTTCAGGAAGTAGGCGACAGGAGGATACTGGCCAAGGTGAGCTACATGGTGCAGAATGATTCCCATCCCATGCATGAGACCATGACAAAGATGTGCAGTACTGTCAGTGACCGGCTACTTCATCCTAAATGTGAGAGGGAGCGCTATCGAAAGTCCTTCCTTCCTGCTGCAGTTAGGCTGTATAACCAGCACTGTCCAAAATGGAGAACGACCCAAACAGAGAACTGATAGATCCAAAGTTGTGACAGTCCGGTTACATTTTTTTTTTTTTCCGTATATGTACCTACCTACTGTCAATGTAATGCCTTTATGCATCTGTATCTGTACTTGTTCCTGCCTTGCTGCTGTAATGCTCTGAATGTCCCCATCCATGGTGGGACGATTAGAGGATTATCTTATCTTATTTGACCGACCCGTTTCGCTCAACTCTACTCGTGACCCCATCGGCCTGTGATATCAGGCATTTGTGGGATTAAGAAAGTCCTGACAAATATTTGTATCCCTGACAGTAAATATCGCTTATCGGGGAATTCCCTAGGGCAGACAATCGCCAGTGCAGCTGTATCGGGCCCAGAGGTGGAGAGAGGCCGCTGACACCAGCGAATGTTTGTGCTAGATCTGCATCCTCGGACGCACATTCAGATGAAATATATTGCCGTGCAGGGGATCCGCCAGCTACCTACGCTGCAGTAAACGCCGCTGACCAATTTGCAGCCAGCAGCTGACCTCGGCGTGCTCAAGACTGGGGCATATGGCAGTGACGTCATGTGCAATGGTTGGGACACCGAACCCAGATCGTGGCTCCTGCTCCGGCTGCAGAATAGGACGTCGGATGGCGTTGGAGAGGTGAAAAGTAAGTAGAATTGTTTTTTTTTTTTGTGTTGCAGAAGAACAAGTCAAATTATCAGAGGAAGGGGCATGGAGCACTATACCTGACATGGTGTCTCCTTCTCCCTCCATGCAGGGACGCCGGCTTACTCACCGCCCCGTCTGCAGTGTGATTCCTGGTGTGGCCCTGTCTCCTTCCTCCTCTTGCATCCTGCACTGTGTCCCGCCGACCTGCCTAGGGCGCATGTGCACACTCTACTGTTCTTAAAGGGGTAGTGCGCACAAGGTAAATGCTCCCAGCAACAGCTAGGAGGCATTTAGTTAAATGTGTGTTCACATGCAACGTGTCTTCCAACCAATAGCCTGGAGACATCTTTCCTCAATAAGGTGTTGGTGTGTATGTGACTTGTATTTTGCCAGGTCCCCCGTCCCTTGTCTGATATAGTATCCCGCATCCTGTGTCCCATTAGTCCGCTATAATTAGTGCTCGTTTCCTGTGATCGCTTCAGCTGTGTCCGTATCCTGAAACCGCATCCGGGTAACGGTGCTCTGTAGCCACATTGGTGGTACCTGTCTGCCACCCTGGAGGCTGAATATGCAGGCAGCACTCTGAAGTTGTCGCTGTGGCCATCCTGTATGCACAGCAAGAACCTGCCCCAGTAGCCGTCCTGTCAGCACAGTCTAAACTTGTCTCCAAGCGGCTGTCCTGCCCTATTGTGAATCTGAAGTAACGTCTCTTCCCTTTGGGGTCAGCAGCTACTGCCGGATGCCACCCTGGAGTGGGACCTGGCAGCTACCTGCTACACAAGTCTGACCTCACCACTAAAGGCTCCAGTGAACACCAGGAAAGGGACCAGGGTGGGACACATTATACCAGGAAGGGGACCATGGTGGGACACATTACACCAGGAAGGGGACGAGGGTGGGACACATTATACCAGGAAGGGAACCAGAATGGGAAACATTATACCAGGAAGGGGACGAGGGTGGGACACATTATACCAGGTAGGGAACCAGAATGGGGCACATTATCCAAGGAACGGGACCAGGATGGGGCGCATTACCGATGGAACGGGACCAGGAAGGGGCGCATTATCCAAGGAACGGGACTAGGATGGGGCGCATTAGCCAAGGAACGGGACCAGGATGGGGCGCATTACCGATGGAACGGGACCAGGAAGGGGCGCATTATCCAAGGAACGGGACCAGGAAGGGGCGCATTATCCAAGGACCGGGACCAGGATGAGAAGCATTATAACAGGTAGAGGCACATTCTATCCAAGGAAGGATATTAGAATGGGAGACGCCTAACCAAAAAGAAGGCCTTGTTGGTAGACATTATCCATGGAAGGTGCTCAGGAAGGTGGAAATTATTACTGGAAAGGGGCATAGGATGGAGGTCATTATACCCTGATAACATCCTCTTCAACCCCCTAATTAATTATGACTTTATCAGGGACTTATAAAGAATCTGTGTGGGGGGGATTGGACACAGGACAGGGACTAAGTCTATGTGCATATGCTCAGGACTTGTGGCAGTAAAATTCTGCTGTAAATTCTGTTGTGTTGGCAGGAAAAACGCTGCAGAAAATCCATGTTTTTACCATGTTTTACATGCGTTTTTGTTGCATATTTTCCCTACTGATTAGAATGGGTGTGTGATGATCTGAGGTTATGGGTTCTAAAAATCCCCTAGGCAGGTTAACAATGCAACTATTTTTTACTCCATACATCCATGGTTGAACAACAAATCCAGGTAGATGGCTAAAATACAATATCCTCAATACACAAGATCCATTTTCCAAGGCAGATAGTCCCACTGTCCAGGAATCAGGAGATACTGTCTCCCAACTCTTGGTTGTCCCACAGATTTCATATCTCCTGCCATTATAGTCTGTAGTCACAGTCCAGGCTCCGCCAAATGACAAATATCACAACCGACGTCCATGTATCCAGAATGAACAATCCTTAAGAAAATTTGTTAAATCCAGATGACAGATCCCTCAACAGCAGCAGGGGATCCCGCACAGCTGACAACCGATCTCTAAAACTCCATAGATCATCCATCCCAGTTTGGATCCACTCCCTTCGAAGTCACTCCAGCAACTGCCTGATTCAACCCCTGTGTCTTTTTCTCCCTCCCCCTTAAACATTTTCCTTTAGCTCACAGAATGTAGCATATTCCATCACCTGTGCTTGCATGTGAGACCCCTGTGGTGACGGCTCCCCTGGGTCTACAATCCCCATCCATACAATGGGCCTACGCTGGAGAAACAATGGATTGAGACCTTGAGATACAGAGGGGATTGACAGGATGATTGCTTTAAGCTCCCTTCACGCTCAGCGACGCTACAGCGATCCCGACAACGATACCACCTAGCAGGAATCGTTGCTGCGTCGCTATGTGGTTGCTGGTGAGATGCCAAACAGTGAGATCTTCCCAACGACGCAGCAACGATACGGCGCCCTGTAGCGACCTTTGTAACGATGTCAGCAAATCCACGCCGAAAAAAAACAAAAATTTAGAAATTTTTGCAAATTTAATAAAAAAGCAAAACTGAAATATCACATGGTCATAAGTATTCAGCCCCTTTGTTCAGACACTCCTATTTAAGTCACATGCTGTCAATTTCCTTGTGATCCTCCTTGAGATGGTTCTACTCCTTCATTGGAGTCCAGCTGTGTGTAATTACACTGATAGGACTTGATTTGTAAAGGCGCACACCTGTCTATATAAGACCTCACAGCTCACAGTGCATGTCAGACCAAATGAGAATCATGAGGCCAAAGGAACTGGCCAAGGAGCTCAGAGACAATTGTGGCAAGGCACAGATCTGGCTACAAGGTTATAGGGCTAAGCAACAGCACATGTGAAAAAGACTTGGGTATATTAATAGATCACAGACTGAATATGAGTCAACAGTGTGATGCAGCAGCAAAAAAGGCAAATGCAATTCTAGGATGTATTAACAGAAGCATACAGTCTAGATCACGTGAAGTCATTATTTCCCTCTACTCCTCTTTGGTCAGACCTCATCTGGAATATTGTGTCCAGTTTTGGGCACCACATTTTAATAAAGACAACAAACTGGAGCAAGTTCAGAAAAGAGCGACCAGAATGGTGACCGGTCTGCAAACCCTGTCTTATGAGGAAAGGTTGCAGGATTTGGGAATGTTTAGCTGGCAGAAGAGAAGACTGAGAGGAGACTTAATAGCGGTCTACAAATATCTCAAGGGCTGTCACATTGTAAAAGGATCAACTTTATTCTCATTTGCACAAGGAAAGACTAGAAGCAATGGGATGAAACCGAATGGGAGGAGACAGATTAGATATTAGAAAAAACTTTTGGACAGTTAAGGTACTGTCACACTAAGCGATATCGCTAGCAATATCGCTATAACTTGTGACATTATAGCGATATTGCTAGCGATATCTCTGTGTCTGATACTTACCTACGACCGCTCCCCCGCTGGTTATCGCTGATCGCGCGAGAACGTCCTGGACTGTTTCTCGTCGTCAGCTTCCTGCGGCGCTTCCTGTGGAGAAACGAGCGACGAGTGTGGAGCTGGGAGGGAGGACGCAGGATCGCCTAGTGTGACAGGTAAGTAGCGACCCCCGTCCCCAGCGATGTCGCTGGTGAGATCTGCCTGTGTGGCAGCTCACTAGCAACCACTTAGCGATGTACCAGCGATCCTGACCGCGTCATATCATTGTCGGGATCGCTGGTACATCGCTAAGTGTGATAGTACCTTTAGAGTGATCAATGAGTGGAACAGGCTGCCACGAGAGGTGGTGAGTAGTGATGGGCGAGAACTAAAATGCTCAAATTGGAATACTCGGCTGCTCGGACAGAACAATGAGCCCAATGTAAGTCTATGGGAGACCAGAGCATTTCTACCGGGATCCCCCCGGGGGTCCTTTTAAGGTCTAAAAACGTCTGAAAATGATGGAAACGCTGCTCAAATGACACGGGGACATCATGGGGATCGCCCCAGGAAGCATTCCTGACTCCTAGTTCACAGCTTTAACCCCTTTACCCCCAAGGGTGGTTTGCACGTTAATGCCCGGGCCAATTTTTACAATTCTGACCACTGTCCCTTTATGAGGTAATAACTCTGGAACGCTTCCATGGATCCCGGTGATTCTGACATTGTTTTCTCGTGACATATTGTCCTTCATGTTAGTGGTAACATTTCATTCATATAACTTGCGTTTATTTGTGAAAAAACTGAAATTTGGTGAAAATTTCGCAATTTTCCAACTTTGAATTTTTATGCCCTTAAATCAGAGATACGGCACACAAAAAACTTAATGAGTAACTTTTCCCACATGTTTACTTTACATCAGCACAATTTTGGAAGCAACATATTTTTTTGTTAGGAAGTTATAAGGGTTAAAAGTTGACCAGCGATTTCTCATTTTTACACCACCATTTTATTTTTAGGGACCACCTCACATGTGAAGTCACTTTGAGGGGTCTATATGATAGAAAATACCCAAAACTGACACCATTCTAAAAACTGCACCCCTCAAGGTGCTCAAAACCACATTCAAGAAGTTTATTAACCCTTCAGGTGCTTCACGGGAATTTTTTGAATGTTTAAAAAAATGAACATTTAACTTTTTTCACAAAAAAAATACTTCAGGTCCAATTTTTTTATTTTACCAAGGGTAACAGGAGAAATTGGACTGGAAACGTTATTGTGCAATTTGTCCTGAGTACGCTGATACCCCACATGTGGGGGGGAACCACTGTTTCGGCGCATGGCAGAGCTCGGAAGGGAAGCAGCGCCATTTGTCATTTTTGGATGGAATTGAGATCGGACGCCATGTTCCATTTGGAGAGCCTCTCATGTGCCTAAGCAGTGGAAACCCCCTCACAAATGACACCATTTTGGAAACTAGACCCCCCCAAGGAACTTATCTAGATGTGTGGTGAGCACTTTGAACTTCAGAGAAGTTTATAACATTTGGAGAGTCCCTGATGTACCTAAACAGTGGAAACCTCCCACAAATGACCCCATTTTGGAAACTAGACCCTCCAAGGAACTTATCTAGATGTGTGGTGAGCACTTTGAACCACCAGGTGTTTTACAGAACTTTATAACGTAGAGCCATACAAATAAAAAAAATATTTTTTTTACACAAAAATAATATTTTTGCCGCTAATTTTTTATTTTCCCAAAAGTAACAGGAGAAATTGGAACCCAAAAGTTGTTGTCCAACTTGTCCTGAGTGCGCAGGTCCCCCTTATGTATGGGTAAACCACTGTTTGGGCGCATGGCAGAGCTTGGAAGGGAAGGAGCACCGCTTGACTTTTTCAGCGCAGAATTGGCTGGAACTGAGATCAGACGCCATGTTGCATTTGGAGAGCCCCTGATCCAACCCTAAACCAAACACACTCCTAACCCTAACCACATCTCAGCCCTAACCCTAATCTCAGCCCTAACCCTAATCCCAACCCTAGCCCTAAAGGGAAAATGGAAATAAATACATTTTTTTTTATTTTATTATTTTTCCCTAACTAAGGGGGTGATAACGGGGGGTTTGATTTACTATTTATGGCGGTTTTTATGTTTGACGGCTGTCGCACGCTAAAAGACGCTTTTTATTGTAAAAATAGTTTTTGCATCACCACATATTTAGAGCTATAATTTTTCCGTATTTTGACCCACCGAGTCATGTGAGGTCTTATTTTTTGCGGGATGAGTTGACGTTTTTATTGGTTCCATTTTCGGGCACGTGACATCTTTTGATCGCTTTTTATTCCGATTTTTGGGGCGCAGAATGAACAAAAACCAGCATTTCATTAATTTCTTTTGGGGGGCCTTTACACCGTTCTGCGTGCGGTAAAATTGATAAAGCCCATTTATTCTTCGGGTCAGTACGGTTACAGCAATACCTCATTTACAGTCATGGCCAAAAGTTTTGAGAATGACACAAATATTATATTTTCACATGATCTGCTGCCCTCTGGTTTTTATGTGTTTGTCAGATGTTTTTATCACATACAGAAATATAATTGCAATCATATTATGAGTAACAAAAGGTTATATTGACAGTTAGAATGAGTTAATGCAGCAAGTCAATATTTGCAGTGTTGACCCTTCTTCTTCAGGACCTCAGCAATTCTCCCTGGCATGCTCTCAATCACCTTCTGGATCAAATCCTGACTGATAGCAGTCCATTCTTGCAAAATCAATGCTTTTATTTTGTCTGAATTTGAAGGTTTTTGTTTGTCCACCCGTCTCTTGATGATTGACCACAAGTTCTCAATGGGATTAAGATCTGGGGAGTTTCCAGGCCATGGTCCCAAAATCTCTATGTTTTGTTCCCTGAGCCATTTAGTTCTCACCTTTGCTTTATGGCAAGGTGCTCCATCATGTTGAAAAAGGCATTGTTGATCGCCAAACTGCTCTTGGATGGTTGGGAGAAGTTGCTCTCGGAGGACATTCTGGTACCATTCTTTATTCATGGCTGTGTTTTTAGGCAAGACTGAGAGAGAGCCCATTCCCTTGGCTGAGAAGCAACCCCACACATGAATGGTTTCAGGATGCTTGACAGTTGGCATGAGACAAGACTGGTGGTAGCGCTCACCTGGTCTTCTCCGAATAAGCCGTTTTCCAGATGTCCCAAACAATCGAAAAGGGGATTCATCAGAGAAAATGACTTTACCCCAGTCCTCAGCAGTCCACTCCCTGTACCTCTTGCAGAATATCAGTCTGTCCATGATGTTTTTTCTGGAGAGAAGTGGCTTCTTTGCTGCCCTCCTTGAGACCAGGCCTTGCTCCAAGAGTCTCCGCCTCACAGTGCGTGCAGATGCACTCACACCTGCCTGCTGCGATTCCTGAGCAAGCTCTGCACTGCTGGTAGCCCGATCCCGCAGCTGAAACACTTTTAAGAGACGGTCCTGGCACTTGCTGGTCTTTCTTGGGCGCCCTGGAGCCTTTTTGGCAACAAGGGAACCTCTTTCCTTGAAGTTCTTGATGATGCGATAGATTGTTGACTGAGGTGCAATCTTTCTAGCTGCGATACTCTTCCCTGTTAGGCCATTTTTGTGCAGTGCAATGATGACTGCACGTGTTTCTTTAGAGATAACCATGGTTAACAGAAGAGAAACAATGATGCCAAGCACCAGCCTCCTTTTAAAGTGTCCAGTGGTGTCATTCTTACTTAATCATGACAGATTGATCTCCAGCCCTGTCCTCATCAACACCCACACCTGTGTTAATGGAGCAATCACTGAAACGATGTTAGCTGGTCCTTTTAAGGCAGGGCTGCAATGATGTTGAAATGTGTTTTGGGGGATAAAGTTAATTTTCTAGGCAAATATTGACTTTGCAAGTAATTGCTGTTAAGCTGATCACTCTTTATAACATTCTGGAGTATATGCAAATTGCCATTAGAAAAAAATAAAGCAGTAGACTTTGTAAAAATAAATATTTGTGTCATTCTCAAAACTTTTGGCCATGACTGTGTCTTTTTTTATGTTTTGGCGCTTTTATACAATAAAACCAATTTTATATAAAAAATAATTATTTTTGCATCGCTTTATTCTGCGAGATATAACTTTTAGATTTTTCCGCTGATGACGGCTCATTTTTTTGCGCTACAAGATGATGTTTTCAGCAGTACCATGATTATTCATATCTGTCTTTTTGATCGCACGTTATTGCACTTTTTGTTCAGCGGTATGATGATAAAGCATTGTTAATAATAATTTTATTTCTATAGCGCCGACATATTCCGCAGCACTTTACATTTCAGAGGGGATTTGTACAGACAATAGACATTACAGCATAACAATAATCATATAGAGCATAACAGATACCAAGAGGAATGAGGGCCCTGCTCGCAAGCTTACAGTCTATGAGGGAAAAGGGGAGACACGAAAGGTAGAGGTGGATGTTTTTTGCTTTGCTTTTTTTTTAACTGGTTTACTAAAGGGGTTAACTAGTGGGACAGTTTTATAGGGCGGGTCGTTACGGTCATTTTTTAGAAAAATAAGAATTTATTAGGGAATTTTTTTTTATTTAGGAATTTTTTAAAATTATTTTCACAAGCGTTTTTTTTTTTTTTACATTTTTTTACTTTATTATATTGTCCCAGAGGGGACATCACTGTCTTGTGTCAGATCGCTGATCTGACAGTTTGGACAGCACTCTGTCAGAACAGCGATCTGACAGGCACTGTAGAGGCTTTTTCAGTGCCTGCTCTGTGCAGGCACTGTGGAAGCCGCGTCCCTGCACGACCCCGAAGGCCCCCGTGGCCATATTGGATCCGGGGGCCTGCAGGGAGGACTCTCAGAGCGACGCAGCACATCGCCCCACTCCGGGGGTCTCAGGGAAGCACACAGGGAGCCCCCTCCCTGCGCAATTCTTCCCTGTTCCCCCGGTACACTGTGATCATGTTTCATCGCAGTGTGCCAGGGGTTAATGTGCTGGGGGCGGTCCATGACCACCCCGACACATAGTGCCAGGTGTTGGCTGTGATAATCAGCTGACACCCGGCCATGATCAGCGGCACTCCCCCCCCGTGAGCGCCGCTGATCGCGTTGGACGTACTATTCCATCCTTGGGACTTAGGTCAAAGGTCACATGGACGGAATAGTACATCCAATGTAGGAAAGGGTTTAAACAATGTTGTCAGAGTTTCACGCCATTTTTACCGGTACACCAAAAAAACGAACATACCAAAATGGATTTTGCTGGTAAATATGTGAAGGTTCATTCTCTCCAGGTTAATCACTTTTATATAAGGCAAAATAAATAACCCCAGACCAAAATGTTCCTCCTCCACTTGGGCTATGTTCAGACGCAGCGTTTTTGAACCGTTTTCAACTTTAACATTGCTTTCAACCAATACAAATGCATTCACTGGGAAATGTCATTGTAACATTTCCCAACCCTAGCTGGCCATGTGGTGTGTGACACATCTTGTTTCATTTATGAAGGCGGGATGCTTAAAGTCACAGAGCCTATTTTTATAGTGGCCTCAGGCAGCATTAACCTGCTTAAAGGGCCATTATTAAACAGTGGGTCTACTAAACTGTTATTGCCTATGCAGTGAGTGGATGGGCTGCCAAGAATTACGACGCACCACAATACCCCTTTCATGAGATGTCCAGGAGGGCTTCCAGAAAATATGTTGCATTGAATGCAAGGCCTGCCCTGCTACCAAGTCATATGCACCCCAATATGCCTTAGAACCCAGGTACTGGATGGGCACAGGAAAATCCACTTCACATTCATTTTGTACTCCCATTCTGTTTTCTTATGCATTGACTGCAAGGCCTGCCCTGCTACCAAGTCATCTGCACCCCAATAACCCCAATCCCCCCTTGGAAGAAACATGGAGGAGGGCCTCTTAACCAAAAATGTCCCATTAAAAAGGAGCGGGTCTCCTAGACTTGTAATGCCCAAACACTAGTGTGTTGGCTGGCAAACATTTTTCCCGGTGGGGTACACCTCAACCTTTTCCATAAGTATTTTACGCCCAGCAAAAACACCCACCCTTGTTAGGATTTTGACACTGGCTGTAGCAGCATGGAACACGTTAACGCTGGTGAGCTAGTGGCGGCGGATGATGAGACGTGGAGGAAGGCCTGATTAAAAACTATGCCCAATTTCTAGGAGCGGGACTCCTAGACTTTGAATGCCCATACACTTAGTGTATGGGCTGCCAAATATTTCCCCTGTGGGGTACACCTCCACCTTTTTCAGAACAAGTCTTTTATGCACAACCTAACCATCCACCCTTGTCAATAATGCTGTTAAGGGTTAATACTAAAATCAGAGTTGAAGTTTCGTTTTATCCATTCAATGTAAGGTTTCGTTTCTCCTTTTTTGTTGTTTTAAGATAAATTTTTATAATTGGCATGGGCTGTCATGAAACCAGACTGTTCCCATCTGTATAAGATAAGGGAGGTGGGAATGTTAAACTCTGAAGAATATGCCATTATACTACTTTCTACGCTATCTAGGTACGGACATATATGTAGTTTCCGGTTTTCTTGCAATATTTTTGGCTTATAAAGTGAAATGATGCTATTGGTACATGAGAACCTTGCATAATTAAGTAAAAGATTATAAAAGATGTGACTAAAATAAAGGGGCTTAGTGATCTGCCTCGATCCTCCCGTACAGAGACCCCAGTCTCCGTGTGGTCATTTGAGTTGCTAGCAACACTGGAATAATTTGGAAATCACTGGCTCAACCGTGAAGGGTTAATTTAGCCCTCCCAAAATAGCTACCTCGACAGTGGCGCGCAACGTGGGGCCCCTGAATAGGGACGCCTCTGCCCCCGGAGGACAACAAGACAAAGGACCCTCGGAGCGGACACAGGTGCTGGAAAATTGGGACTGATCACCCCCCCACGACCACGGTAAGTTGGCAGTTATACTGTTCAGACTGACCGTTGGTGTGGTTTTCCTGTGCTTGTTGCTGCAAAGAGGATCTGAGGTTTGTCCCCTGGTGGGGTGATTCATGGGTGGAATCATATAGAGGTGTAGTCCCGTTGGGGGCCCAGTGCTCGAACCGTACCTCATAAGGGACGGACACCCCGGATTGACCAGTGATTGTGACTCTCTTCATAGTCAAAATATCCTGAATTCCTGATCATTATTAGTATTGGGCGTGGTCATGTGATCGAAGATGGGTAGGATACGTAACTCAGGTATATATAAAAAGATATATATAACCAGAGGTGTCCGGAGGGATAGTCTGAGACGCCCTCCTCCTTTCACTGAGTACCGCAAATTTTGGGCTTCCCAGAGGGGGTTGACCCTGTGGAACAAACGGAGACCAGTATTGTGCACAACTTGTCAGGATATTTAGCTCTAAAGGAGAGAATTATGTTTCTGTGGAAGAAAAAGAAAAGTTTGGAATTGTGTGAAGGATCAGATACTGTTAGTCTTATGATTCAAAGACGAGGAAAGAAATGTGTCAGGAATGCAGGAACAATATTTTCGATTCTGGGATTTCCTAAGGGAGGGAGGTTGCAGCCTATGCTATGGGATGAAGGAGTTAAAAGGTTGACTGATGATGGATTACTTAAAGGCGCTGAGGAATTCCGTGGCTTGGCACATGAATTGTATAATGAAGGTTATGTGGAAATTGAACAGCAAGTGAATTCTGATTGTTTCTGTTACTGTTATGTTGAAGAAGGAAAAATTGTCTATTATTATGGCAAAGACAGGATGTTTTATGGTTCAAGCAAGTGACTGTGGTTTGACAATGTGATTGATTAAAGAAGGAACTAAGATTGATATTAATGTGTCAGGGAAATAGTTAAAAGTGATGATTTGAAAGAAGAGGTCTCCCTGTTAGATGACAATTGTACAAGAAGACCGAGAGTTGCAGCCCCCACCTCTGCTAACGGCACCTATTATCATCTGCCGGCAGCCTTAGTCCCCGGTTTTCAGACTTTAACCTGCTCTGTTCAGGAGAGAGAGAGAGAGAGAGAAAAAAAAAAAAGGAGCAAACAGCAGCCTCTAGCCCCCACCGCAGCTGCGAGCACACAGTGTGCCCTTCAGCCCACACAGCAAACTCTGCCCCCCCTCAGACTTCAGCTAGTGGGAATCTTGCTCCTCAGCCCCTCCCTGCTAATTCTCGTTACTGCTCAGTTTGTAATCTCTCTTGTATGTCCTGTAAATTTACTAGGGGCAGATTCATTATCACAGTTCCGCTCCAGAATACAATTCCAAGATGATGGTCAGATGTTTTTTTTTTTTGTTATATAATCCTTATGTAGATGAAGACAGTGAAGATAAATCTGTATTTTGCATGCCCTTCTCACGGTTATGATGGCCCTGATAGGCTCAGGTCCACCCCCAATATTGCCAGAGGATCAATGACTCACCCCATACCTCTCAGAGATACCATCTAAAATCTGGTCAAAAGGGCCAAATGATATAGGGAAAATGCCTGTAGAACCAGTAAAATTGTTTCTCAAACCTGGTGCCTAATCTACATACTCTTTTGTCCCAGATACCCCAGGATGCTGCTTGGTTTACAGTTATTGATCTTACCAATGCCTTCTTCAGCATTCCATTACACAATGACTGCCAGTTTCTATTTGTATTCACTTAGCAGGGACGACAGTTAATATGGACAGTTATGCCACAAGGGGCCCAAAACAGTCCAAACCAGTTTGCAAAAATATGAGCAGGTGTCTTTTGCCATTGCTGCCACTGTTAGCCTCCTTAAGCATCTGGCAGCACTGAACTGTCGGGTTTCGGCCTCGGGACTTCAGTTCTGCCTTGGTCAAGTGATATTCTTGGGTCACTGTCTCCTTCAGGGTGCCAGACACCTCGCAGAAGAAAAGAATAATAGCTGTCAGCTCCCTTCCTTTCCCAAAAGATGAATCTGAACTCCAGCGTTTTCTTATGTACTTATTTTTGTCAGTGGATACCGGATGCATCCCGCATAATGCAACCCCTTTACAACGCCTTGAAAGACGGCATAATGAACTATAAGGAAAGATGGCAGTGATGAGGATTACCTCCAACATGATTGCTCCCAACTTCTGACTGAAGAAACAGCTACTCCACCAAATGTCAGTGAGAATCCACTCCCAAATCCCGATCTGGTGTTATACACGGATGGTCCAAGATGTGCTGACGAGTTTGGTAGATTCCACACGGGATACGCTGTTACCACAGAGGACACTGTAGTGCACGCAGCTGCGCTCCCACCATCACAGTCAGCATGAGAAGCAGAACTCCAGGCTCTGTCTACTGCATGTACTTTGGCCAAGAACAGACGGGCTAATATATACACGGACTCACGGTATGCATTTGGTATTGCTCATGATTTTGGGGCTCTATGGGCCAATCGAGGGTTTATTACTACTGCCGGAACCCCAGTGAAAAATGCTGAAGCTGTTAAAACCCTCATGGACTCGATCAAATTACCTACTGAGGTGGCTATTATCAAAGTTAAGGCGCATGGTCCTAGGACCAGTCCACAGACTGTTGGCAACACATTTGCGGATATGCAAGCAAAAGCCGCCGCTCTCTTACCCGTTGAACCAACCATACCAACTATGGTGACCACACGCTCTCAGCGTAAACAGTTACAAGAAGCACTGACCCTACAAGAACCTGATGATCTACAACAGACTGAAGTTTTCTAAGTTTTCTGTCGGACCCCGCGAGACCACTTAATGACGATGCAGAGAATGTCTCCAAAGGAAGAGGTGAAGCAATGGAAGACTGATGGGGCACGTATGGATAATGGTCTCTGGAAAAAGGACCGACTCGTGTGTCTCCCTAAGCGGATGTATCCTGCTATTGCCACATGGGCACATGGACCTACACATCGAGGAAAGAATCAGGCCCTCGCACTGGTGCAAAAATTCTACTGGGCCCAGGTTCTCCAGTTGGCCGGAAGCATTCCCTGTTACCAACATGACTGCAAAGACCACAGCGAAGAAACTGGTGATGGAAGTTATATGCAGATATGGGGTTCCAGAAGTTGTTGAAAGTGATCAAGGCCCGGCCTTTTCTTCTCATGTGTACCAAGAAGTTCTGACAATGCTTGGATCCACTGTAGCCCTCCATACTCCGTACCACCCACAATCCAGTGGGAAAGTTGAGAGGCTGAACGGCACACTGAAGGGACAATTGATCAAAATGATGCAGGAGACTACGGCTCCATGGTCAGAGCTCCTACCCATTGTACTATACCATATTCGTACTACCCCTATTGCAAAACATGGCCTGTCCCCATATGAGATATTGTTTGGTGCTAGGCCCCCAGTTGCAAATTTTCAGCCTCAGCAGTTATCAGAAGAAACTGACCGTGCTGTTCAATATGTTATTCTGCTTAGTAAAAATCTTGCTAACACCTATGTTCTAGTTTTCTTTTCCAGATTCAGCAGAAACTGACACCTGTCATAACCTGAAGCCTGGTGACTTGGTAGTCGTGAAAAGGCATGTCAGGAAGCACGGACTAGAACCCTTGTATGACGGTCCTTATCAAGTTCTCCTCATCACCCAACAAGCCAATAGCAAATGAAGGGACATAATGTTTTGGTTTTCCGCATTTAAGATAAAAGTTAAAGTTAGAAGATATTCAATGACTCAGAGATTAATACGATAAAGACAATGATCGTAATAAGGACAGTTGGTGGTCAGACACCTTCTCCTTTCTCAATCCAGCCAATTGGTTTAAGGGAATTGGGGGCTGGATAGCTGGGATCTTACAGAGCTTGTTACACACTGCTGCCTGTATCCTTGTTGTATATGTGATACTAAAACTTGTTCTTTGGTGTATTTCTGTATGTATTAGGAAATTCTGCACTAAGACAGCTAATGATGATACCAAAGGTGTCGATGCCCCTGCTCTTCTCTGCACCGATCTCAAAAGGCTACTTGATGAAGATGTTGAAGCCAACCACATGGCTACCTACAAAAGATCCCCACCACCGTCATCAAAAATTGTTATTCGTGAACTGCAGTATACAGGGGGGATGGGTGCGCCGCGACAGCCATGACTGGTAACATGGCATCAGTCATGTGAAGACCAGTACCCCTCAAGCTGTTAGCTTGGGATAGCACCTCTGATGCTGCATATGTGTTAAAAAATGTATCTAGGGGGGAATGTTAAGGGTTAATACTAAAATCAGAGTTGAAGTTTCGTTTTATCCATTCAATGTAAGGTTTCGTTTCTCCGTTTTTGTTGTTGTAAGATAAATTTTTATAATTGGCATGGGCTGTCATGAAACCAGACTGTTCTCATCTGTATAAGATAAGGGAGGTGGGAATGTTAAACTCTGAAGAATATGCCATTATACTACTTTCTACGCTATCTAGGTACGGACATATATGTAGTTTCCGGTTTTCTTGCAATATTATTGGCTTATAAAGTGAAATGATGCTATTGGTACTTGAGAACCTTAGGGTTAGGGTTAGGGTTGAATACACCCAGGTGTTCAAGTGGTGGTGGACGGTGAGGATGAGGAGGAGGAGGAGGACACCAAATAGCCAAAATCAGGAAGCGTATATCCATGTTTGGTTGTGAAGAGGTGCATGGGAATACACCAAAACTAAAGAAGAAAAAAAGCACTACTGGAATAATGCACACCACAGAAAAATATATATAGAAAATATAAATCACAACAATTTTATTGGCACACAATTACAATTAAAACACACTTAAAAACATAGAACTGTGTCCACAGAGAAAAAATGATTCAATAATGACTCCCAGTCCCATGCATGAGAGTAGACAGTAAATGACCCCACAATCACTTTCCCTGACGAAGCCTCACTTGAGGGGGCGATACGTGTGGGGGTTACATCTGCTGGCAACTCAGATCTCTGGCCCATGGGGTAGTGGGTTCCTGACTCTCTCCTGGTAACATGCTGACACTGGGCCTTTTTTTGGAAGGTGTCTTCATTGTGTGAGCTTTCCTCTTGGGTTCATATTGTCCACCGGTTCTTAGACTGGTGAGACAGTTTGTATTTTTCCTTGCTCTCCCCTTGGGATTATTCTCCCTTTGGGATTATTACTCTATCAAGCTTTCCAGGTCGGACAGGTTACATTTATATGTATTGCTTTAGCCTCATGAGCCGCTAGGAGAGGGGTTATTGTGGGGTCATTCACTGCCTACTCTCATGCATGGGAGTCATTATTGAATCATTTTTTCTCTGTGGACACAGTTCTATGTTTTTAAGTGTGTTTTAGTTGTAATTGTGTGCCAATAAAATTGTTGTGATTTATATTTTCTATATATATTTTTCTGTGGTGTGCATTATTGCAGTAGTGCTTTTTTTCTTCTTTAGCTATAGTCTCGGTTGACTACTTGGTTGCACCCCTATATTATACATATATTTATTTATATAGTGCGGTGCGCCAAAATACCTTTTCTCTTTGCAAGAGGTGCATGGGAATACACCTTGTAAAAAAACACTACATTGGAGTTTATGCTTTGCTGTCATCATTTGGTGGTGTCGAGAAGTCAGGTAGAGTCAGCCTGTTTGCATTTTCTGTAGAAAGGCGAATGCGCTTATCTGTGATAATGCCACCAACAGCACTAAAAACCCACTTGAACAAAACACTAGCGGCAGGGCAGGCCAGGACCTCAAGGCGCAGAGAGCCAGCTCATGCCACGTGTCCAGCTTGGATACCCGATAATTATAAGGCACAGACCAATCACGGAGACCATTGGTACGGTCAGCAAGGTACTCCCTCAGCATCTTAGAGAAGATTGCATTCCTTGTGAGATTACCCCGCGCCTCAGTGCCAGGGCGATGGGAGGAACTAAGAAATCTGTCCCAGAACTTTGCCAGTGTTCCCCTGCCTCTGCTGGAGTGGACTTGTGTCTGTGTCGCCTGTCCTGCTTGGTTGGCCAATGAACTGTTATCTCTGCCGCCAGCGTTTTGAGATGAGAATTTTTTTTTTTTTGTAATATATTTCTTTATTTTGGAAAAGTTAGAGCAACAGTACAGACAAAGTTTGCATTTCAATTGAAAGGTCAATTAACAGTATTCCAGTGTGTCACTAGAACTTAAGAGTATAATTGACAGTGTAAAGAAAACATTTTACATAACCAAGTTAACCATAAAACTAAAAACAATGGTGCAAAATTGAGATTGAGTCGGAAAAAGGAATATTTTTGTCATCTTTGAGTAATAGTCCACATAGTATGATAGATAATATGATCGGGTTGTACTGCAAACCTGTGAAAAATGCATGTGAGAAAGGCAAGATTGTGTTTGAAACCATGTTCTATAAGTGGATGGTAAATCAAAGGTTAGAGTACTGGTCCACTCCCAACCAATTTAGGGTGGAGATGTAGAATTAAGGAATAGACCAGGGGCCAATGTTAAACCATCTTTGGTCTCCAAGTAGCCCAAGCTTTCAGGAAAGAGGGAGAGAGGAGAATTTTTTTAATAATTCTGCAACAATGGCCATCTGGTAGTGCACCATTTTGGTACACCTGTCTGCCTCTGGAACAAGAAATTGAAAGTTCTCCTTGTACCGTGGGTCTAAAAGTGTCACTAGCCAGTAATGACTGGTACCCAATATTTTGACAATACGAGGGTCACGGGAAAGGCAGGGCAACATAAAGTCAGCCATGCGTGCCAGACTGGTAACAGGCAAGACTTCCATGTCCTCACCAACAGGATGACTGACCAATGTGTCCTCCTCCTCCTCTTCTTCCCTGTCCTCAGGCCATCCACGCTGAACAGATGGTACGACAGTTGTGATTGTAGTCTATAGCGCATGAAAGTAGCTCCTGTTTTTCCTCCTCCTCATTGTCAACCAATCCACGTTGGAATGACATGAGGCTGGGCTGTGTGTGATCACCCTGTATGCTTCCTTGATCCATGTCCTCGTGTTCCACCTGCAATGCATCCTCTTTCATTATGAGCAGACAGCTTTTCAGAATGCAGATGAGCGGGATGGTGATGCTAATTATGGCGTCATCACCGCTCTCCATCTTAGTGGACTCCTCCAAGTTTTGGAGGATGCTACATATGTCTGACATCCATGTCCACTCCTGAGGTCTTATGTGTGGAGTCAAAACTGAAAAACGATGGCCTTGTTGATGCTGGTATTCAACTGCCCGCTTCTGCTCACAAATCCTTTCTAACATACAGTATGAAGTGTAGCGTTCCAACGCATGGGGACATTATACACCAGTTGGTGAGCCAGAATCTGCAATTGCTGCTGAAGCACGGCAAGGGCGGCTGAAGCTGTAGCTGACTTTCTAAAATGTGCACAGACGGCATACTTTATCCAGCAGATCCGGCAGCTCCGGATAGCTTTTTAGAAAAGGTTGAACCACAACGTTCAGCACATGAGCCAGGCATGGTGCGTGTCAGTTCACCTTGCCTCAAAGCTGCCACCAGGTTCCGGCCATTGTCTCACACAACCATGCCTGGCTGGAGATTTAGCGGTGTCAGCCATACATCTGCCTCCTCTTTAAGAGCTGTCAACAACTCTTGAGCATTGTGCGGTTTGTCACCTAAGCAAATTAGCTTCAGCACAGCCTGTTGCCGCTTTGCTTTGGCAGTGCTGCAGTGCTTCCAGTTTGTGACTGATGTGCTCATTTCTGACATGGAGGCTGAAGAGGAGGTGGTGCAGGAGTTGTACACAGTGGGGGCAGCTCTGATTGATGCAGGGTCCGCAATCCTTGGTGTTGGGAGGAAGTGTTCCATCCCAAGGTCTGACTGGGTCCCAGCTTCCACTATGTTAACCCAGTGTGCCGACAGCGAGATGTACCGTCCCTGGCCACAAGCACTTGTCCACGTGTCGGTGTTCCCATTAACTGCATTGTTGAGAGCACGGGTAATGTTGTGGGACACGTGCTTGTGTAATGCCGGGACGGCACAGTGGGAGAAATAGTGGCGGCTGGGGACAGAGTACCTTGAGACGGCCGCCGCCCTCAGGTTGCGGAAATCTTCCGTCTCCACGAGCGTAAAAGGCAACATTTTGACCGCAAGCAGAAGAGAAATATGAGAATTAAGTATTGTGGCCTGTGGGGTGTTGGCTGCGCAATTCCGCTTATGTTCCAATGACTGGGGTATGGACAACTGAAGACTGCGCTGGGACAAGGACGTGCTGGATGATGGTGCTATTTGACTGTAGGCAACGGTAGGTGCAGGACAGGAGGCATCTTTGCATGCAGCGTGGACAGGGGATTGGCTTGCACGCACCACAGTGGAAGAAGCAGTGGTGTCACCCGCAGACACTGTTACTGGAGCCTGGGGTTGGGCCCACAAAGTCTGGTGCTTTGCTGCCATGTGCCTGATCATGCTGGTGGTGGTAAGGCTTGTAGTTTCGCTAACCCTGCTGATGCTGGCATGACAGGTGTTGCAAATGGCCTGTTTGGGATTATCAGCAGTCTTTAAAAAATAACCAGTCTCAGGAAGACCTAACAGTTGGACTGGCAACTTCCGTCAGGTTGGTGTTATGGGGAACGGTCGTACGCCTTCTGTCTGCAGCCACCACACTGCTTCCCATCTGAAGTGGTGCAACGCCTACCTCCCCGTGTGCTGGTGTCCTCGCTCTGCATGTCCTCCTGCCAGGTTGGGTCTTTTACTACATCATCCACCACATCATCTTCCATATCCTCACCCTAGTCCTCCTCCTGACTTTCCGGCAATTGTGTCTCATCATCGTCCACCTCTTGTGACAGTGGCTGCTCAAAGATTTGTGCATCGCTACATGGAATATCATCTTGCCCCGCTTCTAGTGGACCGGGCGAGAGGCATGAATCTCCAAATGGAAAACTGAATAGCTCTTAGGAGTGTCCAAGTGTGGGATCAGTTCTCAAGGCACTCAGCATGGTGGGAGGAAGGAGGATCAGGGTTAGGAATATGCGGTCCAGATTCACGACTACTGTGACTTGATCATGTTGGAGACAGGGTGCTGGTGGTGGTGGATAAGTAACTGGATGTATTATCTGTTATCCAGCTAACAACCTTTTCACACTGCTCGGGCTTCAATAGTGCTGTCTTGCCGCGGTCCAGATTCACGACTACTGGGACTTGACCATGTTGGAGACAGGGTGCTGGTGGTGGTGAATAAGTAACTGGATGTATTATCTGCTATCCAACTAACAACCTTTTCACACTGCTCGGGCTTCAATAATGCTATCTTGCCGTGGTCCCCTAGGATTTCGGACACTAAGGTCCAGCGAGAAGATGTGGGTGTTTTCAGTGGGCCAATTTCAGCTTGCCCACGGCTTCAGCCTGCACCAACACGTCCACTTCCCCGTTCCTTGCCCATTGTAAATGGAATAGAATATTATACACGTTCACTACAAAAGGGTGATTTGGGAGTCAACTTGTATGTGATAGGTAAAAGTGTGGTTTTCAAGCACACCTATCTGGACTTTAGGTAAAAATGTTTTTGGCCTTATCAGATTTATTACGTTAACAGACTGCAAAAAAATACGTGTTGGCCTAAACTGGCCAAACTTTGAGCACGCACAGATATTAGCTGGCATGGAGATACCACTACAACAAATGTGTGCCCTGTTTTTTTTTCCTTTTTGGGCTAACTAGTGCTGTATATCAGGATTGTGACAGCCAGGACAAAAAAAAGGAAAACCTGCCTAAACTGGCCAATCTTTGAGCATGCACAGATATCAGCTTGCACTGAGATACTACTATGACAAATGTTTTGGCTAAATAGTGCTGTATATAAGTAAGTTTCACCCAGGACACAAAAAAGAAAACTGCCGTAAACTGGCCAAACTTTGAGCACACACAGATATGAGCTGCCACGGAGATACCACTATGACAAATGTGTGGACTGTATTTTTTTGGGGCTAAATACTGCTGTATTTAAGTACAGTGACAGCCAGGACAAAAAAAGAAAACCGCCGTAAACTGGCAAACTTTTGAGCACGCACAGATATGAGCTGGCATGGAGATACCACACCAAAAAATGTGTGGCCTGTATTCCAATTACACCTGGGGCTAGCTATATACGGCCTACATATCCTACAGGTAGCAGCAGCAGCACCAGAACACAGGAAGGGAATGGACCCTCTTGATGTATGCAATGATTTATATACACACATACAGTGCCTGCAGGCCTTGCACTGATGTGTATAGAGTGAGGTACACTACCCTGCCTACCTAACACTGGAACCTATATACTCTGGAATTAGTCCTTATAAGGACTGTTGGTTTAGCTGGATGGGAGTAGTTTAGGTTGGTAGACCCTACACTAATTAATAAATCCCCAATTCTGACCCTATATCGGCAGCAGCTCGCCCTACACTATCTCAATCCGGAGATGAATGCACCAAGCAGGACGGCATCAGGTCTCTTATACTCCTAATGATGCTGTGCAGCCACCCAATCACTGCATGACCACAACAAAGATGGCTGCGGCATTTCGTGGCCTGACAGACAATCGTGATTGGGTCTGTAAAGTCCACAAAATAGCTGGGTGCAGAGCCGAATTCCCGATGAGTAATCCCAGAAATGCTCGGTGCTCGCCCAGTACCATGATACTCGGGCGAGTAACGAGTAGTGGCACGCACGTTCGCTCATCACTAGTGGCGAGTTCTCCTTCAATAGAAGTCTTCTAACAGAGGCTGGACAGACATCTGCCTGGGATGATTTAGTGAATCTTGCTTTGAGCAGGGGGTTGGAAAAGATTACCCATGAGGTCCCTTCCAACTCTACCATTCTATGACAACAGAATTTCTGCAATAGTCAAGGTTCCTAAGAGCACAGCGGTCTCAATACTCCTTAAGTGGAAGAAGTTTAGGACCACCAGAAGTCTTCCTAGACCTGGCCGTCCAGCCAAACTGAGCAATCGTGGGAGAAGAGCCTTGGTGAGAGAGGTAAAGAAGAACCCCAAGATCACTGTGGCTGTGCTCCACAGATGCAGTAGGCAGATGGGAGAAAGTTCCACAAAGTCAACTATCACTGCAGCCCTCCACCAGTTAGGACTTTATGGCAGAGTGGCCCTACGGAAGCCTCTCCTCAGTTCCAGACATATGAAAGCCCACATAGAGTTTGCTAAAAAAACAAACACATGAAGGTCTCCCAGACTATGAGAAATAAGATTCTCTGGTTGGATGAGATGAAGATAGACCTTTTTGGTGATAGTTCTAGGTGGTATGTGTGGAGAAAACCAGGCACTGCTCATCTCCTACCAAATACAATCCCAACAGTGAAACATGGTGGTGGCAGCATCATGCTATGGGGGAGTTTTTCAGCTGCAGGGACAGAAAGACTGGTTGTCATTGAAAAAAAAACATGAATGCGGCCAAGTACAGATATGTCCTGGATGAAAACCTCCTCCAGAGTGCTCTGGACCACAAACTTGGCTGAAGTTTTATCTTCCAACAAGACTATGACTCTTATGGCTTACTGACACCTCTCCATTACTAAGCCAGGCTTAATATCACCTTACAATAGAAAGGTGACATTAACCCCTTATTACCCCACTTGCCACCACTACAGGGCAAGAGGGAAGAACCCAAAGCTCCAGAATAGGTGCATCTAATAGATGCGCCTTTTCTGGGCAGCTACAGGCTTCTGTTTTTAGCCTGGGGGGGGCCATATTCATGGCCCCTTATCAGCCTGAGAATAGCAGCCTGCACATGTTAGTTTTGCCAGGTTGGATCAAAATATAAGGGGGGGACCCCACGTTATTTTTTTTTCATTCATTCTTCCCTGCTCGCGCTGTTGCCAGCAGAGTAGGAAGAATAACAGCCGTGTTCAGCACCACATGCAGGGGAACAGCGCTTACTGTAGTGCTACTTCCCCTGCAGCCGTATGTGTGGTACTGATGCGACACACGGGTGGTACATGTGTGCCACACGTAGAACACGCAGACACACGGACTTGGATATCTCCGGTACTGTGTTTTCCGGTACCGGAAATATCTGGACGTGTGAAACCGCCCTTACAGGAGGAGAATATAGAGAGCTCTTCTCTTCTATGGTAATTCTCTCATGTCTGCCCTTATATACTTGTAAAGCGTCTCCCCCATTCAGAACATGAATGTGTCTTCTCTCCTTTGTGACTTATTTTTATTTCCCTTGCTCACTTAGATTGCACCATCACATTCTGCAGCTCTGTACAAACATCATCACTGTCCCCATTGGGGCTCACAATCTAAATTCAATATCAGAATGTCTTTGGCGTGTGGGAAGAAACCCAAGAAACCTCTTGCACATGTTGTCCTTTGTGGGTTACAAAACCCAGTACTCCAGCACTGCAAGGCTACAATGCTATCCACTGAGCCAACCACTGAGCCACTCGAGTTTAACAAGATCTGATATCAGCATAAAATATCATATATTCTGAGTATGAATATGGCTTTTATCTCGTATGAATTCTCTCATGTTTACCAAGGTTCCACTTAAACGCAAAACATTTCCCACATTTTGAACACGAATACGGCTTCTCTTCTGTGTGACTTCTCTGATGTGTGGTAAGATATGATTTATCTGCAAAACATTTCCCACAATTTGAACATGAATACGGCTTCTCTCCTGTGTGACTTCTCTCATGTGCAACAAGATTTGCTTTCTTTTTATAACATTTCCCACATTTTGAACATGAGTAAGGCTTCTCTCCTGTGTGACTTCTCTGATGTGTGGTAAGATATGATTTATCTGCAAAACATTTCCCACAATCTGAACATGAATACGGCTTCTCTCCTGTATGACCTCTCTCATGTGCAACAATATTTGCTTTCTTTTTATAACATTTCCCACATTTTGAACATGAATACGGCTTCTCTCCTGTGTGACTTCTCTGATGTGTGGTAAGATATGACTTATCAGCAAAACATTTCCCACATTTGGAACATGAATACGGCTTTTCTCCTGTGTGACTTCTCTCATGTGCAACAAGATTTGCTTTACTTGAGAAACTTTTTCCACATTCTGAGCATGAATATGGTTTTTCACCAGTGTGAACTCTTCCATGTATAACAAGCATAGATTTATTTCTAAATGATTTCCCACATTCTAAACATGCAAACGGCTTTTCTCCTGTGTGAATTTTCTGATGTATGGCATGACTTTGTCTACTTGAAAAACATTTCCCACATTGAGAACATGAATACGGCTTCTCTCCTGTGTGACTTCTCTCATGCACAGCAAGATTTTCTTTAGTTGTGACACTTTTCCCACATTTTGAGCATGAATATGGCTTCCTCCCTGTGTGAACTTTTTCATGTGCAACAAGAAGACAATTTTTTTTAAAACTTTTTCCACAGTCTGAACATGAATGCAACTTTTTTACTGTGTGACTTCTCTGGTGAAGAACAAATATATTAAATCTTGTAAAACACTTTCCACATACTGGACATACATACGGCTTCTCTGTGTGATTTTTCTCATGTGCGACTAGATGTGATTTATGTGCAAAATGTTTTCCACATTTTGAACATGAATACGGCTTCTCTCCAATGTGGCTTCTCTCATGTGTGATAAGGTGTGATTTATCTGTAAAACATTTCCCACATTCTGAACATGAATACGGCTTCTCTCCTGTGTGACTTTTTCTGTGCGAAAAAAGATCTGAGTTTTTTGAAAACTGCTTTCCACATTCCCCACATTGAAATCTTGTTCTGTCGTTCAGAGCTGTACATGTGGTGACAGTCGGTGCGTGGTCAGGAGACAGCTCCTCTGGATTATATGACCTATCTACAATGTGTCCTGGACGTACATTGAGGGTGACGAGGTTTTCTTCTGAAGAGGGATGCACAATATCTTTATCTTCCGCTTTATTATTTAGCAAAATCATGACGTTTCCTTTACAGTTCTTGTTCGGATTTTCTATTAGAAAAAAAAAAAATACAATCTATTTTTCAATCCTGTCAAACCACAAAAGCCCATATATTTATAATACCTCTATTAGTCTGGATTTACTCAGGTTCTTCTGCGTGCCAAAGTGGATTAAACATGAAAGAAGAGAATGACTCCTTTTATATTTGTATCTCTATATAATCCACTACTGAATCTGGCCGAGGAAAGAGACACAAAACCGTCCAGTGTGAATCCAGTGCTATAAAGTTTTGTATAAACTCTGAGATGGATTTGTGTCGGCAGTGAGTGATTGCGTTACTTACATAAACCTCCACTAAACCCTGCCTGTCCTCTGCCTACACAGATTCTCTGCGCCAACGGGGCAGCATTTTCATAAATCAACATATCGAATGTTCAACGGATCGAATCCTCAAATCGAGCCATGACACCCATCTGACCTAAGAGCAGAACAGAGATGACCCGGCACACCGAGAAGTTCAGGTCCTATTACTTACAATAGGGCCCATGAATCACACAGTAACTGCACTGCCCAGTGTTCATTACGTCTCTCCATGCGCAATGCCACATCAGTCTGGGGATGAACATTGGAAAGACACCATGAGTTAATATTATCAATGATCTAATCATTTATGTGAGGAAAACTCACCTATCTCGCAGGGGGGCTTATTTTAGTTATTCCACCGCTGCCACCAAATGTCACCAACTGCAGGGATTTATGTATATCCTGCTTTCTAGTTCCTGTTTGGAACTCGCAGCTCTCGGGCGCCTCCCTTACCCTCAGGTCAGTCAGGGAACTGCACCTAGGATCAGTAGTCGCCGAACGGGCCGCCTGGACGTGACTGGCAGTTAGGCAAGCTACAGCGAGGGATATATAACTACTCGTAGCCGCAGCCAGACAATAAGCTTATAAAACCCGTTCCGTCACTGCCAGTTTTACCCAACCTGCCAAGAACACACTTCGCTGCCACCAGCTCCGATTCTTAATTAATCACGGGTCCGGAGCTGACCCAGTTTAGTAGCATTTTTCACTTTGGAGGTCGTACAGATACGTTATAGAGCAAGGAGAAACGAACTAGTAATTTTATATATTTTACTCCAAAGGGTAGACAGTGTATACAAAAGGTATAAAAGACATTACAAAGGGAGACAATTGAAATTATGTACATGACAATTACAAAATAAAAGGGATTAAAGGTAGAGAAGCACTTACATTTATTTGCTTAAGTCATTTCAGGCAGTCAATGCAGTCGGGGGAGGGGCGATACATCACAGTGCATCACAGTCTCCCAGTATCTCAGGTTTCCCAGGCAAGACTGCTCCAGACTGGGCTTACACTAACTTATACCCCCTGGTCGTGACATCACTGAAGGGGCTGAGTTATGGAAGCACTCCTCTTTTTTACCAATGCCTAATAGCTCATAAGTATATCTTGGGGGGGGTACCTCGTGTAGCGACGAACAGAGTATCATCTTACTCAGCATGATGCTGGCATTCATTTAAGTCTAAACTCGAGGTACTTGCATGAATCGACTAAGTAGGAATCTGTTTCTTGGATTCTGCTGATGCTGGAGTCTAGGAAACAACAGGGCGGGTAGCTCTATCGAAGCACATCCCAAATATGTAATTTTTATATTCGTAACACCAACTGGTCAAGTAAGGCACTAATAGTTAGGTGCAGAACGTCTTCGCCTTGTCCCAAATTGTACAAAGATCTAACAGAGAATGCTGTCATATAACCGGTTCCCAATACGAAGGCACTCTTGTATAAGGTAACCATGTCATTCAACATCTGATTTGAACCAGCCTGCATGTATTTCACTCCATTCAATGTTAGCAAGCAGTGTGAATGGTAACCATGTCATTCAACTTCTTTGCTATAATTCATCTGTTACATTGTTCTCAGTACTTACTATTGTATATCCATAGGGGGGAACTCTATAGATGTTATCTTAGGAAAGGTGCTATAGCATAGAGATGGTATCAGGACTGTGTCTTTGATCATGTTTTGCACACCAGGAAGTGTGGAGCGGCTGTTGCTAATTTATAACTAAGCAGCTCCCACAATCCCTCTCTCCTGGCCCTGAAGTGTGGTGTATAAATTTAGACTAATTCTAAGGGGAACACGCAAGTGAGGGGTCAGGACGCATTAAGCAAAGCATCGCATTAACTAAGCATCCAGCAAAAGACAGTTACTCCATGACAGTAAGTCAGGGCAGGAGTCAGGTAAATCACACTTTGCTCTCCCTTTAAACCATGTACTTTATTTCTATCCTCCTGTGCTCCCTTACCATCCACATTCACCACCCCGTCCCCCCTCCATCACAACTGATACGCATTAGCCCCTCTATAACTCCCTCTCCCATGTACAGCTCCCATGCACTTCTCACCTTCCTGAAAAACCTCAGCCCATCTTTCCCAAACAAATTGCACAAAAAAACTTCTTACTTTTCAAAGAACTACTTGCTTTTTATGTTCCTTCTCCTACTGATTTCAGGGGACATCTCCCCCAACCCCGGTCCACCATCCCCCAACCTCAACCCCTACCCTACATCAAAACCATAATCTTATTAACATAACTTGCACTCCCTCATCTCCTTCATTTAATTGTGCCCTCTGGAAATCACGGTCTGTATGTAGCAAGCTTCCTTTCCTGCACAATTACTTTCTGAACAACTCTCTGAATCTGTTGGCCCTCGCTGAAACCTGGATTCAGGACTCTGACACTGTCTCCCCTGCCTCCATTTCCCATGGTGGCTTACAATTCACCCATTCCCCGAGACCCAGAAACAGACCTGGTGGTGGAGTCGGCGTACTCCTGTCCCCACATTGCACTTTCCAGGTCATCCCCCAGTTCCATCACTCTCATTCCCTTCTTTTGAGGTCCACACCATTCAGCTCTTCCGTCCCCTCCCCCTCAGAGTAGTGGTCATATACTAGCCCCCAGGCTCACCCACCCACTTCCTTGACCACTTCTCAGCCTGGCTACCGCACTTCATGTCCTCAGAACTACCAACCCTTATCCTGGGAGACTTCAACATCCCCATTAACAGCCCTACTTCCACAGCTGCATCCCAGCTTCTATCACTAACCACTTCTCTTGGCCTCTCACAGCTCTCAACCTCTGCGACACACAAAGATGGTAACACCCTTGACCTGTTCTTTGTCCGGCTCTGCCCAATCTCCTACCTAATTAACTCACTGCTTCCCCTCTCTGATCACAACATTCTCTCATTCACGCTCACAAATCCTCGCCCACCCCAGCAGACTCCTACCTACCACACATTCAGAAACCTACAAGCCATTAACCCTCAGACACTTTCAGACTCCTTACACTCATCACTGTCCCCATCTCCTCTTTTTCCTGTCCTGATCTGGCTTTACATCAGAGAGTTGGGAGACTAGAGGATCGTCACGCTCCCAGAGGTGGTTCCACCCAGGCTACGGCCTCCCCCTCTGGGCGGGACACCACTAACATCACCTTAGCTCGGTCGGTGGAATATTGCTGCAGTAGCAATTCAAAGTGTAGTTGGCACTGATTTAGAAACCCCCGACAACTTGGGATCTCCACTATACCGTGGGGTTTTTTCTAGGCCGGGGGGGGGGCAGGGCAGCGGCGACGGACTGCAGGGACTGGAGCCGGTTATCTACCGACGCTATATAATTGAGGATGTGGGCCTGGGTGTCACATTACTGGGCGAGCTCCTGTTAGAGACTGGCCAGCTGAGAAACATTCCCCCGATCTGAAAGCTGCAAAGACCTGTTTCACACTTCAGTTTTTTCTGTCAGTTAAAATCCGCCAAAATAGCAGAAAACGGATCCGCAGGTGGACTGACAGAAACGGGGGTGAGGATTGGCAGATGAACGGATCCGCCGAAGGTAAAAATTTAAAGGAACCGCGCCTGGGGAAGGAGAGAGAGAGAGAGAGAGAGAGAGAGAGAGAATTTTCTTCCAGCAGCCAGAAAAGATTCAGGGTTAAAAAGGGAAAATGCGGATCCGCATGGCAAAAAAACGTTACAGGCTCCGTTCGATGATCTCAGCGGACGGCAAAAATTTGGCGGATCCGCAAAAAAACGGATCCAACGGATGGCCATCCGTCAAGATCCGCCGGATCCATTTTTTTTTTGCAAAACGGCGGATTTTGACTGATGGTGACAAACGGAATTGTGAAACAGGCCAAAGCCGACAAACAGAACTCCATGGTTTTTAAAAAGGACATGATCCTCGTCTGATTTTCCCACAGGAATACCAGTTCCTTGTGGGCCGTGGCCGAGGTACCAGTGGGGTCCATGGCCTTTCTACTGTGAGAACTAGTGGAACTCCAAGAGTGGAACCGCTGGGCCATGACAACGAACCTCCCACGAGCGAGCTGGCCTGGTGGACCGCCCCCATATACAGGGAGCGTTAGGGGCAGGCCCGGGGAGACTATCTTCGCGACAGCTGGTACCCAGAGAAGGACCGTGGGAGAAACTAGCGGGAAACAGGACGGACTAGCAGAGACTGGCACGGACAAGTCACAGGCAGGCGGGCTCGGTAAAGACACAGGCGGGTGAGCACGGCTGACACTGACAGGCGGACACAGCTGAGAAACGGGAACATGGGCAGGATGGAGACACTGGCAGGTGGACACAGCTGAGACACAGGGACATGGACAGGACAGAGGTACAAGCAGGCAGACACTAGGAGAGAACACAAAAGAGAGGGCCGGGTGTGAACTAAAGCAAAGGTGGCAATAGCACAAGCCAGGGCAGATAGGCTAGAGCTCGGGGAACCGCAGGGAAGCGTGGGGACTGAATCAAGCGTGGAATACAAATGATAATCAGGTACAGCCAGAAGGAAGTGGCTGCCTGTTATGCAGAGCGTGTCATGGGACTTCCAGGTCAGGGTCCTCCCAGGGCAAGGAGAGGGCAGGAAGGAGCGACCAGGGTCGGGCTGGGAGGTGTGCGTGCACGCGCACCCGACGGGAGCCAGGAGCCGGCCACGAGAGCGAGGAATCAGATGCCAGGTGACACGCAGCAGTACCGGGAGCGCGCCAGGATGCCGAGGACCGGTAAGTATACTGGGGCTCGGGGGAGTGGCAGCGTGACAGTCTCAGAATCACCGGGATCCATTGAAGCGTTCCAGAGTTATTACCTCATAAAGTGACAGTGGTCAGAATTGTAAAAATTACAATTAACAGTCATTAACGTGCAAACCACCATCGAGGGTAAAGGGATTAAAAACACATCTCCTTAGACAGGTGAGAAACATCACTTCACTAATCCAACTCTCTCCTGTTCCTGCTTTCTACATTTTCCTCAGATACTTACTCTTCCTACTCATCTGTCTCCATATCCTCCATGCACCCATTAGCACTTGGTAACTGTACATGTACAGATACTTGCCGGTGACCGGATCATACATGTGCATATACAGATACTGGCCGGTGTCCGGATCATACATGTACATATACAGATACTGGCCGGTGACCGGGTCATACATGTACATATACAGATACTTGCCGGTGACCGGATCATACATGTGCATATACAGATACTGGCCGGTGTCCGGATCATACATGTACATATACAGATACTGGCCGGTGTCCGGATCATACATGTACATATACAGATACTGGCCGGTGACCGGGTCATACATGTACATATACAGATACTGGCCAGTGACCGGATCATACATGTACATATACAGATACTGGCCGGTGACCGGGTCATACATGTACAGTGGGGCAAAAAAGTATTTAGTCAGTCAGCAATAGTGCAAGTTCCACCACTTAAAAAGATGAGAGGCGTCTGTAATTTACATCATAGGTAGACCTCAACTATGGGAGACAAACTGAGAAAAAAAAATCCAGAAAATCACATTGTCTGGTTTTTTTTCATTTTATTTGCATATTATGGTGGAAAATAAGTATTTGGTCAGAAACAAGCAGTCAAGATTTCTGGCTCTCACAGACCTGTAACTTCTTCTTTAAGAGTCTCCTCTTTCCTCCACTCATTACCTGTAGTAATGGCACCTGTTTAAACTTGTTATCAGTATAAAAAGACACCTGTGCACACCCTCAAACAGTCTGACTCCAAACTCCACTATGGTGAAGACCAAAGAGCTGTCAAAGGACACCAGAAACAAAATTGTAGCCCTGCACCAGGCTGGGAAGACTGAATCTGCAATAGCCAACCAGCTTGGAGTGAAGAAATCAACTGTGGGAGCAATAATTAGAAAATGGAAGACATACAAGACCACTGATAATCTCCCTCGATCTGGTGCTCCACGCAAAATCCCACCCCGTGGGGTCAGAATGATCACAAGAACGGTGAGCAAAAATCCCAGAACCACGCGGGGGGACCTAGTGAATGAACTGCAGAGAGCTGGGACCAATGTAACAAGGCCTACCATAAGTAACACACTACGCCACCATGGACTCAGATCCTGCAGTGCCAGACGTGTCCCACTGCTTAAGCCTGTACATGTCCGGGCCCATCTGAAGTTTGCTAGAGAGCATTTGGATGATCCAGAGGAGTTTTGGGAGAATGTCCTATGGTCTGATGAAACCAAACTGGAACTGTTTGGTAGAAACACAACTTGTCGTGTTTGGAGGAAAAAGAATACTGAGTTGCATCCATCAAACACCATACCTACTGTAAAGCATGGTGGTGGAAACATCATGCTTTGGGGCTGTTTCTCTGCAAAGGGGCCAGGACGACTGATCCGGGTACATGAAAGAATGAATGGGGCCATGTATCGTGAGATTTTGAGTGCAAACGTCCTTCCATCAGCAAGGGCATTGAAGATGAAACGTGGCTGGGTCTTTCAACATGACAATGATCCAAAGCACACCGCCAGGGCAACGAAGGAGTGGCTTCGTAAGAAGCATTTCAAGGTCCTGGAGTGGCCTAGCCAGTCTCCAGATCTCAACCCTATAGAAAACCTTTGGAGGGAGTTGAAAGTCCGTGTTGCCAAGCGAAAAGCCAAAAACATCACTGCTCTAGAGGAGATCTGCATGGAGGAATGGGCCAACATACCAACAACAGTGTGTGGCAACCTTGTGAACACTTACAGAAAACGTTTGACCTCTGTCATTGCCAACAAAGGATATATCACAAAGTATTGAGATGAAATTTTGTTTCTGACCAAATACTTATTTTCCACCATAATATGCAAATAAAATGAAAAAAAACCAGACAATGTGATTTTCTGGATTTTTTTTTCTCAGTTTGTCTCCCATAGTTGAGGTCTACCTATGATGTAAATTACAGACGCCTCTCATCTTTTTAAGTGATGGAATTTGCACTATTGCTGACTGACTAAATACTTTTTTGCCCCACTGTATATATACAGATGCTGGCCGGTGACCGGATCATACACGTACATATACAGATACTGGCCGGTGACCGGATCATACATGTACATATACAGATACTGGCTGTGTGACCGGATCACACATGTACATATACAGATACTGGCTGGTGACCCGGATCATACATGTACATATACAGATACTGGCCGGTGACCCGGATCATACATGTACATATACAGATACTGGCCGGTGACCGGATCATACATGTACATACACAGATACTGGCCGGTGACCGGATCAAACATGTACATATACAGATACTGGCCGGTGACCGGATCATACATGTACATATACAGATACTGGCCGGTGACCGGATCACACATATACATATACAGATACTGGCCGGTGACCGGATCACACATGTACATATACAGATACTGGCCGGTGACCGGGTCATACATGTACATATACAGACACTGGCCGGTGACCGGATCACACATGTACATATACAGATACTGGCCGGTGACGGGGTCATACATGTACATACAGTTATGGCCATAAGTGTTGACACCCTGGAAAATGTTCCAGAAAATGAAATATTTCACCCAATTACAATTCCACATGTTTTGTTATACACATGTTTATTTCCTTTGTGCATATTGGAACAGCACAAAAAAAAACTGAAAAAAAAAAGCAAATTGGACATAATGTCACACAAAACCCCAAAAATGGTCTGGACAAAATTGTTGGCGCCCTCAGCTTAATATTTGGTCATGCCCTTTGGAATAAATAACTGCAACCAGTCTCTTCCTATATCCATCCACAGGCTTCATACTCCTCTCACCTGGGATTGTGGACGACTCGTCTCACAAACTGCTCCCGGTCTCTCGCATGTGAAGACGTCTTCTCCCAACAGCAATTATAGGATCTCTCCACAGGTGATCCATGGGATTTAGATCCGGACTCATTGCTGCCATTTGAGAACTCTCCAGCACTTGGTTTCCATCCTTTTCTGGGGGCTTTCTGAAGTACCGCAAGTTTCTGACTATAAGACGCAGCAGGAGCCGGGCGATTCTTCCTGTGGTCCGACGCTGCAGGGCAATGATCTTACTCCCATCCCGGTGCGGCGGGTTCAGCAGGGTCATTGCCGAGATCTCAAACTGCGCATGCGCTGCCTCCAGCGACCATTTTCCCAGACGCCACACCATCAAGGAAATGGAAGTGCAGGGGCTCCGGGTTTTCATAAAATGTCGTCGGAGCCCCCATACCACCAAGCACTGCCGAACTCGCAGCACCATCCTTGGGATGGGATTTCCCGGAGACCACCCCATCGCACCAATGGATGTGCAGGGGCTCCGGGCTTTCAGAAAATGTCATTGGAGCCCCCGCACCATCGAGCACCGCCGATCCTGCCGCACCAGTCTGGGTCATATCATCGTCGGACCACCAAACAACCCATGTGATTCCACTCCACCAGTAGTGCAGATCCCCCCAGGGTAAGCTGAATTCAGGACTGTAAGATGGACCCCCAGATGACAGATACATTTTTTTCACCATTTTTCTTCTGAAAATTTGGGGTGCGTTTTATGGTCCGGTTCGTCTTATAGTCTGAAAAGTACGGTATGTTTGGGGTCACAGTCCTGCTGGAAGAACCATGACATAGGGTGCAAACCCAGCTTTCTGACATTGGGCACTACATTGCCTCCCACAGTTCTTTGTTATTCTGCAGATTTCATGATGCCTTGCACACAGTCAAGGCCCCCAGTGCCAGAGGCAGCAAAACAACCCCAAACATATGACCCTTCATCATATATGACTATAGGTACTGTGCCCTTTTCTTTGTCGGCCTCATTACGTTTTTTGGTAAACAGTAGAATGATGTGCTTTACCAAAAAGCTCCATCTTGGTCTCATCTGTACATAAGACGCTTCCCCGAAGGATTTTGGCTTACTCACGTACATTTTGCAAACTTCAGTCTAGCTCTTTTATGTCTCATGTGACAGCAGTGGGTCCTCCCTGGTCTTCTGCCATAGCATTGTTCATTCACACGTAGACGATAGTTTGCGCTGACACTGATGTATCCTGACAGCTTGAAGTTCTCTGGACCTTGATTGGGGCTCATCAACCATCCTGCATTCCAACCTTTCATCAGTTTCTCTGCCATGCACATTCAGGGAGATTAGCCACAGTGCAAGGGGGTGTAAACTATATTGAGCACCTTGGACAAAGGACCATCAAGATCTCCGGAGATGGACTTGTAACCCTGAGTTTGTTAGTATTTTACAACAGTTTTGGTTCTCAGGTCCTCAGACAGTTCTCATAGTAACATAGTTATTAAGGTTGAAGGAAGACTTTACAGTAAGTCCATCTAGTTCACCCCATATCCTATCCTAACTTGTCCTAACATGTTGATCCAAAGGAAGGCAAAAAAAACCCATGTGGCAAACAGTAAGCTCCACATACGGCAATCAGACTAGCTCCCCGGATCAACGCAATATTAAGGAGACTAGTGTATATACCCTGTAATATTATACTTTTCAAGAAAGGCGTCCAGTCCCTTCTTACATGTTAGTAGGGAATCACTCATTACAACATCATATGGCAGAGAGTTCCATAGTCTCACTGCTCTTACAGTAAAGAATCCGCGTCTCTGAGTATGCTTAAACCTTCTTTCCTCCAGACGTAGAGGATGCCCCCTTCTCCCTGTCACAGGTCTAAGAGTAAAAAGATCATTAGAAAGGTCTTTGTACTGTCCCCGCATATATTTATACATTGTAATAAGATCACCCCTAAGAATAACCCCAAGTGTAATCACCTGTCTTGGTATTGCAGACCTCCTAGTTCCCTAATACCCTTGGTCGCTCTTCTCTGCACCCGCTCCAGTTCAGCTATGTCTTTCTTATACATCGGAGACCAGAACTGTACACAGTATTCTAAGTGTGGTCGCACTAGTGACATATATAGAGGTAAAATTATCTTCTCCTCCTGAGCATCTATGCCTCTTTTAATGCATCCCATTACTTTATTTCCCTTTGCAGCAGCTGCCTGACACTGGCCGCTAAATGTGAGTTTCTCGTCCACCCATACACCCAGGTCTTTTTCAGTGACTGTTTTGCCCAGTGTTTTACAATTAAGCACATAATTATACATCTTGTTTCTTCTACCCAAGTGTATGATCTTACATTTATCCCCATTAAAGCTCATTTGTCATTTATCAGCCCAAGCTTCTAGTTTACATAAATCCTCCTGTAATATAAAATTGTCCTCCACTGTACTGACTACCCTGCAGAGTTTAGTGTCATCTGCAAATATTGAAATTCTACTCTCTATGCCCCCTACGAGGTCAATAATAAATATGTTAAAAAGAAGCGGGCCCAATACTGACCCCTGTGGTACCCAATACTGACCCTTGCGGTACCCAATACTGACCCCTGTGGTACCCCACTGCTAACCGTGACCCAGGCCGACTGTGCTCCATTAATAACCACCCTTTGTTTCCTATCCCTGAGCCAGCTCTTAACCCACTGACACATATTTTCCCCTATCCCCATTGTTCTCATTTTATGTATCAACCTTTTGTGTGGCACCGTATCAAAAGCTTTTGAAAAGTCCATGTACACCACGTCCACTGCATTCTCTTGGTCCAGTCCGGAACTTACCGCTTCATAAAAGCTTATCAGATTTGTCTGACAGGAATGGTCCCTTGTAAACCCATGTTGGTATTGGGTCATGAGGTTCTTCTTCATCAGATACTCCAGTATAGCATCTCTTAGAAAACCCTCCAGGATTTTACCCACAGTTGAGGTTAAACTTACTGGCCTATAATTTCCAAGTTCAGTTTTTGTCCCCTTTTTGAATCTTGATCCCACATTTGCTATCCGCCAGTCCTGTGGTACAGAACCTGTTATTATTGAATTTTTAAAGATTAAAAATAATGGTCTATCTATGACTGTGCTTAATTCCTGCAGTCCTCGGGGGAGTATCCCATCCGGGCCCGGGGATTTGTCCACTTTAGTGATATTTAGACGCCACTGTACTTCCTGCTGGGTTAAGCAGGTGACATTTAATGGAGAATTTTTATCCCTGATCATGTTATCCGTCATGGGAATTTTTTGTGTAAATACTGTTGATAAAGTCATTTAGCATATTGGCTTTTTCCTCCTCCTCATCCACCATTTCGCCCAGACTATTATAAAGGGGGCCAACACTATCATTTTTTAGTTTCTTACTATTTATGTAGTTAAAGAATATTTTCGGATTATTTTTTACTTTCTCTGGCAACGAGTCTCTCTGTCTCTTCCCTTCTGTCTGTTCTCCATTTTTAGTGTGGCTCTCACAGACACCTAATGCAAAGATTGAGTCAACTTCTCCCCTTTTTATCTGGTTTCAAGTGTGATTCTAATATTACCCACACATGTTACTTGCCACAGGCGAGTGTGAACATCACATGCTGGAAACAGTTGTTTACTCACAATTTTGCCTGGCCCATTTTTGGGGTTGTGTGTGAAATGATGTCCAATTTGCCTTTTTTCCCCCCTCTATTTTTTTGTGTGCATTAGAACAACACACAAAGGAAATAAGCGTGTATAACAAAGCATGTGTAATTGGAATTATTTTCTTGGAGAAATACTTCATTTTGTGGAACAATTTCAAGGGTGCCAACACTTTTAGCAATCACTGTACGTATATAAAAATTGAAGGATAGAAGCAGCACCAGCGAGGGTTGTGGGTGTCAAGCCTCCTCGGCAATTAATGCTCCTCCAACATATAAATAAAAGATAATGGAGACCGCGCACCAATTAGATGACACGACTTGTGCTTTAACCGCCCATGTTGGTGAGAACTCTGCTCATTGTCACCACCTCCTTATTGGAGAAAGATTCTCACGATAATCTGGAACGTCACCAACATAAGAGGCACAAGTAGTCATGTAATCGCTGTGCTGCCTCCATTATCATATATACACAGCAAGGGGTGTACTTCATTTTTCTGCATTCTGGCTTAGATTTTGGTAATAAATAACACTATGTAATCTGTCATGTGCTAATGCCCATCTGAGGTGTAATTTACTGAACTATCATTATCTGTAAGGTGCAGCGCCACCAGAAGACACCGGTGACCCCATTGTTACATACCTGCTGTATCATCTCCTGGACTCTCCTCCTTCACATCGCTCACACACGGCTGATCGCCCATCATCTGCTCGTCTTCATCCTTCACTTTAATATCAGTCAGATCTCCGCCCTGATGTCACATATATAACAGCTCAGTACAATACAGCAGATATCACCAGAAGAAGCCCCCAAATCTCTGAGCGCCCCCCATATAGATGTGGTGGAGGCCCAGCTTCATCTACCTGGCCACTCTCCGGACAGTCCTGGGAATACGGAGGAGCCGGACGTCTCTCCGGGGGATTTCTTATACGGAGTCCATCTGTAGGAAACAGCCGGACAAGAGAGGGTTACATGGGATGATGGGAGTAGTATCTAGGTGACCCTCTAACAGACATGACTGTCCCCCTCCTTACACTGAGTCCATCTGTAGGAAACAGCCAGACAAGAGAGTGTTACATGAGATGATGGGAGTAGTATCTAGGTGACCCTCTAACAGACATGACTGTCCCCCTCCTTACACTGAGGCCATCTGTAGGAAACAGCCGGACAAGAGAGTGTTACATAAGATGATGGGAGTAGTATCTAGGTGACCCTCTAACAGACATGACTGTCCCCCTCCTTACACTGAGTCCATCTGTAGGAAACAGCGGGACAAGAGAGGGTTACATGAGATGATGGGAGTAGTATCTAGGTGACCTTCTAACAGACATGACTGTCCCCCTCCTTACACTGACGCCATCTGTAGGAAACAGCCGGACAAGAGAGGGTTACATGAGATGATGGGAGTAGTATCTAGGTGACCCTCTAACAGACATGACTGTCACCCTCCTTACACTGAGGCCATCTGTAGGAAACAGCCGGACAAGAGAGTGTTACATGAGATGATGGGAGTAGTATCTAGGTGACCTTCTAACAGACATGACTGTCCCCCTCCTTACACTGACGCCATCTGTAGGAAACAGCCCGACAAGAGAGGGTTACATGAGATGATGGGAGTAGTATCTAGGTGACCCTCTAACAGACATGACTGTCCCCCTCCTTACACTGAGTCCATCTGTAGGAAACAGCCAGACAAGAGAATGTTACATGAGATGATGGGAGTAGTATCTAGGTGACCCTCTAACAGACATGACTGTCCCCTCCTTACACTGAGGCCATCTGTAGGAAACAGCCAGACAAGAGAGGGTTACATGAGATGATGGGAGTAGTATCTAGGTGACCCTCTAACAGACATGACTGTCCCCTCCTTACACTGACGCCATTTGTAGGAAACAGCCAGACAAGAGAATGTTACATGAGATGATGTGAGCAGTATCTAGGTGACCCTCTAACAGACATGACTGTCCCCTCCTTACACTGAGGCCATCTGTAGGAAACAGCCGGACAAGAGAGGGTTACATGAGATGATGGGAGTAGTATCTAGGTGACCCTCTAACAGACATGACTGTCCCCCTCCTTACATTGACGCCATCTGTAGGAAACAGCCAGACAAGAGAGGGTTACATGAGATGATGGGAGCAGTATCTAGGTGACCCTCTAACAGACATGACTGTCCCCCTCCTTACATTGACGCCATCTGTAGGAAACAGCCAGACAAGAGAGGGTTACATGAGATGATGTGAGCAGTATCTAGGTGACCCTCTAACAGACATGACTGTCCCCCTCCTTACATTGACGCCATCTGTAGGAAACAGCCAGACAAGAGAGGGTTACATGAGATGATGGGAGTAGTATCTAGGTGACCCTCTAACAGACATGACTGTCCCCCTCCTTACACTGAGGCCATCTGTAGGAAACAGCCAGACAAGAGAATGTTACATGAGATGATGGGAGTAGTATCTAGGTGACCCTCTAACAGACATGACTGTCCCCCTCCTTACACTGACGCCATCTGTAGGAAACAGCCAGACAAGAGAGTGTTACATGAGATGATGGGAGTAGTATCTAGGTGACCCTCTAACAGACATGACTGTCCCCTCCTTACACTGAGGCCATCTGTAGGAAACAGCCAGACAAGAGAGGGTTACATGAGATGATGGGAGTAGTATCTAGGTGACCCTCTAACAGACATGACTGTCCCCTCCTTACACTGACGCCATCTGTAGGAAACAGCCGGACAAGAGAGGGTTACATGAGATGATGGGAGTAGTATCTAGGTGACCCTCTAACAGACACGACTGTCCCCCTCCTTACACTGACGCCATCTGTAGGAAACAGCCAGACAAGAGAGAGTTACATGAGATGATGGGAGTAGTATCTAGGTGACCCTCTAACAGACATGACTGTCCCCCTCCTTACACTGACGCCATCTGTAGGAAACAGCCAGACAAGAGAGGGTTACATGAGATGATGGGAGTAGTATCTAGGTGACCCTCTAACAGACATGACTGTCCCCTCCTTACACTGAGGCCATCTGTAGGAAACAGCCGGACAAGAGAATGTTACATGAGATGATGGGAGTAGTATCTAGGTGACCCTCTAACAGACATGACTGTCCCCCTCCTTATAGTGAGGCCATCTGTAGGAAACAGCCAGACAAGAGAGGGTTACATGGGATGATGGGAGTAGTATCTAGGTGACCCTCTAACAGATATGACTGTCCCCCTCCTTACAGTGAGGCCATCTGTAGGAAACAGCCAGACAAGAGAATGTTACATGAGATGATGGGAGTAGTATCTAGGTGACCCTCTAACAGACATGACTGTGCCCCTCCTTACACTGACGCCATCTGTAGGAAACAGCCAGACAAGAGAGGGTTACATGGGATGATGGGAGTAGTATCTAGGTGACCCTCTAACAGACATGACTGTCCCCCTCCTTACACTGACGCCATCTGTAGGAAACAGCCAGACAAGAGAGGGTTACATGGGATGATGGGAGTAGTATCTAGGTGACCCTCTAACAGACATGACTGTCCCCCTCCTTACACTGAGTCCATCTGTAGGAAACAGCCAGACAAGAGAGGGTTACATGAGATGATGGGAGTAGTATCTAGGTGACCCTCTAACAGACATGACTGTCACCCTCCTTACACTGAGGCCATCTGTAGGAAACAGCCAGACAAGAGAGTGTTACATGAGATGATGGGAGTAGTATCTAGGTGACCCTCTAACAGACATGACTGTCCCCCTCCTTACACTGAGGCCATCTGTAGGAAACAGCCAGACAAGAGAGGGTTACATGGGATGATGGTAGTAGTATCTAGGTGACCCTCTAACAGACATGACTGTCCCCCTCCTTACACTAAGGCCATCTGTAGGAAACAGCCAGACAAGAGAGTGTTACATGAGATGATGGGAGTAGTATCTAGGTGACCCTCTAACAGACATGACTGTCCCCCTCCTTACACTGAGGCCATCTGTAGGAAACAGCCGGACAAGAGAATGTTACATGAGATGATGGGAGTAGTATCTAGGTGACCCTCTAACAGACATGATTGTCCCCCTCCTTACACTAAGGCCATCTGTAGGAAACAGCCAGACAAGAGAGTGTTACATGAGATGATGGGAGTAGTATCTAGGTGACCCTCTAACAGACATGACTGTCCCCCTCCTTACACTAAGGCCATCTGTAGGAAACAGCCAGACAAGAGAGGGTTACATGGGATGATGGGAGTAGTATCTAGGTGACCCTCTAACAGACATGACTGTCACCCTCCTTACACTGAGGCCATCTGTAGGAAACAGCCAGACAAGAGAATGTTACATGGGATGATGGGAGTAGTATCTAGGTGACCCTCTAACAGACATGACTGTCCCCTCCTTACACTGAGGCCATCTGTAGGAAACAGCCAGACAAGAGAGGGTTACATGGGATGATGGGAGTAGTATCTAGGTGACCCTCTAACAGACATGACTGTCCCCCTCCTTACACTATGGCCATCTGTAGGAAACAGCCAGACAAGAGAGGGTTACATGGGATGATGGGAGTAGTATCTAGGTGACCCTCTAACAGACATGACTGTCCCCTATTTACACTGAGGCCATTTGTAGGAAACAGCCGGACAAGAGAGGGTTACATGAGATGATGGGAGTAGTATCTAGGTGACCCTCTAACAGACATGACTGTCCCCCTCCTTACACTGACGCCATCTGTAGGAAACAGCCAGACAAGAGAGGGTTACATGAGATGATGGGAGTAGTATCTAGGTGACCCTCTAACAGACATGACTGTCCCCTCCTTACACTGAGGCCATCTGTAGGAAACAGCCAGACAAGAGAATGTTACATGAGATGATGGGAGTAGTATCTAGGTGACCCTCTAACAGACATGACTGTCCCCCTCCTTACACTGAGGCCATCTGTAGGAAACAGCCAGACAAGAGAGGGTTACATGGGATGATGGGAGTAGTATCTAGGTGACCCTCTAACAGATATGACTGTCCCCCTCCTTACAGTGAGGCCATCTGTAGGAAACAGCCAGACAAGAGAATGTTACATGAGATGATGGGAGTAGTATCTAGGTGACCCTGTAACAGACATGACTGTGCCCCTCCTTACACTGACGCCATCTGTAGGAAACAGCCAGACAAGAGAATGTTACATGAGATGATGGGAGTAGTATCTAGGTGACCCTCTAACAGACATGACTGTCCCCCTCCTTACACTGACGCCATCTGTAGGAAACAGCCAGACAAGAGAGGGTTACATGGGATGATGGGAGTAGTATCTAGGTGACCCTCTAACAGACATGACTGTCCCCCTCCTTACACTAACGCCATCTGTAGGAAACAGCCGGACAAGAGAGGGTTACATGGGATGATGGGAGTAGTATCTAGGTGACCCTCTAACAGACATGACTGTCCCCCTCCTTACACTGAGGCCATCTGTAGGAAACAGCCAGACAAGAGAGGGTTACATGAGATGATGGGAGTAGTATCTAGGTGACCCTCTAACAGACATGACTGTCCCCTCCTTACACTGAGGCCATCTGTAGGAAAGAGCCGGACAAGAGAGGGTTACATGAGATGATGGGAGTAGTATCTAGGTGACCCTCTAACAGACATGACTGTCCCCTCCTTACACTGAGGCCATCTGTAGGAAACAGCCAGACAAGAGAGGGTTACATGAGATGATGGGAGTAGTATCTAGGTGACCCTCTAACAGACATGACTGTCCCCCTCCTTACACTGAGTCCATCTGTAGGAAACAGCCGGACAAGAGAGGGTTACATGAGATGATGGGAGTAGTATCTAGGTGACCCTCTAACAGACATGATTGTCCCCCTCCTTACACTAAGGCCATCTGTAGGAAACAGCCAGACAAGAGAGTGTTACATGAGATGATGGGAGTAGTATCTAGGTGACCCTCTAACAGACATGACTGTCCCCCTCCTTACACTAAGGCCATCTGTAGGAAACAGCCAGACAAGAGAGGGTTACATGGGATGATGGGAGTAGTATCTAGGTGACCCTCTAACAGACATGACTGTCACCCTCCTTACACTGAGGCCATCTGTAGGAAACAGCCAGACAAGAGAATGTTACATGGGATGATGGGAGTAGTATCTAGGTGACCCTCTAACAGACATGACTGTCCCCTCCTTACACTGAGGCCATCTGTAGGAAACAGCCAGACAAGAGAGGGTTACATGGGATGATGGGAGTAGTATCTAGGTGACCCTCTAACAGACATGACTGTCCCCCTCCTTACACTATGGCCATCTGTAGGAAACAGCCAGACAAGAGAGGGTTACATGGGATGATGGGAGTAGTATCTAGGTGACCCTCTAACAGACATGACTGTCCCCTATTTACACTGAGGCCATTTGTAGGAAACAGCCGGACAAGAGAGGGTTACATGAGATGATGGGAGTAGTATCTAGGTGACCCTCTAACAGACATGACTGTCCCCCTCCTTACACTGACGCCATCTGTAGGAAACAGCCAGACAAGAGAGGGTTACATGAGATGATGGGAGTAGTATCTAGGTGACCCTCTAACAGACATGACTGTCCCCTCCTTACACTGAGGCCATCTGTAGGAAACAGCCAGACAAGAGAATGTTACATGAGATGATGGGAGTAGTATCTAGGTGACCCTCTAACAGACATGACTGTCCCCCTCCTTACACTGAGGCCATCTGTAGGAAACAGCCGGACAAGAGAGGGTTACATGAGATGATGGGAGTAGTATCTAGGTGACCCTCTAACAGACATGATTGTCCCCCTCCTTACACTAAGGCCATCTGTAGGAAACAGCCAGACAAGAGAGTGTTACATGAGATGATGGGAGTAGTATCTAGGTGACCCTCTAACAGACATGACTGTCCCCCTCCTTACACTAAGGCCATCTGTAGGAAACAGCCAGACAAGAGAGGGTTACATGGGATGATGGGAGTAGTATCTAGGTGACCCTCTAACAGACATGACTGTCACCCTCCTTACACTGAGGCCATCTGTAGGAAACAGCCAGACAAGAGAATGTTACATGGGATGATGGGAGTAGTATCTAGGTGACCCTCTAACAGACATGACTGTCCCCTCCTTACACTGAGGCCATCTGTAGGAAACAGCCAGACAAGAGAGGGTTACATGGGATGATGGGAGTAGTATCTAGGTGACCCTCTAACAGACATGACTGTCCCCCTCCTTACACTATGGCCATCTGTAGGAAACAGCCAGACAAGAGAGGGTTACATGGGATGATGGGAGTAGTATCTAGGTGACCCTCTAACAGACATGACTGTCCCCTATTTACACTGAGGCCATTTGTAGGAAACAGCCGGACAAGAGAGGGTTACATGAGATGATGGGAGTAGTATCTAGGTGACCCTCTAACAGACATGACTGTCCCCCTCCTTACACTGACGCCATCTGTAGGAAACAGCCAGACAAGAGAGGGTTACATGAGATGATGGGAGTAGTATCTAGGTGACCCTCTAACAGACATGACTGTCCCCTCCTTACACTGAGGCCATCTGTAGGAAACAGCCAGACAAGAGAGGGTTACATGGGATGATGGGAGTAGTATCTAGGTGACCCTCTAACAGACATGACTGTCCCCCTCCTTACACTATGGCCATCTGTAGGAAACAGCCAGACAAGAGAGGGTTACATGGGATGATGGGAGTAGTATCTAGGTGACCCTCTAACAGACATGACTGTCCCCTATTTACACTGAGGCCATTTGTAGGAAACAGCCGGACAAGAGAGGGTTACATGAGATGATGGGAGTAGTATCTAGGTGACCCTCTAACAGACATGACTGTCCCCCTCCTTACACTGACGCCATCTGTAGGAAACAGCCAGACAAGAGAGGGTTACATGAGATGATGGGAGTAGTATCTAGGTGACCCTCTAACAGACATGACTGTCCCCTCCTTACACTGAGGCCATCTGTAGGAAACAGCCAGACAAGAGAATGTTACATGAGATGATGGGAGTAGTATCTAGGTGACCCTCTAACAGACATGACTGTCCCCCTCCTTACACTGAGTCCATCTGTAGGAAACAGCCGGACAAGAGAGGGTTACATGAGATGATGGGAGTAGTATCTAGGTGACCCTCTAACAGACATGACTGTCCCCTATTTACACTGAGGCCATTTGTAGGAAACAGCCGGACAAGAGAGGGTTACATGAGATGATGGGAGTAGTATCTAGGTGACCCTCTAACAGACATGACTGTCCCCCTCCTTACACTGACGCCATCTGTAGGAAACAGCCAGACAAGAGAGGGTTACATGAGATGATGGGAGTAGTATCTAGGTGACCCTCTAACAGACATGACTGTCCCCTCCTTACACTGAGGCCATCTGTAGGAAACAGCCAGACAAGAGAGGGTTACATGGGATGATGGGAGTAGTATCTAGGTGACCCTCTAACAGACATGACTGTCCCCCTCCTTACACTATGGCCATCTGTAGGAAACAGCCAGACAAGAGAGGGTTACATGGGATGATGGGAGTAGTATCTAGGTGACCCTCTAACAGACATGACTGTCCCCTATTTACACTGAGGCCATTTGTAGGAAACAGCCGGACAAGAGAGGGTTACATGAGATGATGGGAGTAGTATCTAGGTGACCCTCTAACAGACATGACTGTCCCCCTCCTTACACTGACGCCATCTGTAGGAAACAGCCAGACAAGAGAGGGTTACATGAGATGATGGGAGTAGTATCTAGGTGACCCTCTAACAGACATGACTGTCCCCTCCTTACACTGAGGCCATCTGTAGGAAACAGCCAGACAAGAGAATGTTACATGAGATGATGGGAGTAGTATCTAGGTGACCCTCTAACAGACATGACTGTCCCCCTCCTTACACTGAGTCCATCTGTAGGAAACAGCCGGACAAGAGAGGGTTACATGAGATGATGGGAGTAGTATCTAGGTGACCCTCTAACAGACATGATTGTCCCCCTCCTTACACTAAGGCCATCTGTAGGAAACAGCCAGACAAGAGAGTGTTACATGAGATGATGGGAGTAGTATCTAGGTGACCCTCTAACAGACATGACTGTCCCCCTCCTTACACTAAGGCCATCTGTAGGAAACAGCCAGACAAGAGAGGGTTACATGGGATGATGGGAGTAGTATCTAGGTGACCCTCTAACAGACATGACTGTCACCCTCCTTACACTGAGGCCATCTGTAGGAAACAGCCAGACAAGAGAATGTTACATGGGATGATGGGAGTAGTATCTAGGTGACCCTCTAACAGACATGACTGTCCCCTCCTTACACTGAGGCCATCTGTAGGAAACAGCCAGACAAGAGAGGGTTACATGGGATGATGGGAGTAGTATCTAGGTGACCCTCTAACAGACATGACTGTCCCCCTCCTTACACTATGGCCATCTGTAGGAAACAGCCAGACAAGAGAGGGTTACATGGGATGATGGGAGTAGTATCTAGGTGACCCTCTAACAGACATGACTGTCCCCTATTTACACTGAGGCCATTTGTAGGAAACAGCCGGACAAGAGAGGGTTACATGAGATGATGGGAGTAGTATCTAGGTGACCCTCTAACAGACATGACTGTCCCCCTCCTTACACTGACGCCATCTGTAGGAAACAGCCAGACAAGAGAGGGTTACATGAGATGATGGGAGTAGTATCTAGGTGACCCTCTAACAGACATGACTGTCCCCTCCTTACACTGAGGCCATCTGTAGGAAACAGCCAGACAAGAGAATGTTACATGAGATGATGGGAGTAGTATCTAGGTGACCCTCTAACAGACATGACTGTCCCCCTCCTTACACTGAGGCCATCTGTAGGAAACAGCCAGACAAGAGAGGGTTACATGGGATGATGGGAGTAGTATCTAGGTGACCCTCTAACAGATATGACTGTCCCCCTCCTTACAGTGAGGCCATCTGTAGGAAACAGCCAGACAAGAGAATGTTACATGAGATGATGGGAGTAGTATCTAGGTGACCCTGTAACAGACATGACTGTGCCCCTCCTTACACTGACGCCATCTGTAGGAAACAGCCAGACAAGAGAATGTTACATGAGATGATGGGAGTAGTATCTAGGTGACCCTCTAACAGACATGACTGTCCCCCTCCTTACACTGACGCCATCTGTAGGAAACAGCCAGACAAGAGAGGGTTACATGGGATGATGGGAGTAGTATCTAGGTGACCCTCTAACAGACATGACTGTCCCCCTCCTTACACTAACGCCATCTGTAGGAAACAGCCGGACAAGAGAGGGTTACATGGGATGATGGGAGTAGTATCTAGGTGACCCTCTAACAGACATGACTGTCCCCCTCCTTACACTGAGGCCATCTGTAGGAAACAGCCAGACAAGAGAGGGTTACATGAGATGATGGGAGTAGTATCTAGGTGACCCTCTAACAGACATGACTGTCCCCCTCCTTACACTGAGGCCATCTGTAGGAAACAGCCGGACAAGAGAGGGTTACATGAGATGATGGGAGTAGTATCTAGGTGACCCTCTAACAGACATGACTGTCCCCTCCTTACACTGAGGCCATCTGTAGGAAACAGCCAGACAAGAGAGGGTTACATGAGATGATGGGAGTAGTATCTAGGTGACCCTCTAACAGACATGACTGTCCCCCTCCTTACACTGAGTCCATCTGTAGGAAACAGCCGGACAAGAGAGGGTTACATGAGATGATGGGAGTAGTATCTAGGTGACCCTCTAACAGACATGACTGTCCCCCTCCTTACACTGAGGCCATCTGTAGGAAACAGCCAGACAAGAGAATGTTACATGAGATGATGGGAGTAGTATCTAGGTGACCCTCTAACAGACATGACTGTCCCCCTCCTTACAC